>NC_088242.1:35229396-36429396 GCF_036934945.1 Oncorhynchus masou masou | reverse complement strand
TAGCTAGTTCTCAATTAGCCACTGCTAGCGGTCATCACTGTTAACCCGGACTGCCAGCCTCAGCCCAGGCAACTTCTGCCAGCCTGCACAGCGCGATACCTTCCCTTAGGATATAGGTCTGCTTTTCTCTACCACATCCCCGGATTCCTACCGCAAGCTCTAAACCTTTACTCCGGATCATCACAGCTAGCTAGCTGCTATCCGAGTGGCTACTAATATCTAATGTCTCTGTCTGAAGCAAGCACCAGTTAGCTTGGAGTTAGCCTCAAACTAGGTCCATCTCCCGGCTAGCTGAAGAGATTCCATCAAGCAATCCCTGGGCTTCAATGACCTCGTTTGCCAATTGACCTGGACCATTTTCTGCCGACACGGAGCTCCGGCGATCCATCACGACTGGTCTACCGACGTAACCGTCCCAAAGCAAGCACCAGTTGGCCTGGAGCTAGCCTCGAGCTAGGCCCTTCTCCCGGCTAGCCGAAGACTTCCATCAGATAATTCCTAGGCTTCAATACCTCTTCTGCTAATTTGCCTGGATCCTTTGCTGCTGACACGGAGCACCACTGATCCATCACGACTGGTCTGCCGACGTAACCGTACGAGGGGGTTTCAACAGACTCTCCCGTTGCGACGTTCCCCTGAGGCCCTTCTGCTAGCCTGCTGCTATCCCCGGCCTGCTAGCTGTCTGAATCGCCGTGCCTCCAGCTTGTTTAGCTACTCACTGGACCCTATGGTTACTCGGCTACACATGCCTCTCCCTAATGTCAATATGCCTTGTCTATTGCTGTTTTAGTTAGTAATTTATGTGTTATTTCACTGTAGAGCCTCCAGCCCTGCTCAATATGCCTTAGCTAGCCCTTGTGTTCCACCCCCAAACATGCGGTGACCACTCCTGGCTTAGATGGTGCCTCTAGAGTCAAAACCTCTCTCATCGTCACTCAATGCCTAGGCTTACCTCCTCTGTACTCACATCCTACCATACCCTTGTCTGTACATTATGCCCTGAATCTATTCTCCATGCCCAGAAACCTGTTCCTTTTACTCTCTGTTCCCGAACGTACTAGACGACCAGTTCTTTTAGCCTTTCGCCGTACTCTTATCATACTCCTCCTTTGTTCCTCTGGTGATGTAGAGGTTAACCCAGGCCCTGCAGCCCCCAGCATCACTCACATTCCCCAGGCACTGTCATTTGTTTACTTCTATAACCGTAAAGGCATTGGTTTCATGCATGTTAACTTCAGAAGCCCCTTCTCTTTTATTAACTGCTTTAGCACACTCTGGCTACCCGGATGTCATAGACGTGTCTGAATCCTGGCTTAGGAAGGCCACCAAAAATCCTGACATTTCCATCCCTAACTATAACATTTTCCGACAAGATAGAACTGCCAAAAGGGTTGCAGTCTTCTGCAGAGTTCTGTCATACTATACAGGTCTGTGCCCAAACAATTTGAGCTTCTACTTTTAAAAATCCACCTTTCCAGAAACAAGTCTTTCACCATTGCTTCTTGTTATAGACCCCCCTCGGCCCCCAGTAGTGCCCTGGACCTCATATGTCAATTGATAGCCCCCCATCTATCTTCAGAGTTCGTACTGTTAGGTGACATAAACTGGGACATGCTTAACACCCCGGGTGTCAATCTAGTCTAAGATAGATGCCCTAAATCTCACACAAATCATCAAGGAACCTACCAGATAAAACCCTAAATCCGTAACCATGGGCACCCTCTTAGATTTCATCCTGACCAAGATACCCTCCCTATACACCTCTGCTGTCTTTAACTAGAATCTCAATGATCACTGCCTCATTGCCTACGTACTGGGTCTGCGGCCAAACAACCACCCCTCATCACTGTCAAACGCTCCCTAAAACACTTCAGCGAGCAGGCCTTTCTAATCTACCTGGCCCAGGTATCCTGGAAGGATATTGACCTCATCCCGTCAGTAGAGGATGCCTGGTTGCACTTCAAAAGTGCTTTCCTCTCAATCTTAAATAAGCATGCCCGATTCAAAAAATGTAGAGAACAGATATAGCCCTTGGTTCACCCCAGACATGACTGCCCTTGACCAGCAGAAAAACATTAGCATCGAAAAGCACCCGCGATATGCAACTTTTCAGGGAAGTTAGGAACCAATATACTCAGTCAGTTAGGAAAGCAAATGCTGGCTTTCTCAAACAGAAATTTGCTTCCTGTAGCACTAATTCCAAAAAGTTTTGGGACACTGTAAAGTCCATAGAGGATAAGAGCACCTCCTCCCAGCTGCCCACTGCACTGAGGCTAGGAAACACTATAACCACCAATTAATCTATGATAATTGATCATTTCAATAAGCATTTTTTCCATGGCTGGCCACGCTTTCCATCTGGCTACCTCTGCCCTGGCCAAAATCTCAGCACCCCCTGCAGCAACTTGCCCATGCCCAGACAGCTGATGCTGAACTGCAAAATCTGGATCCCTACAAATCAGCTGGGCTAGACAATCTGGACCCTCTCTTTCTAAAATTATCCACAAAAATTGTTTCAACCCCTATAACTAGCCTATTCAACTTCTCTTTCGTATTGTCTGTCATCCTCCTCTTCAAAGGGGGAGACACTCTAGACCCAAACTGTTTGTTGCAGGAATTAAATTCCTCTTTTTTAATACCCAATTAAAATCAAACACTCTGTCAATTCATAAGGATTTGTATGAACCTTATTTGTATACAATTGATAGAGCCCAGTCTTAAAGTCAACCAGCAGCTTTTATTCATGAGAGTACTGCTCATTACACATTTTACCACAGGTTATAAACTGAAAATGACGTCAGTGTTTTCTAAATGTTCCGTCTCTTCTTGACACTGGTAGAAAGGCTCTATAGTTCTCAAGCCATCCCACCTCGCCTAGAGCCAAGGTCAGCCTGTGTAGATAAGCATTCTAGCCAGTCTGGCGATATAGTTCATTCATTTTACCAAGGAACAGACAGTCATTGTTCTAATTCTTGATTATATTTACACACATTATATTCAGTACTAGGATTAAAAAGAAAATTCATACATATACAGTAACATAATAGTATTCTGATTAGTACATATACAGTAACATAATAGTATTCTAATTAGTACATATACAGTAACATAATAGTATTCTGATTAGTCAGTCCTGATTGAAATGTATACATAATTAGTCATCATTGATA
Source organism: Oncorhynchus masou masou (assembly GCF_036934945.1). Classification (NCBI taxonomy): domain Eukaryota; kingdom Metazoa; phylum Chordata; class Actinopteri; order Salmoniformes; family Salmonidae; genus Oncorhynchus; species Oncorhynchus masou. Next base: position 36,426,226 of record NC_088242.1, on the reverse strand, counting down.
AAAAAATTCCCTTAACACTGTTATAGACCTAAATCCATCCTGCCCTGCCTTTCTAAAATCTTCGAAAGCCAAGTTAATAAACAGATCACCGACCATTTCAAATCCCACCATACCTTCTCCACGAGGCAATCTGGTTTCCGAGCCGGTCATGGGTGCACCTCAGCCACGCTCAAGGTCCTAAACAATATCATAACCGCCATCGATAAAAGACAGTACTGTGCAGCCGTCTTCATCAACCTGGCCAAGGCTTTCGAATCTGTCTATCACCGTATTCTTATTGGCAGACTCAATAGCCGTGGCTTCTCAAATGAGTGCCTCGCCTGGTTCACCAACTACTTCTCAGATAGAGTCAGTGTGTCAAATCGGAGGGCCTGTTGTCCGTACCTCTGGCAGTCTCTATGGGGGTGCCAGAGGGTACAATTCTCGGGCCGGCTCTTTTCTCTGTATATATCAATGATGTCGCTTTTGTTGCTGGTGATTCTTTGATCCACATCAATGCAGATGACTCTATTCTGTATACTTCTGACCTTTCCTTGGACACTGTGCTAACAAACCTCCAAACGAGCTTCAACGCCATACAACACTCTTTCTGTGGCCTCCAACTGCTTGTAAATGCTAGTTAACCTAAGTGCATGCTTTTCAACCGATTGCTGCACGCACCCTCCCGCCCGACTAGCATCACTACTCTGGACGTTTCAGACTCACATTAAGCATCTCCAATCCAAAATTAAATCTAGAATCAGCTTCCTATTTCGCAACAAAGCCTCCTTCACTCATGCCGCCAAACTTACCCTTGTAAAACTGACTATCCTTGACTTCGGCGATGTCATTTACAAAATAGCCCCCAACACTCTACTTAGCAAACTGGATGTAGTCTATCACAAGCCCCATATACTACCCAACACTGCGACCTGTATGCTCTCTTTGGCTGGCCCTCACTACATATCCGTCGCCAAACCCACTGGCTCCAGGTCATCTGTAAGACTTTGCTAGATAAAGCCCAGCCTTATCTCAGTTCACTGGTCACCATAGCAACACCCACCCGTAGCACACGCTCCAGCAGGTATATTGCACTGGTCATCCCCAAAGCCAACACTTCCTTTGTCTGCCTTTCCTTCCAGTTCTCTGCTGCCAATGACTGGAACGAATTGCAAAAATCTCTGAAGCTGGAGACTTATATCTCCCTCTCTAACTTTAAGCATCAGCTGTCTGAGCAGCTTACCTTATCACTGTACCTGTGCACAGCCAGTCTGTAAATAACACACCCGACTACCTCATCCCCATATTATTACTTACCCACTTTCTCTTTTGCACCCCAGTATCTCTACTTGCACATCATCATCTGCATATCTATCACTCCAGTATTAATGCCAAATTGTAATTATTATCGCCTCTAGGGCCTATTTATTGCCTCTTTCCATAGTCTTCTACATTTGCACACACTGTACAAAGATTTTTCTATTTTTCTTTCCTTTTGTGTTAATGACTGTACGTTTGTTTATGTGTAACTCTGTGTTGTTGTTTTTGTCGCACTGCTTTGCTTTATCTTGGCCAGGTCTCAGTTGTAAATGAGAACTTGTTCGCAACTGGCCTACCTGGTTAAATAAAGGTGAAATAATATAAAAAAATAAAATTTTCAGCAGGACAATAACCTTAAAAGTTCTTATGGCGGGGCCTCCCAGGTTGCGCAGTGGTCTAGGGCACTGCATCGCAGCGCTAGCTGTGCCACCAGAGACTCTGGGCTCGTGCCCAGGCTCTGTCGCAGTCGGCCGCAACCGGGAGGTCCGTGGGGCGACGCACAGTCTGCCTAGCGTTGTCTGGGTTAGGGAGGGTTTGACCGATAGGGATATCCTTGTCTCATCGCACACCAGCAACTCATGTGGCGGGACAGGCGCAGTGCACGCTAACCAAGGTTGCCAGGTGCACAATGTTTCCTCCGACACATTGGTGCAGCTTTCTTCCAGGTTGGATGCGCGCTGTGTTAAGAAGTAGTGCAGCTTGGTTGGGTTGTGTTTTGGAGGACGCATGGCTTTCGACCTTCGTCTCTCCCGAGCCCGTACAGGAGTTGTAGCGATGAGACAAGATAGTAATTACTAACAATTGGATACCACGGAAATGGGCAGAAAATAAAAATAAATAACTTCTTATGGCTTGAATCCCGCTAACGGGATCGATATGACAACACCAAGTGAAAGTGCAGGGCGCTTAATTAAGATTCCTCAAACATAGAAGTATTTTACACCATTTTAAAGATAAACTTGTTGTTAATCCCACCACAGTGTCCGATTTCAAAAAGGCTTTACGACGAAAGCCCACCAAACGATTATGTTAGGTCTGCACCAAGTCACAAAAAAACACAGCCATTTTTCCAGACAAAGAGAGGAGTCACAAAAAGCAGAAATAGAGACAAAATGAATTACTAACCTTTGAGTTTACATTAGCGCGTTACGTTTAGTAGTTCCAAAACATCCGGTGATTTTGCAGAGTCACATCAATTTACAGAAATACTCAGAATAAACATTGATAAAAGATACAACTGTTATGCATGGAATTATAGATACACTTCTCCTTAATGCAACCGCTGTGTCAGATTTCAAAAATGTTTTACCAAAAAAGCACACCATGCAATAATCTGAGTAGAGCGCTCAGACAACAAAATCAAGCCATACAGATATCCAAAGTCAGAAATAACATTATAAATATTCACTTACCTTTGATGATCTTCATCAGAATTCACTCCCAGGAATCCCAGTTCCACAATAAATGTTTGATTTGTTTGATAAAGTCCCTCCTTTATGTCCAAATACCTCCTTTTTGTTTGTGCGTTTAGCCCAGTAATCCAAATTCATGACGCGCAGGCCAGACGAAAAGTCAAAAGGTTCCGTTACAGTCCATAGAAACATGTCAAACGATGTATAGAATCAATCTCTAAGATGTTTTTAACATAAAGCTCTTATAGACTTATCCAGAAAGACAGCTGTAAGGTGATTCTAATATGTATTGACTCAGGGGTGTGAATACTTATGTAAATTAGATATTTTTGTATATTTTTTTGCACAAAATGATCACTAACAAAAATACATGACCCAGTTTATTCCATAACATTTATAAAATTATCATATAGACCGATAAGCATGACGGTGCCCCGGAGGGGCGGAGCTAGCATGTTGGAGGGAACGGCTGTGCGTGAGAGGCTCCTGCAACTTTTTTGCGAAATAATCTAATTTAACCTACTTTATGGCACTTTTTTACAACAAACATTTATTTCTAATACAAGATTGTAACTTTTTATATGAAAATGCCAAGTAATAAGCGACCAAAGGACAATAAATCCACAGCGGAGGCCTACTCCCCACTAAACAACGAGACAGACATGGCGGGAGACACATGCAACAACGTGACACTTACAGAACTTACCCGGGCTTTGGGGGAGCTACGTGTTGCTATAGCTGAGGATCTTAAGGCCACTATTGCTGAACTGGACACCAAAATCGAGAGCATCATTCGAACGGTCGCTTTGCATGGCCAGAGTATTGTGGACGTTGAGAAAGCTTCTGAATTCAACGCTGGTAGGATCGACGAGTGAGAGAAGCTATGCACTTCATTGCAGAATAGTGTGCAGAGGCTTTCTGTGAAAGTGGTGGACCTGGAGGGCCGATCCAGACGTAATAACCTTCACGTTGTTGGTCTGGCAGAGGGGGTAGAGGCTGGCTCTCGCGCCACCGACTCCTTCGCCAAGCTATTGAAGGATGCAATGGGATCGGATGTTTTGGATTCGGATCCTCAGCTGGACCATGCACATCGCTCCCTTGTCCCAGTGCCTGGACCGGGCCAACGTCTTCGCCCAGTAATCATCTGTTGTCACAGTTTCAAGACCAAGGATCTTATCCTGCGTGAAGCTCGAATGAGGGGCAACCTGTCACATAAAGGGCACCCATTCCGTGTCTATGAGGATTTTGCGCCCGATGTGGAAAAGCATTGCGCCGACTACAGAGATGTCATGAACAAACTCTACAAACTCCATCTTCGCCCAGCCTTGCTCTTCCCTGCAAGACTAAGAATTACCCCGCCTTCCGGTGAGAAGATTTGGCTCTCCTCGGTTTTAGACGCAGAGAAGTTTATCCGGGGATATACACCAATCCCCCGTACAGGTTATTGTCTTGTCATTGTGTGTTAGGGTCTGCTCATGGACTCGAATCCATACTATACCATATTGGGTGAAACCATATTAAACGGGCTCAACGAGGGCTACCGAACATGTAAGACGCTGAGCCGAACAATGGATGGTGGTCAGAGCTCTCATTTAACGTTAAATTCACTTTCATCCCGACTGTGCTCAGAGCGATGCATATTTTACTTCTAGGTTTGATCACTGACACCTTTGGATGGATATACTTATATTCCCCCATTTTTGTTTTGTATCATTATTTATTTTACAATCCTTACATTATTCTTACTACCATACCATTAATTTATTGCTTGCAGGGGACTGGGGGTGATGGTTGGGAAGGGGCAGACGCAGACACCTGGTTAGCAAGTTGATGTTTTGTGCCTTTCTACCTTTGTCTAGACGTGAGCCACCCCCAGCCAGTCCCACCAGCCCTCTGTAGTGCTTATGTCTGTGTAGGTGTGCGTACATATAATTACTATTTGTACTTTATTACTATTTTCTCTTAGCATTTTAGTATTATGTATGTGTATATTTTAAATCAGTGTAGATTGTTATTCTGGGGTATGAATGTTTGTATGTGCATATGGATGTATATACATATTTTTTTAAATATATATTTTTATATATGATTTTTTTTGTGTGGGTATGTATGTATGTGTATGTATGTACAGTGCCTTGTGAAAGTATTCGGCCCCCTTGAACTTTGCGTCCTTTTGCCACATTTCAGGCTTCAAACATAAAGATATAAAACTGTATTTTTTTGTGAAGAATCAACAACAAGTGGGACACTTAACCAATTAAGAGGGGCAAGGTCCTAGCCCACCTGAAAGCACTCTTGTCTGATATTATATTTTTGCAAGAAACCCATCTGAAAAATAACTCTCATAGCAGACTTAAGTGTAGGTGGGTGGGGCAAGTGTATCACTCTAACTTCTCTGCCAAAACGAGAGGCACAGCCTCCCTTTCTACATAAAACCACTATTGCGGATAAAGAGGGTCGGTATGTGATCGTAATAGGAGAAATCCACTCTACCTCAGTAACTCTACTAAATATCTATGGGCCAAACATTGATAACCCCTCTTTTTTAAAAAGAGTCCTTGCCCTGATTCCAGATATCTCCCATACTAACCTGGTCATTGGAGGGGACCTTAACTGTGTGCTAGACCAATATTTGGATAGATCCTCTACCCAGCGAACCCCTACCTCCTATTCAAGCGAATTCTTGAATACCTACATAAAAAATTCTAACTTATTTGATATATGGAGGATCGCTAACCCTATGGGTAAGGAATACTCCTTTTACTCTCATGTTCACAATGTTTACACTCGAATTGACTACTTCTTGTTGGATGCTAGACTACTTACTCGCCTATACCTGTAATGTGAGGTATCATGATATTATAATCTCGGACCGCAGTCCACTCAGCTTCTCCCTGAGATTGGGTGACATTGTACCAAACGAGAGGGTCTGGAGGTTGAATCCTCAGTTCCTCACAGAACCAACATTCTGTGAATATCTTAAAGACCAAATTACATTTTTCTTTGATACCAACGACAACACAGAGACTTCCCCAGCATTATTGTGGGAAACACTGAAGGCTTATCTGAGAGGCTGTATCTCTTTTCAGGCTGCCAGGAGTAGGCAAAACAGAGGAAAACTGGAGGAACTGGATAGGGAGAATGCTAGCTGGATAGGGAGAATGCTAGCTGGATAGGGAGAATGCTAGCCATCCATCCATGGAGAAACATAAAAAAATTACCTCTTTAAAATTGGAATATAATCAGATTCTCTCAGCTAAAATTGCTAAATCTTTTCTCTATGCCAAGCAAAAATATTTTGAGTTTGGTGACAAACCACACAAATTACTCGCAAGACAAATTCGAAAAAATGTGAGTGACCGAATGATTCACAAAGTTAAATCTGCATCTGGGGAATTACTCTCTTCCCCCAAAGACATCAATGACAGATTCCGTCAGTTTTATGAGACTCCATATACATTTAAAGCGGATCCTAACCCCTTAATTTTGCAAACATTTTTGGAGGACTGTAATCTTCCTGCCCTGAACCAGGAAGATTCTAACTTCCTGAATAAGGAAATATCTCTTGATGAAATTCGAGAAACAATTAAATCTCTAAAGAGTGGCAAGACCCCGGGCCCAGATGGATACCCTGGTGAATTCTATAAAACATTCAGCAACATGCACAAAATGTTGGTTCAGGCCAATGAGGATGGAGCTCTCCCTTCTACTTTGAACGAAGCGTTCATTACAGTTATACATAAGAAGGGTAAAGATCCAGAAGAGGTAGGGTCATACAGACCAATATCTCTCCTTAATACAGACCAAAATACTTGAGCAAAAACTCCAGCTAACAGGCACTTTAATTGGCAAATTGGTCCATTCGGATCAGACCGGCTTTATCCCTAACAGAAACTCATTCTTCAATCTCAGGCGCCTCTTCAATATTATGTATTGGGTAACTCAGAGGTTACCCAACGTGGACCTTGCCGTCATATCTCTTGACGCCGAAAAGGCCTTTGACCAAGTTGAGTGGCCCTATCTATTCAAGGTCCTACAGAAATGTAATATTGGAGATAGGTTCATAAATTGGATCCAGCTTTTATATAGGAACCCAGCTATTCTTGATGTGATCAATTTGTTTGGTACCTTTTCGGGATACAGAATAAATTGGAACAAGAGTGAATTTTGCCCATACGGTCGCAAAACACCTCCTGGCTAGAACATCTCCCATTTATGTTATCTTCAGAAAAATGTACCTACCTAGGAATTGTAGTTACCAAACAATACTCCTTACTATTTAAAGAGAATTTCCCCTCTCTGATACAAAAACTCAAGGCAAACATACTATTTTGGAGAACTCTCCCAATTTCTCTGCTCGGAAGAATTAATGCCATTAAAATGGTCTTCCTCCCACAACTGCTCTACTTATATCAGAACATCCCAGTATTCATATCAATTCATACCTTCTTTCTACATGTCCTTGTTTTGTATGGCGTGTTTTGTATTATTTGTTTTGCACCCAGAATTCTGCGTCTTGTTGTTCCTGTATGCTCTTTTATGTTTAGATAAGAATTGTATACCTGTCTTGTATACCTATACACCATTTTTGTGTGTGTTTAATAACAAATATTTGAAACAGCATGACGGTGCCCCAAGGTGGCGATTGGGTTAAGGTATTGGCAGACATATCTACGGAAAATGAACACAATTGCATTTTATCGATGGCAATTTGAATGCACAGAAATACCGTGACGAGATCCTGAGGCCAATTGTCTTGCCATTTATCCACCACCATCACCTCTTGTTTCAGCATGATAATGCACGCTCCCATGTCGCAACAATCTGTACACAATTCTTGGAAGCTGAAAATGTCCCAGTTCTTCCATGGCCTGCATACTCACCAGAAATGTCACCCATTGAGCATGTTTGGATGCTCTAGATCGATGTGTACGACAGTGTGTTCTAGTTCCCGTCAATATCCAGCAACTTGGCACAACCATTGAAGAGGAGTGTGAAAACATTCAACAGGCCTCAATCAACAGCCTGATCAACTCTAGGCGAAGGATATGTGTCGCACTGCATGAGACAAATGGTGGTCACCAGATACTGACTGGTTTTCTGATCCACGCCACTTCATTTTTTAAAGATATCTGTTACCAACAGATGCATATCTGTATTCCCAGTCATGTGAAATCCATAGATTAGGGCCTAATGAATTCATTTCAATTGACTGATTTCCTTATATGAACTAAAAGTCAGTGAAATTGTTGCATGTTGCATTTATATTTTTGTTCAGTGTATTTTTTTCTATAACTATTTTACATTTACATTTAAGTCATTTGGCAGACGCTCTTATCCAGAGCGACTTACAAATTGGTGAATTCACCTTATGACATCCAGTGGAACAGCCACTTTACAATAGTGCATCTAAATCATTTAAGGGGGGGTGAGAAGGATTACTTTATCCTATCCTAGGTACTCCAATAGGCTACCTATTTTAATAGGCTACCTATAGCCTACCATTTGTATTCTATATTTATACCATATTATTCGATCTGGTCACTAACATAGGCCTATGGCATTGCACCAAATTCTTGTTTCAAAAACATCTAATCTGTGCTTCAGAGGCAGTTGCACATGTCCAGAGATAAATGACCAGAAAGCATTTCTTTAAATTTCATCGGTTTTGCATGGCAATATTGAAATTACAGTACCTTCAGAAAGTATTCGGACCCCTTTATTTTTACTACATTTTGTTAGGTTACAGATTTATTCTAAAATTGATTAAATCATTTCCCCCCCTCAACAATCTACACACAATACCCCATAATTGATAATTGTAACGGCTTTCTTCTACCTCCTTCTCTGACGAAGAGGTGGAATAAGGATCGGACCAAAATGCAACGTGGTTCGTTCAATACATCTTTAATGAAGAAGAACACGAACAATACAAAACAACAAACGTCAAAAACCGAAACAGCCCTGACTGGTGCAACAAACACAGAGACAGGAACAATCACCCACAAACACACAGTGAAACCCAGGCTACCTAAATATGGTTCCCAATCAGAGACAACGATAATCACCTGACTCTGATTGAGAACCGCCTCAGGCAGCCATAGACTAATCTATACACCCCACACAACCCCAAGACGAAACACACTACAAATAAACCCATGTCACACCCTGGCCTGACTCAATAATTGAAGATAACATAATACATATAGACCAGGGCGTGACAATAATGACAAATCAAAAACAGGTTTTTAGAAATAAAAAAAATGGAAATATCACATTTACATGAGTATTGAGACCCTTTATTCAGTACATTGTTGAAGAACCTTTGGCAGCGATTACAGCCTCAAGTCTTCTTGGGTATGACGCTACAAGCTTGGCACACCTGTATTTGGGGAGTGTCTCCCATTCTCTGCAGATCCTCTCAAGCTCTGTCAGGTTGTATGGGGAGTGTTGCTGCACCGCTATTTTCTTCCTTCTCCAGTCTGACTGCCTTTTCAAAATGCTTGTCTGTCCCTGATAGATGTCCCCCCTACAGGATATGAATACATAATCACAGAAATCTATGAGCTCTGTGTGTAGATACACTACCGTTCAAAAGTTTGGGGTCACTTACAAATTTCCATTAAAATAACATCAAATTGATCAGAAATACAGTGTAGACATTGTTAATGTTGTAAATGACTATTATAGCTGGAAACGGCAGATTTTTTATGGAATATCTACAGTACATAGGCGTACAGAGGCCCATTATCAGAAACCATCACTCCTGTCTTCCAATGTCATGTTGTGTTAGCTAATCCAAGTTTATAATTTTAAAAGACTAATTGATCATTAGAAAACCCTTTTGCAATTATGTTAGCACAGCTGAAAACTGTGTCCTAATTAAAGAACCAATTAAACTGGCCTTCTTTAGACACGTTGAGTATCTGGAGAATCAGCGTTTGTGGGTTCAATTACAGGCTCAAAATGACCAGAAACAAATAACTTTCTTTTGAAACTCGTCCGTCTATTCTTGTTCTGCAAAATGAAGGCTATTCCATGCGAGAAATTGCCAAGAAACTGAAGATCTGGTACAACTACTCCCTTCATAGAGCAGTGCAAACGGGCTCTAACCAGAATAGAAATGGGAGTAGGAGGTACATTGTAGGTACACAGTGTCTAGTTTGAGAAACAGACGCGTCACAAGTCCTCAACTTGTAGCTTCATTAAATTATACCCGCAAAACACCTTTATCAACGTCAACAGTGAAGAGGCGACTCCGGGATACTGGCCTTCTAGGCAGAGTTGCAAAGAAAAAGCCCTATCTCTGTCCAGTGTCTGTTATTTTGCCCATCTTATTATTTAATTGTTATTGGCCAGTCTGAGATATGGCTTTTCTTTGCAACTATCTTCTTTAAACCACCCTACCTTGTCACAACACAAGTGATTGTCTCAAATGTATTAAGCAGGAAAGAAATTCCACAAATGAACTTTTAAGAAGACACACCTGTTTTCTTGAAATGCATTCCAGCTGACTACCTCATGGAGCTGGTTGAGACAATGCCAAGAGTGTGCATAGCTGTCATCAAGACAAAGGGTGGCTATTTGAAGAATCTCAAATGTAAAATATATTTTGATTTGTTTCACACTTTTTTGGATACCACATGATTCCATATCTGTTATTTTATAGTTTTAATGTCTTCACTATTATTCTACAAGAAAATAGTAAAAATGAAGAAAAACCCTTGATTGAGTATGTGTTCTAAAACTTTTGACAAGGTAGTGTATAATTACACACTTAGGCTTCTACCTTCAGTTTATACATATTATACACCATCTATTTTACAATAGTTAATTATACACTACCTTGAGGGGAATTCATCTAGGTCCAGAGCAATTAATCAACTGCTGGATGAAGGAAGGTGCCATACTGAATAGATAGATGGGGCCTTAGTGGACAATTAAAAAAAAACACCTTGCCCAAGGGACACATCTTTAGTTTTATTCCCAGTTGACAACATGGCTGGTAAATTGGTCTACGTTGTGCTCTCACTAGCGTGATGTTTATGATTATAAGGAGTGTATTCACTAGCGTCTCATCTATCGAGTACATTTTTATCATATTACATACATTGCATTCGGAAAGTATTCACACCCCTTTTTCGTAATTTTATTTCATTACAGCCTTATTCTAAAATGTATTAAATTCATATTTTTCCTCATCAATCCACACACTGTCACACCCTGATCTGTTTCACCTGTTCCTGTGATTGTCTCCACCCCCTCCAGGTGGCGCTTATTCACCCCAGTGTCCACAACTTTTCTCTTGCCTTACCCTGTTGTTTTAATAAATATGGTAAGAATCCAACCATCTACCTCCTGTGTCTGCATCAGGGTCTCGCCTTGTGTCATGATACACAACACCCCATAATGACAAAGCAAAAACAGGTTTTTAGAAAATGTTGCACATTTATAAAAAATGAAATCCTTGATGCACATACCTGTCTATATAAGGTCCCACAGTTGACAGTAAATGTCAGAGCATTGAGGTCGACGGAGTTATCCGTAGAGCTCTGAGGCAGGATCGTGTTGAGGCACAGATCTGGGGAAGGGTACCAAAAAAAGGGCTGCAGCATTGAATGTCCCCAAGAACACAGTGGCCTCCGTCATTCTTAAATGCAAGAAGTTTGGAACGACCAAGACTCTTCCTAGAGCTGGTCGCCCAGCCAAACTGAGCAATTGGGGGAGAAGGGCCTTGGTCAGGGAGGTAACTAAGAACGTGATGGTCACTCTGACAGAACTCCAGAGTTCCTCTGTGGAGATGGGAGAACCTTCCAGAAGGACAATCATCTCTGCACCCCTCCACCAATCAAGTCTTATATGGTAGAGTGGCCAGACAGAAGCCACTCCTCAGTAAAAGGGCCATGACAGCCACTTGGAGTTTGCCAAAATAGCACCTAAAGGACTCTCAGACCATGAGAAACAATATTCTCTGGTCTGATAAAACCAAGATGGAACTCTTTGGCCTGAATGCCAAGCGTCAAGTCTGAAGGAAACCTGGTACCATCCCTACGGTGAAGCATGGTGGTGACAGCATCATCGGGATTGAAGGAAAGATGAATGGAGCAAAGTACAGATAGATCCTTGGCCTAAAAATAGCTGTTTAGTGACTCTCCTCATCCAACCTGACAGAGCTTGAGAGGATCTGCAGAGAAGAATGGGAGAAACTCCCCAAATACAGGTGTGCCAAGCTTGTAGGGTCATACCCAAGAAGACTCAAGGCTGTAATCACTGCTAAAGGTGCTTCAACAAAGTACTGAGAAAAGCAGGGTTTGTCAACTAGGTTCTGAGCTAATAGTCGGCCGGCCAGAACATAATTAGTATACAATATTAGCACAAAGATTTGGCCACACTGCAAATTGAACAACATTTTAACATATCTGATTAGTACATATTACATTCATTTTGATCTGATTACGCTCATAAATTCACCATGTCTCTATTCAATTATTATTTTTGTCGATTTGTCTGTGCCTTGATTGGTGGGGAGAAACAGGTCTACTTTGCCTTGTAGGCTCCACTACTTTTTGTAACGTCAGCATTCATTCAGAACAATTAGCTTGATAGCAAGTATCAAAACAAAGGTGGATAATGAAAATCAAAGTTTTCAGGGAAGAATGTACAGAAAGATATACGTTCACCTTACCATATTTTCCCAATGCCAGGCCAGTGTGTGTTATTTGCAATGAAAATGTTGAGGTTTGCAAAGAATTCGATCTCAGGTATCATTATGAATCTAATCATGGAACTTTCAAAGTGGCATTTCCGCCCCAGACTGCGTTTACCTCTAGCTACACACACTGCTTTTTGGGCTAAAATATCCTGTCAAATAAAAGGGTTAAATCTGCAGTTACAAGAAAGAGGGAAAATAGTCGTGGACATGGTGGAAAAACTTGAGGTTTTTACTAGGAAACTTTAGTTGTTCGATTTGGACTTGTCATCTGGAAGGTTACTGGATTTCAGCACAATGAAGAACGACAGGCAGAGGGACCGGACAAGTTCTCCATCAGATCTGAAGACTACAGCATTCCCAAGGATATCATTGTGTTTGTATGTGATCCTCTCACAGTCCGCCCAGGTGGAGAATTCTCCTCCCTTGCTAAGAAAACAATACCCTCGCTGGACGAGGCCGCAATTCAAACTGAGCTGATTGAATTCCAGACATCGAGCCAAATCAGGGATGCGCTCGGAAGTGCCGTGTCTTTGTGTGCATTTTTGGTGGCATGGTCAGAGGAATACAGCACAATACAGAAACGTGGATTTCATTTGCTAAAAATGTTTGAATCGACTTACACCTGCGAGTCCTCATTTTCCTAATTTTCATCTTTCTCATAAGTCTATCGACGACTGCCTGCGCATCAAAATCACATCTCTCTCGACATCCACAAGACCACGTCCGAGGGGTAATGCAACTTATCCCATTGAGTAAGTCACTTGCATTGCTTACTGTGTGGGGTTTTAGGCTGGGTTTCTGTACAGCACTTTGTGACAGCTGATATAAGAAGGGCTTTATAAATAAATATGATTTTTTATTTTTTTGTCTTAGTGGCCTATATGACGATATTTAGTAAATACTAACATTGTTGTGAGTGCTTATCCAGGGATATTTAGGTGTCAAGCTGACGGTATTTTCTGTTTGTTCTGTCATTACAGGAGCAGGCTATTCCGATACAGACATCGCCTTAAATCGCCTTAAATAAAACTCTCACTTATAGCAAGACATACTGTATATATTGCCAGCCTCGGCCAGTTAAGTTATTTTATATAGGCATAGGCTCGGAAGAAATAGACTCCGATTACACCCTCTTGTTGTTTGTAAAGTCAAATTAAATGAAGATTATTGTTGAAGTGAATTACTTGACTTGTGTATGTTTTCTCCATCTGTTGCTGTGCAACACTTGCATAACAAGTTAGCTATATTTTCAGCACCAGGCACTGTTCACCTCCCATTGATTGCGTTGCGGTTGCAGATTTACGTTTCAGCATCACAAAATTATATTTTTATTATTATAATTTGAGTGGCTTTGGGGGGCCAAATAATTTTGCTGGCAGGCCATATTTGGCCCGGGGGCCGCCAGTTGGGTCTGACTACTTATGTACTGTAAATGTGATATTTAATTATTATTATTTTTTATACATTTGCTGAAACTTCTAGACATCTGTTTTTGCTTTGTCATTATGGGGTATTGTGTGTTGAAATATGAGAAAAAAACAACCGTTTAATCAATTTTAGAATAAGGCTGTAACGTAACAAAATGTGTAAAAAGTCAAGGGGTCTGAATAATTTCCGAATGCACTGTATATAATCTAGCATCGTGTTTTGTATTTGGGTGCACTTAATTTTGTAAGGTATTACACCCCTCCAACATAGTGTGCATTGTTTTGTGAGACACACTGAGGAATGTTCTGAATTATTCAAACAGTGGCTGGCTATTGAGAATGGTCTAAAAAAGAAGCAACCTCTCTCTCTTTCTCTCTCTGTTCCCTCTCCACTTTTTTTTCTCTCTGCCTCGCTCTCTCTCCCCTTCCCCCTCCATCTTTCTCTCCCTCCCTCCCTCCATCCCTTGCTCCCTTAGTCTCTCTCTTCATCATTTTTCATCTCTCTGCCATAACAAGATCTCTTCACCGAAGAGTTTCTCCAGTCTCTGCATACAGTTCAAGTCAGAAGTTTACATACACTTAGGTTGGAGTCATTAAAACTTGTTTTTCAACCACTCCACAAATTTCTTGTTAACAAACTATAGTTTTGGCAAGTCGGTTAGGACATCTACTTTGTGCATGACACAAGTAGTTTTTCCAACAATCGTTTACAGACAGATTATTTCACTTATAATTCACTGTATCACATTTCCAGTGGGTCAGAAGTTTACATACACTAAGTTGACTGTGCCTTTAATCATCATGGGAAAATCAAAAGAAATCAGTCAAAACCTCATAAAAAAATTGCAGACCTCCACAAGTCTGGTTCATCCTTGGGAGCAATTTCCAAACGCCTGAAGGTACCAAGTTCATCTGTACAAATAAAAGTATGCAAGTCTAAACACCATGGGACCACGCAGCCATCATATCGCTCAGGAAGGAGACGAGTTCTGGCTCCTAGAGATGGACGTACTTTGATGCGACAAGTGCAAATCAATCTCAGAGCAACAGCAAAGGGCCTGGTGAAGATGCTGGAGAAAACAGGTACAAAATTATCTATATTCACAGTAAAACGAGTCCTATAATCGACATAACCTCAAAGGGTGCTCAGCAAGGAAGAAGCTACTGCTCCAAAACCACCATAAAAAAGCCACACTACGGTTTGCAACTGCACATGAGGACAAAGATTGTACTTTTTGGAGAAATGTCCTCTGGTCTGATGAAACAAAAATATAACTGTTTGGCTATAATGACCATTGTTATGTTTGAAGGAAAAAGGGGGAGGCTTGCAAGCCAAAGAACACCATCCAAGACTGTGAAGCACTAGGGTGGCAGCATCATGTTGTGGGGGGGCTTTGCTGCAGGAGGGACTGGTGCAATTCACAATATAGATGGCATCATGAGGGAGGGAAATTATGTGGGAGGAAACTTACATGGATATATTGAAGCACCATCTTATGACATCAGTCAGGAAGTTAAAACTTGGTCACAAATGGGTCTTCCAAATGGACAATGACCCTAAGCATACTTCCAAAGTTGTGGCAAAATGGCTTAAGGACAACAAAGTCAAGGTATTGGAGTGGCCATCACAAAGCCCTGACCTCAATCCTATTGAACATTTTTGGGCAGAACTGAAAAGGCGTGTGCGAGCAATGAAGCCTACAAACCTGACTCAGTTACACCAGCTCTGTCGGGAGGAATGGGCCAAAATTCACGTAACTTATTGTTGGAAGCTTGTGGAAGGCTACACAAAACGTTTGACCCAAGTTAAACAAAATACTAAACTTCTGACCCACTGGGAATGTGGTGAAAGAGATAAAAGCTGAAATAAATCATTCTCTCTACTATTATTCTGACATTTAACATTTGTAAAGTAAAGTGGTGATCCTAACTGACCTAAGACAGGGAATTTTTACTATGATTAAATGTCAGGAATTGTGAAAAATTGAGTTTAGATGTAGTTGGCTAAGGTGTATGTAAACTTCCGACTTCAACTGTATACACATACATGCATACATACACACTTTCTTTTAGAATATACCTTTATTATTCCCCGCAAACCCTACCACCCCTCCCCCAATTGGAGTAAACTAATAAACAATAACACTTAGGCTTCTACCTTCAGTTTATACATATTATACACCATCTATTTTACAATAGTTCTATTTAGTATGTTTTTAGTCCTTCCTCTATTTATAATGTCCATCCAGTTTGATTTCTATTTCTAACTGTGCTATTTCACAACATTTCAGAAACCATATACATTTTACAGACCCTGTATGTTTTACATTGGTTATCTTGTTGTTATTAGTCCCACCCTTCAAATCCCCTTCAACCTCTCCAATCTATCTCTTAACACCATCCATTTTGGATTTCTATTTGCCATGCATTTTTCAACTATGCTGTGATGCTTCACAAAAGTACTGCACCTTTCTATTCTCATAGCTTCTACAGATTGTAAGTTAAAGATACCATTTTTTTTGCTAAAATAATGATTATATTATGGATTGATTGACTATAACTTTTCAAATCACCCAGTATTGCTATCTGCAGCTTTAGTTATTGGTAAATGTTGTAATTCTTTTTCGGACATTCCTGGACCTGTGACCTGTATTCATCCCCTTTACTATGAAGCCCTGAAATAAGATCTGGTGCAATCAATTATCTTCAGAAGTCACGTAATTAGTTAAATAATGTCTACCTGTGTGCAATCTAAGTTTCACATGGTCTGTCATATGATCTCAGTATATTTACACCTGTTCTGAAAGGCCCCAGAGTCTGCAACAACACAAAGTAAGAGGCACCACCAAGCAAGTGGCACTATGAAGACCAAGGAGCTCTCCAAACAGGTCAGGGACAAAGTTGTGGAGAAGTATAGATCAGGGTTCGGTTATAAAAAAATATCAGAAACTTTGAACATCCCTCGGAGGACCGTTAAATCCATTGTTAAAAATGGAAAGAATATGGCACCACAACAAACCTGCCAAGAGAGGGCTGCCCACCAAAACTCACTGACGAGGAAAGGAGGGCATTAATCAAAGAGGCTACAAAGAGACCAAAGATAACCATGAAGGAGCTGCAAATTGGAGTATCTGTCCATTGGACCACCTTAAGCCGTACACTCCACAGAGCTGGGCTTTACGGAAGAGTGGCCTGAAAAAAGCCTTTGTTTAAAGAAAAATATAAGCGTTTGACAAAATACATGTGGGAGACTCCATATGCCTTCATCAAACATATGGAAGAAGGTACTCTGGTCAGATGAGACTAAAATTGTGCTTTTTGCCCATCAAGGAAAAATGCTATGTCTGGTGCAAACCCAACACCTCCCCTCACCCTGAGAACACTATGCCAACAGTGAAGCATGGTGGTGGCTTTACAAAGTAGTGACATTGGGGGAGGGGAGGTGGGGGGATGTTGTGTAAATCAAAAGATACAACCTCCCCCAAAATCTATTTTAATTCCAGGTTGTAAGGCAAAATGCCAAGGGGGTGAATACTTTCACAAGCCACTGTATGTCATTTAATGACAGTCTCTCAAGTAACCCATGTCAGTTTTAAAATGATTTAGATAGTCTAGCCAGCTATCTATTCTTGAAGAAATCATTGCCACTCTCACTTAGATTTCATAATAAGTAATGGAAAAATGTGGAGAATTGTGGAGAACATTTGCTTTTATAACTGCAAACAATTCTCCCCTTGATAAAATGTGTAGAATAATTCATTTTTTTTGTCATTTTTTTGTACTCTCCCCAAATTTGTGGTATCCAATTGGTAGTTACAGTCGAGAGGCGAAGGTCGAGAAACGTGCGTCTTCCAAAACACAAACACAGCCAAGCCGCACTGCTTCTTGACACAATGCCCGATTAACCCGGAACCCAGCCACACCAATGTGTTGGAGGAGACACCGTACACCTGGTGACCGTGTCAGCGTGCATTGCGCCCGGCCTGCCACAGGAGTCGCTAGTGTGCGATGGGACAAGAACATCCCTGCCGGCCAAACCCTCTTCGAACCCGGACGACGCTGGGCCAATTGTGTGCCGCCACATGGGTCTCCCAGTTGGGGCCGGCTGTGACAGAGCCTGGACTCTAACCAGGATCTCTAGTACTACGATGCAGTGCATTAAACCACTGCAACACTCGGGAAGACAAAATGTGTAGAATTAGCTGTAAAACGGCAACAATAACAAAAATGTTATGTAAAGCAAACTTATTTCTTTACCTTTTGTTAATAGAATACTTTTTCTGCTAATAGATCCCTATATACGTATAAAATTATAGTTTTTCGTCTCGATTATGAGTTAATGTGTTAGCCTATCAACTATCGATTAGCCGCTATCTGTTTGTAGATAAGCTGAGGTGAATGAAGCTAAGGTAACCAATGTGATAATGGCTGAGGTCATTTTTCCTGGTTTTTGCTGTTCTCCAAATAACATTTTAGACCTCACTAAAACTCAGACCCTGGCTACCCCCTGGATTTAATGTCATTGTTGTCATTGGAGAGGAACAAGGGATGTATCCCAAATGGCACCCTATTCACTATATAGTCCACTATCAGGCCCCATAGGGGTCTGGTCAAATGTAGCGCACTATATAGGGCACGGGGTGCCATTTGGGAACAGCCAGGGTGTAGTATTAGTGTAATCTGGCTGTGGTCCCATGCTACAGCTGCAGACACTAGAATGCCCCTGAGCTTTCCCATCAGACCCTTGTTTGCAGTGTTTAACAGTTACAGTAATAACTTCCCGTTGATACCATTGTGTCAGGTCTGGCCATCTCCAGTTCCCCAAAGGCACGCAGGCACGCATGCTGGCAGGCACACTCACACACACACTTACGCACTGAGTCGCACGCGCAGACAGACATGAAGACACAAATGATTTTGAATCCTTGTTGCGTGAAGCTTGTTTTAAATTGTGAAGAAGTGAGAGACTTTTTTTTGTGTGGCTTCTCTGCAATAAGCTCTCTCCCTCAATTCTCAAATGGGCCTGATTGTTTTGCGGTCTTACAACACTTCCTATTCAAAAACGGTCAAGCCCACACTACCTGTCTGGTTCATTTTGGCTCCTCGAGCCCACTGCTGCACTTTTATGTCTGTTTTTTTTGTTGTTGTTATGAATGGACAGTGTTAGTCTCTTTGCCACCTGATTTACCCCGGCGGAAATAATAACCAAGGCAAAAAACAACTACTGATTGTGATTATTTCCAGTGTAGAATCCCACAGTTTTATGGATGTGCTGACGATTATTGATTGGTACTTTTGTGTAGTTTAACAGCGCATCCGAAGATAATCATATTTGTTAATGGGAGCATTAATAAATGTATAAGTGGTTTTGATCTGCTTTGTTGGCATGCTTTTTTTTCCAGAAACTAGGCGGGGAACATTAGAAAGAGAAGCTTTGCCGCGTATGCTTATGACGTAGCCTATTTGAACATGACACACCTACCGACTAAATGCTTTTATCAAGCCTTTCTCTCTTTCTCTACCTGCTTTTAAAGCAGAGCCTTCAACAAGGAGGTGTGAACAGGCTTTGAATAAGTGTGAGATTAGATTATCGTTTTTTTTTCTCAAATGTTTTCTTTGAAGGTTCGTTTTTGTTCCAGAATGAATTGATCATAGGTTACGTAACATTATTTTAAGTTGACAAGCAGCACTTGATGTAATTACCCTCTGATAAAAAGATCAGAATTAAGTTTACATGAACAAATAGAAGCAGAGCCAAGTTGATTATTCGTGCATGCCAAAGTGTTTTTAACTGACTGTGTACGTCTACTGTTGCTGTACCACTGTACCCTCATGGCCAGGTCTATAGCAAAAGAGAATGCATTCTCATTCTCTATAACCTGTTAATCCATGTATGTTCATTTGTCTCCCTGCCTGTGTTTTTTAGGGCATAGGGGTGGACCCCCCACATAGCCCTGGCCCTGCCCCCAGACTCCAAACTGGCCAAGGAGGAGGACCCCCTGTTCCCAGCCTCAGACGAGATGACCATCAGGATAGGTAGAGCAGGACCACTCTCAGGCAAGCTTCCCTTCAGATACCCACATCATCATCAGCAACTTCCCCACTCAACTCTAAAAACACTCAAAACCACCCACCATGAGTCTCATTTCTCCGATGGCTTGCTTTTGGATATTCTCTCTCTCTCTCTCTCTCTCTCTCCAATTCAAATGGCTTTATTGGCATGGGAAACATATAGTTTATTCGGAAGGGTTTCAGACCCCTTGACTTTTTCCACATTTTGTTATGTTATAGCCTTATTCTAAAATGGATGGGGGAAAACAAATCCTCATCAATCTACACGCAAAACCCCATCATGATAAATCAAAAAGTTTTTTTTCAAAAATGTTGCTATAGTATTACAAATAAAAAACATAAATATTACATTTACATAGGTGTTCAGGTCCTTTACTCAGTACTTTGTTGAAGCACCTTTGGTAGTTATTACAGCCTTCAGTCTTCTTGGATATGATGTTACAACCTGGGCAAACCTCTATTTGGGGAGTTTCTCCCATTCTTCTCTGCAGATCCTCTCAAGCTCTGTCAGGTTGGATGGGGAGTGTCGCTGCACTGCTATTTTCAGGTCTCTCCAGAGACGTTCGATCGGGTTCAAGTCTGGACACTGGCTGGGCCAATCAAGGACATTCAAAGACGTGTCCCGTAGCCACTCCTGTGTTGTCGTGGCTGTGTGCTTAGGGTCGTTGTCCTGGTGGAAGGTGAACCTTTGCTCCATTCTGAGGTCCTGAACTCTCTGGAGCAGATTTTCATCAAGGATTAGTATGCCTAAGGTTGTTCATCTTTCCCTGGATCCTGACTAGTCTCACAGTTCCTGCTGGTGAAAAACATCCCCACAGCATGATGATGCTGCCACCACCATGCTTCACCGTATGGATGGTGCCAGGTTTCCTCCAGATGTCACGCTTGGCATTCAGGCCAAAAAGTAAAATCTTAGTTTCATCAGACCAGAGAATCTTGTTTCTCATGGTCTGAGAGTCTTTAGGTGCCTTTTGGCAAACTCCAAGTGGGCTGTCATGTGCTTTTAACTGAGGTGTGACTTCCGTCTGGCCACTCTATGATAAAGGCCTGATTGGTGGAGTGCTGCAGAGATGGTTGTCCTTCTGGAAGGTTCTCCCATCTCCACAGAGGAACTCTGGAACTCAGTCAGATTGACCATCGGGTTCTTGGACACCTCCCTAACCAAGGCCCGTCTCCCTCGATTGCTCAGTTTGGCCGGGCAGATAGCTCCAGGAAGAGTCTTGTGGGTTCCAAACCTCTTCCATTTATGAATGATGGAGGCCACTGTGTTCTTGGGGACCTTCAATGCTGCAGACATTTTTCGGTAGCAATTCCAACCTCATGGCTTGGTTTTTGCTCTGACATGCACTGCCAACTGTGGGACCTTATATAGACAGGTGTGTGCCTTTCCAAATCATGTCCAATCAATTGAATGTACAACAGGGGGACTCCAATCAAGTAGTAGAACCATCTCAAGGATGATCAATGGAAACAGGATGCACCTGAGCTCAATTTTTGGTTTCATAGCAAAGGGTCTGAATACTTACACTACCGGTCAAAGGTTTTAGAACACCTATACATTCAAGAATTTTTCTTTACTTATTTTTTTACTATTTTCTACATTGTAGAATAATGAAGACATCAAAATTATGAAATAACACATATGGAATCATATGGTAACCAAATAAATGTTAAACAAATCAAAATATGTTTTATTTTTGAAATTCTTCAAATAGCCACCCTTTGCCTTGATGACAGCATTGCACACTCTTGGCATTCTCTCAACCAGCTTCATGAGGTAATCACATGGAATGCATTTCAATTAACAGGTGTGCCTTGTTAAGTTAATTTATGGAATTTCTTCCCTTAATGGGTTTGAGCCAATCAGTTATTTTGTGACAAGGTATACGGAAGATAGCCCTATTTGGTAGAAGTCCATGTTATGACAAGAACAGCTCAAATAAGCACAGAGAAACAACTGTCCATCATTACATGAAGGTCAGTCAATCCAGAAAATGTCAAGAACTTGGAATGTTTCTTCAAGTGCAGTCACAAAAACCATCAAGAGCTATGATGAAACTGGCTCTCATGAGACCGCCACAGGAATGTAAGACCCAGAGTTTCCTCTGTTGCAGATGATAAGTTCATTAGCGTTACCAGCCTTAGAAATTTCAGCCCAAAGAAATGCTTCACAAAATTCCAAGTAACAGACACATCTCAACATCAACTGTTCAGAGGAGACTGTGTGAATCAGGCCTTCATGGTTGAATTGCTGCAAAGAAACCACTACTAAAGGATACCAACAAGAAGAAGAGACTTGCTTTGGCCAAGAAACACGAGCAATGGACATTAGACCGGTGGAAATTTGTCCATTGAGTCAAAATTCGGACCACAGCGTGAAGGAAAAACAGCCAAGTGCTCAGCATCTGTGGGAACTCCTTCAAGACAGTTAGAAAAGCATTCCAGGTGAAGCTGGTTGAGAGAATGCCAAGAGTGTGCAAAGCTGTCATCAAGGCAAATGATAGCTGTTTGAAGAATCTCAAATATAAAATATTTGGTGATTTGTTTAGCACTTTGTTGGTTACTACATTATTCCATATGTGTTATTTCATATATTTGATGTCTTCACTATTATTTTACAATGTAGAACATAATAAAAATGAAGAAAAACCCATGAATGAGTAGATGTTCTAAAACTTTTTACCGGTAGTGTATGTAAATAAGGTATAAGGAGACATTGAGACATTTCAAATGCCATATTATAGCTCTCTCTTCTTTCTTTCTTTGTCTCTCTCTCTCTCTCTCTCTCTCTCTCTCTCTCCTCATCTTACCAATCAATATCTATACTGGCCTGGGTTGTTTGAAAACGGGCATTCTCCTCGCAATCGTTTCACCTGTGTTCTTTTGTGTTTCATGTTTTCCTTCTAGTTTTATATTTTTTATTTTATTTTGAAACATAAAAGCATACGCTCGTCTAAGACATGGGAAAGGTTACTCATCTCAGAGCCACAGAGCTCTATTGCACTCTTAGCTTTAATGGACAATTTCCAATTTCATAGTGAGTTTGTTTAAACGGATATCGAAAACGGGTTTATCCAGACCGTGACAATATGATAACGGAATAGGAAATTGGATACCTTTAGCGTGCCCATCGCTTTCGGCTTTGGTTTTATTCAATGTTCTGGATGCTAATTGCTGGAATAATAATGAAGCCCACAGTAATTAGGAACTTGATCCCTGCACATGGAGTCCAGCTTGGTTAATTAACTGAGCCAAACTAGTGGAAAGATTGAATTTAGACTACAGGCAATAAACCTTCAGAAAGTATTCACACCCCTTGACTTTTTCCACATTTTATTGTGTTACAGCCTGAATTTAAAATTGATTACATTTTTTTTTTGTCACAAGCCTACACACAATACCCCATAATGTCAAAGTGGAATTATGTTTTTGGGGAAATTTGTACAAATGAATAAAAGATGTAAAGCTGAAATGTCTTGAGTCATAAGTATTCAACCCCTTTGTTATGGCAAGCCTAAATAAGTTCACGAGTACAAATGTGCTTAACAAGCTGCACGGACTCACTCTGTGTGCAATAATAGTGTTTAACATGATTCTTTAGTGTACATGCAATTATCTGTAAGGTCCCTCTGTCGAGCAGTACATTTCAAACACTGATCCAACCACTAAGACCTGAGAGGTTATCCAATGCCTCGCAAAGAAAGGCACCTATTGGTAGATGGGTAAAAAATAAAAAATAGCAGACATTGAATATCCCTTTGAGCATGGTGAAGTTATTAGTTACACTTGGGATGGTGTATCAATATACCCAGTCACTACAAAGATACACCGTTCAGGGATTTCCCCATGTGGCCAATGGTGACTTTAAGACACTTACAGAGTTAGTTTAATGGCTGTGATAGGAGAAAACTGAGGATGGATCAAAAACATTGTAGTTACTTCACAATACTAACCTAATTGAGTGAAAAGAATCCTTCTTTTCACTCAATTAGGTTAGTACCAGCCTGTACAGAATAAAAATTATTCCAAAACATATATGCTGTTTGTATGTAGCAAAGCAATTCACTTTTTGTCCTGAATAAAAAGTCTTACGTTTGACCAATTCAACACATTACTGACTGCAACTCTCCATATTTTCAAGCATAGTGGTGGCTGCGTCATGTTATGTGTATGCTTGTAATCGTTAAGGACTATGAAGTTTTTCAGGATAAAAAAATAAATGAAATGGAGCTAAGCAAAGGCAAAATCTTAAGAGCAAAACCTGGTTCAGTCTGCTTTCCACCAAACACTGGGAGACTAATTCACTTTTCAGCAGGGCAATAACCTAAAACAATTGAATACATTCTGAATTTAGGCCATAACACAACAAAATGTGCAATAAGTCAAGGGGATTGAATGCTTTCTGAAGGCACTGTAAGTGACTAATTTACTGTGACACCACCCCACCGTACTGTCACAATGACCCACTCCAGTCATGCATCCCCTGATGATGTCCTGCTCCAGCCATGTGTCTACTAATGATATCCTGCAGTTATTTGGCCAGTCGGGTTGAAGTCACTCTGGGGGGGGAGGGGTCTTTAAGTCGGGATAACAGAAAAAGGATATATCGCTCCCCTCATTAAGTAACAAACACTCAACCCCTCTGATCTCTCTCTGACCAACTCTTTCATTATCTCTCTCAGGAAGATCTTCTTTCCCTTAACCAGTCAGGCTTCAAAACGGGTCACTCAACTGAGACTGCATTCATCTGTGTCACAGATGGTCTCCGCTCTGCCAAAGCTGACTCTCTCTCTCCTCTGTTCTCATACTTCTAGATCTATCCGCTGCCTTTGACTTCGTGAACCGTCAGATCCTCGTCTAAACCTCTTAGGGTTGGGCTTCTCAGGCTCTGCACACTCGTGTATTGCATCATACATGACAGGTCGCTCCTACCAGGCGGTGTGCCCCGATCTGTGCCCCGCTGTTCATCAAATACTGCCTCGGCAATATGAAAACACACACACAGTCACTCAAACACTGTATACCAGTGGAGCCTGCGGGGAGGGGTAGGGGCTCCCTGATGGTCTGAGGGCACCTACCTAAATAGAGCTGGACACACAGGGGTGGCCAGGCTGCCTGTGAAAGGTCATGTGTCAGGTGACTGCACTAAACTAGGCTGCAGGAACAGGTGGTGGAGAAACAGGCTAGAGGTGGCACAGCTATGCCAACTTCTCAGCACTGAGAAACTAGATGCAAGTTGGCACCTATGATTCGCAAAGAACAAACGGGGAAGGGAGTGTGCGTGTTTGCGAGTGACTACACATGTAGTATTGTTCAAACATTTTTGGCAGGTGTGAAAAAATGCTGTAAAGAAAGAATGCTTTCTAAAATAGAAATGTTAATGGTTTA
Organism: Oncorhynchus masou masou; assembly: GCF_036934945.1. Lineage (NCBI taxonomy): Eukaryota > Metazoa > Chordata > Actinopteri > Salmoniformes > Salmonidae > Oncorhynchus > Oncorhynchus masou. Next base: position 36,400,916 of record NC_088242.1, on the reverse strand, counting down.
TATTTATCAATTAACAAAATGCAAAGGGAGTGAACAGAAGACCACTCTTTGCCTTCAAAACAGCATCAAATCTTCTAGGTACATTTGCACAGAGTTTTTGAAGGAACTCGGCAGGATGGTTGGCCCAAACATCTTGGAGAACTAAGCACAGTTATTCTGTGGATTTAGGCAGTCTCAGGTGCTTTTCTCTCTTCGTGTAATCTCAGACAGACTTGGTGATGTTGAGATCAGGGCTCTGTGAGGGCCATACCATCACATCCAGGACTCCTTGTTCTTCTTTACACTGAAGATCATTCTTAATAACTTTCGCTGTATGTCTGGGGTCATTCTCATGCTGCAGAATAAATTTGGGGCCAACCCTGATGGTATTGCATGATGGATAAGTATCTGCCTGTACTTCTCAGCATTGGGGAGACCATTAATTCTGACCAAATCCCTAACTCCATTTGCAGAAATTTATTCCGAAACTTGCAAGCAACCTCCACCATGCTTCACTGTTGCCTGCAGACAGTCATTCAAATTTTGACTCAACAGTCCAGAGCAACTGCTGCCATTTTTCTGCACCCCAGTTCTTGTGTTTTCATGCATAGTTGAGTCGCTTGCCCTTGTTTCCACGTCGAAGGTATGGGTTTTTGGCCGCAAGTCTTCCATGAAGGCCACTTCTGACCAGACTTCTCCGGACAGTAGATGGGTGTACCAGGGTCCCACTGTTTACTGCCAATTCTGAGCTGATGGAACTGCTGGACATCTCCCAATTGAGAAGGGAAGTAAGCATGTTGTCTCTTTCATCTGCTGCAGTAAGTTTCCTTGGCCCGACCACTGCGTCTACGGTCCTCAACGTCGCCCGTTTCTTTGTGCTTCTTCATAAGAGCTTGGACAGCACATCTGGAAACCCCTGTCTGCCTTGAAATGTCTGCCTGCCTTGCTGATGCAGTATAACTACCTTGTGTCTTGTTGCTGTGCTCAGTCTTGCCATGGTGTATGACTTTTGACAGTAAACTATATTCAGCAACCTCACCTTTGTTAGCTGAGTTTGGCTGTTCCTCACCCAGTTTTATTCCTCCTTCACAACTGTTTCTTTTTCAGTTAATGATTGTGTTACATATTGAATTGATGATCATTAGCACCTGTTTGGTATAATTGTTTTGTCATACACCTGACTATATGCCTACAAAATCCCTAACTTTGTTCAAGTGTACCCACAAGAATTGATACTGTTTTGAAGCCAAAAGGTGGTCACACCAAATACGGATTTGATTTAGATTTGTATTCTGTTCACTCCCTTTGCATTTAGTTAATTGATAAATATAGTCTATTAACATGTCTATTTTTGATGCATTCTTACTTTACAGCATTTTTTCACACCTGCCTAAAACTTTTGCACAGTACTGTACGTGCGTGTGTGTGTTGTGTGTGTGACTGCATATGTGTGTGTGACTGCATATGTGTGTGCATGTGAGGGTGGCAGCCAACATTAGTATCGTGTCTTCTTAATCTTACTCTTTGCACAAGTACACAGAGACCTTCTGAGCTGCTTACCTGTGGACCCGACGGCAGCACTTAGAACAGCTAACATGTATTCTCCCCACACTCCATCAAAAACATATATCCCTTATACTTTATGCATGAGACTTACTGAATAATTCAGTCTGTATTTGGAGAGAATATGAATAGGTCACTTTTTTTTGTGGTTCTATCATATTTTAGACTTCCTTGGGGGGTTGTCATTTCCTACAAAGTATTTTTTTTAAATGCTTGCTGAATATTTAGCAACTTCATAAAAGGGAACTATACCTTTAAAGTTTTAGCGCCGCTTCAGTACGTCAAGCACAGCTCCCCGCCCCTCTCTTAAAGGGCTGTTAACAGGACAGGATCTCCAAGCTTGTTTCGGTCACACCCTTTTAGAACGCTGTCGTCCATTCAACTACGGGACAGAGAGAAGATAGTTGTCAGGATTTGGCCAGGGTTGTTCCGGGTTTTGGTCACTAGATGCCCCCATTGTGCTTTTTGACCTCATGTTTTTTCCCTTGTTCCCCATTATTATTTGCACCTGTGCCTCGTTTCCCCTGATTGTATTTAAACCCTTAGTTTCCCTCAGTTCTGTGCTCTGTGTTTGTATGTTAGCACCCAGCCCTAGTGTTCTGTGTATTCTTGTCGATTCCGGTGGATGCTCTTGTGGAATTCTGTTTTTGTTTTCGAGTATCTCTTGAGGCTTTTTTGTGCTATTCCTACCACCTTTTGGATTTGCCATTTTTTGTATTGAAGGACTTCTCCTTTTTACTTTATTAAATACACCGTCTTAAGTACTGCTGTGTCTGCCTCATCTTCTGGGTTCTGCTGACTATTCGTTGCTCAGTTGGTTAAGTGACTGTTTCTCACTCCGGAGACCCAGGTTCGTAACCGGGTCCTGACAATAGTATCCCCAAAGTATTGAATGACTAAGTAAGGAGTAGGGACTGGGGGATAAACACAATCCACTTCTGCCAAGTATTATACGACCATTTCATCTTATGTCAGACAGAGCAGTATTTTCTCCGATTTTTACCGACTACGCCACTTCAGGTGAGATGAACCGAAATGAGAGTAGAGGAGAGGAGAAAGGTTGGAGTGGGACGACTCCTCCCTCTGCATGTCGTTGAGGAGTCAGGATACCCAGTCTATCAAGAATGCTCAGTGACATTAACTGACAGTCTGATTGGAGGAGACCTAAAGCAGGAGCAGAGGGAGTCCTTAGGACTGACTGAGGAAATAACACAGATAATCTATGAACCACAGAACATCTGAAGCAGCCAGAAAGACATGTTTTTCAATTGATTTATTTTCATATTGAAATAGCAAACACAATCACAGTATGATTTGCTCCACGCTTTGCCTAGCCATGGCACCAGTACACAGAGAAAGAAGCAGGGGGAAAGGTGTACACAGGAGTGTAGCCAATGTTGCACCTGCTGTATCCATGTGACACAGTTATAGTTCTCTCTCTCTCTCTCTCGCTCTCTCGCTCTTTCGCTCTCTCTCTCTCTCTAGCTCTTGCTCTCTCCCTCTCTCTAGCTCTTTCTCTCTCCACTTTGTCTCGCTCTCTTTTCACTCTTATTCCCTCTTCGTACTATTCTTTCTGTCTCTCTGTAGATAGGTTTTACAGGAGGGGATGAGGGCTCAATGGGGTGCTGTATACCCTTATCATCACAGAACACATTGTAGTCCAGTTACACATTAACAGGAGCACACAACAGGAGTATTGCTCATATCCGTCCCTCCTCTGTCTGCCGAGCATGTGGTGTGTTTTGTTTGTTTGTGCGCTCAAGTGTGTGTGCATACGACATGCGTTCGTGTACTCAAGTTTGTGTGAGCATCTGTATGTGTGCGTCACTGGCCATCCTGAGAAGAGGGCATACTACTGACCTACTGTTGTAATGGGTTGATTGTTGCCAGGCAACAATCGTTGTAGGTAGCATGATGAAAGGTAACATCCACAAGTGCCATGGAGCCAAGACACTAAGGTTGGGGGATATTACAATAGTATTGCCTATTGACGATGGTTGACGAAATTGGGACGTGACAGACGATGGTTTAGCCTATTTGAACTTGACCTTGTGCTGCGTAATGAAGAGCACACAAGAGAGACTCTCACGTTCTCTCTTTCTGATGCATGGGCTTTAGGCTATAGCCTTAACCTATTCATTTAAAAAAAATATATATATATATGTATGTCGTATCGTTGACTATCATTAAATGTGAAGACTGTTATTATATCAAATCAATTCTCTATGTGTAATTATTCCGTGATTCGTTTAATTATTGGAAAATGTTGTTTATAGAGTTTCGATTTCCCGAATACAACGCTTCAGATATTTTATTATCTTATCGATTACAGTCTTCTATTAATGTATTATTACCTCATCAATCTCATTCCTGAATGTCGCAAACCCTTGGATATCTGCACGAACCCTAACGTAAATCATGAATCAGCGATATACAAATTGGCTCAATTATTTATTTACTAACTAACTAATCAATCACAGAACTACATAAACACACACAAGAAAAAGTCCCTAGTGGACGATATGACGGCTTGGTAGACAAAGGAAAGGGGTGGGAACAGCACAAGAGACGAGAAACTCAGAGTTTGTAACTACTCTCATGGAAATGCTAATACTTTTCACATGTACAACCGCTCATTCGAAAATACATTTACATATTTACAAGTGTATGCCTTTGTTGCCCCTCTCTGCGATCTCCGGTCCGTCTGCTGGATAGTCACTCGACAGAAAGCCTCTGGTTTATCCTCCAGAGATCAAAGTGTGTTGTAGTTGTAGGTTGTTATAATGGATACGTCACAGTCTCAACGTCAACACTGAAGAAGCGACTCCAGGATGCTGGCCTTCTAGGCAGAGTTCCTCTGTCCAGTGTCTGTGTTCTGTTGCCCATCTGAATCTTTTATTTTTATTGGCCTGTCTCAGATATGGCTTTTTCTTTGCAACTCTTCCTAGAAGGCCAGCACCATGGAGTAGCCTCTTCACTGTTGCCATTGAGACTGGTGTTTTTAGTAAAGCTGCCAGTTGAGGACCTGTGAGGCGTCTGTTTCTCAAACTAGTCCTCTTACTCAGTTGTGCACCGGGGCCTCCCACTCCTCTTTCTGTACTGGTTATCGCTGAAGTAGTACACAGAGTTGTACGAGATCGTCAGTTTCTTGGCATTTTCTCGCATAGAATAGCCCTCATTTTGCAGAACAAATAGACTGACAAGTTTCAGAAGAAAGTTCTTTGTATCTGGCCATTTTGAGCCTGTAATCGAACCCATAAATGCTGATGCTCCAGATCCTCAACATGTCTAAAGAAGGCCAGTTTAATTGCTTCTTTAATCAGAACAACAGTTTTCAACTGTGCTAACATAATTGTAGAAGGGTTTTCTAATGATCAATTAGCCTTTTGAAATGATAAACTTGGATCAGCTAACACAACGTCCCATTGGAACACAGGAGTGATGGTTGCTGATAATCGGCCTCTGTATGCATATGTAGATATTCCATTATAAATCTGCCGTTTCCAGCTACAATAGTCATTAACAACATTAACAATGTGTACACTGTATTTCTGATCAATTTGATGTTATTTTAATGGACAACAAATTTGCTTTACTTTAAAAAACAAGGACATTTCTAAGTGACTTTTGAATGGTAGTGTATGTATATATATCCTTCATCCATTCCTTACTTAGATTTACGTGTATTTTGGGTGTATGTTGTGAAACTGTTAAATTTGATTTGTTAAATATTACTGCACTGTCGGAGCCAGAAGCACAAGCATTTCGCTACACCCGCAATAACATCTGCTAAACACGTGTATGTGACCAATAGCATTTTATCTGATTTGATTATGGCAAGACATTCCGTTCCTCATTAGTTGATTGTCACTTTGCTCTGTCATGTGCACGCCACACAGACTCAGACAGACACACACAAACCTGTTTCATGCTGAGACTCCACCAGAGTGGAATATTTGAATATATTTCCCTGCACTTAGTCTCTGTCCAGGGTACCACAACTTTATCTTTCATCATAATTTGTCCAGTTGTTGAATGCGATTTTGTGGTTTTTAGGGGGGTTATATATTTTTTGACCCACTTTTTTTGTGGGCGAGGTAGGGTCGACAAACATTGTATATGAGTACATAATCACAATAGGACAAAGGTTAAAATCGCCCAGTGTAGCTGAGAAGTCTCTCTTACAGCGTATTGTTTTTTTCTGAGGTGTGACGCTCAAGATGGCGTCGACAGACATGGCAGCTCTGCTTCTAGCTCCTAAGCAACTTTGCAGTATTTATTTTTTGTGTGTTATTTCTTACATTATTAGCCCAGAACATTTTGGATATCAGAGTGGCGGTAACTAACCAGCATTACGACCAGGAATACGACTTTCCCATATTGGATCCTTTGTTCGTACCCCCCAGGGCAATTGAACTTATCCCAGAGGGAGTGAGAGAGGGAGGAAGGGAGACAACTGGGCTGTTTGCTGTTGCTTTTCCAAATGGCAGTCAAGTGCGTTGAATGACCTACTATGGCCTACTAAAGGAGATCATTGGAGATCAGGTTTACCCTGAGGTTACCCAAGAGGAAACGCTGGCGTTACAGAGGCAGGAGAGGGGGAATCCTGGCGAGATTAAAGTGAATGGAAAACCTGCCACCTCTTCGATCCATTCTATTAGTGTCACGGATTCCTCTGGAACGTTCAATGCATACACCTGGCTCCTATTCCCACTTGAAGTTGGAAATTTACATACACCTTAGCCAAATTAATTTCAACTCAATTTTTGACAATTCCTGACATTTAATCCGAGTAACAATTTCCTGTCTTAGGTCAGCTAGGATCACCACTTTATTTTAAGAATTTGAAATGTCAGAATAATAGTGGAGAGAATGATTTCTTTCAGCTTTCATTTCTTTCACCACATTCCCAGTGGATCAGAAGTTTACATACATTCAATTAGTATTTGGTAGAATTGCCTTTCAATTGTTTAACTTGGGTCAAACAGTTTGTGTAGCCTTCCACAAGCTTCCCACAATAAGTTGGGCCCATAAGTTTGGCCCATTCCTACTGACAGAGCTGGTGTAACTGAGTCAGGTTTGTAGGCCTCCTTGCTCAAACACGCTTTTTCAGTTCTGCCCACACATTTTCAATAGGACTTTGTTGTCCTGAAGCCATTTGTCCTGAAGCCATTTTGCCACAACTTTGGAATTATGCTTGGGGTCATTGTCCATTTGGAAGACCCATTTGCGACTAAGCTTTAACTTCCTGACTAATGTCTTGAGATGTTGCTTCAATAGATCATCTGTGCAATCCATACGTCTGGTTCGTCCTTGGGAGCAATTTCCAAACGCCTGAAGGTACCACGTTCATCTGTTAAAACAATAGTACGCAAGTATAAACACCATGGGACCACGCAGCTGTCATACCGCTCAGGAAGGAGACGCGTTCTGTCTCCTAGAGATGAACGTACTACATACTAAGCGTTTACTGGTCTCATCCCGTGTAATAATCATTGTGCACGTGTGTTATTTCTTCAAGGTACTCCTGGCTCTTTTGTTTGCGTTTCGACCGTGTGTTTTTGTTACGTGTTTGCTTGGTCTTCTTTACAAGGCACACTGTAGTTTGGGGCTTAATTTTTTTTTTAAACTATTACGCATTCCTCCATCTCCCGAATCTCTTCATACCAACGTGAAAATTGGCCAGTGTACAGTCACTTGATAATAAAATGAATGACCTCCGATCGTGGATTTTCTATCAACGGGACTCTCGTAACTGCAATATTTTCGGACAAGATACCCCCCATGGCTATCCAATTTAATGCATTCTGTGCCTCTTCATCAGTGGAGACTGGTGATTTGAAGAATTGAGGAGGATGGGAGAGCCACGGTATAGGCACGGAATGCACAGAGACGACAAAGTGTTTTTGCAAAAATCGTCAAAGACTTATAGTACAATATTATGGGGAATGGGAATGAGTGGTCAACTTACACAGTGTTGGAAAGAGATCACAGCGGTGATTGAATGAGTTAGTTCAGAGGCCTGACCAGTGCAGGACAGGATTTGGCTGGGAAGACAAAAAAACTAACACAACACTCACAACACTGCACAGTTTGATTAAAGAGCTAAGAATGAGTTAGTCCAAACAAGGAGTAAAATCATTGATGTGTAATAATGTGATTGTGATTGAAAATTGATAGGGGTACTCACAGTGCTTGGAGGGGAAACATTCAATGTGTCATTGAATGAGCGGGCACATGAGATGTGGCTTCAGTTAATGTCAGGAGAAAGTTGACAATGGTAGTGGAGTGGAGTAATCATCACCTCTTAATCATGGAACAGAAGGGTACTTAGCTGTAAAAACAAATAGCAGATACATTCCATTACAGCTGCGCCATTGTAGGTTTGGACAACAATTTTCTCTCAAAATTCATAAACGTAAACACACACTACACATTTTGCCCACTTGACACATCAAAGTATCCCAAGAAACTTTCCTGAATAAAGATCTGATCATCCACATACCTGCAAGCAGACTTTTGGCACCGTAGGTCCCAGAGCAGAGGGGCAATTTTGATCCCCCGGGGCCTGTAGTTTTTGCTTATATGTTAACCCGGGACCCTATAAGATATGACAGTGATTAATCAGTTGTAAAAAGGTTTTATATGGGTTATGATGTATACAGTTTGTGTTAATCAAGTCACATTAATTAATCAAGTCACATGGTTTTAAAACTTCTGAAAGAAACTCCTGGCCCTGGGGGTGATGGCCCTGTCAAACTGCAGCTACCTTATATTTGTTAATATAAAATATATTTAGACTAGATTAGGAGGGGGATTTCCTCTGCCCGGACACATAGACAACAACAGATAGACAATATAACGGACAGGGGCTGATCTTGCTTTATGCATGTTTGCATCACGCAGGCCTATGCAACTGTCGGCCTTATACAAACATGTACTCACATATGTCATCACTATTATGTTGATTGATTCATTCCAGTTAATCATTTTGGATTAAAAACGTGTAGGCAGCCTAGCCAGCCCAATTTTGAATATAAACCAAATTTGGATCACATTCACATTGTCTCCAAACACACTAATGGACTATAAATATACACCTTTACACAATGTTTAGGTGTAGCCGAGGCTGCTTCAACATTTATGTCATGAATTCTTGCTTGTGTCTGTCTGGAGTGATTATGTGTTATCATCTTTGCTAAATAAATAACAGAGGAAAGTGGAATGCCTACTTGAGCGCACGTGGAAAAAAAGCTTTTAATGGATGATCAAATCGACATCCCAGAATATACAGTCGAAAGTTGGATATGTGCAGCAAGTAAAGCATCAGTAACGTGCAATTACCTCTGCAAGTTCCTTGTAGTTGCCCTTGTTGGCGGAACGCTCCCTCTCGTCTTGTCCTCTGAAAGCAAATTCTTGCATGCCCAAAAACGCAGTGGTGTTGAAAAGCCGCTTGATAACATTCCTGTTTCTTCTTACTTTCTCGTTGTGTTGCGCAGTTTGACTACGCAGACGTTCGTCATAATCAATGTAGCTTTTTCCTAGAAGCTTCAATCTGATATGGACATGTAAACGCTCCCTGCTTTTCTTTTCCCGTTTAGCTGAACGATCAATGTTCTTCAGGTGACCGTTCTTCAGGTGACCGTTCTTCAGGTGACCGTTCTTCAGGTGACCGTACCCACCTTTCGGCCGAGGCTCAGACTTTCCAAAAAAGCAGGCGAGGCCAGCAATATAGGCGGCTTGATGAAAGGCTTCCTGCTAAGGCTTCCTGCTAACCAGCTATGCTTCTGAAACCAGTTGCAGTTGGTATTGAACACCCTCACCTTTTCATCCTTCTTCATGAAACTGATCTAAGGCAGAGGTCGATCCTCACTTTTATTTCACACCTTTTCCGTGTACCCCAGGGGTTTGCCGTTCTACCATTCTGTCGGAGAAAACGTCACACTCACACTGGTAGCCAGCTACTGAAATTTGGACACAAAATAAAGTTTCAAAACCAAGAAAACAATTTATAATATACCTTCTCCGTCTCCTGTAATTTGAAAAAAAGTATGTCAAAAAAATGCTCAACTATTACTCTTCACTCTTTATCTCTATCCAACAATGTCCCTATCTTCTCAACACATAGAACCCCCATAATGCTGTGTGACACTATCCCAATATAACACACTAGGTTCATTCTCTGATCCTAATTCTATGATTGGATGGACAACGTCAGTTTATGCTGAAAAAGCTTAGATTGATTGGAGGTCCTCCGGAAGTAGTCATAATTACCATGTATGTCAATGGAAGGGGGTTGTGAACAAGGTGCGACAGCGCCTCTTCCGCCTCAGGAGGTTGAAAATGTTTGGCATGGGCCCTCAAATCCTCAAAAAGCTCTACAGCTGCGCCAGTGAGAGCATCTTGACTGGCTGCATCGCTGCTTGGTGTAGCAACAGCACCGGGGGTGCGGATAGCCCAGGATATCACTGGGGCCGAGCTCCCTGCCATCCAGGACCTCTACAGTGGGGCAAAAAAGTATTTAGTCAGCCACCAACTGTGCAAGTTCTCCCCCTTAAAAAGATGAGAGGCCTGTAATTTTCATCATAGGTACACTTCAACTATGACAGACAAAATGAGAAAAAAATCAAGAAAACCACATTGTAGGATTTTTTTATTAATTTATTTGCAAATTATGGTGGAAAATAAGTATTTGATCACCTACAAACAAGCAAGATTTCTGGCTCTCACAGACCTGTAACTTCTTCTTTAAGAGGCTCCTCTGCCCTCCACTCATTACCTGTATTAATGGCACCTGTTTGAACTTGTTATCAGTATAAAAGACACCTGTCCACAACCTCAAACAGTCATACTCCAAACTCCACTATGGCCAAGACCAAAGAGCTGTCAAAGGACACCATAAACAAAATTGTAGACCTGCACCAGGCTGGGAAGACTGAATCTGCAATAGGTAAGCAGCTTGGTTTGAATAAATCAACTGTGGGAGCAATTATTAGGAAATGGAAGACATACAAGACCACTGATAATCTCCCTCGATCTGGGGCTCCACGCAAGATCTCACCCCGTGGGGTCAAAATGATCACAAGAATGGTGAGTAAAAATCAGAACCACACGGGGGGACCTAGTGAATGACCTGCAGAGAGCTGGGACCAAAGCCTACCATCAGTAACACACTACGCCGCCAGGGACTCAAATCCTGCAGTGCCAGACGTGCCCTCCTGCTTAAGCCAGTACATGTCCAGGCCCGTCTGAAGTTTGCTAGAGAGCAATTAGATGATCCAGAAGAAGATTGGGAGAATGTCATATGGTCAGATGAAACCAAAATATAACTTTTTAGTAAAAACTTAACTCATCGTGTTTGGAGGACAAAGAATGCTGAGTTGCATCCAAAGAACACCATACCTACTGTGAAGCATGGGGGTGGAAACATCATGCTTTGGGGCTGTTTTTCTGCAAAGGGACCAGGATGACTGCTCCCTGTAAAGGAAAGAATGAATGGGGCCATGTATCGTGAGATTTTGAGTGAAAACCTTCCATCAGCAAGGGCATTGAAGATGAAACGTGGCTGGGTCTTTCAGCATGACAATGATCCCAAACACACCGCCCGGGCAACGAAGGAGTTGCTTCGTAAGAAGCATTTCAAGGTCCTGGAGTGACCGAGCCAGTCTCCAGATCTCAACCCCATAGAAAATCTTCGGAGAGAGTTGAAAGTCCATGTTGCCAAGCAACAGCCCCAAAACATCACTGCTCTAGAGGACATCTGCATGGAGGAATGGACCAAAATACCAGCAAGACTTACAGAAAACGTTTGACCTCTGTCATTGCCAACAAAGGGTAAATAACAAAGTATTGAGATAAACTTTTGTTATTGACCAAATACTTATTTTCCACCATCATTTGCAAATAAATTCATAAAAAATCCTACAATGTGATTTTTTGTATTTTTTTCTCCCGTTTTGTCTGTCATAGTTGAAGTGTACCTATGATGGAAATTACAGGCCTCTCTCATCTTTTTAAGTGGGAGAACTTGCACAATTGGTGGCTGACTAAATACTTTTTTGCCCCACTGTATATCAGGCGGTGTGCAAGGAAGGACTGGAAAATCGTTCACGACTCAAGCCACCCAAGCCATAAAGCGTTCTCTCTGCTTCCGCACGGCAAGTGGTACCTGCGCATCAAGTCTGAAACCAACAGGCTCCTGAACACTTTCTATCCCCAAGCCAAAAGTCTGTTAAATAGCTAACAAAATGGCTACATGGACTATCTGAGTTGATCCTTGTATTTATTTATATTTTTTGTCACAGGACTCTACACACACACTGACACTCCAACACACACATTAATACGGACTCTAATAACAAACCCACACACTCACATACAATCTTAATTTATGCTGCTGCTACTCTGTTTATCATATATCTTGATGCCTTTTCACCTTACCCCAATACACATCTACCTCTATCATTCCAGTATCCCTGCACATTGTTATTAGGATATTGGAACTGACTCTATTAGTAGCTTCTAACTGTCTTGTGTTCTTATTTTTATTTACTGTGTGTTTTTGTTCTACTTTATTTTTAGTGCCACATGGATATTGATTACTGCCTTGGGTTTCAGAGCTCACAAGAAAGGCATTTCACTGTACTTGTGCATGTGACAATAAAATCTTAGAACTTAAAGCAAAGATGAGATGACAGCCATGGTAAGCCTGGAGAGGTGACACGTCCGACACGGTTTATTTTGAGGACCGTTAAAAGTCACTATCTACAGCAGTGATTCCAATAATGTGGTTGAACTGTGGTCAAGTGTCTGTGTGTAATTTAAACTCCTCCTCCCAGCCCCTTACTTTGTAACATGTGGCCCATTACCTTGTGGAGAAAATTGATTGTATTATGAGTCAGGGGAGTGTGCATGTGTGCTCGTGCATGTGTGATGTGACAAGTGATTGACAGGTAGAATGGCTGTACTAGAGATTGTCAATCAAACCTTGCCAAATAGAATCCACAGTGACATTCAGCCACAGCACGCACACATTCCTGATGAGCCCTCAGCTCTTAGAGGGATGTGGTCCCGGACAATGTCTGAAGGCTCCTATCTATCACATACTAATTACAGTGATCCTTCAACACCTTTTCTCCCTAAGGCCCCTAGTGGCTGCTGTAATGAATGGCCTTCAATGGGATGACTATATGATCGAATTCGCCAGAAAAAAACATTATTTCCAGCGTTTGACGTAGCTGTATTTTAGTCACTGGGTGTGGAGAGAAGATGGTTTCACAAAGAGAGCATTAGTACTACCTGTCATTGCTGTGTGTGTACTATGTTGGTGTGTGGGGGGAGGGTCTCAGTGTGTGTGTCTCTCGGTGTGTGTTCCTGTGCTACTATTGGTATTTACTCCATTTGAATTTAAGCTGATTTCCCCTGTGTCCTGTGCTGTCCTTTTCTAGAATTGCTTACCGTCTGACAAAGTGAACCAGTGTTTATGTTTGCAAAGGTTGTTTGCAAGGACTTGCAGTCAGAAAACACAATCACATAGTCAAGAAAGGACATGACTTGCAATTAGTAAAAAAAACTCAGCAAAAAAAGAAATTTCCCTTTTTCAGGACCCTGTCTTTCAAAGATAATTCGTAAAAATCAAAATAACTTCACAGATCTTCATTGTAAAGGGTTTAAACACTGTTTCCCATGCTTGTTCATTGAACCATAAACAATTAATGATCATGCACCTGTGGAACGGTCATTAAGACACTAACAGCTTACAGACGGTAGGCAATTAAGGTCACAGTTATGAAAACTTAGGACGCAAAAGAGGCATTTCTACTGACTCTGAAAAACACCAAAAGCAAGATGCCCAGGATCCCTGCTCATCTGTGTGAACGTGCCTTAGGCATGCTGCAAGGAGGCATGAGAACTGCAGATGTGGTCAGGGCAATAAATCGCAATGTCCGTACTGTGAGACGCCTAAGACAGCGCTACAAGGAGACAGGACGGACAGCTGATCATCCTCACAGTGGCAAACCACTTGTAACAACACCTGCATGGGATCGGTACATCTGAACATCACACCTGCGGGACAGGAACAGGATGGCAACAACAACTGCCTGATGGAGGAATGCACAATCCCTCCATCAGTGCTCAGACTGTCCGCAATAGGCTGTGAGAGGCTGTAGGCCTGTTGTAAGGCAGGTCCTCACCAGACATCATCGGCAACAACGTCGCCTATGGGCACACACCCACCGTCGCTGGACCAGACAGGACTGGCAAAAAGTGTTCTTCACTGACGAGTCGTGGTTTTGCCTCACCAGGGGTGATGGTCGGATTCGTGTTTATCGTCGAGGGAATGAGCGTTACACCGAGGCCTGTACTCTGGAGCGGGATCGATTTGGAGGTGGATGGTCCGTCATGGTCTGGTGCGGTGTGTCACAGCATCATCGGACTGAGACAGGAATGTCATTGTTCTGCCATGGCCAGTGAAGAGCCCGGATCTCAATCCCATTGAGCACGTCTGGGACCTGTTGGATCAGAGGGTGAGGGCCAGGGCCATTCCCCCCAGAAATGTCTTGCAGGTACCTTGGTTGATAGTGGGGTAACATCTCACAGCAGGAACTGGCAAATCTGGTGCAGTCCATCAGTCCATGAGAAGGAGATGCACTGCAGTACTTAATTCAGCTGGTGGCCACACCAGATACTGACTGTTACTCTTCATTTTGACCCCCCCCCCCTCCAGCCCTTTGTTCAGGGACACATTATTCCATTCTTGTTTGTCATATGTCTGTGGAACTTGTTCAGTTTATGTCTCAGTTGGTGAATCTAGTTATGTTCATACAAACATTTACACGTTAAGTTTGCTGAAAATACGTAGTTGTCAGTGAGAGGACGTTTCTTTTTTTGCTGAGTTTAGTAATTGGAGTGTATGAATTCCCCAGAGGTTATAATCTGTATTGACCAGGAGAAGAGGCTAGTTGACTCTCATAATGCAATAATGAATGAATAAATGTACCCTTAGCTCAAATATGTACACTGAACAAAAATCTAAACGCAACATGCAACAATTTCAAATATTTTACTGAGTTGCAGTTCATGTAAGGAAATCAGTCAATTGAAATGATCAAGGCACAAGGCGAGACGCAGATGCAGAAACACAGGAGGCAGATGATTGGAGTCTTACAATGTTTCTTAATCCAAAAAGGGGTAGGCAAGAGAATGGTTGTGTAGAGGCAAAAGGTTAAAAAAACAGTTCAGAGTCCAATAGGTACCGAAGGGCAGTCAGATTCATGGTCAGGGCAGGCAGGATGATCAGGCAGATTCATGGTCAGGGCAGGCAGGATGATCAGGCAGGTGGGAAAGTAGTCCAGAGTCAGGCAGGGGTCAAAACCGGGTAAGACTAGCAAAAGAGAATAGAAAAGGATTACGGGGAAGAACACGCTGTTTGACATGACTAAACATACAAGACGAACTGACACAGAGAGACAGGAAACACAGGGATAAATACACTGGGGAAAATAAGCGACACCTGGAGGGGGTGGAGACAATCACAAGGACAGGCTCTAATCTATAGATTTCACATGACTGGGAATACAGATATGCATCTGTTCGTTACAGATACATTTAAAAAAAATTGTGGCGTGGATCAGAAAACCAGTCAGTATCTGGTGTGGACACCACTTGCCTCATGCACAACAACACATCTCCTTCGCGTAGAGTTGATCAGGCTGTTGATTGTGCGGGAACTGGAACATGCTGTCGTACACAGCTGTCCAGAGCATCCCAAACATTTTCAATAGGCGACATTTTTATTTGTATTTTTATTTCACCTTTATTTAACCAGGTAGGCTAGTTGAGAACAAGTTCTCATTTACAACTGCGACCTGGCCAAGATAAAGCATAGCAGTGTGAACAGACAACACAGAGTTACACATGGAGTAAACAATTAACAAGTCAATATCACAGTAGAAAAAAAAGGGGAGTCTATATACAATGTGTGCAAAAGGCATGAGGAGGTAGGCGAATAATTACAATATTGCAGATTACCACTGGAGTGATAAATGATCATGTACAGGTAGAGATATAGGTGTGCAAAAGAGCAGAAAAGTAAATAAATAAAAACTGTGGGGATGAGGTAGGTGAAAATGGGTGGGCTATTTACCAATAGATTATGTACAGCTGCAGCGATCGGTTAGCTGCTCAGATAGCTGATGTTTGAAGTTGGTGAGGGAGATAAAGGTCTCCAACTTCAGTGATTTTTGCAATTCGTTCCAGTCACAGGCAGCAGAGTACTGGAACGAAAGGCGGCCGAATGAGGTGTTGGCTTTAGGGATGATCAGTGAGATACACCTGCTGGAGCGCGTGCTACGGATGGGTGTTGCCATCGTGACCAGTGAACTGAGATAAGGCGGAGCTTTACCTAGCATGGCCTTGTAGACGACCTGGAGCCAGTGGGTCTTGCGACGAATATGTAGCGAGGGCCAGCCGACTAGAGCATACAAGTCGCAGTGGTGGGTAGTTTAAGGTGCTTTAGTGACAAAACGGATGGCACTGTGATAAACTGCATCCAGTTTGCTGAGAAGAGTGTTGGAAGCAATTTTGTAGATGACATCGCCGAAGTCGAGGATCAGTAGGATAGTCAGTTTTACTAGGGTAAGCTTGGCAGCGTGAGTGAAGGAGGCTTTGTTACGGAATAGAAAGCCGACTCTTGATTTGATTTTCGATTGGAGATGTTTGATATGGGTCTGGAAGGAGAGTTTGCAGTCTAGCCAGAAACCTAGGTACTTATAGGTGTCCACATATTCAAGGTCGGAACCATCCAGTGTGGTGATGCTAGTCGGGCATGCGGGTGCAGGCAGCGATCGGTTGAAAAGCATGCATTTGGTTTTACTAGCGTTTAAGAGCAGTTGGAGGCCACGGAAGGAGTGTTGTATGGCATTGAAGCTCGTTTGGAGGTTAGATAGCACAGTGTCCAATGATGGGCCGAAAGTATATAGAATGGTGTCGTCTGCGTAGAGGTGGATCAAGGAATTGCCCGCAGCAAGAGCAACATCATTGATATATACAGAGAAAAGAGTCGGCCCGAGAATTGAACCCTGTGGCACCCCCATAGAGACTGCCAGAGGACCGGACAGCATGCCCTCCGATTTGACACACTGAACTCTGTCTGCAAAGTAATTGGTGAACCAGGCAAGGCAGTCATCCGAAAAACCGAGGCTACTGAGTCTGCCGATAAGAATATGGTGATTGACAGAGTCGAAAGCCTTGGCAAGGTCGATGGAGACGGCTGCACAGTACTGTCTTTTATCGATGGCGGTTATGATGTCGTTTAGTACCTTGAGTGTGGCTGAGGTGCACCCGTGACCGGCTTTGAAACCAGATTGCATAGCGGAGAAGGTAAGGTGGGATTCGAGATGGTCAGTGACCTGTTTGTTGACTTGGCTTTCGAAGACCTTAGATAGGCAAGGCAGAATGGATATAGGTCTGTAACAGTTTGGGTCCAGGGTGTCTCCCCCTTTGAAGAGGGGGATGACTGCGGCAGCTTTCCAATCCTTGGGGATCTCAGACGATATGAAAGAGAGGTTGAACAGGCTGGTAATAGGGGTTGCGACAATGGCGGCGGATAGTTTCAGAAATAGAGGGTCCAGATTGTCAAGCCCAGCTGATTTATACGGGTCCAGGTTTTGCAGCTCTTTCAGAACATCTGCTATCTGGATTTGGGTAATGGAGAACCTGGAGAGGCTTGGGCGAGGAGCTGCGGGGGGGCCGGAGCTGTTGGCCGAGGTTGGAGTAGCCAGGCGGAAGGCATGGCCAGCCGTTGAGAAATGCTTGTTGAAGTTTTCAATAATCATGGATTTGTCGGTGGTGACCGTGTTCCCTAGCCTCAGTGCAGTGGGCAGTTGGGAGGAGGTGCTCTTGTTCTCCATGGACTTCACAGTGTCCCAGAACTTTTTGGAGTTGGAGCTACAGGATGCAAACTTCTGCCTGAAGAAGCTGGCCTTAGCTTTCCTGACTGACTGCGTGTATTGGTTCCTGACTTCCCTGAACAGTTGCATATCGCGGGGACTGTTTGATGCTATTGCAGTCCGCCACAGGATGTTTTTGTGCTGGTCGAGGGCAGTAAGGTCTGGAGTGAACCAAGGGCTGTATCTGTTCTTAGTTCTGCATTTTTTGAACGGAGCATGCTTATCTAAAATGGTGAGGAAGTTACTCTTAAAGAATGACCAGGCATCCTCAACTGACGGGATGAGGTCAATGTCCTTCCAGGGTACCCGGGCCAGGTCGATTAGAAAGGTCTGCTCACAGAAGTGTTTTAGGGAGCGTTTGACAGTGATGATGGGTGGTCGTTTGACTGCGGCACCGTAGCGGATACAGGCAATGAGGCAGTGGTCGCTGAGATCCTGATTGAAGACAGCGGTGGTGTATTTGGAGGGCCAGTTGGTCAGGATGACGTCTATGAGGGTGTCCTTGCTTACAGAGTTAGGGTTGTACCAGGTGGGTTCCTTGATGATTTGTGTGAGATTGAGGGCATCTAGCTTAGATTGTAGGACTGCCGGGGTGTTAAGCATATCCCAGTTTAGGTCACCTAACAGAACAAACTCTGAAGCTAGATGGGGGGCAATCAATTCACAAATGGTGTCCAGGGCACAGCTGGGAGCTGAAGGGGGTCGGTAGCAGGCGGCAACAGTGAGCGACTTATTTCTGGAGAGAGTAATTTTCAGAATTAGTAGTTTGAACTGTTTGGGTATGGACCTGGAAAGTATGACATTACTTTGCAGGCTCTGTCTGCAGTAGACTGCAACTCCTCCCCCTTTGGCAGTTCTATCTTGATGGAAGATGTTATAGTTGGGTATGGAAATCTCTGAATTTTTGGTGGCCTTCCTGAGCCAGGATTCAGACATGGCAAGGACATCAGGGTTAGCAGAATGTGCTAAAGCAGTGAGTAAAACAAACTTAGGGAGGAGGCTTCTGATGTTGACATGCATGAAACCAAGGCTTTTTCGATCACAGAAGTCAACAAATGAGGGTGCCTGGGGACATGCAGGGCCTGGGTTTACCTCCACATCACCCGCGGAACAGAGAAGGAGTAGTATGAGGGTGCGGCTAAAGGCTATCAAAACTGGTCGCCTAGAGCGTTGGGGACAGAGAATAAGAGGAGCAGGTATCTGGGCATGGTAGAATATATTCAGGGCATAATGCGCAGACAGGGGTATGGTGGTGTGCGGGTACGGCGGAGGTAAGCCCAGGCACTGGGTAATGATGAGAGAGGTTTTATCTCTGGACATGCTGGTTGTAATGGGTGAGGTCAACGCATATGTGGGAGGTGGGACAAAGGAGGTATCAGGGGTATGAGGAGTGGGACAAGGGGCTCCATTGTGAACTAAAACAATGATAACTAACCTGAGCAACAGTATACAAGGCATATTGACAATTGAGAGAGACATACAGCGAGGCATACAGTAATCACAGGTGTTGAACTGGGAAAGCTAGCTAAAACAGTGGGTGAGACAATAGCTAATCAGCTAGCATAACAACAGCAGGTAAAATGGCATTGACTAGGCAACGGTGCTGACAGATAAAACAAACAAGCAGAATGGAGTACCGTGATTAATGGACAGTCCAGCGTGCATCAGCTATGTAGCCAAGTGATCAGAGTCCATAAGGCAGGGGGGCTGGACTGGCGAGTGTTATCCAGGTTAAAAAACTAACAATGACTAAATAGCTTGTAGCTAGTTAGCTGGTTAGCTTCTGGAGGTTCTTGAGTGTGTTCTAAAAATTTAAAATAATAGCGATTCCGTATCACATTGGGTGAGGCAGGTATGGGCCACTGCGTGTTTGGGACGCGGCGATGCAGAAGGTTAGCAGGCCTGTGCTAACAAGCTAACAGATTAGCAGGCCTGTGCTAACAGATTAGCAGGCCGGGGTAAACAAGGTAGTAGTTAGCGGACCTGGGCTAAACAAGCTAGCAGATAGCATGCCGAATTAGCAAGCAAGGAGATAGCGAGGGCTAGAGAGTTAGCCTTTGGAGGGCGTCGCGATGGGGTGAGTCTGTATATTCCTCTTCATGCAGTGACATCGATAGACCGGTCGTGGGTCCGGGTATTGTAGCCCAGGAGTATGCTATGAGCACAGGAGCTCTGGCCAGGCTAGCTTCAAGCTACGTGGGTGGAAACGCTGGCCAGGAGTAATCAACCAGGGTTGCGGTTTAGCTCGATAGCTAGTTGTGAAGATCCAGCTGAAAGATGTTCCGTTTGCGGTGGGAATCCGGGGTTAAAAAAAATAAATAGGTCCGTTATGCTCTGGTTAGCGTCGCGTTGTTCGAACTGGCGAGAGCTTTCCGAGCTAAGGGTTAGCTGATGACCGGTTAGCTGAAGACCGCTAGCATAGCAGGTGGTTAGCTGGCTAGCTTCAGTTGAGGGGTTCCGGTTCCGAAGTAAATATAAATACTTTAGGAAAAGTAGCTACATTGGGTGAGGCGGGTTGCAGGAGAGTATTTGGAAGCGAGCAAAAATGTTTTTAAAGATATGCGAAGAAAAATATCTAAAACGAAAAAGAGACGATATTTACGATATTTACAGAGAGACGATACGACAGGACGACTTACTGCTACGCTATCTTGGAGCGATTCCACATGTCTGACATGTCTGGTGAATATGCAGGGAATAGCTTCCAGGTGATGGCGACGGGTGAATGGCATGGGCCTCAGGATCTTGTCACGGTATCTCTGTGCATTCAAAATGCAATTTGTTTGTCGTACATAGCTTTGGCCTGCCATACCATAACCCCACCACCACCATGGGGCACTCTGTTCACAATGTTGACATTGTGCAAACTGCTCACCCTCACAACGCCATACACACTGTCTGACATCTGCCTGGTACAGTTGAAACCGGGATTCATCCATGAAGAGCACACTTCTCCAGCGTACCAGTGGCCATCGAAGGTGAGCATTTGCCCACTGAAGTCGGTTACGATACCAAACTGTAGTCAGGTTAAGACCCTGGTGAGGATGACGAGCATGCAGATGAGCTTCCCTGAGACGGTTTCTGACAGTTTGTAGATCAATTCTTAGTTTGTGAAAACCTACAGTTTCATCAGTTGTCTCGGTGGCTGGTCTCAGACAGTCCCGCAGGTAAAGAAGCCAGCTTATGGTGGAGAAATTAACATTCAATTATCTGGTAACAGTTCTGGTGGACATTCCAGCAGTCAGCATTCCAATTGCACGCTCCCTCAAAACTTGAGACACATGTGGTATTGTGTTGTGTGACAAAACTGCACATTTTAGAGTGGCTTTTAATTGTCCCCAGCATAAGGTGCACCTGTGTAACGATCATTCTGTTTAATCAGCTTATTTATTTGCCACACCTGTCAGGTGGATGGATTATCTTGGTAAAGAAGAAATGCTCACTAACAGGGAGGTAAACAAATATATACACAAAATTTGAGAGAAATAAACTTTTTGTGCGTATGGAAAATATCTGGGATCTTTTATTTCAGCTCATGAAACATGGGACCAACTCTTTACGTGTTGCGTTTTGCATTTTTGTTTAGTGTATGTGGTCTGTAAAGGATCTAAGTGAACTAAATGCTCTCTTTTGTCCCAGTATTTTCCTCCTAATAGAGCAATTACACATAAGGATGGTGAGACCCTTTTCATAACTGTGTAGGAATAAGAGCATGTGAGCGGAATTGAATGGTTGGAAATCCCGCTCAGCGCTCCATGTCCTTTCCTACCACTCAGCTAAAAACCACTCTGCGCTCCAGCTCCAAATACACTCCATTCATTAAAATCACAATTTAACCAACACCCATCTATTTTTGTGACTACCTGGACCTACCAATTGGTTTGTATTGAAACCACACCATATGGATTTGAATGAAAGTGTTTGAATAAACACGAAAAGGTGGATGTATGAAGCAAATATCATTTCAAATTGGCTACATGTCATATTAAACAGCATACAAACACTATATCCGTCGCCATTCCCACTGGCTCCAGGTCATCTATAAGTCTTTGCTAGGTAAAGCCCTGCCTTATCTCAGCTCACTGGTCACCATAGCAACACCCATCCGTAGCACAAGCTCCAGCAGGTATATTTCACTGGTCACCCCCAAAGCAACCTCTTTGGCCACCTTGCAAAAGTCACTGAAGCTGGAGACTTATATCTCCCTCACTAAATATAAGCATCAGCTGTCAGAGCAGCTTACCGATCACTGCACCTGTACACAGCCCATCTGTAAATAGCCCACCCAGCTACCTCATCCCCATATTGTTCTTTGTTTGCTCTTTTGCACCCCAGTATCTCTACTTGCACATCATCTGCACATCTGTCACTCTAGTGTTAATGCTAAATTGTAATTATTTCACCACTATGGCCTATGTATTGCCTTACCTCCCTGATCTTACTACATTTGCACACACTGTGTATAGATTTTTCTATCGTGTTATTGACTGTACGTTTGTTTATCCCATGTGTAACTCTGTGTTGTTTGTTTCGCACTGCATTGCTTTATCTTGGTCAGGTCGCAGTTGTAAATGAGAACTTGTTCTCAACTGGCCTACCTGGTTGAATAAAGGTGAAATAAAAATGTTTAAAAAAGTACAAACTCATGCTTTTGGGAGTAGATTCCACAATGATTATTTAGTTGTGGACACTAAATCACTGCACTCCCTCTCTTGCTGTTGGTCCTCATCTTTGATAGTCACCTTGATTTAGCACCTGTGTTTTATCACTGTCTTTATGAAAATATTTAGCAAACTCCTTGACAGTAGCTTAAGCAAGGGGCTATAGCAGCACACAAGTAGACCACAAATGCATGCTGGGGCGGGGATGCCCTGAGCTCGTGAAGTGAGCGCTACTGGAGCGAAATTGGAGCGGGCGAGAAGGCCGATGCTCCAGTCTTTGGGAATCTCGCTCCGCTCTCCAGGAAAATTTGGACATGCTCTGCTCCAGCTCCGCTCCGCTCACATAGTCTGGTATTAGTAGCCTAAACCAAGGCTGACGTACATCCCCGTATCTTATCCTTCGACCCTGTGTGGATGGGTAATTGGGGTCTTTGTCCCTCCGCTCCCCACTCACTGGAGCGTACGTTCATATGATCTTTTTTAATAGGCTCAAGATTGCTCTCAAGTGTGTGTGGTATGCTTTTGCGTGTGTGCGTGTGCGTGCCCATGTGTGTGTGTTTGTGTGTGGGATGCTTGTGTGTGTGTGTTTTCCTGGCACTTATTCCCAATGATCAGAGAGATGAGTAGGTTAATTATAGTACAATCAGAGCCTTCTTCCTGTAGATCAGTTTCTACTCTAGGGGGGTTGGCTGTTAGTTCTGGAACCCATTGCCCAGCTGCAATCAATCAGCCCCCCTACACACACACACACACACACACACACCACAGACACACACACAACAGACACACACACACACACAACCCCATCTCCCGACCACTTTTACGCTAATGCAAGATGAGAGCCAGTGAAGTGGGCACCTGAGCTCCTGGCAGCCCGATGCAAATGTGTTTCTCCAGCTCGTATGCTAGGTTTGCCCACGCTAAGGTCACCATATGGGAATAAGGTACAGGCCACATGCTAATTAGCGGGCACAGGGTCATGCTGACAAGTGTTATCCTGCCTTTGAAGCCTTCTGATATTGCTCTTTCTCTTTATTTGGCTCCCCTACTCACATAACTAATTTAATTGTGAAAAATAACATTTCTATTTGAATTTATTCAGCTGATTCAGGGCTCTACACTAAATTTTTCCACTGGTGCGACCCACTTTTTAAAGTTGATGGCAGCAGCACATCATTTAGTCCCACCAATTTTTCACCACTGCGTGGCAATAATGACCTGGCCTGTGTCCCATTATGTACATTCATTACATCCAAAACCAGGCTAATAATGACTAGCCATCTTTTAAATTGGCATGCCCTTGCAAGGCTTGACATTCAGGTAAATTTGCCAGTGGCACACCAGGCCAGTGCCAACTGAAAGCTACTGGCCCAAATGAACAAATACTGGCCTGGGAAAGTGGATGCTGCATGCATAATTTAAATGTTATCTTTAATTTGCAGGCTGGGGAAAGTAGCTTATCATGACCTACTTTCCATTGTCACACCCTGATCTGTTTCACCTGTCTTTGTGCTTGTTTTCTTTTTGGTAAATTCTGTTTTCCTGGTTTTATTTTTCCTGGGTTTCCTAGTTAATTATTTTATGAATTCACACTTTTATTTGTAGAACAACTAAAACAATTGAATGTACTAAGACCACAACAATGCTTTAATAACCACATCAGGAGGCCACTTTTGAGGTCTGGGAACAATCCCCTCAAAATTAGAAAGTTGAAGCTCATTTGTTACATTTCAACACAATTTAAAACCCCTAAAATGCTATTTGGAGAACAGCAAAAACAAACCAAATTGATCCCATTCATTGTAGAAAATAGTAAAAATAAAGAAGAACCATTGGAATGAGTAGGTGTGTCCAAAGTAGCCTAGCAGTAGTGATTCATGTGTTATGGTTGAGATAGAATGATCTCGGTGAAAATGTATGAGGCCGGAGGCAAAGTACATAAGGGACCAGTGTTTGAGACATAACGTTTTCATGCGGGGTTGCAGAGTCTGTCAGGACCCATGTAAGTGTATTCTATGGAGTCCCAAAAAGCAACGCGTTAACAGTACAGTGGAATTGGGGAAGTGGAATTGAATATGACTGGGGCGGAGATTTGTGAGGCTCATAGATTAAGGAAGTGGGTAATAGTCTCTGGGGAACGATACCACTCATCTGTGTATAGTGATACAGGGGATAGCTCATTGTAGAGGAAGGACAGCTAACTGTGCACAATACAGAGACTACTACAAAGTCAAGTTGAACGTCACACATACCCAGATCATGGTGGGAGTAGCAGAGATAGTGTTGTATTTCCAGACACAATTGTCCATTTTCAGTGAGGGGTTCATCGAAAGCGATACAACTATTACGCATGGCTCTGACCATAGAACCAGTAACAATACCTGAATCATTTTATATGGCAACTGGTGTGGAACCAATTTTGGGGTTGGATAATCAATGCAAAATGCCAGGGGAATGGATTCTAAAAAGTAACAAGTTAAAATTGGCACGGCCAAGCACTCCTTCCAAATCAGAAAACCTTGGGCGTTTTTTTAAACCTCGTGAGACACTTTATTCCGTCTTCTTCTGAAATAGCTTCAAAGAACTGACGAAAGGGAGGAGGGGTCACGAGAAAATAAAGTGGAGTTAATATTGTGAGTAATTTCTTTGTGGAGTTTGGTAACCCCAATGCTGTCGCTTGACAGAATTGCTTTTCAGAACTCTACAAATAATGTTTTTAGGTACCCAATTTGATCGATTTCTGTGCCTCTTGCGGCGGTGTCTAGGGTGTTCAAATTTCCTCATTCATGGCTCAAATACACGCCCACTATAAACAATTTTCTAAGTTAGTGATACCCACTTCTCCGGCGAGTAGTTACGGTGTTTGTGCTTATTAATTGGCCACGGCACCTGATACCTTGTGTTAGAACCAAAAGTGAAGAGTCTGCCAATTTACTGCTGGAGAATACCGGAGCCCTAATGTCTATACACCAGTGTCACGTTTCAAACATCAATGTTGTTGACAACACACATTACCAAAATTATTCACAGTTGTCTTCCAATTTTCATTATAATATGTCACGGTTGCCTGCCCCAATAGGACATAAACCAACCTCTCTCCTTATTGCTACTGCTAATACACACAAGTCATGTTCAAACAACGTTCAAATACCTTTTTGCTTTTCTAACCATGAATGTGTTTCAACCTTCTGTAACCATCCACATTCCCTCCATTTGTCATTCTCCATGGACTACTTCTCTACAACCTACCGTAGTAGTACCCCCCCCCCCCCCTTATGGGTTTAGTAGGGAACCAACCCCACTTGGTATTTACCCCTTAGAACTTAACGTGTTCATGCTACACGTTCCCCAAGGGCCCCCCCCCCCCCCGCTCAACTCAAAAGGTGGCGCACGGAATGCAAAAATATTCTTAGAAATATTTAACCTCCACACATTAACAAGTCCAATAGCTCAAATGAAAGATAAACACCTTGTTCATCTACCCAGTGAGTCAGATTTCTAAAACGTTTTACGACGAAAACATAGCACATATGTATGTCAAACCACCACAAAGACACAGACGATATGTAGCCATTTTGTCGAACTAAAGATGCAATCACAAACGCAGGATTAAAAGAAAAATAATTCACTAACCTTTTGAAAATCTTCATCAGATGACAGTAATAGGACATGTTACACAGTACATTTATGTTTTTTTCAATAATATGCAATTTATATCCGTAAATCTCCGTTTACATTGACGCCTTGTTCAGAAAATCCTCAAAAATGTCTGGAGAAATTATAGATAGCTCCGCCAGATAACGCCAGATAACAGCAATACACATCATAAACTTTGACTAAATATACATGTTCTACATATAGTTAGAAAGATACACTGCTTCTTAATGCAACCGCTTTGTCACATTTCTTTTTAACGTTACAGAAACCGTTCACTATTCAATAATCTGAGGCGGTGCTCAGACCGCCTCAGCAATATTTCTCCGCTATGTTGGAGTCAACAGAAATACAAAATTACAACATAAATATTCCCTTACCTTTGATGGTCTTCGATCAGAATGTAGTGGAAGGAGTCATACTTACCCAATACATCGTTTTGTTTCAGATCGTGTGTAGTTATAGTAGCATAGGCTACCCGTGTCAGCTGAAATGCATCCAAAATTACTTCTGGTCTCGAACAGTTGCGCATCAAAACTTCAAAAATACATATTATATGTCGACTAAACTGGTCAAACTAAGTGCAGAATCAAGCTTTAGGATGTTATAAATGTATTCGCGCTGGAATGCGCATGTATTTTCTCGCGACACCCACTCTTTTGCCTGCCAAAGGGTCAAAGCTCGCGGGATTTGCACAATTAAATGCTCTACTGATAGAGGACATCTCGTGGAAGACATAGAAAGTGTTTCCAGATCCATAGCTGGTTGGGAAGGGTGGGGGCGATGACGTCAAAGTTGCCCCAACTTTCTGGATGCCAAAACTAGTTTGGGAGATTGCCTGCCCTGTGAGTTCTGCTATACTTACAGACATAATTCAAACGGTTTTAGAAGCTTTAGAGTGTTTTCTATCCAATAATAATTATTATATGCATATATTAGCAATTTTGGACAGATTTTCTTTCAGTTTACTATGGGCACGCAATTCATCCAAAGGGGGCAGTATTATGCCTAACCTTGTATTGTCCCGAGCCTTAACAGGTTTTAACCCCTGCAGGTACCAACCTGCTTTGGCTTACCTTCCAGAACTTACCCTATGCTTATATGAAGCTAGCAGGAACCAATCCACTTGGGATATACCGCCTTGGAATTGTCCTCCGCAGGGACTAACCTGCCCGGGATAACATTCCAGCACTTACGCTATACTTTATGGTACTCGCAGGAACCAACCCCCTCAGGATTGACCCCCTAGGATTTACCCTCTGCAGGTACTACCCTGCTCTGGTTTTCTAGGTCCATATCCTATAATTTGTCTCCTCAATAAGTCAGAATGAGTGATAACAGGTATAGGAACTGTGCCTAGCTTGTTTTTGGTGCCGGCTCCTGTTTCACTGATTCAGACTTTCTAGTTCGACTGTAAATCGTGGTGAATCCTGCCGACAATGCCAACTGTTAGTAAAACTGAGTAAAACTCAGGACAACTAGTCAACCTCAAACCAAGTTCATTCACCCAATGTGTCAAACAACTGAAAAAACAAAGACTTATTTCCACCAGAACAAGTATTTTTACCCTCCCATTAGGCGGAGTCAACTCCTTGCATATCTATGCTATTATTACAGCGAACTTCCCTTCCGGTGAGGTGACCTCCTGTATACAGGGATCTATAGCTAGTCTTACAAGTTTTACCTTCTTGGATGAACCCCTCACTGAAAGTTGACAATAGTGGCTGTACTGCAGCGCCAGCTGTGCCACCAGAGACTCTGGGTTTGCGCCCAGGCTCTGTCGTAACCGGCCGCAACCGGGAGGTCCGTGGGGCGACGCACAATTGGCCTAGCGTCGTCCGGGACAGTAGGGATATCCTTGTCTCATCGCGCACCAGCGACAGGTGACGGGTGCACGGTGTTTCATCCGACACATTGGTGGGGCTGGCTTCCAGGTTGGATGCGCTCTGTGTTAAGAAGCAGTGCGGCTTGATTGGGTTGTGTATCAGAGGACGCATGACTTTCAACCTTCGTCTCTCCCGAGCCCGTACGGGAGTTGTAGCGATGAGACAAGATAGTAGCTACTAACAATTGGATACCATGAAATTGGGGAGAAAAAGGGGTTAAAAAATGTTTTTAAATTAAAAAAGAAAGAAAGTTGACAATAGTGTCTGAAATTACAACACTATCTCTGCTACTCCCACTGTCACGCCTTGGTCTTAGTATTTTGTGTTTTAGTTAATTAGTTGGTCAGGCCAGGGTGTGACATGGGTTTATTGTTTGTTGTATTTAGTGGGGTTTTTTAGTTATTGGGATTGTAGCTGATTAGGGGTGTGTGTTTCATAGGTTTGGCTGCCTGAGGCGGTTCTCAATCAGAGTCAGGTGATTCTCGTTGTCTCTGATTGGGAACCGTATTTAGGTAGCCTGGGTTTCGCTTTGTATTTCGTGGGTGATTGTTCCTGTCTCTGTGTTAGTTTCACCAGTCAGGCTGTAATAGGTTTCACGTTCCGTTTTGTTGTTTTGTATTTATTCGTTATTTCATGTATAGTTTCGTTATTTGTTTTCACTAATAAACATGAGTAACAAACACGCTGCATTTCGGTCCGACTCTTTTACGACAAACGAAGAACGTCGTTACAGAATCACCCACCACACACGGACCGAGCAGCGTGTCAACAGGCAGGAGCAGTCCAAAGAGGAGCAGCCCAAAGAGGAGCTGCGTATTAAGGATTTCTGGACATGGGAGGAAATCCTTGACGGGAGAGGACCCTGGGCTAAACCAGGGGAGTGTAGCCGCCCAAAGGTGCAGCAGGTGAAGAGGAAACAGGAGCTGGAAGGAAAAGGACCCTGGGCTCAGCCTGGTGAATATCGCCGCCCTAAGGAGGAACTAGAAGCGGCTGAAGCAGAGAGGCGCTGGTATGAGGAGGCAGCACGGCGACGTGGATGGAAACAGGAGCAGCCCAGAATGGAGTACAGTATGGATATTACGACGTGGGAAGAAATAGACAGGTGGGCGGCCGACCCAGAGAGAGTGCCGGAGCCCGCCTGGGATTCGCTGGAGCAGTGCGAAGAGGGCTATAGGAGAATGGAGTCGAAAAAAAGACATGGCGGCGCAGAGCGAAGCCCCAAAAATTTCTTGGGGGGGGCTCAGAGGGGGAGTGGCTGAGTCAGGAGACAGACCTAAGCCAACTCTCCCTGTTTATCGTGAAGAGCCAAGGAGGAGACCAGAATCGGTGTTGGAGGTGAGCGAAGCAGAGACTGTGAAGGAGTTAATGGGGAAATTGGAGGAGAAATTAATGAGGGAGTTGCTAGTTTGGTGCTTTAGGTACAATATTCGTCCGACGGAGCGTGTCGGGGATTTAATGGCACCTGGGTCAGCGCTCCATACTAGTCCTGAGGTGCGTGTTAGTCGGCTGGTGAAAAATGTGCCAGTCTCACGCACTAAGCCTCCTGTGTACCTACCTAGCCTTGCACGTCCTGTGCCAGTCCTGCTCTCAGGCTCTCCAGTACACCTTCACGGTCCAGTCCATCCTGTGCCACCTTCACACACTAGTCCTCCGATGGTAGCTCCCCGCACCAGGCTTCCTGTGCGTGTTCTCGGCCAAATACCACCAGTGCCAGCACCACGCATCAGGCCTTCAGTGCGCCTCGCCTGTTCAGCGCAGCCAGCGCTTTCTCCCTCTCCTGCGCTGTCGGAGTCTCCCGCCTGCTCAGCGGTTCTAGAGGCTTCCTCCTCTACAGCGCTGCCGGAGCCTCCTGCCTGTATGGAGCAGCTAGAGCTGCCAGTTTGCATGGAGCAGCCAGAGCTGTCAGTCTGCATGGGGCAGCCAGAGCTGTCAGTCTGCTTGGAGTAGCCAGAGTTGCCAGTCTGCATGGAGTTGCCAGTCTGCATGGAGTTGCCAGTCTGCATGGAGTTGCCAGTCTGCATGGAGCTGCCAGTCTGCAAGGAGCTGCCAGTCTGCATGGAGCAGCTAGAGCTGCCAGTCTGCAAGGAGCTGCCAGTCTGCATGGAGCAGCCAGAGCTGCCAGTCTGCCTGGAGCAGCTAGAGCTGCCAGTCTGCAAGGAGCTGCCAGTCTACATGGAGCAGCTAGATCTGCCAGTCAGCCAGACACTTCCAGATCTGCCAGTCAGCCAGACTCTTCCAGATCTGCCAGTCAGCCAGACTCTTCCAGATCTGCCAGTCAGCCAGACTCTTCCAGATCTGCCAGTCAGCCAGACTCTTCCAGATCTGCCAGTCAACCAGACTCTTCCAGATCTGCCAGTCAACCAGACTCTTCCAGATCTGCCAGTCAACCAGACTCTTCCAGATCTGCCAGTCAACCAGACTCTTCCAGATCTGCCATCAACCAGACTCTTCCAGATCCGCCAGTCAGCCAGGATCTGCCAGATCTGCTAGTCAGCCAGGATCCGCCAGTCGGCCAGGATCTGCCAGTCAGCCAGGATCTGCCAGATCTGCTAGTCCGCCAGGATCCGCCAGTCGGCCAGGATCCGCCAGTCGGCCAGGATCAGCCAGTCAGCCAGGATCAGCCAGTCAGCCAGGATCTGCCGGTCAGCCAGGATCCGCCAGTTAGCCAGGATCTGCCAGATCTGATAGTCAGCCAGGATCCGCCAGTCAACCAGGATCTGCCGGATTCAACTGCCTGGCTGGGCTTCATCTCGGTACAGGGCTTCTTCTCGGTACTGGGCTTCTTCTCGGTACTGGGCTTCTTCTCGGTGCTGGGCTGCCCCTCAGTCCCGGGCTGCCCCTCAGTCCCGAGCTGCCCCTCAGTCCCGAGCTGCCCCCCAGTCCCGAGCTGCCTCAGTCCCGAGCTGCCCCTCAGTCACGAGCTGCTCCTCTGTTATGTAGGTTTCTGGGTGAGGACTATTCGGCCATGGTCGGCGGCGAGGGTGGATCATCCCAGGACGCGAAGGGGAGGAACAATGACATTTATGAAGTGGAGTCCACGTCCGGAGCCGGAACCGCCACCATGGACAGACGCCCACCCGGACCCTCCCTATGGTTTTGAGGTGCGTTCGGGAGTCCGCACCTTAGGGGGGGGGGGGGGTTCTGTCACGCCTTGGTCTTAGTATTTTGTGTTTTAGTTAATTAGTTGGTCAGGCCAGGGTGTGACATGGGTTTATTGTTTGTTGTATTTAGTGGTTTTTTTTAGTTATTGGGATTGTAGCTGATTAGGGGTGTGTGTTTCATAGGTTTGGCTGCCTGAGGCGGTTCTCAATCAGAGTCAGGTGATTCTCGTTGTCTCTGATTGGGAACCGTATTTAGGTAGCCTGGGTTTCGCTTTGTATTTCGTGGGTGATTGTTCCTGTCTCTGTGTTAGTTTCACCAGTCAGGCTGTAATAGGTTTCACGTTCCGTTTTGTTGTTTTGTATTTATTCGTTATTTCATGTATAGTTTCGTTATTTGTTTTCACTAATAAACATGAGTAACAAACACGCTGCATTTCGGTCCGACTCTCTTAAGACAAACGAAGAACGTCGTTACACCCACCATGATCTGGGTATGCGTGACGTTCTACTTGACTTCCATAGTCGCCTCTACATGTGACCGACCGGCTCGATTCGGTCTTCTGTAGCAAAATGTGAAATGGTGTTTATTTTTATTTTTACATTGGATAAAAGTAGAAACTCAGAGCTAGAAAATGATGTATCATACACTACAGTTGAGGAATAACAGGAAAGTAATTCTGCTTTGAAAGTTGATGAACTTTTATCCTCGCTTTTTTTATCCTTGCTTCCTTCCGGGCACTCATTCTTCTGGCGTCTCTTCATTTTCTTCTTCAGATAGCATTACCGTTCATCCTCACAATGGCACACATGTAACTCATGCCTGTCAAAGCGGATGCCTTTGATAATGTCCCGATTTCAATATCTGGGGAATAATCTGATTTTCCAAAGCAAATTCATCTCTCACCTGAGCTTCCACCACCATTCCGTACAGTCCATTCTGTCTTGTCCATTTTCCGACCAGTGCATCAGCAGCATGAGAGGAGTTTGGGCGTGGTCTCTCTCCATGCTCACTTCACGTGGACGGTTTCAGGACATGCCACACTCAGCTTCAGGTAGAAGTGTTGAAGGACAGGGCTGTAATGAACGCCATCGTCGCCATTACCTCAGCTGGTTAGAGGAGGTGAGGCTCACACTGTTCTCGGTTGAATTATCCCTTCCATGCATCGAGATAGCATCTGTAGTCACTATCGCCATAACTTCGAGAGAGGACAGACCAAAACAACAGTTTAAGGCATTTCTGATTCAGGAAATCCAAACTTTTCCCCGTATGACAAATTATTACATTCACACTTTTCTTAATACAAAATGTTTAAAACAAACATCAAAGAGTATACCAACACACTGTTGAAACCATTTTGCAAATTGGCTTAAAGTCCCTTATCATAACTGGCGACCTCACTGCAGAGTCAAAGGGTCAGGGAGTTAGATGGATAACCCTTAGGGAGATATCCCGACCATACAGCAGACCCTATCTGGTGAGATTTGTTATTGAAGCAAAGACAAAAATTAAACAACCAAAATAACTACAGCAATACACTTCTTCATATGTACCAGCATGAATAGTTGTATTGTCATCATTTAGTCGTGTCCAGTCACTTTACTCTCTGAATTTAAAGTAGATTGTTCAATTTGTTCTTGCTAATGGCATTGACGCACTCATTATTCTTGTGTAGAAGACTTGAACAATCATTTGCAGTCATTTGATCATTTCCAGTGCCGTTCTCTTTGTGTATTGTTCATGCTGATTCAAGCAGACAATTGCCGCAATGCAATTGTTTTAGTTAATTAACTGAGATTTCATGACATTAAATTCATGCTGTTTGAAAATTGTTACAGTTAGCTAAACAATGGAATTGTGCTCATGCCTTTACACTGAAAAAGTAATGCAAGTGATGATGACCATAATCATCAGCTTCTCATCAGATCTCTGTGTCACTTGGACTTTTCATTAGATGCCATTTGCGGAAATAATGGTTACCATTGCTTAATCGTCTTCTAACATTGCTTAATCGTATTCTAATCTGAAAGATTGCTTGATTGGCAAGCGCAGTGTGTTGTAGGAATGTTGTCTGAATGTGGTCTTCTCTTCCTTACAGATAAGCTTGAGAACGGAGGAGACGTGTACCAAAGGAGGAAAGGCCCCTACGCCGATGCTGGCTCTTCAGACTCCGAGGGACAGGAAGTGGGCAGTCGGCAACAGGATGGGGCAGGGCAAACAGGAAGCAGCTGGAGGCGCATCGTCCTCCTGATCCTGGCCATCACCATCAACATCCCAGGTGAGAAGACAAACCCACCATAGCCCAGTCTGTGTTGCTCAGTCCCAAACCAACCCCTGCACCCTAACTTCTAGATCCTAGCCCCTATTATATTTCCCTAGTCTTTTCATCGACATCTGAATTGGATAGGTTAGGTTCTTAAGGCACAGTAATATGGTAACAGGCTGTGGAATTTTCCCCATATTGCTGAAGCTCCACCTCAGCAATCCTCTCAGAGGGAGTAGTGGGTAGGGGTCATTTTAGTATAGCTAAAGATATATCTGTAGTGGTGATTTTGAAGAGCCAACACACCATTTGCTCTAGCTTCCTCCTCTAGTTGGTAGGCTTGGGCGGTATACTGTATATACCGAATACCCGTGTATTTGGAATAAGCTACGGGATGGTTTTTCCGATATAATCAAAACAATGTCTTTGAGGTTTTTCAAACATTTTGAATATTTGTAGATACTTTTTAAGTTAATACCTGCAGTCAACTTGTGCACTACGTTATCTTACATTATGAGGCTTACAGTAGTTCCGCAGAACTGTTGACCCAGTCACGTGTTTGTTTTTAAAAAAGCACAACGGGAGAAAGCGGGAGCTGTTGAGTCCAGCTGTGCATTTGGTTTAACTTGCTAGTCAGGTAAGTAAGTGGCTGAATTAATAAGGAGGCCAATGGGCTTTTTGTGTTTATAACACCGCCTTGTGTACTAAAACGGTAATGAAACCGAGATCCCGGGATGAGAGAAGGACGGTAATGATGATGTGAACATCTGCATACCGCCCAACCCTACTCGTCTGACTGATGATGGAGTATTGATGAGGATGAGTTGTGCTTTCCTGAAGGGGCTATACACTTACCGCTAGGCATCCCCTGCTTGTCGAGGCAAGTCTGCTCCTATATGTGTTTTTACCGAAATGAGCTTAAACCTGCACCAACTGGAAGAAGCAATAGAAATGTTTTTCAGAGGTTTCAGGGGGGAGAGTGTGATCCGTGGTCATAAGAGTGGGACAGGCTTAGAATGCAGGAGCATCCCTGTGTCACTCCACATGTGTTAGTGAAATATGGATGAGAATAAACAAAAACAAAAACGGTCCATTAATTCAATGTACAAACATAGTTACCTAATCGATGGCCTCGCCCCAAGGTGTGGTCCTTTTAATTGGAGGAAAAAGTCAGAGTGAGAAGTTTAATTGATTCCTGTGTTCACAGGCAGTCGAGCTTAACTCCACGTGAACAGATGTGCATAGTTTAATGACAGTGTCGAGTGAAGTTGCCCCTACACGCTGATCTTGGGTCAGTTTTACATTTTCAACGCTAATGGTTAAGGTTATGGTTGGGGGAAGGGAAGCTAGATCTGTACCTAGGGGGAATTTCACGGCAGTGTTTTAACGCCAGTGTTTTCCAGGATGTGTGGATGAACGCACATCCATATGAATTGGTGTCATGCACCGCCTGTGATATCATGGCTGGTGAAATACAGTAATCTGAATCAGCACGCATAGCAACAATGCGTTATAGACTAGACAGACACATAATTTACCTGGTATATCTTAATGTTAGCATGACAAGGCCATGTTACAAGGCGTCAATTCAGTGCAGTTTTTATTGGGGGGGGGGCGGGATATCAGAGCTGGTGAAATGTAGTCATTTGAAACAGAACGTATTGACAATTACAATACACATACAGACACATTATTACACACCATTAGCCTGGTATATCTCAATGTTGTCATGACAAGGCCCTGCATGCTACAAGGCGTCAATTTAGTTTGAATTTTGTCGGAGTCTGGAAGTGGTGATCCGAACTGACCTAAGACAGGGAGTTTTTACTAGGATTAAGTGTCAGGAATTGTGAAAAACTGAGTTCAAATGTATTTGGCTAAGGTGTATATAAACTTCTGACTTCAACTGAAGTCCCCACAAGAATAGTAAACAAACAAAACATTTGACCAACTCGCAACCTTTTGTTCTTCCACACATGGTCAAATGCAATTTCTAGGGGGTTTAGGGTTAAGGTTAGAATTAGTGTTAGGGTTAGGAGCTAGGGTTAGTTTTAGGTTAGGAGATAGGGTTAGCTTTAGGGTTAAGGTTGGGTTTCGGGAAAATAGGATTTTGAATGGGACTGAATTGAGTGTCCCCACAAGGTCAGTTATACAAGACTGTGTGTGTGTGTGTGTCTGGTAATCGTGTTGGATCAGGGACAGGGAAAATGTAATCAATCAACAGCTCAAAGCTGACATGTATGGGAGCACTCAAAGGCATAATTTAACTTACTGAGGATTAGCGTGATGGCATTAGAATGCATACAAATATACTACTGGACCCCAGTCTTCTCTCCCAGAGCCATCATCATGCTTCTCTGGTCATAAATGATTATTGACTAGATGTATTACTACCATTACGCCGCTGTTCATTGATTATTCACTTCCATTAGCATTAGTATGTACAGTATCTATCCTGCTACTGGTCACTATTACTTGTGTTTAAATGTATATATTACCATTAGTATATTACCATAAGTAGTTATGTATACCTGCTACCAGTCACTTCAACAACCAACAAATTCTACATAAATGGCCATTAGACCTAGACGACAAAACTTCCTCTGATATAGATCATCAATATTTACATTTCCCAATAGACATAATTGTGGAGATGGATGGATGGATACACACACACACACACACACACACACACACACACACACACACACACACACACACACACACACACACACACACACACACACACACACACGCACACGACTGTTCATTGTATAATGTTTCCTGATCTCGGCTGGTGTGGACTGGACTGATCTGAACCACAACACAGAAATCTCCCTAGGCTTATTAGTTGCCAGTAGTCAGCCCACTGAGCCATTCACCAGTCCACTGTTAAGCTTCCCCACATTGAGCCCTCCAAGCCATGCTGCTGTCTCTGACTGTCCCTATCCTCCCCTGAGAATTGACTGTGTGTGTGTCACATTTACATGATAGAAGCTTGGCAAGCCACAGAGCACTACCAAGCCTTTTCTCTGGCTTAACCAACAAGGCGTGCAAAACATTTGACTGTGCGATTGACAGCTGAATTACAGTCCCCCTGAGAGGTCACTAGCGGTTGGGGACACGGATCCCACACACACACGCACGGACGCAGGCACACACACGCATACACCCATACAGTATACACAAACAACCCCTAGCCCCCCAGGTGAAGGAAGTGAGAGAGCAAAATGGAGGGGACAACACAGATAGAGGATGAGAGGATGAGTACATATGAGCTTGTTCTGGTCCAATGGCCCAGCTCCAGGCTCTGCCCCAGGCTCAGTGGACCAAACAAAGCCCCCCTTCTGGCGATGCTCAACCGTGGTTGGCTGTAGGCTTGTCCTCTGGGCCTGTGGCCTTTTCTTTAAAGCCTCATTGCTCAGCTTAATCTGCACTCATGTTTATAAAAGCTTTTGGCATTTAGCCCTTTGAGGTGTATAGTCTCTTCTTCTTTTTTATCGCCAAGCAATGATTCCATGTTTACTCTGTGCTTGACACTGAAAGGGACATACTTCGATACAGATTGTTTGGAAGGTCATTTATATTGGATCTAAATTGTTTTTCTTCCCTTAGTTGTTTCCCTGAGCATTCTCTCTCGTGTTCCTCTACACCTCTTGTTTTCCATGCTGACTGTGTGTGTGTGTGTGTGTCTGCTTGAGCATAGATGTGCATGTGTGTATGGGTGTGAGTGCATCTGTGCCTGACCATGCACATACAGTTGAAGTCAGAAGTTTACATACACTTAGGTTGGAGCCATTAAAACCTATTTTTCAAGCACTTAACAAATGTCTTGTTAACAAACTATAGTTGTGGCAAGTCGGTTAGGACATCTACTTTGTGCATGACACAAGTCATTTTTCCAACAATTGTTTACAGATTATTTCACTTGTAATTCACTGTATCACAATTCCAGTGGGTCAGAAGGTTACATACACTAAATTGACTGTGCCTTTAAACAGCTTGGAAATTCCATAAAATTATGTAAGGGCTTTAGAAGCTTTTGATAGGCTAATTGACATCATTTGAGTCAATTGGAGGTGTACCTGTGTATGTATTTCAAATCCTACCTTCAAACTCAGTGCCTCTTTGCTTGACATGGGAAAATCTAAAGAAATCATCCAAGA
Organism: Oncorhynchus masou masou; assembly: GCF_036934945.1. Taxonomy (NCBI): domain Eukaryota; kingdom Metazoa; phylum Chordata; class Actinopteri; order Salmoniformes; family Salmonidae; genus Oncorhynchus; species Oncorhynchus masou. The sequence goes on along the minus strand of NC_088242.1, from coordinate 36,363,695 downwards.
CCTCAGAAAAAAATTGTAGACCTCCATAAGTCTGGTTCATCCTTCGGAGCAATTTCCAAATGCCTGAAGGTACCACATCCATCTGTACAAACAATAGTACACAAGTATAAACACCATGGGACCACGCAGCCGCCATACCGCTCAGGAAGGAGACACGTCCGTCTCCTAGAGATGGACGTACTTTGGTGCCAAAAGTGCAAATCAATCCCAGAACAACAGAAAAGGACCTTGTGATGATGCTGGAGGAAACAGGTACAAAAGTATCTACATCCACACAAGTCCTATATCGACATAACCTGAAAGGGCGCTCAGCAAGGAAGAAGCCACTGCTCCAAAACCGCCATAAAATAGCCGAACTACGGTTTGCAACTGCTCATGGGGACAAAGATCATACTATCTGGAGAAATGTCCTCTGGTCTGATGAAACAAAATAGAACTGTTTGGCCATAATGACCATCGTTATGTTTGGAGGAAAAAGGGGGAGGCTTGCAAGCCGAAGAACACCATCCCAACCGTGAAACATGGAGGTGGCAGCATCATGTTGTGGGGGTGCATTGCTGGAGGAGGGACTGGTGCACTTCACAATTTTTTTTTGTGGATATATTGAAGCAACATCTCAAGACATTAGTCAGGAAGTTAAAGCTTGGTCTCAAATGGGTCTTCCAAATGGACAATGACTCCAAGCATACTTCCAAAGTTCTGGCAAAATGGCTTAAGGACAACAAAGTCAAGGTATTGGAGTGGTCATCACAAATCCCTGACCTCAATCCTAATCCTCAGAAGGCAGACCCGAAATGTTTGACCCATGTTAAACAATTTAAAGGCAAGGCTACCAAATACTAATTGAATGTATGTAAACTTCTGACCCACTGTGAATGTGATGAAATAAATAAAAGCTGAAATAAACAATTCCCTCTACTATTATTCTGACATTTCACATTCTTAAAATGAAGTGGTGATCCCAACTGACCTAGGACAGGGATTTCCAGATCACGTCAGTGACTCAACCCACTCAAGTGACGCACCCCTCCTAGGGACGGCATGAAAGAGCACCAGTAAGCCAGTGACTCAGCCCCTGTAATAGGGTTAGAGGCAGAGAATCCCAGTGGAAAGAGGGGAACCGGCCAGGCAGAGACAGCAAGGGCGGTTCGTTGCTCCAGAGCCTTTCCGTACACCTTCACACTCTTGGGCCAGACTACACTCAATCATATGACCCACTGAAGAGATGAGTCTTCAGTAAAGACTTAAAGGTTGAGACCGAGTTTGCGTCTCTCACATGGGTAGGCAGACCATTCCATAAAACGGAGCTCTATAGGAGAAAGCCCTGCCTCCAGCTGTTTGCTTAGAAATTCTAGGGACAATTAGGAGGCCTGCATCTTGTGACCGTAGCGTACGTGTAGGTATGTACGGCAGGACCAAATCAGAGAGATAGGTAGGAGCAAGCACATGTAATGCTTTGTAGGTTCGCAGTAAAACCTTGAAATCAGCCCTTGCCTTGACAGGAAGCCAGTGTAGGGAGGCTAGCACTGGAGTAATATGATCACATTTTTGGTTCTTGTCAGGATTCTAGCAGCCGTATTTAACACTAACCAAAGTTTATTTAGTGCTTTTTCCGGGTAGCCGGAAAGTAGAGCATTGCAGTAGTCTAACCTAGAAGTAACAAAAGCATGGATTCAGTTTTCTGCATCATTGTTGGACAGAAAGTTTCTGAATTTTGCAATGTTACATAGATGGAAAATAGCTGTTTTGATATGTTCGTCAAAAGAGAGATCAGGGTCCAGAGTAACGCAGAGGTCCTTCACAGTTTTATTTGAGACGACTGTACAACCATTAAGATTAATGGTCAGATTCAACAGAAGATCTCTTTGTTTCTTGGGACCTAGAACAAGATCTCTGTTTTGTCCGAGTTTAAAAGTAGAAAGTTTGCAGCCATCCACCTCCTTATGTCTGAAACACAGGCTTCTAGCGAGGGCAATTTTGGTGCTTCACCATGTTTCATTGAAATGTACAGCTGTGTGTCATCCGCATAGCAGTGAAAGTTAACATTATGTTTTCGAATGACATCCCCAAGAGGTAAAAGATATAGTGAAAACTATAGTGATCCTAAAACGGAACCTTGAGGAACACCGACATTTACAGTTGATTTGTCAGAGGACAAACCATTCACAGAGACAAACTGATATCTTTCCGACAGATAAGATCTAAACCACAGGGTTCTCAGTACATCACACTGACGGGAATAAAGATCTCTACAGGCAGAAGAAAGAAGGTGGTGTATGTTTCATGACAGTGTGATTGTGATAACGTACAGATACTCAAGTCCCTTTGTTCATCCGACCTAGATTATTATTATTATTATAAACATTTTATTTCACCTTTATTTAACCAGGTAGGCCAGTTGAGAACAAGTTCTCATTTACAACTGCGACCTGGCTGTCATGCGCTGACCTTAGTTCCTTTTTTCCGTCTCTATTTTGGTTTGGTTGGGGTGTGAGTTGGGGTGGGCATTCTATGTGTTTGGCCTTGGTATGGTTCCCAATCAGCGGTAGCTGTCTATCGTTGTCTCTGATTGAGAACCACACTTAGGTAGCCTTTTCCCACCTGATGTTTGTGGGTAGTTGTTTCCTGTATTGTGGTTTCACCTTTCAGGGCTGTTTCGATTTTCATTTCTTACATTCACTTGGTTATTTTGTATTTTCGTGTTCTGTTATAATAAATATCACGGACACGCTGCGTTTTGGTCCGATCCTTCCTACTTCTCATCCGATGAAGACAAAGATCATTACACTGGCCAAGATAAAGCAAAGCAGTGTGACACAAACAACACAGAGTTACACATGGAATAAACAAACGTACAGTCAATAACACAATAGACAAATCTATATACAGTATGTGCAAATGTAGTAAGATTAGGGAGGTAAGGCGTATTGCCATAGTGGCGAAGTAATTACAATTTAGCATTAACACTGGAGTAATAGATGTGCAGTTGATGATGTGCAAGTTGAGATACTGGGGTACAAAATAGCATAAAAATAACTATGGGGATGAGGTAGTTGGGTGGGCTATTTACAGATGGGCTGTGTACAGATGCAGTGAACGGAAATCTGTTCTGACAGCTGATGCTTATTTGTTCGTGAGGGAGATATAAGTCTCCAGCTTCAGTGACTTTTGCAGTTCATTCCAGTCATTGGCGGGCAGTATATGGGGCTTTAGTGACAAATTGGATGGCACTGTGATGGACTACATCCAATTTGCTGAGTAGAGTGTTGGATGCTATTTTGCAAGTGACATCGCCGAAGTCAAGGATCGGTAGGATAGTCAGTTTTACAAGGGTTTGTTTGGCAGCATGAGTGAAGGAGGCTTTATTGCGAAATAGGAATCAGATTCTAGTTTTCAGTTTGGATTGGAGATGCTTAATGTGAGTCTGGAAGTTTACAGTCTAACCACACATAGGTATTTGTAGTTGTCCACATATTCTAAGTCAGAACTGTCCAGAGTAGAGATGTTAGTCGGGCGGGCGGGTGCAGGCAGAAATCGGTTGAAGAGCATGATTTTAGTTTTACTAGCATTTAAGAGCAGTTGGAGGCCACAGAATGAGTGTTGTATGGCATTGAAGCTTGTTTGGAGGTTTGTTAACACAGTGTCCAAAGAAGGGCCAGATGTATACAGAATGGTGTCGTCTGCGTAGAGGTGGATCAGAGAATCATCCGAAGCAAGAGCGACATCGTTGATATATACGGAGGAAAGAGTCGGCCCGAAAATTGAACCCTGTGGTACCCCCAGAGTTCCGGACAACAGGCCCTCCAATTTGAACTCTGAACTCTATCTGAGAAGTAGTTGTTGAACCAGGCGAGGCAGTCATTTGAGAAATCAAGGCGATTGAGTATGTTAATTCGAAAGCCTTGGCCAGGTCGATGAAGACGGCTGCACAGGTATTGTCTTTTATGGATGGAGGTTATGATATTGTTTAGGACCTTGAGCGTGGCTGAGTTGTGCACCCATGACCCGTTCGGAGACCAGATTGCACAGCGGAGAAGATACGGTGGGATTCAAAATGGTCGGTGATCTGTTAGTTAACTTGACTTTCGAAGACTTTAGAAAGTGATTGGTGAGAATTGTCTGTTAATTGAATGATTAGAATTTTCTGCCCTGAAACATATAATTGTATGGAATTGATTAGAATGTATAAAATCATAATCAATAAATGTGTAGTCCTAGTCGGAATTAGGGTATAGACAATATGTCTTATGGTATTATAAACACAGACTGTCTGAGCTTGGTGCCGACCTGACTAGAGATTTGGGAGAGAACTGGGAGTACGTCTCAAGGACAAGGTCACTATCTCTGTCCGCTGGGTAGTGAGACAGACAGTATGTGCGTATGTTTGTGTGTATGTGTGTGCCTATGTGTGTGTGTATTTGTGGGCCTGAGAAGTCAGTCTAAAAATTAATTGATTTGTATTCTTGACTTCAGAACGTTCCGTGAATAAACCTTTTTGACTATTTAGCTGGGCCTCCATCTGTTTAATTTCTATCAGTATCTTACAAATCCTGATATAGCAGACTGAGTAATCACAATTAAATTGGGTTATGAACCTGGAGAACAAAATGCTCTTATCAGAATGGCAGGGTAGGATAGATATAGGTCTGTAAAAGTTTGGGTCTAGAGTGTCTCCCCCTTTGAAGAGGGGGATGACCGGGGCAGCTTTCCAATCTTTAGGGATCTCAGACAATACGAAAGGGAGGTTGAACAGGCTATTATTAGGGTTTGCAACCATTGTGGTGGATAATTTTAGAAAGAGGGGGTCCAGATTGTCTAGCCCAGCTGATTTGTGGTGGTCCAGATTTTGCAGCACTTTCAGAACATCAGCTATCTGGATTTGGGTGAAATGGGGGAGGCTTGGGCAAGTTCCTGTGGGGGGTGCAGAGCTGTTGACCGGGGTAGGGGTAGCCATGTATAAATTCATGACTAGCCATAGAAAAAGGCTTATTGAAATTCTCGATTACCGTAGATTTATCGATGGTGACAGTGTTTCCTAGGCTCAGTGCAGTGGGCAGCTGGGAGGAAGGAGGTACTCTTATTCGCCATGGTCTTTACAGTGTCCCAGAACTTTGTGGAGTTTGTGCTACAGGATGCAAATTTCTGTTTGAAAAAGCTAGCCTTTGCTTTCCTAACTGCCTGTGTATATTGGTTCCTAACTTCCCTGAAAAGTTGCATATCGTGGAGGCTATTCGATGCTAATGCAGTACACCACAGGATGTGTTTGTGCTGGTCAAGGGAAGTCAAGTCTGGAGTGAACCAGGGGCTATATCTGTTCTTCATTCTACAATTTTTGAATGGGGCATGCTTATTTAAGATGTTGAGGAAGACACTTTTAAATAATAACCAAGCATCCTCTACTGACGGAATGAGGTCAATATCCTTCTAGGATACCCGGGCCAGGTCGATTAGAAAAGCCATGCTCTCTGATGTGTTTTAGGGAGCGTTTGACAGTGATGAGGGGTGATCGTTTGGCCACGGACCAAGTATACACGCAGGCAATGAGGCAGTGATCGCTGAGATCCTGATTAAAGACAGCTGAGGTGTATTTAAAGAGGATAGGTTGGTCAGGATGATTTCTATGAGGGTGCCCGTGTTTACGGATTTAGGGTTTACCTGAAAGGTTCCTTGATGATTTGTGTGACATTGAGGGCATCTAGCTTAGATTTTTAGGAAGGCCTGGGTGTTAAGCATATCCCAGTTTAGGTCATTTAACAGTATGAACTCAGAAAATAAATGGGGGCAATTAATTCACATATGGTGTCCAGGGCACAGCTGGGGGCTGAGGGGGTCTATAACAAGCGACAACAGTGAGAGACTTATTTCTGGAAAGGTGAATTTTTAAATCTAGAAGCTTGAACTGTTTGGGCACAGACCTGGATAGCAATGCACAACTCTGCAGAATATCTCTGCAGTAGATTGCAACTCCACCCCCTCAGACGGCTAGGACATCAGGGTTGGTGGATTGTGCTAAAGTAGTGAATAAAACAAACTTAGGGATGAGACTTCTGATGTTAACATGCAAGAAACCAAGGCTTTTACGGTTACAGAAGTCAACAAATGAGAGCTCCTGAGGAATAGGAGCGGAACTGGGGGCTACAGAGCCTGGGTTAACCTCTACATTACCAGAGGAACCGAGGAGAAGTAGGTTAAGGGTACGGCTAAAGGCTATAAGAACTGGTCGTCTAGTGCGTTGGGAACAGAGAGTAAAAGGAGCAGATTTCTGCGTGTGGTAGAATAGATTCAGGGCATAACGTACAGACAATGGTATGGTAGGATGTGAGTACAGTGGAGGTAAACATTGGCGTTGAGTGACAATGTTTCGTCTCCGGAGGCACCAGTTAAGCCAGGTGAGGTCTATGCATGTGTGGGGGTGGGACAAAAGAGCTATCTAAGGCATGTTGAGCTGGACTGAGGGCTCTACAGTGAAATAAAACAATAAGCGATACCTCACAATCAAATGCCGAACATATTACCTCCCAAGACAGTTATCTGAGGTTATAGTGACAGCCGTGTGTATTCACCCTCAAGCCGATAGCACGATGGCCCTCAAGGAAATACATTGGACTTTGTGCAAACTGGAAACCACATATCCTGAGGCTGGGGATTTTAACCAATCAAATTTTAGGAAAACGCCACCAAAGTTCTATCAACACATTGACTGTAGTACTCACGCTGGAAAGACCTTGACCACTCTCCCTTCCGGGATGCCTGAAAGTCCCTTGCCTCCCTTCTGCAAATCAGATCACAACTCCATTTTGCTCCACCCTTCCTATAGTCAGAAACTCCAACAGGAAGTACCTGTGCAAAGATCTATTCAATGCTGGTCTGACCCAATCAGAAACCATGCATCAAAGATTGTTTTGATCATGCAGACTGGGATTTGTTCCGTGTAGCCAATGAGTATACACGGAAATGGTGACTGACTTCATCAGTAAGTGTATAGTGGATGTTGTTCCCATTGTGACTATTATTAAGACCTATCCAAACCAGAAACTGTGGATAGATGGTCAGCATTCGCACAAAAGTGAATGCATGAACCACCACATTTAACCATGGCAAGGTGACTGGGAAATTGGTTGAATACAAACAGCGTAGTTATTCCCTCCGTAAGTCAATCACACAAGCAAACGTTTCAGTGACAAAGTGGAATCGCAATTCATTCTGTCATCATGAAATGCTTTGAAAGGCAAGCTAATTAGGGATCATATCACCTCTACCTTACCTGACACCCTAGACCTACTTCAATTTGCATACTGCCAAAATAGATCCACAGACGATGCAATCACCATCGGACTGCACACTGCCCTACCCCATCTGGTCAAGAGGAACACCTGGGGCGGCAGGGTAGCCTAGTGGTTAGATCGTTGGACTAGTAACCAGAAGGTTGCAAGTTCAAATCCCCAAGCTGACAAGGTACAAATCTGTTGTTCTGCCCCTGAACAGGCAGTTACCCACTGTTCCTCTACCAGTGAAAATAAGAATTTGTTCTTAACTGACTTGCCTAGTTAAATAAAGGTAAAAACTTCCTGATGGGCCGCTTGGCGTACACATCACTGACAATCTGAAGTGATCCACCCACATAGACAGTGTCGGGAAGAAGGCTCAACAGTGCCTATTTCACCACAGGAGGCTGAATAAATTAGTCTAGCCCCCTAAGAGTTTTACAGATGCACAATTGAGAGCATCCTGTCGGACTGTATCACCCCCTGGTATGGCAGATGTACTGTCTGCAACCTCAGGGCTCTCCAGAGGGTGGAGACGTATCCAGGACACCTACAGCACCCAATGTCACAGGAAGGCCAAAAAGATCATCAAGCTCATCAAGCCATGGCCTGTTCACTACCATCCAGAAGGCGAGGTCTGTACAGATGCATCAAAGCTGGGACAGAGAGTCTGAAAAACAGCTTCTATATCAAATGCACCACTTACCACCTACCACCCGGTTACTCAACCCTGCATCTTAGAGACTGCTGCCCCGTAAACATAGACATGGAATCACTGGTCACTTTAATAATGTTTACATACTGCTTTACTCATTTCATTTGTATATACTGTATTCTATTCCACTGTATTTTTGTCAATGTCACTCCTACATATTCCTAGTCCTAATATTTCTATATTTCTAAATTCATTCTTTAACTTTAAGATTTGTGTGTATTGTTGTGAATTGTTAGATAGTACTGCACTGTTGGAGCTAGGAACACAAGCATTTTGCTACACCTGCCATGCTGTTACACCTGGCATTTGTGTATGTGACCAATAAGATTTGATTTGATAAGTTATTCTGATAGTGCAGGCCTTGTGCGAAATCCTGGATGAAGGATCCAGGCCCCTCGCTGGCACACATCAATTAGCTACAGCTTGGCTAGTGCGAACATGGAAACATGTTTGTTATTTCCCTACAGAGAAGACGCAGGAAGACAAAAACAGAGTTAGTTACTACTATACATGGCTGAGTGTGTTTTTGTACATCTCTCTCTCGTCCCCGCCCCCCCCCCCCCCTTCTCTCCACATGTGCTTCCCTCCCAATACTGGGAGCAGGAATGGTAATTAAACTTCTCCTCCCTGGAAAAGTAGTGGTCATTATCTCTAGGGCTCAGCGTGCTGAGAGCTGGGAGGAAACCATATGTCATTCTTTTTCAGGTTTAGTTACCTGTGTGTCCCTCAGAGTTGATGCATTAGGGCATTTAGTCCATATGCATCTTTGCTCGGCTACATCAGCCCTTTGAACATGCCTAGAATGGCCTATTGCCCATTAAGGGAAATGTTTCTCTACCGCTTTGAAAATGCACTTGTCTGTTGGCTGGCTTCTTTCCTTCTCTCCGACTGTCTATCTAATTAGAGATGTTGTATGCAAACCAGCGAGTCAAGAGTTTTCTTCACTTCACACTTCTTTGCCAACTCCAGACTTTTGTACCACAGGGACCAACCTCTTACCTGGCAATTAAATGATCTATTGATATTTCTGTCATCATTCTGACCTTGTCAGCAATGATTATGTAGAGACAGGAGACAGCGCCATAATAGAATAATGACAGCAGTAGGACAGCTCGATGGCATTTTCTGACACTTCATGGTGACAGCGTGACATTGTTATGATAGCCTAGTGATAGCGCTATTTTCAAAGAGAATGGGGGACAAATAACAATAAAATAATCGACTGGATGCTTTTCAATATCAGTCATGCAAACTTAGCTTCCACAGTGACTCGCACACACTTATCTCTGATTAGTTCATTCGTTTGCAGTATTATAAGATTATGCCCACTGTAATCTTATAATACTGCAAACTAATTAACTAAGCCACCACCCCCTTTCAAAATGTTCACCTTTTGTTGCCTTACAGCCTGAAACGAAAGCACATGAAATTAAACTTTATTTACTCACAGTAACCCACAATATAATTGAGAAAAATATATATATATAAAACTCCGAAAATTAACTAAAAGTGAAACAGTGAAACACCGTATTTGGATAAGTAAACCCCCCCCCCCCTTAGAAAAATTAGAAGATTTCATTTGAATGAGCTTGAACAATTCTGCAAGGAAGAATGGGCAAATGTTGCACAGTCTAGGTGTGCAAAGATAGAGACGTACTCAAAGAGACTCATGGCCGTATTTCAAGCAAAAGGGGGTCCACCAAGTATTAACTCAGGGGGTGTTCACTTATCCAAATAGGGTATTCAACTGTTTTAATTTTTTATTTAAAACTTTTTTTTAAACTTGGATATTGTGGGTTACTGTGTGGAAATAAAGACGGAAAAAGTCTGATTTTTATGTGTTTTCATTTCAGGCTGTAAGGCAACAAAAGGGGGACATTTTGAAAGGGGGTGGTGACTTTCTATACCCACTGTAGCTGTATTAGCAAAGTTACTTTTATTCTGTTTGTCTTCATTGTGCCTGAGCTCAGAGCATGTAGATATGTTGTAAGGATTGCTGAGATGCACAAAAACAATATAACATTCATAATGGCTGAATCTTTCTTTTATTAAGTGAAGTTGAACTTTGTACCTTTCCCAGGAGTAGACATGTATGACACATCAAACACCATCAATCCAATTATATTGTTCGTGTACACATATTTTGCAGATGTTATCGCGGGTGAAGCAAATGAGCTCGGACTAGGTCCTGGAGAGATGGAAAGAGACGAGGAGGAATAGTACACATCTTCTTCCTCGTCTTTCTCTTCCTCCTCCTGTTCCTCCTCCTCCCTTCCTTCCGTTCCTCCAGGACCTCGGCTGAGCTCATTTGATAATATGTACATTTGTTGAATGACTCACTAGCAACATTTAACGACAACACCCACACAGCAAGGTGTGTGTAGGTGAGCATCTGGCGTTGCTGTTACCAAGGAGCGAGGCACCCTAGGCCTCGAAGGTCTTGATGAATTCATATATTTGGAGAAAGGGGAGAAGAGTTGGAAGAGGGAGTGGAGGAGAGAAGAGAGGGGAAGAGGTGAAGGGGGAGTGTCTGTTAACAATGGATGATGTCAGGGCCGACTGCCTTGTGTGAAACAGCATGAAACAACAAGCGGAGATGTCACGACATGGCCACCAGCAGACAGAGACACACACGCACGTACACACACAACCGTGTGTCTAGCCCCACATGAGAAAAGGAAAAAGACAGGCAGAGGAGAAGAGACATCCCGACACAACTTCCCAAAGGCACCACCGGGGATCAATTCTCGGCTTCTCGGCACTAGTTCATGAAGGGTTAACTATCTCCCAGACACAGAGAAGGCCCTGGAGCTTTTGACACAGATTTTGACACTCACTGCTTTGTATATGTCATAACACACTCAGACCACAAACCTGCAAATCAGAATTGTTATGGTGTGATGATCATTGACTACATGGTTTGACTACTGGTGTAACAGTATAACTCTAGACCGCCCCCTCTCCCATACCCGGGCGCGAACCAGGGACCCTCTGCACACATCAAAAACAGTCACCCACGAAGCATCGTTACCCATCGCTCCACAAAAGCCGCGGCCCTTGCAGAGCAAGGGGAACCACTACTTCAAGGTCTCAGAGCAAGTGACGTCACTGATTGAAATGCTATTTAGTGCGCACCACCGCTAACTAGCTAGCTATTTCACATCCATTACACTGGCCAGCAAAAAAAGATGGAGCTGCTGTGTATAGTAGCTGTCTTACGGGCTCCTGACCAATTCTGCTATTCACAATTGCTATTTGGAAGCTCTGGAAGTTCTGAAATGTCAGAATAATAGTAGAGAGAAAGATTTATTTCAGCTTGTATTTCTTTCACCACATTCACAGTGGGTCAGAAGATTACATACACTCAATTAGTATTTGGTAGCATTGCCTTTCAATTGTTTAACTTAGGTCAAACGTTTCGGGTAGCCTTCCACAAGCTTCCCACAATAAGTTGCGTGAATTTTGGCCCAATCCTCCCGACAGAGCTGGTGTAACTGAGTCAGGTTTGTAGGCTTCATTGCTCGCACACGCCTTTTCAGTTCTGCCCAAAAATGTTCAATAGGATTGAGGTCAGGGCTTTGTGATGGCCACTCCAATACCTTGACTTTGTTGTCCTTAAGCCATTTTGCCACAACTTTGGAAGTATGCTTGGGGTCATTGTCCATTTGGAAGACCCATTTGCGACCAAGTTTTAACTTCCTGACTGATGTCTTAAGATGTTGCTTCAATATATCCACGTAATTTTCCTCCCACATAATTTCCCTCCCTCATGATGTCATCTATATTGTGAAGTGCACCAGTCCCTCCTGCAGCAAAGCACCCCCACAACATGATGCAGCCACCCCTGTGCTTCACGGTTGGGATGTGTTCTTCAGCTTGCAAACCTCCCCCTTTTTCCTCCAAACATAACAATGGTCATTATAGCCAAACAGTTATATTTTTGTTTCATCAGACCAAAGGACATTTCTCCAAAAAGTACAATCTTTGTTCCCATGTGCAGTTGCAAACCGTAGTCTGACTTTTTTATGGCGGTTTTGGAGCAGAGGCTTCTTCCTTGCTGAGCGCCCTTTCAGGTTATGTCAATATAGGACATGTTTTACTGTGGATGTAGATACTTTTGTACCTGTTTCAACCAGCATCTTCACAAGGTCCTTTTCTGTTGTTCTGGGATTGATTTGCACTTTTTGCACCAAAGTACGTTCATCTCTAGGAGACAGAACGCGTCTCCTTCTTGAGCAGAACGATGGCTGCGTGGTCCCATGTTGTATATACTTGCGTACTATTTATTGTTTGTACAGATGAACGTGGTGCCTTCAGGAATTTGGAGTGGAGGTCTACATTATTTTTCTGAGGTCTTGGCTGATTTCTTTTGATTTTCCCATGTTGTCAAGCAAAGAGGCACTGAGTTTGAAGGTAGGCCTTGAAATACACCCACAGGTGCACCTCCAATTGACTCAAATGATGTCAATTAGCCTATCAGAAGCTTCTATAGGCATGACATCATTTTCTGGAATTTTCCACGCTGTTTAAAGGCACAGTCAACTTAGTGTATGTAAACTTCTGACCCCCTGGAATTGTGATACAGTGAATTATAAGTTAAATAATCTGTCTGTAAACAATTGTTGGAAAAATGACTTGTGTTGCGCACAAAGTTTGATGTCCTAACCAACTTGCCAAAACTATAGTTTGTTGACAAGAAATTTGGTTGAAAAACAAGTTTGAATGACTCCAACCTAAGTGTATGTAAACTTCCGACTTCAACTGTGTGTAAATGAGGTATTTCAATAAATGTGCAAAAAAATGTCAAAAACATGTTTTCACTTTGTCATCATGGGTTATTCTGTGTCGATGTCTGACCAAAAAATCTATGTCATCCATTTTGAATTCATGTTGTAACACAACATAACGTGGAATAAGTCAAGGCGTATGAATACATTCTGAAGTCACTGTACGTTACTCTAGCAGATTACTTAAACCTGGCTCCCACATGGGATAGACCACCCCCTTGTCTATACCACATCATTGTGAAGCAAGTAATACCACCACCACCACCACCCTCCTTCCCCTAAACAGCACCCCTCCTAATGTCCCCTACAGGAACAAATGAAGGTATTACTCCCTCTGCCTGAATTTGTAATGGGCTCCTCCGTAATGGCTTCGACAGGCCTGCTCATCTGAATACACCATGTATTTCAAGCTGTGCGAATATATCAGCGACCTCCTCCTCCCCCTCTCCTGTCAGAGCCCGGGGGAGACATAGGGACCAAATGGTTCTCCTTCTTTCTCTTTTTTTAATTCACTTACATGACCTGTAAGTGTTTATTTCTCTAAGCCCGTGGGAAGGGGGAGGGAGGGAGGGAGAGAAAGATATGGCTTAGTTCTGCCTCGGCTGTTTTACCCACCCGTAAATCTACACCGGGGAGCTGTGTGTGTCAGCGTTTGTCCGTTGCACGTTCACTCATATTGAGGGAGATTGAGAGGGATGAGTAATAGAGGAGGTGTACAGAGAGATGGGGAGCGAAATGAAAAAGAGAGAAGATGGAAAGAGAAAAGGAGATAAAGATGCAGACTGTGAGAGAGGGAGGATTAAATAGAGATAACCCACTCGTCCATCGATCCACACCTCGAAGGCAGTAATGAGAAGTCAGAGATAAGGATGAAGTTCCTCTCACTAACACTAGATGGCAGAAGAGAACATGTAGCGTTTCACCCTCCACACATAAATGGGGACGACGTCGTGATGTGATAGACCACCGTTTAGCCTATTTGAACTTGACTGGTGCCTCGCAATAAATATTGGAGTCTCTTTCTGTCTGTCTTTCTTTCTTTCTTTCTCTCACTTACAACACACACACACACACATTTGTTTTACTATCCTTGCGGGGACCAAACAATTGATTCCCATTCAATATCCTATTTTCCCTAACCCTTAAACCTAACCTTAACCCCTATCCTTAATTCTGTTATCATTTGTCCATTCGCTTTCGATCTCCCTCTCTCTCATTCTCTCTCTCTCTCTCTCGCTCTCCCTTTCTCTTTCTCACTTACACACACTACAACACACACACATGTTCAACTTCAACCTCCATGGCTATGTGTTTTCGTTCTCTTGTAGAGGGCCTTGCTGTTGTTGTAGGGTTCAGAGCCATAGGAAAGACCTCATCGGCCACGTTCGAGAGTGCCAGGTAAGACAACATGTACCACTTATACAGGTGACCATATTACCCAGGCCCAATCCTACTCTGATCTGGCTATTACATTGATGACTATGACCACAGATATTTCCCCTATAGGATTTAGACACATCTGGTCACTGGTTCAACCTCGGTCAGATGCCCCTGCATTAGACCTTGGATTTGGGGAGTGTGTGCATGAGTAGATGTTTCTCTCTCTCTCTCTTCTCTCTCTCTCTCTCTCTCTCTCTCTCTCTCTCTCTATCTCTTTCTCTCTCTCTGTGTGTGTGTCATGATCCTCCTCCACATACCATGTGGCTAGTAGACAGGAGCATCACTTGTTCCTTCCCGTGGGAAAGAACTGTTTACTCTGTGGGGATGAGGAGGACAGAACAGCACTCCTTTGTGCCTGGCTGCTCTTGTGTCTGGGCTGTGCACTCTGCTGTCTGCTGCTACCACCCAGTGGCCACCCTGGTACTGCATGCCTAACTCATAAGTAATGCATGGGCCGAAGAGGATGCTCAGACCTAGGCTTGCAAAATTCCGGTAACTTTCCCAAATATCCCAGGTTTTACAGAAATCGCTGTTGGAAGATTCCCGGAATGAGGAAGGAATAAGCAGGAAATGTGAGTAAACACATGTATTTGTGTGTGCACGTGCACGCGTCTGTCCGTCGGTTTGTTTGTGTCTGTGCATGGTTGTATCTATCTGTATGTGTGTATGCGTGTGTGTGTGTGTGAATGTTCCGATTGAGAGGCGGGAGGAAAGGCGAGGGGAGGGAGGCGAGCAGGAATCCTGAGGAATGTGTGGAGACCGCCCTCCAGATGTGGACCAGCCACTGGCAGCAAACCAGGGAGGAAGTTGAGGTGGAGGGCACATATACTAGCTCTCTCTCTCTACCTCTACCTCTCTCGCTTCATCACTTTTTCTCCCCTTTCCTCTCTTTCTCACCGACTTTATGTTCTCTTTCTACCACTTTGTCTCTCCCTCTCTCTCTCTCTCTCTCTCTCTCTCTCTCTCTCTCTCTCTCTCTCTCTCTCACACACACTCTCTCACACTCTCTCCCTCCTCCAGCTCCCAGTGAAAGCCTCTCTTGTCCTCTTTTTCTCTCTGGTAGCTGTGTTAGCTGTGCTACAGGTGCAGTCTCTTCTGGTTATTCTTGGCTCTGCCCAGGCCTCTCTCTCTCTCTTTGATGTGGTCTAGCAGGCCTGTTCCCAGCAGGCAGAGTGGCTGCCGTGAGAAGGTCCTCTCCATGCCAGTGGCTTTGCCTTTTTCCTGCTGCTGTATAACCGCAGGAGGTACTTGTGTCGATTTTTTGTGTGTGTGTGTGTGTGTGTGTGCGTGTGTGCGTGTGTGTGTGTGTGTGTGCGTGTGTGCGTGTGTGCGTGTGTGCGTGTGTGTGTGCGTGTGTGCGTGTGTGTGTGTGTGTATGTGTGTGTGAGGAAGCAGGTGGTAGCCAGGTAGAGTGAGTGAACAAGGAGGCCTCCTCAACCAAGCTGAGACCCCCCCCCACACACACACACACACACACTCTTTACTTACTGTGGTATTACAATGTTTTGTTGTCTGTATTAACACGTGGAATGTGTTGGGGGACTGTAATGGAAGTCAAACTGTAGGAGTAGATGTACGTGTGATTGCCTGCAAATTGAGTCTAAAGTGTGTAGACTCTCTGGAGTGCTTTGTGGTCATCAGTGTGAATAAGAAGAGAGCCTTTGTCACAGCGGCAGACCCAGTCAGTCACACACACACACACACACAGAGTGGTTGGGACCACAGCATTCCTGTAGTGTTGGCTCAGTCCTCTGGGATCTGCTGAGCTCTGGCCCTCCTCAGCAGAGAACCCTTCTGAGCTGGGTGGGTCTGGCCCCACTGCTAGACTTCTCTCTCTCTCTGTCTCCCACACTCTCTCTACCACTCTCTCTCTCTCTCTCTCTCTCTCTCTCTCTCTCTCTCTCTCTCTCTCTCTCTCTCTCTCTCTCTCTCTCTGTCTCTCCCTGTCTCTCACACGCTCTCTCTCACACGGTCTCTCTCACACGCTCTCTCTCACACTCTCTCTCTCTCTCTCTCTCTCTCTCTGTCTCTCACACTATCTCGCTCGCTCCCTCTCTCTCTCTCTCTCTCTCTCTCTCTCTCTCTCTCACGCTGTCTCTCTCTGTCTCTCTCTCTCTCTATCTCTCTCTCTATCTCTCTCACAGTGGGACACAATCATGAAGTGGAACGACATTTATTGGATATTTCAAACTTTTTTAACAAATCAAAAACTGAAAAATTGGGCGTGCAAAATTATTCAGCCCCCTTAAGTTAATACTTTGTAGCGCCACCTTTTGCTGCGATTACAGCTGTAAGTTGCTTGGGGTATGTCTCTATCAGTTTTGCACATCGAGAGACTGGAAGTTTTTCACATTCCTCCTTGCAAAACAGCTCGAGCTCAGTGAGGTTGGATGGAGAGCATTTGTGAACAGCTCTCTCTCACACGCTCTCTCTCTCTCACACACACTCTCTTTCTCTCTCTCTCTGTCGTCACACTATCTCGCTCGCTCCCTCTCTCTGTCTCCCTGTCTCTCTCTCTCTCTCTCTCTCTGTCTCTCACACGCTCTCTCTCTGTCTCTCACACTATCTCGGTCGCTCCCTCTCTCTCTCTCTGTCTCTCTCTCTGTCTCTCTCTCTCTCTATCTCTCTCACACACTCTCTCACTCTCTCTCTCTATATATATATATCTGCTCTCTCTCTCTTTCCCTCCCTCTCTCTGTCACACATTCTCTTGCTCTCTTTTTATCTTTCTCTCTCTCTTTCTCTCTCTGCTCTCTCTCTCTTTCTCTCCCTCTGTCTCTGACACTCTCACTCTCTCTGCCCTCTCTCTCTCTCTCTCTCTCCCTCGACACACCAATCAGTCACTAGCTATTGCTGTTTAATGTCTACATTTCTTTCCTTGTCCGTTTGACCCTCCCACCGTATCTCTCCTATCTTTCTCGCCCTAGGTATTCTCTCTTTCTACATCGCTCCCTCTCCTTCCTTCCCTCCCTCTCCTTCCTTCCCTCCCTCTTCTCCACTTTTCCTCCAGTGTGAATGTCGCCCTCCGTTCAAGTCAATATTTATTCATTCCTTTGGGTCTGTATTGGCACAGAGTGTCTCGGTCTCAGGTGTGACTCCGGTCACGTAGCCATAGCTACCTGGTACTGTCCCACCACACCTATGGCACCTGGAGTATCCCAGAGAAATGTACCAGGACACCTCAGCTCTCTGTATTTAACTCAGGGATCCACTCAGTGAAGACAGTATCATTATCTTTGGTGTTTTACTCTTTAGTTTTGGATTGGCCAGGGCAGGCTAGAATGTGGTATGTGATTAAATGGGTTGTTTTCAGACTAGAATTGTGTCATATTGTGGCTGTCATAATGTGTTAATGTGTTCCGCCACATTGTCTGCTTCATATCATATGGATCTATTTCAACTATTTAGCATCAGCTACGGAATCACTAGCGAAGTCATGCCTTACTGTAAGAACGTTGACATTACTGTAACTTTATAACGTTTAACTATTCCTCTCCTTCTCGGACTGTTAGTCTGAACGTTTTGCTGGCGCAGAGGTAGAAACCATGGTGACTGGTTCGTTTTGGAGGTGGCAGTGGTGGGCGGAGTTTGCAGTTTTGTCTCAGCTGATTGGTGTGAGTGGGCCCCTATGCCTTTACGCTTATGCACGCACGCATGCACACACACACACACACACACACACACACACACACACACACACACACACACACACACACACACACACACACACACACACACACACACACACACACACACACACAGGTGGCAATGAGGGCCGGAGTGCAGACAAGTCCTGCTGTTATTACAGATGTGTATAGGAAGGAGGGAGGGCGGGCGGGAAAAGGGGGCTTGCTGGCCTAACGTGTGGTGTTTCACTCACTCACTAAGCCCTGGGCTCTCTTTCTCGCACCACAAGAATACTATCGTCATGAAGTCAGCTTCCACTATGGCACTTGGGCTCTCTGAAAGCAGCTCACGGATGTTTTTACACCGTAACTGACACATTTTATGACACATTTGCACGTGAATTCAACGAGACGTGTGTGTCTACCAGTAGATTGGGGATTGTAGGCTACTCAGTTGATCCTATTATTACTTTTGTCCTTTTTAGCCTAGTCGTTAAATCGAATCGAATCTGGTCTAAATGCATTGGTCGCCGACACAGTTCGCAGGTGTTATGGTGGGTGTCGCGAAAGCCTTATGCACTTGTTCCTATCAAGTCAGTGTAGTAAATGTCAGACAAACACACAACAATAAAACATTAAGAAGTAGTAAAACAATTTAGCACATCAGTAGATATATAACTAGTCTATAAACATTATAAAAGTGGCCCGTGTTCAATGACTATGTACATAGGGCAGCAGTTCCTAAGGTGCAGGGTGGAGTACCCGGTGGTAGCCGGCTAGTGACCGTGACTAAGGGACAGGGTAGAGTACTGGGCAGAGGGCAGAGTTGTGTGCAGAGGCTGTCTAGTTTAGGGGTCGGCTGTTTAACGGTCTGATGGCCTGGGGATAGTAGCTGTTTATCAGTCTCTCTGTCCCCGCTTTGATGCACCTGTGCTGTCTCTGCCTTCTAGATGGTAGTGGGGTGAACAGGCCGTGGCTTGGGTGGCTGAGGTGAGGTCCTTGATGGTCTTCTTGGCCTTCCTGTGACACTGGGTGCTGTCGATGTCCTGAGGACAGGCAGTGTGTCCCCGATGCGTCGGTTGCGGACGGTGCAATTGCCAGGCGGTGATAGAGCCCGACAGGCTGCTCTCAATCGTGCATCTGTGTCTTAAGGGCCAAGCCAAATGTCTTTATCCTCTTGAGGATGAAGAGGCGCTGTTGCACCTTCTTCACCACACTGTCGGTGTGAAGGGACCATTTCAGGTCCTGAGTGATATGCACGCCAAGGATTTTTTTACATTTTAGTTAACCTTTATTTAACTAGGCAAGTCAGTTAAAAAAATATTATTTACAATGACAGCCTACCCCGGCCAAACCCTCCCCTAACCCGGATGCTGGGCCAATTGTGCGCCTCCCTATGGGAATTCCGATCACTGCCGGTTGTGATACAGCCCGGGATCGAACCAGGGTCTTTGGTGACGCCTCTAGCACTGCGATGCAATGGAGCCATAAAATGGGGGGCGTACTGACACCACTCCTCCAAGGCACACCTTCTACCTGTAGGCACACCTTCTACCTCGTCATTGTTGGTAAACCCGGCCTACCACTGATGTGTCGCCAGCAACCTTGATGATGGAGTTGGAGACGTGCGTTGCCAGGCAGTCATGGGTGAACAGGGAGTACAAGACGGCCCGTCAGGAAGTCTAGGATCTAGTTCCCCCGAGAGGGATTCAGACCCAGGGCCCTGTGCTTGGTGTCGGGCTTGGAGGGAACTATGGTGTTGAACACTGAGCTGTAGTCGATGAACAGCCTTCCTTACATAGGTATTCCTCTTGTCCAGGTGGCATAATGTGTGTGTGCAATGCAATGGCGATTGCATCGTCCATGGATCTGTTGGGGCGGTATGCAAATTGTCGTGGGTCTAGGGTGTCAGGTAGTATGGTTGTGGTATGGTCCTTAACTAGCCTGTCAAAGCAATTTGTGATTACAGAATTGAGTGCTACGGTGTGGTAGCTCAGCTAGTTCAGCTACCTTCACTTTCTTGGTTAGAGGAACAATGGTGGATATCTTGAAGCAAGTGGTGAAAACAGTCTGGGATATTAAGAGATTGAATGTGACACTCTAGCCAGCTGGTCTGCACATGCTCTGAGGACGTGGCTTGGGATGCTGTCTGGGCCTGCAGCCTTGCGAGCGTTAATGCACGTAAACGTCATACATCGGCCACGGAGATCAGGAGCACACAGTCCTCGTGAGCGGCCCGACCTTTCTGCGTGACCTTTTCAGTGTACTGTACTGTCTCTCCCTAACAGGGCCCTCAGCCAAAGCTGTTAGTTCACAGTTTTAACCCTTTACACACTGGTGAATCGACCTATATGGATTGGGCTAAATTGACATATTTCATACAGAAGACATTTGAAAAGCATGAGAGAGAGAAAAATCAAATCAGGTTGTTATAGAAATTAAAACCTCCCATTTGACAAATTGAAGAAAAAAAAATAAACTAAATTGAAATTTGGCCCTCAAAAGAGAACACAAATTGGCAGAATATCTGTACTCTATTAGAGATACAAAACAGATCCTGACCAAACACAGACTCAGCGACCACCAATTTGCAAGACACAAAAAGACACAAAAAGACATGGCTACCCAAAGAGGAGTGTGTATGTGGTCACTGCACGACAGGAGAGGTAGAGAAAGAGATGCACTAATCGTTTTTCAAGAAAATGTATTTTCTATTGACATAAAACTGTGAATTATTCTGCGTGAGGTAGAAACTGCAAATATTACTGCCAGATATTTATGATTGCCGTAGCCTGGAGGAACATCCCATGAACATTAATTCCCTGAAATATTTACATAGTATATAACTTACAAGTAATACATATTGTAACCATCATCCATGTACATTTTGTTATTATTATTATAGTTCACTTTTTTTAATGAGATTCACCAAATTCTCAAAATCCTAACATCTTTGGTTGGTATGGCAATAATATACAGTACCTGTCAAAAGTTGGGACACACCTACTCATTTAAGGGTTTTTCTTTATTTTCACTATATTCTACATTGTAGAATAATAGTGAATACATCAAAACTATGAAATAACACATATGGACTCATGTAGTAACCAAAAAAGTGTTAATCAAATCAAAATGTATTTTAGATTTTAGATTCTTCAAAGTACCCACCCTTTGCCTTGATGACAGCTTTGCACACTCTTGGCATTCTCTCAACCAACTTCCTGAGGTAGTCACTTGGAATGCATTTCAATTAACAGGTGTGCCTTGTTAAAAGTTAATTTGTGGAATTTTTTCCTTTTTAATGCGTTTGAGCCATTCAGTTGTAGAGGTGGTATACAGAAGATAGTCCACATTATGGTAAGAACAGCTCAATTCAGCAAAGAGAAATGACAGTCCATCATTACTTTAAGACATAAAGGTCAGTCAATCTGTAACGTTAAATGAGTGAATAGGTGTGGAGTCAGGTGCAGAGAGCAAAGGATACGGGAAAAACACGCTTTAATGTCCAGAAAATCACAAGAACAAAAATCAGGCGAACAACACATGTGAAGAAATAAAGGACAGTGAAAAAAACAGAAAATTCAAAACACAAACCACTCTAACACATACAGATGAACAAGCCCGCACAAACAGAAGCGGGCTGAACTAACTTAAATAACCCCACCCTAACAACCAAACAAGAAACAGGTGAAATCAATTAGACAAAACCAAACAAACACAGAACAATGGATCGGTGGCAGCGAGTAGACCAGCGACGACGAGCGCCGAGCGCCACCCGAACCAGAAGGGGAGTCACCTTCGGTAATATTCGTGACAGTACCCCCCCCCCTGACCGCAGCTCCCGACGACGCCGGCCTCGTGGATGACCCAGGGTCGGCGCCCGATCCGATGGAGGCGATGGAATTCTCTCAACATAGATGGATCCAGAATGTCCCCCACCGGGACTCAGCACCTCTCCTCCGGACCGTACCCCTCCCAGTCAATGAGGTACTGCAAGCCCCTCACCCGGCGTCTCGAGTCCAGAATAGCTCCTATCGTGTACGCCGGGGACCCCTCGATGTCTAGAGGGGGCGGAGGGACCTCCGGAACCTCACCTTCCTGCATGGGACCAGCTACCACCGGCCTGAGAAGAGACACATGAAACGAGGGGTTAATACGATAATACGAAGGAAGTAATAATCGATAACAAACCTTGTTTATTCTTCTCAGGACTTTAAATGGCCCTACACACTGCGGACCCAGCTTCCGGCAGGGCAAGCGGAGGGGCAGGTTTCGGGTCGAGAGCCAGACCCTGTCCCCTGGTGCAAACACTGGGGCCTCACGCAGTGACGGTCAGCCCTTCTTCTGCCGTCCAGGGACTTGGCGTAATGACTCCTGGACGGCCCTCCAGGTCTCCTTAGAGCGCTGCACCCACTCCTCCACCACAGGAGCCTCAGTCTGGCTCTGATGCCATGGTACCAGGACCGGCTGGTACCCCAACACACACTCAAATGGTGACATGTTGGTAGAGGAGTGGCTTAGTGAGTTCTGGGCCATTTCTGCCCAAGGGATGTATCTCGCCCACTCCCCTGGCCGGTCCTGGCAATACGACCGCAGAAACCTACCCACCTCCTGGTTCACTCTCTCCACCTGCCCATTACTCTCCGGGTGATACCCTGAGGTCAGGCTGACCAAGACCCCCAGGCGTTCCATAAATGCCCTCCACACACGGGAGGTAAACTGGGGACCCCGATCAGAAACTATATCCTCGGGCACCCCATAATGCCGGAAGACATGGGTGAAAAGGGCTTCCGCAGTCTGCAGGGCCGTAGGGAGACCGGGCAATGGAATAAGACGGCAGGACTTAGAGAAGTAGTGTTCCCCTGAGAGGGGGGAAGGTCAGTAAGAAAATCCACCGATAGATGGGTCCACGGCCGTTGTGGAACGGGCAGGGGTTGTAATTTCCCTCGTGGCAGGTGCCTAGGAGCCTTACTCTGGGCGCACACCGAACAGGAGGAGACATAGAATCGTACATCCCTCACCAAGGTGGGCCACCAGTACTTCCTCCTAAGACTTTGCACTGTCCTAGAAATACCTGGGTGACCCGACGAGGGTAGACTATGAGCCCATCGAATCAATTGATCACGAACAGCGAGCGGCACGTACCTACGACCCTCCGGACATTGTGGAGGCGCAGGTTCCTCCCTTAGCACCCGCTCGATGTCCGCGTCCACCTCCCATACTACTGGTGCCACCAGCTTAGCCGCCGGAATGATGGGAGTAGGATCGATGGACCGGTCCTCACTGTCATAGAGTCGGGACAGTGCGTTGTCCTTAGTGTTGAGGGAACCTGGTCGATACGAGATAGTAAAACGAAATCTGGTGAAATACATGGCCCACCTTGCCTGACGAGGATTCAGTCTCCTAGCTGATCGGATATACTCCAGGTTACGGTGGTCAGTCCAGATAAGGAAAGGGTGCTTAGCCCCCTCAAGCCAGTGTCTCCACACCTTCAGGGCCTTAACCATAGCCAACAACTCCCTGTCCCCCACATCATAATTCCGCTCCGCTGGCCCGAGCTTCTTCGGGAAAAAAAGCACAGGGGCGGAGCTTCGGTCGCACACCCAAGCGCTGTGAGAGCACCGCTCCAACCCCAGCCTCGGATGCGTCCACCTCTACTATGAACGCCAATGAAGGGTCCGGATGCGCCAACACCGGCGCCTCAGTGAACAGTGCCTTCAACCTACGGAAAGCTCTGTCCGCCTCTGCTGACCACTGCAAACGCACCGCCCCCCCCTTCAGCAGGGATGTGATAGGAGCTGCTACTTGACCAAAACCCCGGATAAACCTCCGGTAGTAATTGGCAAACCCTAAGAACCGCTGCACCTCCTTTACCGTGGTTGGAGTCGGCCAATTACGCACGGCCTTGACGCGGTCACCCTCCATTACCACCCCCGAGCTGGAAATGCGATAACCCAGGAAGGAAACGGTTTGTTTGGAAAACTCACATACAGGTCATGCTCCAGCAGTCGTCCAAGAACCTTGTGCACCAAAGACACATGCGCTGTGCGTGTAGCGGAGTAGATCAAAATATTGTCAATATACACTATCACACCCTGTCCGTGCAGGTCTCTGAAAATCTCATCCACAAAATATTGAAAGATAGCTGGAGCATTCTTTAACCCATATGGCATGACGAGGTACTCATAATGGCCAGATGTAGTGCTAAATGCAGTTTTCCACTCATCTCCCCCCTGAATACGCACCAGATTATACGCACTCCTGAGGTCTAGTTTCGTGAAGAACTGCGCTCCGTGAAATGATTCCACTGCCGTAGCAATGAGAGGTAGTGGGTAACTAAAACCCACTGTGATGGAATGTAGACCTCGATAATCAATACACGGACGCAAACCACCATCCTTTTTCTTCACAAAAAAGAAACTCAAGGATACGGGTGACATGGAGGGCCGAATATATCCCTGTCCCAGAGCCTCGGTGATATATGTTTCCATAGCCAACGTCTCCTCCTGGGATAAAGGATACACATGACTTCTGGGAAGTGCAGCGTTTACCCGGAGGTTTATCACGCAATCCCACTGTCGATGGGGTGGTAATTGGGTCGCTTTCTTTTTACTGAAAGCGATAGCCAAATTGGCATACTCAGCGGGAATGCGCACGGTGGAAACCTGGTCTGGACTCTCCACCGTTGTCACACTGATGGAAACCCCTACACACCTGCCTGAACACTCATCAGACCACCCCTGGAGAGTTCCCTGTTTCCACGAAATAGTCGGATTGTGAATAGCCAGCCAGGGAATCCCCAGCACCACCGGAAACGCAGGTCCTTATAGACTAATTCGCTTCTTATGATTCCCCTGCGTAAACATCTCCAAAGGAATTGTGGCTTCCCTGACCAGCCCTGACCCTAATGGTCGACTATCTAAACAGTGCACGGGAAAAGGGGGTCTACTTTTACTAACGGAATCCTCAACCTCTGAGCGAATCCGCGATCTATAAAGTTCCCAGCTGCGCCTGAATCTACTAGCGCCTTATGCTGGAGAGAGGAAAAATTTTGAGGAAACAAATTAATACAAACATGTGACCAACAGGAAACTCTGGGAGAGTGTGGTGCTTACTCACCTGGGGTGACCGAGGAGTGTTCTGCCTGCCTTCTCGACTTCTAGATGAACTCCTCCAGCACTGACCGGAAGTGTGCCCTCTCCGGCCACAACTGGTACAGGAGGAGCCTCCTCCTCCGATCTCCCTAGACGCGGCCCCTCCTAGCTCCATCGGGATAGGAGCGGGAGGGTCAGGAGGTGGAATGAACAGGACCCCTTGAGAACGTCCGTGAGCAGCTAGCTGATGGTCTAACCGGATCGACAGGTCTATCAGTTCTTCCAGGTTAAGCGTTGTATCCCGACAAGCCAGCTCCCTGCGGACGTCCTCTCTCAGGCTACACCGGTACTGGTCTATCAGGGCCCTGTCATTCCACCCTGCTCCAGCGGCCAAGGTCCGGAAATCCAGCGCGAAGTCCTGTGCGCTCCTCGTCCCCTGCCTTAGATGGAACAACCTCTCACCCGCCGCTCGGCCTTCCGGAGGGTGATCGAACACAGCCCGGAAACGGCGGGTGAACCGGGTAGTTGCCCTTCGCTGAGTCGGGCTCGTTCCAAACAGCATTGGCCCACTCCAGGGCTCGATCCGTAAGGCAGGTGATGAGGACATTCACGCTATCCTCGTCTGAGGGAGCCGGCCGAATGGTGGCCAGGTAGAGGTTTAATTGAAGCAGGAATCCCTGGCACCCCGCCGCTGCTCCATCGTACTCCCTCGGAGGCGTAATGCGCAGAGCGCTGGAACCAGATCCCGCTGGGGGAGATGGTAGAGTTGCTGGTGGGAGGGTAGGTGGGGTAGTAGGGAGACCACTCCACTCCCAATGATCCATCCTGTCCAACATTTGATCCATCGCTGATCCAAGGCGTTGGAGGATGGACATGTGGTGAAGGACTCTTTCCTCCATTGTGGGAAGAAGGGTGGTCGCTGCTCCTGCTGACTCCATAATGTGGTGCAGGCTTCTGTAACGGTAAATGAGTGAATAGGTGTGGAGTCAGGCGCAGAGAGCAAAGGATACGGGAAAAACACGCTTTAATGTCCAGAAAATCACAAGAACAAAAAGCAGGCAAACAACACATGTGAAGAAATAAAGGACAGCGAAAAAACCCGAAAATGCAAAACACAAACCACTCTCACACATACAGATGAACAAGCCCACACAAACAGAAGCGGGCTGAACTAACTTAAATAACCCCACCCTAACAACCAAACAAGAAACAGGTGAAATCAATTAGACAAAACCAAACGAACACAGAACAATGGATCGGTGGCAGCTAGTAGACCGGCGACGATGAGCGCCGAGCGCCACCCAAACCAGAAGGGGAGTCACCTTTGGTAATATTCGTGACACAATCCAGAAAATGCCAAGAACTTTGAAAGTTTCTTCAAGTGCAGTAACATAACATTGAATCAAATCAAATCAAATTGTATTGGTCACGTACACATGATTAGCAGATGTTAATACAAGTGTAGCAAAATGCTTGTACACATCATAAACTTTAACTTCTAGAATTATACTCACCAAAAACATTGTTTAGTTGTGAAGTCTGTGTCTTTCGGTTATCAAACACGGCATATTTCGGTTGAAATGCAGCCAAAAGTTCCGACAGTGCAGTAATATCTAACAAGTAATCTAACAAATTCACAATGACTACCTTATACAGACAAATGTAAAGAGATATACACATATGGATGAGCGATGGCCGTGCAGCAAAATGCAAAATGCAGTAGATGGTATAGAATACAGTATATGCATATGGGATGAGTAATGTACTATATGTAGACATTATTAACTCTTGGAACAACCCATCCCGGATCTGGGAGAATTGTCAGCAACTACACTAATTAGCATAGCGCAAACGGTCAAATAAACTTACTAGAAAATATTAATATTCATGAAATCACAAGTGAAATATAGTGAAACACAGCTTAGCCTTTTGTTACCCTGTCGTCTCAGATTTTGAAATGATGCTTTAAAGCGATAGCAAGACAAGCGTTTGTGTAAGTTTATCGATAGCCTAGCATAGCACTGTGTCCAACAAGCAGCAGGAAGCTAGGTCACAAAAATCAGAAAAGCATTCAAATTAACCATTTACCTTTGATGACAACGGCAAAAAAAAATATTTCATTGTTGTTGGTAATCAAGCCTACCACTGTTGTGTTGTCTGCAAATTTGATGATTGAGTTAGAGGCGAGCATGGCCACGCAGTCATGGGTGAACAGGGAGTACAGGAGAGGACTGAGAACACACCTTTGTGGGGCCCCAGTGTTGAGTATCAGCGGGGTGGAGATGTTATTTCCTACCCTCACCACCTGGGGGCAGCCCATCGGAAAGTCCAGGAGGTTCACACTCAGGGGTGCAGACTCAGGTCCTCAAACTTAATGATGAGCTTGGAGGGTGGTGTTAAATGCTGAGCTGTAGTCAATGAACAGCATTCTTACACAGGTATTCCTCTTGTCCAGATGGGATAGGGCAGTGTACAGTGTGCAGTGTGATGGAGATTGCGTGGTATGTGGACCTATTGGGGCAGTAAGTAAGTTGGAGTGGGTTTAGGGTATCAGGTAGGGTGGAGGTGATATGATCCTTGACTAGTCTCTCAAAGCACTTCATGTTGACAGAAGTGAGTGCTACATGGCGATAGTTATTTAGTTCAGTTACTTTAGCTTTCTCGGGAACAGGAACAGTAGTGGCCATCTTGAAGCATGTGGTCACAGCAGACTGGGATAGCTATGATGAAACTGGCTCTCATGAGGACCGCCACAGAAAAGGAAGACCCAGAGTTACCTCTGCTGCAGAGAATAAGTTCATTAGAGTTACCAGCCTCAGAAATTGCAGCCCAAATAAATGCTTCACAGAGTTCAAGTAACAGACACATCTCATCATAAACTGCGTGAATCAGGTCTTCATGGTTGAATTGCTGCAAAGAAACCACTACTAAAGGGCACCAATAAGAAGAAGAGACTTGCTTGGGCAAAGGCACACAAGCAATGGACATTATACCTGTGGAAATCTGTCCTTTATGTCTGACAAGTCCGAATTTGAGATTTTTGGTTCCTACCACAGTGTATTTGTGAGACTCAGAGTATGTGAACAGATGATCTCCGCATTTGTGGTTCCCTATGTGAAGCATTGAGGAGGAGGGTGTGATGGTATGGGGGTGCTTTGCTGGTGACACTGTCTGTGATTTATTTAGAATTCAAGGCACACTTAACCAGTATGGCTAAAACAGCATTCTGCAACGATCCCATCTGGTTTGCATTTAGTGGGACTATCATTTGTTTTTCAACAGGACAATGACCCAACACACCTCCAGCCTGTGTAAGGGCTATTTGACCAAGAAGGAGAGTGATGGAGTGCTGCATCAGATGACCTGGCCTCCACAATCACCCGACCTCAACCCAATCCCCGTTACCACAGGAACACATTTAACAAATCAAATCTTTAAGGTACAATCTGCAATATTTACAACTGCTCAATGGTCATGTCAATTAATGGTATTATAGACCCATTAATTCTTGAAGAATATAATTTAGAAATAGCTAATGACCTACAATTGGCTTACCCAATCCTAACCCCAAAATATATCTTGTTTTATTTCAATGTTTGTAAATAGTTTGTTAACAAACAACACAGACACTCAGTATTTTTTAAATTGTTTTATTAATTGTTGTAAGAGGAGCATTTGGGGCTCCAAGAGGTCCTTACAATACAGACTCCTCACCTGAGACAGCAGGTGAGCAACCTACAGCAGTTATGGTGTTCTCACATAGGGAAGCGCAGAGAGCCATTGAATATGATGCCATTCATATTGCTAACACAGAGCTGGTTCCCTGAGGACCGCCACATCTCTCCCAACACACATCTCCCTTCTCCAGCTGCTGACCGACTGCATTAGACATACACCTAAGTTGGGAATCAGGTTCATGCTCATAATTGTGCAGAATGAACTTGCTCTTTACGGACATGATAACAACTACGCTCTTATCGCTCTGGTTGTTACAGGCTCTGAATCTGAAGTTGTGGAACCCTCTCACTGGTGCCGTGAAGATTCCTGTCGTTGGGTTGTGGGCTTGGCCAATGTCGTTGAAGACTTTGGTGTAGACCCGTGTGTGTTCAGTATCGAAGGGTCCTACAACTCCGTCATCGGTCAAACGTGCTGAGAAGGCCACCTTTTGTTCTGTCTGCGCTCTCTCACATCAGATCCTCCACCTCTCGCTCACTGGCTCTCAATCTGGCACCCATGGCTGAGAGTTCAGCTGCTTGGCCTGAAACAAAAGTTGTTTATGGAAACAAAAGCTGTCAATGTTGACAATGCATATAAACCAGATGCTACTTCAACTTCCAGGATGACTACAAGGCGCTCCTCGCCCTCCTTTCGGGCAAATCTGACAACGCCTCCATTTTGTTCCTCCCTTCCTATAGGCAGAACCTCAAACAGGATGTGCCCGTGTTAAGGACTATTCAGAGCTGGTCTGACCAATCACAATCCACGCTTCAAGATTATTTTGATCACGTGGACTGGGATATGTTCCGGGTAGCCTCCGATAATAACATTGACGAATATACTGATACGGTGACTGAGTTTATCAGGAAGTGTACCCACTTTGACTATTAACTTTTTCACATGTACCAACACATGGGTGTGATCATTCTACAGTGGTCCCTGTAGCATACGATCAAACCGGTGTGATTAGAACGCTTATTTAGAACGGCCAGTTTCGAATGATGCAACAATCAGCATTTGAGCTGGCCACTGTTTTTTCCGAAACATTTTGCACAAACACAGTCCTTACAAAGTTTATTTTGTAATGCAATGTTTATTTTGGATGCAATGTTCAGAGATTCACAGAAGTATCTACAGCATAACACAATCATCCAAACCAAAAACAATGTGGGCTACATTTGTCCTAGCGCTAACTCACAGGCGGTCATATTTTTATAACTCTCGGCTGACATAAACTACATTATGAATTAGCAAATAACAATTACTATTATAATTAATCACATCACAGGTGAGCTCACCATTGATTGAAATAATTGAGTAAAACACTTTCTAGAAATCTAAAGTAATCCGAAGATGGTTAGTTTCTGCAAGCTGCCATGCTTTTTTTCTCTCACAGAAACCAAAGATAATAAGAGAAGACAAGATGAGTTTGGTCTGTTTATAGTATGCATGTTGGAGGGGGTGTGTCGTCTACCATCGTTCACATCCCACCATTCACTTCCGGAAGTTCTCAAAAAATGTGTGAACCCTTACTCACCTCATTTTCTTATAACATCTTTGGTCCGACAGACGATTACATGACACCCAGAATGTATTGTATGTCAACAAACATGGCTCCAAACAAAGCTGGAATTAGCTCAGCTCATCATAATCAGTACAACCAATTAGTACACCCTAATAGGCACAAAATATGTGCCCATTACAATCTATGCAAGAATTGGAATGCATGATTTATCACCGGTAATTGAAAAACATGAATAAAACAGTAAATATATCAATAATACCACACAAAACATTTTCTGATAGTGATTTATTGATACAAATGGCGAGTGCAGGCAATCAATCACATAAACTCTCACTCCCACTCTGAGCCATTCAGTGTTGTTGTTTATGTATGTAGCTAGTGAGCTAAGCTGTAGCATTAGCAATGTCTTTCTAAAGGAGACAACTGACAAATGCGGGAATTCTGGAGATGTAAAAAAATTCTGACAATGAGTATGAAAGTCAGGAATCAGATTCGGACAGTGAGGAGCTGCCACCCCCCCCCCCCAGCCATTGAGAACCCTGAATCTGAGGACCCCTTGTCCACTGACAAAGTCCCAGTTCCCTTTGAAGATGCTGGTGGTGATGGAGGCAGACCGACAGTGGATGAAGTACAGGAGTTCTGTGGTAGCTGGAAGGCTGCCAGCCATTTCACCCCTCCTGGCCCTGCTGTTTGCTTTGATGGGTCTCAGTCTGGAGTGCAACGCCCCTTGCCATTTCCATCTGAGGCAGAGTGCTTCAAGTTGTTTCTGACAGAGGAGCTGGTGGGAGACATAGCAAAGACCAATCGCTATGCCTTGGAGCTACAGGATAAGAGAGAGCCAGGAGTGGGGGGAACAACCACAATTAGTGAAATGTATACATTCCTGGTGACAGTCCTTCTCATGGGGATAGTAAAGAAGAACTCCCTAAGAGAATACTGGAGCAGAGATCCTATGTTTGCAACTCCCTTCTTTGCCACCCTCTTTTCCCAAGACTGCTTCCTAGCTCTGCTGCTATGACTGCATTTCATCAACAACGCTACTGCCATCCTAAATTACCCGTTATACAAAATAAGACATGTTAACAGCTGGCAGTAAAGTGCCATGACAAACGAGACGTCCATGTCCTCTCCACTGTCCATACAGCAACCATGTCGGGCCACAGGGAAGGTGGACCACCTGACGGGAGAGAGAGACAAACCAGACAGAGAAACATCAAACCAGACTGCGTGCTTGACTATAACCTCAAAATGTGATCAGTGGATAAGGCGGACATGATGAACAGCTTTGTGGAATGCACTCAGAAAACGACCAAGTGGTATAAGAAGTCATTTTTAAATTTTTCCAGGGTAGCTTCAAAATACAACAAGCCATTACTTCTCTTACGCAACTAGCATTGTTTTACAGAGCTAATAGAAGAATGTAGCTAGCTACATAAGCACAATTGATTAGAACACCATGAAGGTTATGAAATTAGTAACGCTACCTCGCGTGTCCTCGGTTATAAGGAATATACACAAATATACTACGCTCCGTACATACAGTGAGCTACAGTAGAAACTAGAGGTTGACCCACTATGATTTTTCAACGCCGATACCGATTATATATATACACACACACACACACACACTATTGTAATAATAACAATTGCAACAATACTGAATGAACAATGAACACTTATTTTAACTTAATATAATACATACATAAAATCAATTTAGTCTCAAATAACATGAGACATATGTTAAAACGAACCACAAGCTTTCATGGGTCTTCAATATTCCCAGTTAAGAAGTTTTAGAACACACACACACACACACACACACACACACACACACACACACACACACACACACACACACACACACACACACACACACACACACACACACACACTCACACACACACACACACACACACACACAGCTCTGAAGTGACAATGATACTGAAGAGTCTGCTTATGAGAAAATACTCTCAACTGTTTGAATATAAATAGAGTTTAAGTTACCTGTGATGAATGTTGAAAACAAAAGATTTCATTTCTATATGCAGGAAATCCTATTTTAATAATGGGCATGGTAAGAATTGACTACCAAAGTGCGAGTCATAATTCCCATGACACCTTCTAGCAAAACCTGAAAAGCAGTTCCTTCATTCATTTATTCCATAGGATATTTTTAGATTCACTTAAAATAAGGTCTGTGTTTCGTGTAGGCTTACACCACCTTGCCAATTTTATAACGGTGTAGATATCCATAGGACAAGGTAACTCAGATCAATATTGGCTAAATATAAGAGAAGATCATTTTTTTTGTAGACTGGAATTATGAAAATATGTTGACAAACGTTACCTTATCCTAGTGAGATCTACACAGGTATCAAAACGCCGAGGCGGTTTAAGCCTGAACGAAACACAGACCTTATTTGAAGTAGATCAAGACATTCTCTATGGAAGACATGAACGGTAAAATAACGAAGGAACCACTTTCAAGTACTGCCGCAAGTTATTACAGGAATTATAACGCGTCGACTATTTCTCTCTAAACCATATACCTTTAACTATTATGAGCCTGAAGCTGCCTACCACCACTCAGTCAGACTGCTCTATCAAATATCAAATCCTAGACTTAACTATCATAAACACACAGAAATAGAAGCCTCCTGTTACATTGCACAACCTTCAATGTTATGTCATAATTACGTAAAATTCTGACAAATTAGTTTGCAAAGAGCCATGCGCCCCAAACTGTTGCATATACCCTGACTCTGTGTGCAATGAATGCAAGAGGTGACACAATTTCACCTGGTTAATATTGCCTGCTAACCTGGATTTCTTTCAGCTAAATATGCAGGTTGAAAAATATATACTTGTGTATTGATTGTAAAGAGATAGGGGGCAGTATTTTCACTTTGGATGAATTGCGTGCCCATAGTGAACTGCATCAAAATCTGTCCTAAATTGCAAATATATGCATATTATTTATTATTATTATTAATATTGGGTAGAAAACACTCTGATGTTTCTAAAACTGTTTGAATTATGTCTGTGAGTATAACAGAACTCACAGGGCAGACAATCAACCAAACAAGTTTTGAAATCCTGAAAGTTGGGGCAACTTTGACGTCACGCCCCCTCCCTTCCCAACCAGTTATGGATCTGGAAACACTTCCTACGTCTTCCACTAGATGTCCTCATTCAGTAGAAAGTGTAATGGAGCATTTGCTGTGAACTTTGAAATAATGGGAGGGAAAATAGTCGGTGTCGCAAGAGAATGCCATTTTGTTGTGGCGCATTTCTCTTTGAGTGCTACGGCTGTTCCAATCAGCCCCAGATGAAAACGAATGATCTGGTTGGAATGTTATTGGATATATATGATTATAACATCCTGAAGATTGATTCTGCACTTAGTTTGACCAGTTTCTTCGACCTGTAATATGTATTTTGGAAGTTTTCATGCAAAGTTATCCTGGATCAGAAGTCATTTTTTGGGCATGTGAGCTGAAAGTGATAGCAAATGATGCTACTTGGACACTAGAATTGAACATTATGGAACAAAACGATTTATTGTTGAACCAGGACTCCTTGCACTACATTCTGATGAAAGATCATCAAAGGTAAGGGAATATTTATGTTGTAATTTTGTATTTCTGTTGACTCCAACATGGCGGAGAAATATTGTTACGTCTGAGCGCCGTCTCAGATTATTGCAATGTTAGGCTTTTTTTGTAACGTAAAAAAAATGTAACACAGTGGTTGCATTAAGAACCAGTGTATCTTTAATTATATGTAGAACATGTATCTTTAGTCAAAGTTTATGATGAGTATTTCTGTTATCTGGCGTAGCTTTCTATAATTCCTCTGGATATTTTGGAGGATTTTCTGAACATGGCGTCAATGTAAACCGAGATTTATGGATATAAAATGCATATTATCGAACAAAACATAAATGTACTGTGTAACATGTCATTTGACTGTCATCTGATGAAGATTTTCAAGAGGTTAGTAATAGATTTTTTTTAAATCCTGCTTTTGTGATTTTATCTTTTGCTGGAAAAAATGGCTACGTTTTTTCTTTGGTTTGGTGGTGGTCTAACATAAATATATGTTGTGTTTTCGCTGTAAAACATTTAAAAAATCTGACATGCTGTTAGATGAACAAGGTGTTTATCTTTCATTTGAGGTATTGGACTTGTTAATGTGTGGAGGTTAAATATTTTGTTAGAAAATTTTTGCATTCCCTGCACCACCTTTTCAGCTGAACGGGGGGGGGGGGGGGGGGGGGTTCCCTGCATTGATGTTTATGGTTAAGTACACATTGGAGCAACGACAGTCATTGATTGATTGTTTTTTATAAGATAAGTTTAGTGCTAGCTAGCAACTTACCTTGGCTTCTACTGCATTCGCGGAACAGGCAGGCTCCTCGTGGAGTGCAATGTAATCAGGTGGTTAGAGCATTGGACTAGTTAACTGTAAAGTTACAAGATTATATCCCCCGAGTTGACAAGATAAAAATCTCTAAACGAGGCAGAACATTCCTAGGCCGCCATTGAAAATAAGAATGTGTTCTTAACTGACTAGCCTAGTGAAATAAAGGTGTAATTTTTTAAATAATATTTTTTTTTAAATTTTTAAATCGGCACACAAAAATACCGATTTCCGATTGTTGAAAACTTGAAATCGGCCCTAATTAATCGGACATTCCGATTAATCGGTTGACCTCTAGTAGAAGTGACATAACACGACATACAAAAACTATTATAACGTAATAAGGCACTTACTTTGATAGAAACGCGCACATTTCCAAAGTTATTATTGGTAACAAAAACAACAATGACTACGATGCGGGCAGCAGCTGGAAAATGTGAACATGTTCTGTTCTGATGGGACATCCGCAAATGTCTACAGACTTGAACTGCACAAACTATTGGAAGGGAAGTGCTTGGGGAATTTTGTCCGGGTCAGAAATGTCTTCTTTTTTTTATTAATTATGTGAATGAATGAGGAGGCGGAACACACTTCAATTCAAACTGTTCATAGAAAATAGAAACTTCATAATTTGAAATTGACAAGATGATAACAGCCTATAAATAAAAATAGGCTGTGTGCTTTGGTTTGAGGGCAGCTCGGATTAAATGTACTGTTGCATAACAATCACATTATAACGTTCTCGTTAGAACGTTCTCTCCCACGCTGGGGTGACCGTTGGAGATATTTGAAACTCACACATGAAAAGGTTCAAACCTACCCTAACCAGAAACCTGTGGATAGATGGCAGCATTCGTGCAAAACTGAAAGTGTAAACCACTCTATATTAACCATGGCAAAGTGACTGGGAATATGGCAGAATACAGTGTAGTTATTCCCCCCTGCAAGGCAGTCAAAC
This sequence comes from Oncorhynchus masou masou, assembly GCF_036934945.1. Taxonomy (NCBI): domain Eukaryota; kingdom Metazoa; phylum Chordata; class Actinopteri; order Salmoniformes; family Salmonidae; genus Oncorhynchus; species Oncorhynchus masou. Next base: position 36,328,146 of record NC_088242.1, on the reverse strand, counting down.
AGGCAAAACACCAGTATAGAGACAAAAGGGAGTCGCAATTCAACAGCTCAGACAAAAGACGTGTGTGGCAGGGTCTACCGACAATCACGGACTACAAAAGGAAAACCAGCAACATCGCGGACACCGACGTCTTGCTTCCGGACAAGCTAAACAGCTTCTTCGCCCGCTTTTTAGGATAACACAGTGCCACCGATGCGGCCCGCTACCATGGACTGTGGGCTCTCCTTCTCTAACCCTCGCATGCACAGACCAGTTGGCTGGTGTGTTTATGGGCACATTCAATCTCTCCCTATCCCAGTCTGCTGTCCCCACATGCTTCACGATGGTCACCATTGTTCCTGTACGTAAGATATCAAAAATAACTTAACTAAATGACTATCGCCCCGTAGCATTCACTTCTGTCATCATGAAGTGCTTTGAGAGACTAGTCAAGGATCATATCACCTCTACCTTACCTGTCAACCTAGACCCACTTAAATTTGCTTACCGTCCCTATAGATCCACAGACGATGCAATCGCCTTTCCACTGTACACTGCCCAATCCCATCTGGACAAGAGGATTACCTATGTAAGAATGCTGTTCATTGACTATAGCTCAGCATTCAACACCAATAGTACCCTCCAAGCTCATCATTAAGTTTGAGGACCTGGGTATGAACCCCGCCCTGTGCAACTGGGTCCCGGTCTTTCTAAGGGGCAACCCCCAGGTGGTGTAGGTAGGAAACAACACCTCCACTTCACTGATCCTCAACACTGGGGTCCCATAAGGGTGCCTGCTCAGCCCCTTCCTGTACTCCCTGTTCACCCATGACTGCACGTCTCCAACTCAATCATCAAGTTTGCAGACGACACAACAGTAGTAGGCTTGATTACCAACAATGACGAGACAGCTTACAGGGAGGAGGTGAGGGCTCTGGGAGTGTGGTGCAGGAAAATAACCTCTCACTCAACGTCATCAAAATGAAGGAGATGATCGTGGACTTCAGGAAACAGCAGAGGAGCTCCCCCCTATCCACATCGACGGGACTGCAGTGAAGTTGTAAAGCCTCAAGGTCCTCTGCGTACACGTCAATGACAAACTGAAATGGTACACCCACACAGACAGTGTGGTGAAGAAGGTGCAACAGCGTCTCTTCAACCTCAGGAGACTGAAGAAATTTGACTTGGCACCTAAAACCCTCACAAACATTTACAGATGGTACAACAACTGCACCGCCCGCAACAGCAGGGCTCTCCAGAGGGTGAGCACCCGATGTCACAGGAAGGCCAAAAAGATCATCAAGGACAACAACCACCCGAGCAACTGCCTGTTCACCCTGCTATCATCCAGAAGGCAAGGTCAGTACAGGTGCATCAAAGCTGGTACCGAGAGACTGAAAAACAGCTTCTATCTCAAGATCATCAGACACTGGCCACTTTAATAAATGGAACACCAGTCACTTTTATAATGTTTACATATTTTGCATTACTCATCTCATATGTATCTTCTGTATTCTATTCTACTGTATCTTAGTCTATGCTGCTCTGACATTGCCCGTCCATGTATTTATATATTCTCAATTCCATTGTTTTACTTCGATTTGTGTGTATTGGGTATATGTTGTGGAATCGTTAGATATTACTTGTTAGATGTCACAATCGTTGGTTGAATTAATGGACCAAGGCACAGCGTACGTAGAGTTCCACATGGTTATTTAAATGAAACTCACAGAAAATTATAAAGCTCAAAACGAAACGTGAAGCTATGCAGTGCTCACAAGCAACAGATAAACAATACATAAACAAGATCCCACACACAACAAGTGGAAAAGGCTGCCTAAATATGATCCCCAATCAGAGACAACGATAGACAGGCGCCTCTGATTGGGAATCATACCAGGCCAACATAGAAAAGGAAAAACTAGACTACCCACCCTAGTCTCACACCCTGACCTAACAAAAATAGAGAAATAAAAGGTTCTCTAAGGTCAGGGCGTGACATTAGATATTACTGCACTGTCGGAGCCAGAAACACAAGCATTTCGCTACACCCGCAATAACATCTGCTTAACCCGTGTATGTGACCAATAAAATTTGATTTGATTTGAGATGAGAACACAACATCTCGTTCATAGTAATTGTCCTGTATGACTCAGTTGGTGGAGCATGGCCAAGATTGTGGGTTTGATTCTGGGGAGCATCCACACATAGATGTGTAGGCACGTATGACTGTAAGTTGCATTGGATAAAAGTGTCTGCTAAATGGCATATATTATATTATTCATGTATGAATTCATATACCCAGAAATGAATTACCTGCATTCTCTTTCTTCAGTTCCTCCACCTGGTCCTCGCTGGCTGCCACTCTTGTCTCCTTGTTCCACAGCTTCTTTCTCTACTCCGAAACAATGTCTCTCAGAACCACAACGACATCTCTCAGCTCCAACACAAATTCTTTCAGCTTCTGCACCTCAGCTAATCAGTCATGTTCCGTGAGTGTGAGTTTGTTGGTCGTGCCAATAGCTTTGGTTCCTCGGATTTCTATCTCAACCTTCTCTCCCTGAGCCTTGCCCCAGACAAACAGAACAGCAAGACTCGCAGAGCAACATGACCCTTTTGTTCTGAAACGATGCCTGTTCAGACACGATGTGGTTTAAGAGGCTCAGTTCTCCTTCTTATAACACTGATAATACCTTCCTAATGTTGAGTTGCACCCCCCTTTTGCCCTCAATTCGTCGGGCATGGACTGTACAAGGTGTAAAGCGTTCCACAGGGATGCTGCCCTGTGTTGACTCCAATGCTTCCCACAGTGTCAAGTTGGCTGGATGTCCGCCGGGTGGTGGAGCATTCTTGATAGACACAGGAAACTGTTGAGTGTGAAAAACCCAGCAGCATTGCAGTTCTTGACACACTCAAGCTGGTGCGCCTGGCACCTACTACTGTGCCCCATTCAAAGGCACTTAAATCTTATGTCTTGTCCATTCACTCTCTGAATGGCACACATACACAATCCATGTCTCAATTGTCTCAAGGCTTCAAAATGATTCTTTAACCTCTCTCCTCCCCTTCATCTACACTGATTGAAGTGGATTGAACAAGTGACGTCAATAAGGGATCATCACTTTCACCTGGATTCACCTGGTCAGTCTATGTCATGGAAAGAGCAGGTGTTCTTAATGTTATGTACACTCAGTGTATATGTGCGTGTACTGTATGAATGCGCGCACACACACACACACACTGCATGTATGTGCACACACATATTTTGTACACTCAGTGCATGCACACATCCCAGGAAGGGCTACATGAGACAGGTCATACGTGTCCGCGATGGAAAGTCCCAACACTAAAACAAAAGATTCGAGGGAACATTTGATCAGAGAGGTTTTACCACGTCAGCAAGTCATTTCAACCGATGTTGTCTAAGACTGAGATGTCTGCCGCTGCTGTTTTAGTAAATCATCTCCTGATGTCTCGGCACAGATTGTAAATGTTTTTTTTCTTCTTCTTTTGTGGTAGAACTGTCACAGCCGTTAACAATATGGTCCATATTTGGTTTTATGTTTCTAATATTTCTTGTTGTTGTTGCATTATTATATACTCTAATAGCAAACACAGCAATCACTGTGTCCCACCTGCACAGCTAAAACTTGAATTGTGCCTTTTTCCTCTGTCTTTATTCTCTCAAACACGCGGGTAGTCTGTATGGGAAACCCTACATTACTGTACACCATTTCTCTCTTTAGACAAGGCCTTCATCCTGTCAGGCCTTTCTCTGCTTTCCGTTAGTGTTGCCATTGCTTCGTCACGGCAGTCGCAGATATGGCCATGCAATATTGAATTAATTAAAGTCTTCATGGCAAGGATTCTCCATGGCAAGGAAGGGCAGGCCTCCTTCAAGGGTGTGCCACAAGAGATCAAATCCCAGCACGATGTGGGCATACATACATTATTACTCAGTCACAGAATATGGAAGAGTGTAGCAGCAGGGTTAAGGCGGGTTTGTTTTCTTGTTCATTCTAGTGTGTGGGCGCTTACTGTGTCTCTTCTGATGATGAAGCAGAGATACGAGAGAGACAGTTGAACAGGTAGAAAGAGACACATGGGGGGGGAGGAGGGTGGGAGAAGGGGAGGAGAATATCACGAGGCTCTTTCTTTTCAACTTCTCTTACACTTTTATGTGGAAAAGGGGGCCAAAGGCCATCAGACATATTTTCTTAGCTTCAAAAAATGTCTCTTTTCTCCTTTTTTCGGTCGTCTGGTAGTTGGAGTCGTGTTTCACTGATTGCTACTGACATTCAGCGCATTCCTGACATAACACAAACTAGCCTAAATGGTACGGGTTCCTCCACACGTGCAGACCTGCTCTCAATAGAGCCTTTCACTGCATCCCTCCATCCAGAGAGAGAGAGAGAGAGAGACGTTGAGGAAAAGAGGGCGAAAGAAGAAAGAGGGAGAGGGGGAAGAGAGAGAGGAAGATGAAAAGAGAAGAAGAAACAGATGGAGAGATGGAAGGAGTGCCTACAGAACCATTTGCTTGCCCTGCCCCCCAGAGATTATTATTATTGCATGTTCAGCCTATAGCCATGGGATTAGGAAAACGTGTGTGTAGTCTGAAGCATCCACAACTACCCCATCACTCTTAACCACTAAAATGCACAGCAGTAGAACCCAATTCAATCCCCATTCCCCACCATACAGTGGCCAGTCAGTATGAAACATATTTGTGTCTAGTTTGACAGACACTTCAATGGTTAGCTAGTGATTCCTCTGTGCTGTTTGACACACATTGCTGAGGGAGCGTGTGTGTGTGTGTGTGTGTGTGTGTGTGTGTGTGTGTGTGTGTGTGTGTGTGTGTGTGTGTGTGTGTGTGTGTGTGTGTGTGTGTGTGTTTAGGGGCTGGCTTAGTGGGAAGCAGAAAGAGAGCCTTGAGCTCCCTGGGCCCCAGAGAGAAAAGAGGAATGAGGGATGGAGTCTAAAAGAGGGTCAAAGGTGCCACGGAGGGCAGGAGAGGAGAGGAGATCAGGTGTTACAACCACACACCTAGCAGAGGAAGGCAGGCAGGGAGTGAGGGAAGGTAGGTTAAAGCGCCTGGCCATTAACCGAAAGGTTGCTAGTTTGAATACCCGAGCCGACTAGGTGACAAATCTGTCGATGTGCCCTTGAGCAAGGCACTTAACCCTAACTGCTCTGGATAAGAGTGTCTGCTAAATGACATAAATTGTCAAATTGAAATGGTAGAAGCTCAAGACTGTTAGGTATCTGGTAGGAATGAAGATAATCAATAGGATATGACTTGTTCTTTGCTAACCCAGTGTTGTTAGTAAGTTATTTGAAATAGTCGCCGAGTCAAATGAATGCTAAACGTTACTACACAGAGATAGACTAGCGATTAGCATGCTAACTAGCTCCTGTTTATTTCAGTACAGCTCAATACAGGTCGGTAGTGTCTCAGTAGTAAATCACTTGTTGAGCTAGCTAACGCCCTGCTAGCATCCTTTTGGTGGGCTGCTAACGTGGGAGCCTGTGACGAAATCCCTATGCTGAGAACAATGTGCCTTTCATGACATGTGATAGCAATCATAATGATGTGTGTGAGAGAAAGAACCCTCGAAAAGGAGAAGGAGGGCCTCACACTCTGAGGTCTGACGCAATAATTGAATAAACAGCGTCTCGACAGTCAAGCTGTCTTCATCAGGATTTAATGACAAACACTGCGGGTCACTAGTTTATATAGTTTGGAAGGACACACAGGTGTCTGTAATCATGGACGGGTGTGGCCTGATATCATTGGTTGATTTACAGATATAAATAAAAACATATAAAAAGCATCAATGGATAACATACGATCATAGATACAATTTGGCAACACAGGCCTACAAACATTTACAATGAATAGCAAAGGAGAGAGTGAACCCTCCTCGCCAATACCAGAGAGGCAAGGGAAAATGGTCTACAGGGTAGTGTCTGATATCAAGACAGACAGACGCATGCACGCACACGCACTGTACCTGCAGTGTTGATTGACAAACATGACATGAAGAGATGACCTACAATCAGGACAGTGCGCTCTCCCCGGAGGAGAACAGACAGGAGAGATGGTACATAAGCACTGTCCTGTACATAAGCACTGTCCTGTACAGAAGCACTGTCCTGATCGGTAGGCCATTTTTTCATGTCATTACTGAGGACTGGACAGGCGTGGTTCCATCCGGTCTGGTCCTGTCCTGATACTGCAGCTAAACAGACAGAGCTGCCATGAAATGCTGCTGTAATGGGGAAATGTGGCTCACATTTATGAAATAGTACTGTATGAGGTGGTGTTTCCTGCCAATACGTCTCCCATGTGATTACCAGTGAACCTAGAACTGGGTGACTGGGTTCACCTCAACCACGCCAGAGGCACGGGTTCTCCTCACTCTGGACTTCTCCTCCTTCTATTCTATCCCTGCTGTCTTTTTTTCCCATTCTTATCTGTCTCTCTCTCTGTCTGCTCTCTTACGCTGCCCAGATGTTTCTCTCTGACATTCTTCCTTCGTTCCAATACTCCAGCCTTCTCTTTGGTTTCTCCAGATTCTCATTTTCCTCTCTCTCGCCCCCTGGATTCTCTCTCTCTCTCGCTCTCTGGATTCTCTCTCTCTCTTTGCCGGCCCAGATGGCATCCCTGACCACGTCCTCAGAGTGTGTGCTGACCAGCTGGTGGACGTCTTCTCAGCTGACAGGCATCCCAGAGCCCAAATGACTTCGCCCAGTCGCGCTCACCTCAGTCATCATGAAGTGCTTGTGATGGCCCACATCAAGGCCAGCATGCCAAGCACACTGGACCCACTCCAATGTACCTACCGCTCAAACAGATCCATGGAAGATGCCATTTCCATCGCTATTCACACAGCCGGGACACCTATTTGAGAACGCTGTTCATTTAAAGTTCAGCATTCAACGTTATTGTTCCCTCCATGCTCGACACCAAGCTCAGAGCCCTGAGTCTGGACACCACCCTCTGCAACTGAATCCTGGACTTCCTGACAGGCAGACCACAGGCTGTGAGGATTGGCAAGAACAGCTCCTCCACACTGACTCTTAACACAGGGGCTCCCCAGGGGTGTGTCCTCCGTCCTCTGATGTACTCCCTGTTCACCCACGAATGCGTGGCTTTGTACGACACCGACTCCATCCACAAAGGAGTTGATTGTTGATTTCAGTAAGCAGAGGAGGGAACATTGCCAATCCACATCAACAGGACTGTAGTAGAGAGAGTCTCAAGTTTTCAGAAATTCGACATGCCGCCCTGGTCCTCTCCAAATACTACCCCTGCACCTTCGATAGCGTCCTGACCAGGTGCAAGTGCTCCGTCCACTATTGCAAGGCCCACCAGTGGGTGGTGAAGATGGCCCAGTACATCACTGGGATTGTGCCCCCACCCATCCTGGACATTAACTCAAAAAGGTGCCAGAGGAAGTCTTGTAGCATCATCAAGGACACCACACACCCCAGCCATGAGATGCTCACTCACTTACTGTTGAGCATGAGGTCTGATACCAACAGGCTCAGATACAGTTTCTATCTACAAGCCATTAGACTGTTGAACACTTCAACTGGACTGACAACCTGCTCTGATTCTCCCCATCTTAGCACACGCCCTCACAGACATACACACACATACACATATACATTCATGCTACACACACATCACAACTGCTTCCTTCCTTCTCTCTCTCTTTCTTTTCTCTCTTTCTCATGCACTCCGTTTCCCTCTCTCTCTCAGGCTGTAGCAGCTGTAAACCTTACCGTGACTAACTGTCATTAATCTTCCCCCTCCGGGGGCAGGCTCTTGACTCTGTGCCAGAGAGTGGTTCACAGGGATCGAGGGAAGGACAGAGGGAAGGAGGAAACCCAAAAGAGAGCTTTCCCCTAAAACACACAAACAAAGTTGTTCCCCCCCTAAACACACCAGTGTGTGGCATTGCTGAGTTCCTTGCCCCCTGGGAACTGAAGCAGTCCAACTAGGATGCAGTGGAGTGTGAGCTGACAAACAAACACACTGGTTAACACCACTTATGAGCATGTCGTTGAATTGCCACCCTGGCTGCTAATAGTGTGGACTGGGAGTGTGCTGTTATGCTCAGTTTATTGATGCTTTGGAGAGCCTTGGATGGACACTTCTAAGCTCAACTTATTTTGTTTAAGATCCATTTTCTGCTGAATTCCCAACTCTTCAGATCCAACGCTCTCCTCATGTGTCTTGACATGCTGTCTTCTTAGCACTTGTTTCCATATCATTTCATGTCCTGAGAATGAGTCCCTATCCGTGGTCTCTGCTGTGATGATTTCCTCCGGTGCTGACTCATTCTCTGTGTAAAGTGACTGAGCACAACTGCCTTATAACTGACCTCGGAACAGGTTTCACACAGAAACTGCCAACAGCAAAATAGCTGAGTTTTTTTCCATGCTATGTACTATATATCGTTCAGATACAGTTTCCTCCTAGCTAACCAACAAACCAACCCATCCACCCATCCACCAACCATACTTCACCCACCCACCAACCATACTTCACCAACCACACTTTCTACCTCACTTAGTTATGATAAAGCTCAAATTCCATTGAAGCAATGAGGTTCAAGTGAATGAAAAGCTTCAAATGCAAACTCAAAGCTCTGAAATCTCTTCCACCTAGGCTTCTTAACCAATGTCAATGAAAGACCATTGATTACGGTAGTGGTAATAAGAAATGTCATCTGTAAGGCCGTCAGACATAGATCTTAAGAAATGGTATCCTCTAAAGCGTTATCGTCATGTGTTTTACAGAAACTTGGCCATTGGCATAGGTATCCAGAATTTCCCAGAGGGCCTTGCGGTGAGCCTCCCTCTGCGAGGTGCAGGGATGTCCACGTGGAAAGCCTTCTGGTGAGTAACACTTCTCTGTTGATCCACGTAGTACCTTCGTATGACCCACTCTGTTCATCTGCATCTCAACTCATACTAAGGGAATTGTTTTATCTTGGTTTGACAGCCAATGACTGAAGGAGCCAAAAAGGGGTGTGAACGTTTAAATGAAATTGGGATTGTTAACATTAGGGGGGGGGGGATGAAAAACATGTCTTTGCCTGTGTTATAGACTAACTAGATGACAGGCTATAAAGGCCTGGGGAAAGTTGTGTAATATAAATAGAACCAGAGAGGAAGACACAAACTTTAGGCATGATGTTGTGAGATACAGATTACCATATGCGCACTGTTCTTTCTGCCTACCCCTCCTTTCTCTCCTTCCCTCGCACTGGCTCGCCTGCTCTTTCTCTTGGCTAATGATGACTGTGTGTGTTCAGTCTTTCAGTCTGTTGTGTGTAGAATATTCTAGCATGGTCATTGATGATAGGCCCTGCTTTATTGAAGTTGCGAGACATAGCAAGACGAGGAATTGCGAGATGCAGCCTTCCATTTCGAGATACAGCTTTTGATTACCGATCGATGAGCCTAGTGCACGGTTCTGACGCTCTGCCTGGTGGCCGACCTGCCTATACTGTGCCCCCTCTCTCTCTCTCCATCCCTCGCTAGCTCGCTAGGAAATGTGTGTTTGTCTTCTGGGAAGTGCGGCAACTAATCAGTCTCCTCCGTTCCAAAAATACTGAATCTTGGTGAAATACAAACTTTGCCACGTGGAATTGAGGTACGGTACCAGTAGTGCAAGTGCAATGCTTAACCGACACACCTTGAGACCCAAACCGTTGCTGACAGCAGCCGCATTGTGAATTTGCGTTGGAATTGTAGGAATTTTTGTTTTTGTTTTAATGGAAAGCCAATTTTAAAAAATGTCAGTTTATAAGTTAAGATCATATTTTTTTTTGTCACATCCCTACCCCATAGGGTTCTAACTAACTCATGGTCGATTTCCTCAGGTATGGACAGCTCAGTGGTATGGTAGAACCAATCGCCAGGTTGCTAGGCGCCGTTGCCGTGGTGCTTTCAGAACCACTGTTGCCATACGCCCTGGCCTTCGCTGCCGGGGCCATGGTGTATGTGGTGGTTGATGACATTATCCCAGAGGCTCAACTCAGGTGGGTGGCCACGCAGAGTGATGGAGAACATCGAGCGAGATTTGAGGAATAGATGTTCTATTAACAGTGCCCATCGCTAAACCCATGTCTTAGTCAAGGCTTTGAAGAAAGCGGAGTAGAAAACTTGAAAATAAAAGAGAGCCGCACACTCTAGGAGCTCAGATGTAAAAATGTAATTACCAACGTTTCGACAGCCAAGCTGTCTTCATCAGGGTATTCATCAGGGAATTAGTCTATGCTTAGCCCATGTCTTAGTCAAGGCGTAGCCCATGTCTTAGTCAAGGCTTAGCCCATGCCTTAGTCAATGCTTAGCCCATGTCTTAGTCAAGGCTTAGCCCATGTCTTAGTCAAGGCTTTGCCCATGCCTAATTCAAGGCTTAGCCCATGTCTTAGTCAAGGCTTAGCCCATGTCTTAGTCAAGGCTTAGCCCATGTCTTAGTCAAGGCTTAGCCCATGTCTTAGTCAAGGCTTAGCCCATGTCTTAGTCAAGGCTTAGCCCATGTCTTAGTCAAGGCGTAGCCCATGTCTTAGTCAAGGCGTAGCCCATGTCTTAGTCAAGGCTTAGCCCATGTCTTAGTCAAGGCTTAGCCCATGTCTTAGTCAAGGCGTAGCCCATGTCTTAGTCAAGGTTTAGCCCTTGTCTAACTAACCCTTTAGAAAACACTTGAACAAAGTGTCCTAGTAATACATAAACATACAACGAGAGGGTGACAGAAAGGAAAGAGACGAAATACATTTTTCTGTCTCTTATTTTTCAAAGTTTTTCCCACCCTGGTTCCAACTCTTTGCTTGGTTGTTCATAGCGCTCCCCATCTCTGTGACTGAGCCAGACTTGATCAATCGCTGTCTTTGTGTAATTGTGAGCCGCAGGGAGGGAGAGTGGGAGAGGAGCAAAGACACGGTCCCCCTGGAATGTTCTGGTTTTCACAACCCTGGGCGTATTGTTTGCTTTAAAATTCAAGACGGGAAGCGAGCTGTCTTTTGGCTTGTCCTCTCTTCAACATCCAACAGTTTGTGTGGGTAGACTGTCACTGTGAAGTGTGTGCCTGCTGGCCTGTTTATTGTGTGTGTGTTTGTGTGTATGTGTGTATGTATGTGTCTATCATTCTGTCTTTGTCTCCGTCTGTCCGTCTCTATTTCTGCCTGTCTATCAATCTTATCTTTCCAGACTTTATGTCTCAGTGTACTGTATATGACTTAAGTACTGTATAAATACACCAACATTGATTAACCCTGTCCATGTATATTGTCTTGAAGTGGGAACGGTACGTTGACTTCCTGGACCTCCATCCTGGGCTTTGTAGTGATGATGTCACTGGACGTTGGGCTGGGCTGAGGCTTCGCATGGAACACCGCTGATGTCACAGAATGATGTCACAGAATATGACAATCACCAGACCTCGAAAGAATAAAAGGGACCAAATCTGCCTTTTCTCCAACCGCTTGCTTTTATTTTATTTTATGATATGATTTTTTTTAAATGTTGGAATTATAACATTTTGCGCATTTCATCCAACGATCTGCATATCCGTCGATTCTCATTTTACACCCAGTCGGCTCAGGGATTCAAACCAGCGACCTTTCAGTTACTGACCCAACGTTTTTAACTGCTAGGCTGCTGTCCCGTGTGCTCCATCTCGGGCCTCTAGGTCACCAGGCTGCTGTCCCGTGTGCTCCATCTCCGGCCTCTAGGTCACCAGGCTGCTGTCCCGTGTGCTCCATCTCTGGCCTCTAGGTCACCAGGCTGCTGTCCCGTGTGCTCCATCTCCGGCCTCTAGGTCACCAGGCTGCTGTCCCGTGTGCTCACTCTCTGGCCTCTAGGTCACCAGGCTGCTGTCCCGTGTGCTCCCTCTCCGGCCTCTAGGTCACCAGGCTGCTGTCCCGTGTGCTCACTCTCCGGCCTCTAGGTCACCAGGCTGCTGTCCCGTGTGCTCCATCTCCGGCCTCTAGGTCACCAGGCTGCTGTCCCGTGTGCTCACTCTCTGGCCTCTAGGTCACCAGGCTGCTGTCCCGTGTGCTCCCTCTCCGGCCTCTAGGTCACCAGGCTGCTGTCCCGTGTGCTCACTCTCCGGCCTCTAGGTCACCAGGCTGCTGTCCCGTGTGCTCCATCTCTGGCCTCTAGGTTACCAGGCTGCTGTCCCGTGTGCTCCATCTCCGGCCTTTAGGTCACCAGGCTGCTCTCCCGTGTGCTCCCTCTCCGGCCTCTAGGTCACCAGGCTGCTGTCCCGTGTGCTCACTCTCCGGCCTCTAGGTCACCAGGCTGCTGTCCCGTGTGCTCACTCTCCGGCCTCTAGGTCACCAGGCTGCTGTCCCGTGTGCTCCATCTCAGGCCTCTAGGTCACCAGGCTGCTGGTTATGGCGATAGACCTGTCACCATCGTTAAGCGCACCTACCCGTCGTCAGAATCACCTGGACTCCGTTGCTTCCCTGATTACCTTCCCTATACATGTCACTCCCTTTGGTTCCTTCCCCAGGCGCCGTTGTTTCCGTTTCGGTTTCATGCCTGTGCGTTGTTCGTGTTTCTTGTTTTGTTTTGTGTTTCGTTTATTGATTAAGTCACTCCCTCCCTGAACTTGCTTCCCGACTCTCAGCGCACATCGTCACAGCTGCTAGCCGACCTGATTCTCGAAGAACATAACTTATAAATGCCTCGTGAGCTCAGTGCAAGCGTCGTAACCTATCAGAACCCAGAATATAATCTTGTTTTACTCCAATATTTGTGAACAATTTAAATGTAAACAAGCACTGCATAGCCTCAAAACATGGTTAAAACTATTATTTGGATATCATGGATGATCAGTCTTTGCATCCATAGCTATGTTTATGAATTTGAGAGTGGTTCCATTTCTCCAGCCTTAACCCTCATCGTTTTACCAAAGCAGTGGTGGGGTTAGGGTTTTGTTATTGTTTCAACTGCAGATTGCCCCTTTAGGATGCTCAACAAAATATTTTGTTTTTCTTCTAAAAATGCAAAGAATTATGTTTGATACTGCATCCGAATTATAAAATGTGACAATACTTGAAGATTGATGTTTGTATGACTAGTTTAGATTGGAACTGAGACAGCCGTGTATGAAAAGTTTATATTTTGTATTGAATGGATCTTTATGGAGTGTGTGCCATGGGGTTACACCTCTAAGGGCTTATGCCATTTTGGCTCCAGCTGTGTCGACCACTGCACAGTTGTACCTCAACACTGTGTTTTGAAGGCTAGTTATGGTCACTGAAGGAAACACAGGGATCTGTGTCTACAGACATGTCACGAATAACCAGCTGAATGTGCTGGTTTGCCGGATCTTTGCTCAGATGAGGATGTACTGTAAAATATTCAGAAATGGCGCACACCCTGATTCATTCAGGATGGCATGATGTTTTCATCTTCCGTGAAGCAAACAGTTAAATGACAGAGTGATTCTGTGTCTATTTTTCCTTTTCTCTTTAACTTTATTGAGGGAGGGAGGGAGGAGGGAGGGAGAACATAATGGAATGCCAGCCACATAACTCAAATGAAACCTCCCTTTTGCCTTTCCATTTTTTCCCCATTCGTGAACTGTACTGTACTGCGTGAGGCAGGGGGGGGCTTTTAAACCCTTGGGACCAATTAGAAGAAGGACTTCCCTGTCCATGTAATCTCATTCATTTTCATTCTTTTCTCTACATTGTGAGTCAGTGGGGTCAACCCTGGTTCAGCCACTGCCCCACTGACTCATGAGTCACTGGAATAAATCACACACTGTACTGTAGACCTTTACTGCCATGCAGCTGTGCTCTTACTGTACACGGCCCGAGCCTAACTGGAAATGGTGTAAATCATCTCCATTGGGAGATTGGCATAAAAAACATCAACACTTTATGCCTAAAAACATGAGTTATACTTAGAAGTAGTCCCATTCAGCCTTCCTCATGCACTAGCCAATGTAAAGGCTTCATACATGTGACAATGGACGGTTTTTGTGCTTCTGGCACACTGCACTTTCCTGTCAACAGGAATGAGGTGTGTGTGGCCACTACTTTGAACAGCGGACATGAGACAGTGGAGAAATGATAAAGTACTGGGTGAACTCTACTAGTCTACGCACTAGGCCCGGGGAAAACGCAGAGTACAGTAGAGCGGACATTTTCTGGAATGAAATGTTATGTTCCTGGACAGAGATGGGGGGGGCCTTTGGCAGCCCTCTGGAAATCTTACATGACGCCACTATCCTTTCACACTCGCTTCTCTATTACTTGCTCACTCTTCCGTCCGTCCTTTTTCTCCCCATGTTTCCTTGCCATTTCAGTCCTCAGCCCTTCAAGGTGTAGCTTTCGGGGAAAGTCTGAGCGCGTTGAATGGACCATTTCACTTTGACTGAGGCCTTGTCTTGTGCAATGTATCCGCTGTCCACTCAGGCTCACAGCGTTAGACAATGATACCAGTAACCTGAACCATCACCCATCCTTATGTAACAAATGCTCAACTCCACGGCACTTCTATACCTTTGTATGCTCTGTGTAAGCTTCAGCCCTGGCAGCTAGTCGACTGGCACACACATAGAGGTGTATGCGTGTGTGGTTTTCTCCCTCATTTTCCTATTTGTTTTTCTTTGGAGCTGTGATAAGTACGATAGGGAGAGGCGAGACGCGGTTTTGCTTCTCACTGAGTCGGAATGCCAGTGCAGGAAACACCTTGTTGCCACGGTGAAGGTGAAGGACAAAGAACCCCTTTCATAGCCACCCTGTGCCAGCGTCTCCCGGAGCGACCATGCCCACCTCACTGAGGGCAGGGATTGGTATAACGCAGGACAATGGCTATTGTTACGGCTCTTCCCTGACTTTATTGGGCACCGGAGAGACTGGGAAGCCACAAGCATGGAGCGCGTGTACACAATATATATATATACACACTCACATACACTCACATAGTCTCTCCAGCACACAGGATCCGAGAGAAGGGACCCATTCTTTACTTTGTGCCTGGGATCAAATGGCTCCTTTGTCAGGTGGCCATAGTCCTGTATGAGGAGAACAGTGGAGAGCATTGACCACAGGCCGTCTGCTAGTAATCTGGTCTGGAGAGGCGGTCAAAGAATGTCAGAAGTAGCCAATCCAACGGCAAAGAACAGTACAGCACTGTTAGAGCACTGTTACACTAGGGGAGTGCTGAGGAGAGTCTGATGCTCAAGCACAGGACATGAGGATGTAGAGTAGGGACGCGGTGGGGTAAGGGATTGAGTATGTGAGGTATAGCTTAACCCGTGAGTGGGTAGTACGAGTACAGATGTAAGGTATGACCTCAGTCATAAAGAGAGAGGGGGAGGTTGAGAAAGGAATGGTAGCTTAACTCTGAAGATGGTCTCGTTGTGAGGCTTTGACAGGCTACAGCGTCAACCAATGGCAGCACACCTTGCTGACAGGTGCTTACTCATGCCTTGGGAGAATGTGTGTGTGTGTGTGTGTGTGTGTGTGTGTGTAAGTGAGAAGGAGTAAAAAAGCGAAACGTGGGGGGAGGAGACACTCCAGGGATTGCGTGCGGACATCAAATGTTTACTTCTAGCTGAAAGAAAGGGGGAGGTCTGTGGTTAACAAGAGTGGGCAGTGACCCAAAAAGCTCAAAGCAGGAGCTTCGCACGCAACTTAACAATACTACCTTTATGAAGGACTGCATCGTAACGGCCGACTCTCTTGTGCTCGCTCTCTCTCTCTCTCTCTCTCTCTCTCTCTCTCTCTCTCTCGCTCTTTCTCTCATGCTCAGACAAAAATGAGATTTCAAGTGATACATCTTGATACCTGAGTCATTGGCATAGCTAACATGACAAAGTCAAAACCACTCCTGTTCCTTGGCTTATAAGAGTACAATTACAAACCTTCAAGTATCAGCCCGCTGGATCATAGACCCCAGACATATTAAGTAATTGGACCCAGCAGCATAGTTCAACAAGGTTCAACAGATTGAATGTCCCTGCATTCTGGTCGATTTAATGATAACCATATCATCATATGAGAGGGAATGTGGGAGCGATATGGCTGTGTATGGTTAGTGAAAAAAAAAACGTCCAGGTAGACTGGTGCGTAGGAGCGTTGGGACAGTAACCGAAAGGTTGCTGGATCGAATCCCTAAGCTGACAAGGTTCAAATCTGTCATTCTGCCCCTGAGCAAAGCAGTTTACCCACTGATTTCCCCCTGGGGCGCCGATGACGTGGATGTCGATTAAGGCAGCCCCCCACACCTCTTGGATTCAGAAAGGTTGAGTTAAATGCTTAAGGCACATTTCAGTTGAATGCATTCAGTAGTACAACTCACTAGGTATCCCCCTTTGCCTTTCCTCAAAGGGAACACCACGGCTGATGGTCACATACACACTGCGTGGCATCAGTGTAACTGACACTGAATTGTGTGCCTGTGACTGTGGTGGGGACGAGGGAAATTGATTTAAACTAAACACAGCCCTTACAGTGGGGACGGGAGAATGTGGAGAATAACATGGTTGTGTCCTCTAGCAGGGCTAATTGATTGGCTGGTTTCCTCTCCCTAAGTGGCTTCTGCACCCCTGGGGATCTGTGATCACTCCTTTCCACAAACACTCACCATCCTGTCTAGTCATTCACCAGACTGTGTGTGTGTTTTACTGTTTATAAGTGACAGACAGACAGACAAGACACTGAAAGAGGCTTTACGAGTGAGAATGGAAGACAGAGACAGGGAATAACTACAGCTCCCAATCAGGTTGAGTTCAATGTGTCCCTCAAGTCTCTGTATAGAGCTATTCTTCAGCCTCTGAATGAGCCCTTGTGACAGTGGCGGCAGAGAAAACACACAGACAGGACAGAGATAGTGAGACCCAAAAGACCAGTGAGAGACGACAGAGAGACCATTAAGTAGTGTCCCAAAACCCTAAAGCAGATGAAGACTTGAGATCTCTCAGAAATTACTTTAGCAGTGGGTTATTCTGACACACATTTGTTGACCAATTTATGTCATGTTCCCGTTGTGACATTTTTTTTGTGAATAGGAATCATTAGAAGTTACTCTTTTGGTGATTGTTTAAAATGTTTAATTTCTCATTTCTCTCTCGCACGTTGCTAAATATAGAACACCACACAAGGGGCAGGAACCACTATAAAGCACAATTATATAGACATCACTTTCGCTTTCCCCTGGTTAACCCACAGCAGCAGCCTGTGCAGCGGTGGAGGGAGAGGCTGAGGAACGCCGGAGGAATGTTGCTGTGTTACCGGAGAGGCAGACTGACTGACTGATCACACACTGAACAATGTCTTTGTGTTCCGCGGCCCAACCCCTCGAGTCACGCAACGCCGTGTGAGCACACACTTTCCGTAACCGCTCAGCCCTGTTGACACAAGAGCGCTATCAAGTACCTGCATCTTTACAGGATCGCGTGCAGTTCAGGTGTTCGGGAATTCAGGTGTGAGTGTGGGAGGGAAAACCCGGCGCGGGTTTACCATTGACTGCATCCGAAACATATGGCAGTTTTGAATCCCAAGCTTTTTTTTTTGCTGCGTCTTGGAAGTGCATCAACTCAGGGAACTAACCTGAACATCGGAACAATGACAATGATAAGTATATAACGCTGTTTGAACAAAACGTTTGTGTGGGTTGGCTTCTCGTTGATTGCCCCTTTTACGCACGCTTCCCACACTCACCCAGTCCATTCTGTGTAGAGTTCCACTACTCTTCTTAGCCAAGCCGAGTTTTTGCGTGCTAGTGATTTAAAATGCTCAAAAAATAACAGCATGTCTGCTGGCAGGGAGACTTTAAAGTGATGTAAGACTGCCAGCAGAGCGTTCAGTCAGAAGGGCCTGTTCTTTGATGTAGCCTGTAGTGTTACTGTCATGTTCTGTTAATTTGATTAAAGAGAGACCAGGATAATACAGAACAATAGGTGAACAAGTCCATGTAACCGACTTACATTTTTTTTTTGTATGTGTTTTATGCAGGTTGGGAACAGCTGGAGTCACACATTTGTTTGTGGGTGGGGACTACATATCCCGTCGGTCACTGCCCAAATTCTTTGGGTTAGCAGCTCTCAACATGGCTCAGTTATGTGCTGGCTTTTACCGCGTGATACGCGACTTTTTGGAAATGCAAAGATGCGTGAGAATCTAGTGCGCGGCTGCACTGCAAACCGCTGGATCGGGCTATACAGTCGAACAAGGCAACGCAAAGAACAGACTGGACTACGCGAGAACATTTCATCCAAATCTGGATTTATTCTGTGTTAAGTGGATTCGATAAAAGAAGCAGTTTTCGAAGTCATGCTCTTTGGTTCATTGACTATTGGATCTCATGGGATAGCCTATCCCTTGTCCTACGGTCAGATGTGTGTGCGTTGTGGAGAGCTTTGTATGGAGTTGTGTTCAGTTGAGGATTATTTTTTTTATTTTTTTTTACTTGTGCGTGGGGTTCTTCATTTAGATTTCGATGCCCATATATTTTTACGCATCGTGTCATATCCATAGTCTACAGTTGCCCAGGAGTTGGGCTTTCAGAACCCATCACCATCAGTTACACAGGTGGATGTCACATAACGGCCCTGTGCGTGATGTAAGAAGAAACTGGATTTTGGATTGTAAAACGTCACCTCTGGATAAATTGTAGCAAGAACATAGTTTTGCATTGGCCTGACAGGTAAACCACTTTCATATGTTTCTCTAAATAGGCGTATTCTCTGTATATGTGCGTTTTGGCGGACTCTATGATAGAGTGGAGTTTAGTCCGCAATGCGTGTATGTAAGCAACTTGGAAGACATATAAATATAATGTTTGTTGTTTAATCAAAGTGGTCCAAAGAGTTTATTATCCTATCAATAAACGTAAAGTTAGCCTATGCATTTTCTCCAAAACTTCTCATGTCATGCATGTCAAGCAACTTGTCGTTTCTATGGTGACGTTTAGAGAACTAGAGTTACTGCTCTGCTGCTCTCGCGCGGTGGTGACGTGTACAGACCTGTCGTACCATTCAATATCAGTTTGGCCTCCCTGTACGGAAACGTTTAATTATTTCTGCAATGTTAGCTGGACCTTTATGGCACGTGTGATAGTGCACTGTTATGTAATGGCAGGGTTGCTGCTTCAAGTCACAATTGGCCCCCTCATAGCCTGGTCTCAGATCAACGCCATTACTCATTGTCAAGCCAAACATACGAATGAGTGACAAGGAGTTGACGTGATAGCACAAACAGACGGGCACTCCCGACTAGCCCCATCAAACGCAACAACATTGAAATGAACACGATTGTGATGATGGGAAATTGACTCCTGTCCTTCCTTCAGACCTGGTAAAGAGATCCTGACTCAGCCTGCCCCCTGTGTGTATGTTGTGGAGCAGGAGCTGTTCTCCCACTGGAGTAGTCTAGGCCAGTTGTTCAATGTGGGTGATGTTCTCTGTGTGGAATGTCATCACTTAACGTCTTCTCTCTCCACTGGGTAGTTTATAGAATGGTGTCCTTATAATATTTGTCAACTGTGATCTTTTCAGTATGTGATGAAGTAATACTTTATGAATCACATGTATTTATAGAGCCCTTTTTACAACAGCAGTTGTTACAAACTGCTTATATAACTGAGCCTAAAACCCCAGAGAGCAAGCAATGCAGATGTAGAGGCACGGTGCCTCGGGAAAACTCCCTAGAAGGCAGGAACCTACGAAGAAACCTAGGGACGAATCAGGCTCTGAGGGGTGGCCGGTCCTCCTGGCTGTGCTGGGGGGAGATTATAAGAGTACATGGCCAATTAAGGCCAGATTGTTCTTCAAGATGTTCAAACCTTCGTAGAAGACCAGAAGGTTCAAATAATAATAACAGTGGTTGTAGAGGGTTCAACGGGTCAGTAAATGTCAGTTGGCTTTTCCTAGCCAAGCATTTAGCAGTCAAGACATGTGTTGGGGGGGGGGGGGGTCCGGTGAACAGGTCAGGGTTTACATGGCCGCAAAAATCGGACATTTACATGGACCCTTAGAACTAAACAGTGGGACTAAGCAGTGGAACAGAACAGGACATGTGTGTGTGTTACCTGTTGAAGTACAGGTGCACCTATCGTGTGTCTGTAGTAATAGGTCTGCCTCCACCTTGTGGTTTGAACGGATTAACAATCTCTTGGAGTCTCCGAGAGCCCTCTCAATGGAACACAAAATTCCCAACGCAGTCAAATACTCCCACCTAATGGTGATGAGATAGTATTGCATACAAGGGCCTTTTTATTAGCAGGAAAATAACTATCCTTGCTACCAACACTAGGGTGTACTAATGTCCCTATACCTCTGGTGAGATATTTTGGATTGTGGATACTGTGTAGTGAAGAAATACATGATCAAAAGTTTGAAGTGTCCAACTTTGAAGAATTTATGCTTGCTCGGTTGCATGCTTGCTCTCTCTCTCTCTCTCTCTCTCTCTCTCTCTCTCTCTCTCTCTCTCTCTCTCTCTCTCTCTCTCTCTCTCTCTCTCTCAATTCAATTACATTTGCTGTATTGGCAAGATGTAGCAATGTACATATTGCCAAAGAGTATTTTGGAAAGTGTGTGATTCTGTCACACCTGCTCCCGCTCTTCCCCCCTGGCACTCGTGGGCACCAGGCTGCCCTGCATTACGCACTCCTGCCACCATCTTTTACGCACATCTGCCTTCCCTAGTCACACACTTCAGTGATATTGCACTGACCTGGACTCACTTAATCACCTGTTTATTACCTCCCCTATATTTGTCAGTTCCCCTGCTCTGTTCCCCGCAGCTGCATTGTTTGTCATATGTACGTGTTACCCGTGCTCTGACGTTGTTCCCGTCTTGTTCTATGTCTGTTCCCAAATAAATGTCTGACTCCCTGTACCTGCTTCTCCTGTCCAGCGTCGGTCCTTACAGAATGCAGCAGCCATTACACAAAGCATCAGGGAGTACTGGTGTTCCGGTTGGCGGTGACGTCGGTCCTGGGTTGCCACCGATGGAACCGGGGTGCCTAGCCAGCTCATCGGGCTTCCACGCCCTAGCTGGCTCGAGAGGTTTCCTTGCCCCGGTTGGCCCGGAAGCCAGGTTCCCACGCCACTGCCGGTTCGCGGGGAGTTTACCCCCAGCCGGCTTGCCCAGCGCCCATGTCTCGGCCGGCTCGCCCAGTTGGGACGCCGGGTGGCCTGTTTATTGCCACCTGTTCATTACCTCCCCTAGAAATGTCTGACTCCCCGTACCTGCTTCTGCTATCCGGCGTCGGCACTTACAGATTCATTTACAAAATGAACATAATTGTAATAATAATAATCAAGATTGTCAACGGGACAATCAATAACAACAATAATTAAGGGTAAAAATAACCATGCAATGGACATCTTATGGCAGGCAGCAATGTTGTGCATTGCCAACTCATAGCTCTCTGCTTTTTCCCCCAACAGGACATGTAGACTATTCTCATCAGAGCAGTCTTTGAAACCTTGAATAAGGGTTTAAAATTTGGGGGAATGACACTCTCTAATTGTTTCATATTTTTTTAACATTTTGTCAGGAAATGCAGCTCTATCTGAGGTTCTGCTGTGGTGCAGTGGTTGCACAGCCTTTCCTCTACATGGAGCCAGGTTTTCCTGTGTCTACCCTTCTCAATGGTAAGGCTGTGATCACTGAGCCTGTACTTTGTCAAGGTCTTTATAAGGTTTTGGTCAGTAACCATGGTCAAATAGTTTGCCATGGTGTACTATCGATTTAGGGCCAGACAGCACTGCATTTTTCTTTGTGTTTGTGCTTGTGTTTCCCAATAGGTCATGTAGTTTTGTTTTGACTGTGTTCTAATTTGGTTTATTCTGATTGATTGGATGTTCTGGTCCTGAGGTTTAAGTGTGTTAGTAGAATAGGTTTGTGTACTCAACCCCAGGACCAGCTGGATGAGGGGACTCTTTTCGTTGCTCTTGGCATTGCAGGGCTTGCTAATGATATGAGAGGGAATCACTGTATTTGAGATGTTTCTAAAACTGAATTGCTCTTTTTCTAGTTTTTATTATTAGTGGATATGGACCTAATTCTTCCCTCCATGCATTGTTTGTAGTTTTCCTCTGGACATGTAGGATAATCTTACAGAAATCTGCATGCAGGGTTTCAATGGGGTGTGTGTCCCATTGGGTGAAATCTTGTTTTGCAAGTGGACTCCACCCCTCGCTGCCTTAAAGTGCAATTGGTTCAATGACACATTTAAATTAGTTTTTTAATGGCGTAGAATGCCCTGCATGCTTTCTCTCTCAGTTCATTCACTGCCTCATTTAGTTGTCCAGTTGAGCTTGTTTTTTAAACTTAAGTAATTGTAGTGTGTGTAGTACTCTATATATTTTGTACCAATTCAGAACTTTGGTCTAATTCCCTGAGATCTGGATCTAATTATTTTGGTCTTGTTGGGGTTTACTGCCAGGACCCAGGTCTGGCAGTACTGCTCCAGCAGGTTCCAGACTCTGCTGTAGGCCATGTGCTGTGGGTGACAGCAGGCACAGATCACCTGCGAAGAGCAGGCATTTAACCTCTGGATTGTGGAGACTAACGCGAGGGGCTGAAGATTTTCCTAGAATAGTGGCCAATTCGTTGATGTGAATATTGAAGAGCACATGCTCAGATTGCATCCCTGGCAAAGGCACCGCCCCTGGATAAAGAATTCCATTATTTTAGTTTTGAAGCTGCATTCATTGATTTAATTATGTCATATGTTTACCCCCCCTACACCACTTTGTAGAACAGTCCCGTATGCCAAATAGAATCAAATGCGTTTTGGAAGTCGATAAAGCAGGCATACATGTTGGTATTATTTTGGTGGACATGTTTATCTATCAGGGTGTGTAGGATGTAAATCTGATCGGTCGTGCAATGTTTTGGTATAAATCCAATTTGGCTTTTTACTCAAGAAATTTTAGAACATTTATAATACTAAATCCAATTTGGCTTTTTACTCAAGAAATTTTAGAACATTTATAATACTACATTAAAGCTTCGCAAGGTTACTGTTCACACAAATGCCTCTCTAATTGTTAGTGTCAAAATGGTCTCCATTGTTAAAGATTAGGGTTATGAGTCAATGATTCCAGATGTCAAGAAAAGAACCTACACTTAGGATCTAATTAAATGGCAGGTCGCCTAGCGGTTAGCGTGTTGGGCCAGTAACCAGAAGGTTGCTGGTTGAATCCCCTAGCTGACAAGGTACAAATCTGTTGTTCTGACCCTAAGCAAGGCAGTTAACCCACTGTTTCCTGGGCGCCGAAGTTGTGGATGTCGATTAAAGCAGCCCGTCGGACCTCTCTGATTCAGAGGGTTTGGGTTAAATGTGGAAGGCACATTTCAGTTGAATACATTCAGTTGGACAACTGACTAGGTATCCCCTTTCCCAATGAACATGTTGCACTAGTGAATTTGAGCATCTCATTTAGGATGCCATCAGGTCCGCATGCTTTTTTAAATTTGAGGGTCTCAAGTTTCTAATAGAGCTACTTGTCAGTAATTCGGGAGTCCAGTGGATTTTGATTGTCCTTTATAGCTTTTTCTAATCCCTTCAACTTCTCATGAATTTGGCGTTGTTCTGCGTTTTGTATCAATTTGAACGGTGTTGTAGACTGTTTTAAAATGGGTCCTGCAGTTGGGCCCCGTGGAGGGGGGGCCGGGGGCTGCCTCTCTGGTCTGGTAGATGCGGTGGTCTGGTGTGGGGTACTAGGCTAGACTCGGTCCAGGCTAGAGGTTGAGCGATTATGATTTTTCAGCACCGATACCGAGTATAAGAGGACCAAAAAAATCAGATATAGATTAATTGGACAATTTTTATATTTCTGTTTGTAATAATGACAATTACAACAATAATGAATGAACACTTATTTTAGCTTAATATAATAAATCAATAAAAATCTATTTAGCCTCAAATAAATAATTAAACATGTTCAATTTGGTTTAAATAATGCAAAAACACAATATGAGCCATGTAAAAAAAGCTAACGTTTAAGTTCCTTGCTCAGAACATGAGAACATATGAAAGCTGGTGGTTCCTTTTAACATGAGTCTTCAATATTCCCAGTTAAGAAGTTTTAGGTTGTAGTTATTAGGGGAATTATAGGACTATTTACCTCTCTACCATTTGTATTTCATATACCTTTGACTATTGGATGTTCTTATAGGCACTATAGTATTGCCAGCCTAATCTCGGGAGTTGATAGGCTTTTAAGTCATAGACAGCGCTGTGCTTCAAGCATTGCGAAAAACTGCTGGCAAACGCAGGAAAGTGCTGTATGAATGAATGCTTACGAGCCTGCTGCTGCCTACCACCGCTCAGTCAGACTGCCCTATCAAATATCAAATCATAGACTTAATTATAATATAATAAACACACAGAAATACGAGCCGTAGGTCATTAATATGGTCAAATCCAGAAACGATCATTGAGAAAACAAAACGTTTTTTCTTTCAGTGAAATACTGAACCGTTCCACATTTTATCAAACGAGTGGCATCCATAACTCTAAATATTGCTGTTACATTGCACAACCTTTACTGTTATGTCATAATTATGTAAAATTCTGGCTAATTAATTACGGTCTTTGTTAGGAAGAAACTAGCCAGACGCCCCAAATTGCTGCATATACCCTGACTCTTGTTTGCACAGAACGCAAGAGAAATGACATAATAGTAGTTAATATTGCCTGCTAACATGAATTTATTTTAACTAAATATGCAGGTTTAAAAAATATACTTGTGTATTGATTTTAAGATAGGCATTGATGTTCATGGTTAGGTACATTGGTACAATGACAGTGCTTTTTCGCGAATGCACTTGTTAAATCATCACCCGTTTGGTGAAGTAGGCTGTGATTCGATGATAAATTAACAGGCACCGCATTGATTATTTGCAACCCAGGACACGCTAGATAAACTAGTAACATCATCAAATATGTGTAGTTAACTAGTGATTATGTTAAGATTGATTGTTTTTTATAAGATAAGTTTAATGCTAGCTAGTACCTTGGCTCCTTCTAGCACTCAGGTAACAGGTGGTCAGCCTGCCACGCAGTCTCCTCGTGGAGTGCAATGTAATCGTCCATAATCGATTACCAATTGTTATGAAAAGCTGAAACCGGTCCTAATTAATCGGCCATGCTGATTAATCGGTCAACCTCTAGTCCAGACTGGGTGGGTCAATGGAGGTGGTGATGCTCTGGTGGTGGGTGGGGCCTTTGTGGTACACTGGGTCTCTCGCTCTCTCGCTCTCTCCCTCTCTCTTGTTTTACTACCCTTATTGGTACCAACATTTTTTTGCTAACCTTAACTCCTAACCCTAAACCTTACCCCTAACCCTAATTCAAACCCTAATTGCAACCCTGAACCTAACCCCTAAGCCTAAAATAGCATTTTTCCTTGTGAGGACCGGCGAAATGTCCCCACTTGTCTGAATTTGCCTTGTTTTCCTATCCTGGTCCCCACAAGGATAGTAAAACCCAAATAACACACACACACACACACACACATACACATACACACACACACACACACACACACACACACACACACACACACACACACACACACACACACACACACACACACACAAACTTTAGTTCAGATGGCTAATAGTTCTGAAATTACTTGACAGATATACGCAGTATGGTTCAAACTCCTCCTTGTTCCCAGATAGGCTGAAGATTGAACAGAAGCGGCTAGAGGCCTGTTTAGAATTGGGCATAGAGCACTGCAGGGAAGCTTTTATGTTCCCTTTAACCACTGGGTGGCAGCAACGCTCCATGCATGAAGTGCCCAGTGATTCAAGAATCGGCCAACAGTCCCAGCTAGAACGGTCTTCTGGCCTTACTACCCATCTCACAGATTCCAGCACTGCCAGATACAGACACAGATATAGTCCTATTCGGATACTAACTCTTAAAAACAGCAAGTGAAACTCTCCATTAAATATGGAGTTGTCTGCATCGTTGGCAACACATCCTGACAACAGAATGATTCAACGACTCCCTCCCCCTCCCCTATCTGATTATTGCCTATATCCGAGAGGGTGCTGTTTATATAATGTGTTTTTTCTGCGGTGTCACACACAACTCATCATGTACTGACAGCCAGCTCATTAAAGCATTACCAATGCCTGACTGACTGGAGAAAAACAGCCAGTGTAGGAAATCACCCAGATGAGCCTCTTACACGTTTGTGTCCTTTCCCAGAATGCTTTGCTACCAAACGTGTTCCCACAGTGCCTCTTTCTCTGGGGGAAATCGATGGTTTGGTGATTCGTAAGAAGCAAAGCTTTTTTTTTTTTTATTTTTTACACCGATGATGCGTCGTTTGAGTTTGGTCAGGGTTTTTTAAATGTTTTTTTTTTGCTGTGTAACGTTCGTCAATTTTTTGGTTTTCTGTGAACATCCCAGTGTCCGTCTCAATCAATAACTGTTTGTGATGTCCTCTACTGGCAGATGAAGTATTGCGTTTTTTGGAATCACTCCACTGCTCTGTAAAGTCAACTGGGCTGTGATATACCCTCAGGCTACAATGATCTGTTCAACCAGGTCCTGTTTATGGGAACCACTCAGCACTTCCATTAACACTCTTCTCCTCCTCTTCTATACGCTTTTTGTTGTTGTTGTTGACTGCCCTACCTCTCTCTACCCCTGCCATCTTCTCCCCACTCCTATTATATATTTTTCTCTCCCCTCTCATCTCTCTTGTCCTCCCCAGGGGGTCATTGGTCTTCTCTGTAGCCAAGTGGAACTGTCCCTGGCCAGCACCCTGCAGCTGTTCTCCATTCAGACACACAAGAAGTTAACCTCCGACTCCCTCTTACCCCCCCCCCCAGAATGAAGGAGAAAGGAGAGGGGAGAACTCAGTAAATATGTTTTTGATCGAGAAGTGCAAGTAATTAACCCTCTTTTCCTCCCAAAACAAAAACACACTTCAGCTTTGCATGTGTCACGGAGGGAGAGAACTGTGTGTGTGATTGTGTGTGTGTGTGGAGTGTCTCCATTTTCTCTGTGGAGTGTCTCCATTTTCTCTGTGGAGTGTCTCCATTTTCTCTGTGGAGCGTCTCCATTTTCTCTATGGAGACTGGCAATGGAGGCTGAAAGTATTGGATTTGGGGTTTATTGTTGTATGTTTCGAGGAGTAGGTGTGATTGCATTTGCCTGCAGTTCATCCAGATTGAACGCCTCTCAAGTTGTTCTGCATACCGAATCCATAGTGTGCAAGAGTAATCCTAAGGGATAGTTGGGTTAGATTTACCCCTCTTGATATTTGTATGAGCTAATGATTGATGCTCAGCACCCCAGTTTATTTTATACACAATTAAAAAAGCTCTCAGAAGAAGAACACAAAACCCAGTACCCCCCCTCCGCCCTCCCTTCCCCACAACACACACCCCTCGTCAGGAAGCAACACCTCCTAATTGGGATGGATGGACCTCATTATGTAACGCAAAGACAGAGAGAACAGAGAGAGGGAACCAGAATAACACAAAGTGCTAGAAAAACAAACAATAAAAGGAACACGCTCCGTTTTCTTTCCACTTCTGAGACACCCAATGCCGACCCGGCTGTAAGTGGGAGACTAGTGTGTAGTTTGGCTGCAGAGTGTCCTCTGCCTTTCTCTCTCTCGCTCTCAAATGTTCGGGTGGTTCTGAGGATGAACAGAACACTTTCCCCCTTCTCTTAAATGTGTTTAAAGAGAGAGCGGCCCTTGGGATAGACTTGTGGCCCTTATGAATATTTTCCTAGCTGGCCCCTCCTATAGCACCTCACTAATCATCTCTCTTTTCATGTGCCCGCCTATTGATGTCGTCTTTGAGCGTCAGCGTGCTAATGTTATTAATAAGGACAATAATGCATGTTATTGATCAAGTGCTTTCGTCAGGTCTCAAAGCGGGCTATATAGAATAAGGAAACGGCATCTCCTTTCATGTGTTGCCCAGTCATTGACTAATCTTTTCTTGTTCCTTTAATTTCTTCACCTAAGTTTTTACAATCCTCTTGTTTTTCCCTTCCGCTTTGTACTGAGAGTATCTGGGGTTTGCTGGGCTCCCCTGGGCCCTCATTGTCTGTGGGTCCATACAAAGGGTTAATATCGCTGGCGATTGGCGACCTCGTTCTTGTTTGCTACATGTTAAGTTCTGTTTTTGTACCACACTGAGAACAGGACAAATTATGCCCTGGCTTTGAAAAGAGTGCACCCTTCTCTCCTCCTCTCCTCTGCCCCACCACCACCTCTCCGCCTCCTTTGCCTGGTCGCTGGATTCCTGTCGAAGCGTGTGAGAGGAATTTAGGTGGTTTACTTACTCATGCTCTGTACAATCCTCTGCCTGAGCTCACTCTTTTATACGGAAGCCAAACTATGCAAAGTCCTACACACAAAGGCATCGTTTAGATGGATCTGTTAGGCTGTACAACATTAACCTTGTTTGTGTGTGTATCTGTGTGTGTGTGCACACGTGTTTATCTGCATGTGTTTATCTGCACGTGTGTGTGTGTGTGTGCGTGTGTGTGTACAGTGTTGCCTTTTTCATTGAGCTGGCCGCTGTGATAGGTTTCTTTGGACCAGTTAAAGTGTGTGATGGACGCATGCCAGTTTGTGTAGCAAAGTCCAACATTGCTTTACACTCTCCTGCAGGTTTTAATAATCAGCATTTTGCACATTGCTTCTTAGCACTGTTGGCGCTAAGTGTAGGCCTATGTTTTATACCAGTGAAATGACAGCAGATCCATCTGCTACATGTGATCTTTCTATCTCTCTCTCTCTCTCTCTCTCTCTCTCTCTCTCTCTCTCTCTCTCTCTCTCTCTCTCTCTCTCTCTCTCTCTCTCTCTCTCTCTCTCTCTCTCTCTCTCTCCATGCGTGGTTCTAATGCTGATTGGTTAAAACCGCATTCCAGCCAGTGTCTATTCCATAAGTTACCACAATCTATGACATTACAATGGCTATTTACTCTGCTCCATCTGACAGCACAGTACACTGGCTCATCAGCCCAGCCTGGCAATTTATAAACTTGATCTCCACTATAAAAAACATCTAGACATTATCTCACATTTCTTTTAGACTAACATTTAGTTTTCCACAGGTTGGAGAATTGTATAAACCTTGCTGTCTGTCTCTCCGACATTTGCAGCAATATTAAAATTCAATCTCTAGCTATCCCATAGTAATGAACGTGTCTGTTGGGAGTCGGGATGAGACAGACAGACAGACGGGCAGGCAGCAATTCTCAGCCAGTCGAAAGCATGAATCAGCTGGTATCATTTTTATGGATATATATATACAAAGAATTGTCAAGTGAAAAAAGGTCAAATGAAATGAAGTGCAGCTAGTTTGCAGTCTTTCCAGCTTCAGTTTGAAGTGATTGTGTTAGCTGTGTTGTTGGCTAGCTCCTCTGAACAACAGTGTCCTGATGAGAGAGCACATTTTCTATGCCAGACGTAAATTGCGCCTCACGGCGATGTATCCAAATAAATGTCACTAGGAAACAGCTTCGCCAAATACAAATGCAGCTATTGTTGTTATTCTGTCTGCACTGTTTGACAAGACTGTAGTTAGCCATAGTTGGCTGTTTAGCAAGCAAGGGATAAGAACGTTGCCTGCCAGTATGGCAATGGAACATTTAGAACAAACGACTGGGTCGCATCCATAGATACAGAACAAAAAGACTGAACGTCTGAGTCGCGTCTCTGGCAACCGAACCAGCTTGGGTAGCAACCCTAGATTTGTGTAAGGACTATATCTTGTGGCAGGATGAAATAGTATGAATAAATTCAGCAAAATAATGTTTTTAATGAAAATATGTCTATGTTGGTAACCCATTATATAAAAGTGATAATGCCCTCGAAGTCGGTGGATATATTGGCAAGGTTTGCCGGACCTACACTTCATCTCGGGCCCAAAAAACCCGTGCCAATATATCCTAAAAAAAAACGGCTTCTCGGGCATTATCACTTAAATAACTGCCCGTCTCATGGTAATTGACCGTTAATTAACATAAACACATGTAGCATTTCCTGGCTTCCACTCATAGCCTACAAACCATTGATGCAGACATTTGGAACATCTGCATTTTAAAAAGACTAATAAATCCATGTAATATAGCATACACCATCACAATAAATACATTATTTATTTTAGGAAGGTCTAAAGGAACATGATATGAATAAAATTGTGTCTATTTCAGAAGAACAGAATAGCATACTCGGAGTTGTCCTTATGTTAGGCCGTGATCTGGCTGCCATATGGCTGTGGGCTACACTAGTCAATGTACCAAGCAATATTTGCTTAGAAGTCCGTGGCATTATTTTGTATTATTTCATAGTATGTCGAATACAATTGAACAAAGCTGAATAAAATAGAAAGGATATTTTCTCCAAACAATTTGAGGGAGTGCGCACATGCAGCTATTCTGTGTTGAGTGGTTAACAAAGAATCAGGTACTCCTATTTTCTTAATTTAGAGTTATTTATGTAACTTTAGTTGTGATAAAAACATTGGGCTATATGTCAAGGTTTTTTTAGATATTCTAAGGATGCGTGATGCGACTAATGATGATTTGAAAAAAGTTGAATGAAATGCATGAGCTCTGCTTTGATTTTTACGAAGGCTGTACACACTTCATCAGTCTCTCAATTACAATTTGACCAGCACTTGATAATGCCTCGAATTTCCCGGCGGCATCCCCTTTGTGTGGCCGTAATGCCCCATAAAATTCCATGCCTTTTGTGGCCGTTGGGCCTTTGGGCAGAATATAATAATTAAAATTCCCATCTCCTGGCTGCACGCTCCGAATCACCTCTCACTTACATGGCTGTCGTAAAGAGAAGCAATGTGCTTAATATTAGGAAAGTTGAGAAATAAATATAGTAGGCCTAGCCTATAGAAAGCTGATGGGATCCTCTTCTTTTTAATAGAGGCCATCACTATTGTTTTCTCACACAATTGCATAGCCTATAGAATTGTTGCGCAAGATTTTCGATGACATTTGCATTGATGTCAGAGTGATTTAGAGGGACAATAGAGTGCTGAATACCAGGCAGTTGGCAAGTTTGGTAAGCTACTAATGACCATCAGCAGCATCAGAGCTTGGAGAAGCCTAATTACCGTGACTAAACGGTCACGTGGAATTTGACTGCCGTCATGACTCGTGACAGCCGGTGTGTCGGTAATACGGTCACCGCAACAGCCCTAGTGGTGACACAGCATCTCAGCTTGATTACTTGGTCATGAGAGCAGGATTTGGGTCTCTTATTCCCTAACACACACACATGCACCTTGCTTTAGTAATACACAGATTTAGCTTTAGACCAGAGAGTGTAAGCCTGCGCCATAAGTAGATAATGTGTCACTGCGTTCCTGATCCAGCTTGGGCTTGTTTCCGGCATTGTTGGAGTTGGAACGCGATAAGTCACAGCTTTAAGTGCTCTAAGTGAGATTGCCCTCCTCACTCTTATGCTCACAGAGGTTCTGATTAACTCTTTCATGTCCACCTAGAAAGCCCAGCATCTGGTTAGACTATGAGAAATAGACAGCATACTTTTGAAAGAGTCTTAGTTTTGCTTGCCCCCTGAAGTTAAAACGTCACAATGCGGTGCAGAGTGCTCTATTTGCAGCTAAAACCATTGACAACTACATACTGTTTTCAAGTTATTGTTAAATAAATTCTATAACTAAGTTGTATTTACTTTTATTTATTTTGAGAGGGTAGATCAGCTTTCATATTGCAGATAGATTTGGCTTCTATCAATGTATTTGTTTGCATAATTTCCAATCCCCCATATAGTTTTATTTTTAAATATATATATATTATTATATTTTCCTTCTTTATTATTTCCCCTAATCCTACCACCTCAAATGACACGTTCTATTGGAAAAATTAAGTTATGTTTATTGCCGTTCCGTTTGCTTCCATTTCAAAAATGTTTTTTCAACAGAATCGCGGAATGAATACCCCCCCCTGATCACCTGCAAACACAGTTCACATTCATAGCAGCCACATACAAACAGCATGATCACTTTGGTCATTCTATACTTTCTTCTCACATCTAGGCGCTCTCCCTCTTTTACCTTTTCCTATTCTCTTGTGGACATCAGTGCACAACACAACAGCTGTCTGTGACCAGGCGAAAATAACTTTCCAAGCCAAAACCCGCTAACCGCTACACACAGCCAACATCATTGGCACCGTTTTATCTAACGACATAATCAACATAGCTACTAGAACTAATGCATTCGCAAACCCACTACAATCATGCAGTAAAGTGTATAGTTTAGCAGTTACACTGACGGGCCTCGGTGGTAATGAATTAATACAACCAAAGCTTACCTTGACTTAGAAGAGCTCTACTATTGGATAGTCATAGCCAACTAGCTAACATAGCATCCCTCTTTGTTTGAGCCAGGTCTTTGAGTAGGCTTAACTAGCTGGCTGTATTCACTAGCTAAGTAAGTGAAAAAGAAAGTAAAAAGAATACAACAAAATATTTCTAGCTCTCTCCCTCTTTTGCTTCTCCTTAATTGTAAATGAATTTGTTCAAAACTGTTCAACTATTGTCTCTCTTTGAGTGAACTACTTACCACATTTTATGCGTTATTTTACCAGGTCAGTTGACTGAGAACACGTTCTCATTTGCAGCAACGACCTGGGGAATAGTTACAGGGGATGAATGAGCCAATTGTAAACTGGGGAAATTAGGTGACTGTGATGGTTTGAGGGCCAGACTGGGAATTTAGCCAGGACACCAGGGTTAACACCCATATTCTTACAATAAGTGCCATGGGATCTTTAATGACCTCAGAGAGTCAGGACACCCGTTTAATGTCCCATCCGAAAGACGGCACCCGACACAGGGCAGTGTCCCCAATCACTGCCATGGGGCATTAGGACATTTATTTATTTTTTAGACCAGAGGAAAGAGTGCCTCCTACTGGCCCTCCAACTACCACTTCCAGCAGCATCTGGTCTCCCATCTAGGAACTGACCAGGACCAACCCTGCTTAACTTCAGAAGCAAGCCAGCAGTGGTATGCAGGGCAGTATGCTGCTGGCAAAGGGTGTTGATCAGTATAGTTGTTGATCAGTCTCTCTCATTGCTGTGGAGGAATTTTGGCCCACTCTTCCATGCAGAACTGCTTTAACTCAACAACATTATTGAGTTTTCAAGCATGAACTAGTCGTTTCTAGTCTTACCACAACATTTCAATTGGGATTAGGTCTGGACTTTCACTTGGCCATTCAAAAACGTCAAATTTGTTTTTAATTTTTTGGTGTAGACTTGATTGTGTGTTTTGGATCATTGTCTTGCTGCATGACCCAGCTATGCTTCTCTGAAACAGAGCAAGAATTCATGGTTCCTTCTATTAAGGCAAGTCATCCAGGTCCTGACGACATGGTTCCCATTATGCCTGGCGAAAACCAAACACAGCATTCCACAATAAGAACCTTATACCAACGGTTAAGCATGGTGGTGGTAGAGTGATGGTTTGGGAATGCTTTGCTGCCTCAGGACCTGGATGACTTGCCTTAATAGAAGGAACCATGAATTCTGTTCTGTTTCAGAGAATTCTACAGGAGAATGTCAGGCCATCCATCTGTGAGCTGAAGCTGAAGCGCAGCTGGGTCATGCAGCAAGATCCAAAACACACAATCAAGTCTACATGAAAATGGCTAAAAAGCTACAAATTTGAAGTTTATCAATGGCCTAGTCAAAGTCCAGACCTATTCCCAATTGAGATGTTGTGGCAGCACTTGAAATGAGCAGTTCATGCTTGAAAACCCACAAATGTTGCTGTGCCTTTCTGCATGGAAGAGTGGGCCAAAATCCCTCCACAGCAACATGAGAGACAACAACCACAAGTAGCGTTGGGTAGGAGTCATTGCTGTTAAAGGTGGCCAGTTTTTGCGTGTAAGGAGCAATTACTTTTTCACACAGGAGCATTGGGTGTTGCATAACTTTGTTGATGAAATAAGTATGTCATTGTTGTGTTATTTGTTCGCTCAGGTTCCCCTTATCTAATATTACGTTTTGGTTGAAGATCTGATAACATTCACTGTCAAAAATATAAAAACTAGAGAAAATTTGAAAGGGGGCAAATACTATTTCACAGCACTGTAATAATCAGAAATGTGTAGTTCTGACTATAGGTCTTCTGAAGATGATGATATTACAACCAAATAGTTAACATTTATTTAACAATCCTTTGAAAACGTCACACAGTTGTCAATGGTTCTGGCGGAGCTGGGGGGTCTCCTTGTCCCCCAGCAGGCAAACCGAACACTTTGCACCTTATTGTGACATTTTATTGAAAATGACCTACAGCCAGTTGCAGGGAACCTTTGTGAAGTAGAACTAATAACTTCAGCTCATCACTTTTTTTCTTTCCTCTCGTATAATATCAGAGCAGTGTTCATTCATTCACATGACTCAAACGTCCACCCACAGTGTACAGTGCCTTGCGAAAGTATTCGGCCCCCTTGAACTTTGCGACCTTTTGCCACATTTCAGGCTTCAAACATAAAGATACAAAACTGTATTTCTTTGTGAAGAATCAACAACAAGTGGGACACAATCATGAAGTGGAACAACATTTATTGGATATTTCAAACTTTTTTAACAAATCAAAAACTGAAAAATTGGGCGTGCAAAATTATTCAGCCCCCTTAAGTTAATACTTTGTAGCGCCACCTTTTGCTGCAATTACAGCTGTAAGTCGCTTGGGGTATGTCTCTATCAGTTTTGCACATCGAGAGACTGAAATTTCCTCCTTGCATTCCTCCTTTCAAAACAGCTCGAGTTCAGTGAGGTTGGATGGAGAGCATTTGTGAACAGCAGTTTTCAGTTCTTTACACAGATTCTCGATTGGATTCAGGTCTGGACTTTGACTTGGCCATTCTAACACCTGGATATGTTAATTTTTGAACCATTCCATTGTAGATTTTGCTTTATGTTTTGGATCATTGTCTTGTTGGAAGACAAATCTCCGTCCCAGTCTCAGGTCTTTTGCAGACTCCATCAGGTTTTCTTCCGGAATGGTCCTGTATTTGGCTCCATCCATCATCCCATCAATTTTAACCATCTTCCCTCCTGTCCCTGCTGAGGAAAAGCAGGCCCAAACCATGATGCTGCCACCACCATGTTTGACAGTGGGTATGGTGTGTTCAGGGTGATGGGCTGTGTTGCTTTTACGCCAAACATAATGTTTTGCATTGTTGCCAAAAAGTTCAATTTTGGTTTCATCTGACCAGAGCACCTTCTTCCACATGTTTGGTGTGTCTCCCAGGTGGCTTGTGGCGAACTTTAAACAACACTTTTTATGGATATCTTTAAGAAATGGCTTTCTTCTTGCCACTCTTCCATAAAGGCCAGATTTGTGCAATATACAACTGATTGTTGTCCTATGGACAGAGTCTCCCACCTCAGCTGTAGATCTCTGCAGTTCATCCAGAGTGATCATGGGCCTCTTGGCTGCATCTCTGATCAGTCTTTTCCTTGTATGAGCTGAAAGTTTAGAGGGACGGCCAGGTCTTGGTAGATTTGCAGTGGTCTGATACTCCTTCCATTTCAATATTATCGCTTGCACAGTGCTCCTTGGGATGTTTAAAGCTTGGGAAATCTTTTTGTATCCAAATCCGGCTTTAAACTTCTTCACAACAGTATCTCGGACCTGCCTGGTGTGTTCCTTGTTCTTCATGATGCTCTCTGCGCTTTTAACGGACCTCTGAGACTATCACAGTGCAGGTGCATTTATATGGAGACTTGATTACACACAGGTGGATTGTATTTATCATCATTAGTCATTTAGGTCAACATTGGATCATTCAGAGATCCTCACTGAACTTCTGGAGAGTTTGCTGCACTGAAAGTAAAGGGGCTGAATAATTTTGCACGCCCAATTTTTCAGTTTTTGATTTGTTAAAAAAGTTTGAAATATCCAATAAATGTCGTTCCACTTCATGATTGTGTCCCACTAAAAAAATAGTTTTATATCTTTATGTTTGAAGCCTGAAATGTGGCAAAAGGTCGCAAAGTTCAAGGGGGCCGAATACTTTTGCAAGGCACCGTAGCTACTCTAATGCTATAGTGTACATATCCCTGCCACGCGCCTCAGTTCACTACGTAAACCCTATCGCGTCGACATTCTATACAAACCCACAGGCCTGCATGTTGCTGCTATCAAACCCTGCCTCGTTAATATGCCCAGTCATGGAGACTTGGGTTACTATTGTAGTGTGTTGGCACAGGATGTGGGTTGGTCTGAATGAGAGACATGCTGATTGTTCAGCTCTGCTCTGCTCTGGCTGTTCTGTTCTCTTCTGCTCGGTTGCAATGCATATTACCCCTCTGCACTAATGATGCCTGTGGAATGGCTGCAGTGGGCCAATAAGAAAGAGATGAGAGGAATAGAGAGGGGGAAGAAGAGAGACAGAGAGAGGTCTGCAGATCGACATTAGCATGTTGGTAGGATAGATGGTTGTATCCACTGCATTCTACCCCGTCCGCAGAACTAGCGTGACACGGCTTACTCGATAGCAAGTGCCTGTGTGCAGTTGGTTGACTCAGGCAAGACTTCTGTTGTCAGTGTCAAATAGTACAGTTCAATCCTTGTGCCATATGAAAACCCTGAACAATTCTGCCGTTGTTGAGGAAGAGGGAGAGCCTCTCTCGCCTGATCCGTCAGTATGCAGTTTTCCATGTAAGCTGCGGGTAGGCCAAAGGCATGCTTAGATAAACAGACAGTGTAGTTACCTGCCTGTACAAATCTGTCTCTCTCTGTCTGTCAGAGAGGGTTTGGATCCCAGCCTTATCTCTCCAACCTCAGTCGGAATTCCCCTGGAACTCGAGGACACTGATTTAACACAACCTAATGGCATTAAAGGGCAACTTTGGTAAAAAAAAAAAACTAAAGAAAATGGATGGGACCTTGTTTTAGGGTGTGTGTGTGTGTGTGTGTGTGATTTATTGTTGTAATTTCTAATAAAACCTGGGTTGTAACTTTTTTTAATGGAAATTCTAACCTCAATATCAAAACGAAGAGTGGGATAATCAATCAATGAAGTTCTTACTGTGTGTAGTAGTTGATTCTAACGATGCTTATATAATGTGTGTGTGTGTGTGGGGGGGAATGCTCTCACGTATGTTTGTGTGTGTGTGATTAGGTGATTTCATGTATGTGTTTATGAGCAGGGAAAGGGTCTGTGTTGGATGATGGAGAGTGCTAAAATGGAATGTTCCCACTCCCGTAAGTGGAGATAAATTGCTGTTTATGTTTCCACGTTGTCTGACAGAAGTAATGTTCCTGTGTTTACGTTTTGGGCCAGAGGCTCCCCTGCACAGTGTACATGTTAGAGCTGAGGATTTATGCTGCTCCCATCTCCTCAACAAGGTTTATTAAGGGCAACCTTAGAGCAAAACATAGCCAAGGTGGTGGTGGTGCTTTATACAGTAATACAGTCGACTCTAGATTAAAGCGCAAATGGGATAAGTGCAAACTCTGTTTATGTGCAGTGCAGTTCACCGATCTCTGTGGTATTTGATATATATACATGCTTTAGTTTGTGCATGTATTCATGACAAGCCCTAGCCATTTAATAGAACAGGAGTTGCCTGTTTATGTCATATATATAAAAGGAATAAGGCTCAGAGACAGAACTCTATATTGTGAAATATAACATGCTGTCAGTCATTTAATGCCGGGACTCAGGACAAGGTTAAGTTGAAGAGAGCGGAGCTTCCATTAGATGGAGAGGAAATGGACCACAGTAGGACAGTATTGCCGGCCTCGTTGGGTCTGGATCCAACCAGGTCTATATGGAACGGGTCTTGTTGTCTTCCGGTCCATTAGGAACATGTCTCTATATTTAAAAAATGTATTTATTTATATCTAGATGGAAAAGCCCCAGGTCCTTTTTGGGCCTGTGAAGGCCTCTAACACAAGCACGCACATGCCATGCTCACACATACACACACACACACACACACACACAGTAAAGAGGGGAATCAAAACCGGTGCACTTCTGGCACCTCAACCAAGACCACAGGAAGTAACCTGGCAAAACAACTTTTAGCTCCAAGTTTGTTTTCATGGTTGCTTGTTATTTAGAACTTTATCCATTTATAAGCTTACTGTGGTCTGTATGAACCCCCCCCCCCCCTCCAGCTTTATTGTGGTGGATAACATGGTCTTACTAGGGTTATCATGGATTATAGGCATCAATGGTATTCCTGTGATGTTAATCAACTCCTTCCACTTTCAAACCCCGTTGGCAATTTGAAATCATTGGTAAAAAATAACAAAAAAGGCTGAGGAATGCAGGAGGCTGAACATAAACCACATGAGTTTTGTAATGGAATTATAGTGCCTTCTATCACGCCCACAGCCAATTAAAATCTCACGCAACCGATAAAAAATGCACAGTATTTCTATTACCTATAATACATTCATAATACATTATTGCGATTCGCTGTTCCAAACGCATTGCTCTGCTGTAGAGGGACAAGAGAGAGCCCTGAGAAAACCAGTTCTGATCAGTCAAGAAAATGAAAGTGCTGAACATAAATTGGCTCCGTATTTAAAAAGAAGATGGAGAAGAAGAGTTTTTGCGCAGGCACATCCAACTAGCACAAAAATAATATTGCAATTTTGTCAAAACGATACGATATAATACATTGTCAAAAATAATATCCTAATATGTAAC
Organism: Oncorhynchus masou masou; assembly: GCF_036934945.1. Lineage (NCBI taxonomy): Eukaryota > Metazoa > Chordata > Actinopteri > Salmoniformes > Salmonidae > Oncorhynchus > Oncorhynchus masou. The sequence continues at coordinate 36,289,468 of NC_088242.1, read as the reverse complement.
TGTATGGATTTTTTTCTCACCCCCATCACAACTTTAGCATTCCACCAACTCGTTTCTTTATATCTGAAATGTGTTGCTGGATTCAAAGGTAAACCTTTATTTCCGTGAACCGACCTTGTCATGATTGCGGTAAAAGTTCTGCCTATGGCTCAGTATTGTATGTAGCCACAATGCTAACGAGGCATTGGCCCGCACTAGGCTCTTAAACTCTTGATGGTTGCTCGGCTGCACTTTGTTACTACTCTCCCCCTGGCAGTTCTAAACTCTGCAAGGCATGTCACTTCACCCATTTCATCGCATAACCCACCACATCCACTGTTTTCTAAACCACACCAGTCTAGATAAATAAAGAATTTCAGTGGAAATAAATAGAAAACATTGGATTAAAGTATGCTTATGCAATCGAAGGCATCAAATTGTTGCTTACTGAAGTCATCCAAGTGTTGTGAAACATTCGAAGTAATAGCCCTACCCGCGCGTGGGCAAATATTTGAGCGCCGTTTCGCGCTGCTTTGAGACAAGCGTAGTGTCTGGTTTTCATAAATCAATCAATGTCAAATTGTTATTTTCACGGATTCTCCGTTCGGATATTGGTCAGGCTACAATTAGGTTGTGGAAATGTTAGCTGTATTGAGGTGAGTGCTGCTCATGATCATCTTGTCCAGTCGGCTCATTCCTCAGTGCCGATCAGAACATTGTCAGAATGTTATGTAGCTTACCAAGTGGATTGTTTTGCTCTTCACTCGCAGTCACTTAGTACCCTAGGCCTACTCCCGACCAAAAGCCTGTGACCTGTCTTAATCAATCCATGTGATTGTGTTTCGCTGAATCTCCCTCTGTATATTTGTGTTAATCGGTTTCAGGCTGATCAAATAAGTGGAGGTCGGTATAGGTAATCTACTCGTTTGCTCCTCTATCACCGATCAGGAACATTTAACGTGCGATAATGTCTCCTAAATCAGGTGTAGGCCTATATTGTTTTTGCTCGGCCGTGTATAGGTAGCTTCAAAAGCCCACGGAAGTTGTGAAATATCGAAGCCCACCGACATCAGCCCACGCCTGCTCCTACTCCTGCTTCCCGGCATGTGCACGGGAGAGACGGTATGAAAGGCTTATCCCGGCAAGAATGTGGTGAAATGGGACTGTATGGAATGGGCTCGTAAAAACACGGCCAACTTACCGTAAAGTCTGTCTGCAAAGGGTATTAGTACACCTACCTAGTGATCAGACCATCAGAGCGGTAACAGAAGACAGGGTCAAACGGGGGGAAGAAGACATGTGGAGACTGCCATCTCTGCCACCCCATGTGGTCCTCTCTCCAGCCAGAGAAGCTTCTCTCTGATCACAGCCCTGTTTTCCTTGGACACACTCGAAAGGCTTTCTCTCACATATCACTATCTACCCCGTCTATTTCTGTGACTCGGCAGATGTTGAAGAAAGCAACCCTTTATACTGTTACCATCCTAGAATGTCATCAGAAATGCATGTCTTCTCAGAAGTTGCCTTTAAACTTGTGTGACTTCCTCTTCTGAGTTTCCACACAATGGGATAAACTAGGTTGTCATGCAGATGAGGTTTGACCTTTGGCTGACTACAAAAGGAAGGAGGCATTTTAAGGTACCTTGGGAATGGGACATGTCTTTATACGTTGATATTAGCTTCCTGCCTTAAATGCTTTCATTGAGACACAGCCATTTAATGTTTTGAGGCTTTGAATGGAAGTGATGCACGTCATGTCATAATGACAATCATTAACCTGGTTGAGGAAATTGTGTCCATGTTTGTTTTTAGTGTGAAACCATTAGTTAGATCAGGGTGTTTTCATTTTGTGCCGGTGCAGCCAAACAGAGCTAAAATAGAATCAATGGTCTTATACAACTGGTTAAGATGGGGGACTTTGGCATCATTACTGAGCAGGTGTGTGTGTGTGTGTGTGTGTGTGTGTGTGTGCGTGCGTGTGCGTGCGTGTGCGCGCGTGAGACACTTTGACCCATGACTCAGTTGTTAAATAGTCGGTAGGGATTGTAGAATCAGCTTCAGTGTTTCATGTCAGGAGAGGGGCAAAGAGAGAAGGGGGAAGAGGCCAGGGAGTCTGTGACGTACCTTTCCTATGGAGTGAGCAGAGGGTGTAAAGAGATCCATAACTCCGTAGACCACACTATTTACCAAGAGAGTTTTCATCTAAATTCTTCCTAGCTGTCTATTTACCACCACAAACCGATGCTGGCACTTAGACTGCACTCAATGAGCTGTATACGGCCATAAGCATAAGCGTAAGCTTGGGACTTTAATGCAGGGAAACTTAAATCAGTTTTACGTAAATTCTACCAGCAACAGGAGGGAAAAAAACTTGAGACCGCCTTTACTCCACACACAGAGACGCGTACAAAGCTCTCCGTCACCCTCCATTTGGCGAATCTGACCATTCTATCCTCCTGATTTCTGCTTACAAGCAAAACTAAAGCAGGAAGCACCAGTGAATTGGTCAATAAGAAAGTGGTCAGATAAAGCAGATGCTAAGCAGGACTGTTTTGCTAGCATAGACTGGAATATGTTCCGGGGATTTTTCTAAGGAGTACATCAGTCACTGGCTTCATCAATAAGTGCATCAATGACGTTGTCCCCAAAGTGACTGTACGTACATACCCCAACCAGAAGCCATGGATTACAGGCAACATCCGCACTGAGCTAAAGGGTAGAGCTGCCGCTTTGAAGGAGCGGGGCTCTAACCCAGAAGCTTATAAGCAATCGTGCTATGCCCTCCAACGAACCATCAAACAGGCAAAGAGTCAATGCAGGACTAAGTTGGAATTGTATTTCACCGGCTCCGATGCTCGTCTTATGTGACAGGGCTTGCAAACTATTACAGACCAAAAGGGAAGCACAGCCACGAGCTGCCCAGTGACACGAGCCTACAAGATGAGCTAAATTACTTCAAGGCAAGTAACACTGAAACATGCTTGAGAACATTTGCTGTTCCGGACAACTGTGAGATCACGCTCTCTGTAACCGATCTGAGTACGACCTTTAAACAGGTCAAAATTCACAAGGTCGCAGGGCTAGATGGATTACCAGGATGTGTACTCCGAGCATGCGCTGACCAACTAGCAAGTGTCTTCACTGACATTTTCAACCTGTCCCTGGCTGAGTCTGTAATACCAACATGTTTCAAGCAGACCACCGTAGTCCCTGTGCCCAACAACACGAAGGCAACCTGCCTAAATGACTACAGACCCGTAGCACTCTCCTCCATAGCTATGAAGTGCTTTGAAAGGAGGCTGGTGATGGCTCATATCAACACCATTATCCCAGAAACCCTAGACCCACTCCAATTTGCATAGCGCCCAAACAGATCCACAGATGATGCAATCTCTACACTGCCCTTTCCCACCCAGGTGGTGAGGGTAGGTAGCAACACATCTGCCACACTGATCCTCAACACTGGTGCCCCCCAGGGGTGGGTGCTCAGTCCCCTACTGTACTCCCTGTTCACCCATGACTGCATGGCCAGGCACGACTCCAACACCATCCTTAAGTTTGCAGATGACAGAACAGTTGTAGGCATGATCACCGACAAGCACGAGACAACCTATAGGAAGGAGGTCAGAGACATGGCCAGGTGGCGCCAAAATTACAACCTATCCCTCAACGTAACCAAGACTAAGGAGTTGATTGTGGACTACAGGAAGAGGAGGACCGAGCACGCCCCCATTCTCATTCTCAAGTCTCCTGAACAGCTAATTAAAGGGGCATCCCAGACCCCTCTTTTACACTGATGCTACTCTCTGTTAATTATCTATACAAAGTCACTTTAACATTACCTCAATTACCTTGACTAACCGGTGCCCCGGTGACTCTGTACCGGTACTCCCTGTATATAGCCTTGCTATTGTTATTTTACTGCTACTGTTGAATTATTTGTTACTTTCATTTTCAATTTTTTTTACTTAACACTTATTTTTCTTTACTTCTTCAAGCATTGTTGGTTATGAGATTTGTAAGTAAGCATTTCACTGTAAGGTCTACACCTGTTGTATTCGGCGCATGTGACAAATAACATTTGATTTGATTTGGAACTCTCTCTTACTTTCACACACACACACGGACAGGCACACGTGTCTCGCTGAAATCTCCTATCCCATCCTTGTACAAACACACAAAGGACTTATACCTACTCGGCCCATTGAACAGATGGAATTCAAAACTTGATCTCAAGATTGGGGAGTGTACGTGTGAAGTCTTGTCTCTTATGACTGAAAGAGGAATCTTATGTTGGCCTGCAGAATCAGTGTTTATTATTTATGAGTGGATCCATTCAGATCAGTGGTCATGAAGGAAAGGAGACAAGGCAAAATGACATTTCAGAGTGTTTTCATCACTAGTCCCGTGGAGGTACAGTTTTTCTGGTAGGGCAAGCATGGCAGGGTTTGGCCGGGCCTTGCATCCTGGCATGCAGAGAACAAAGGCCTCGAGGAGGAGTGTAGACTCAGATTTATTACCTAGATTGGATCAGAAAGTGGTGTTTGAGGAGGGAATTTCTACCTGGGGAGGTGAATGTATAACGCTTAGTTTCTGGATCTGTGTGATCAGGCTATGGTATAAAATGTGCTGTGTGTGGGTGCATGTTTGCATGTGCATGCATTTTCGCTTGCTTGCGTGAGTATGTACGCGTGTGCACTTTTCATTGCGTGTGTGTGTGTGTGTGTTCCTGGTTCGGACTATCCCATATGTTTTCCCTGTACGACATCAAAGCAACAGAAAGCTTGCTAAAGTAAATTAAGCACATAGTGAGTGTGAGGGGTAAGCATCCGTAATTCTATATTGCCTGGAATGAGGTACAGGCTAAACTACAGATATTAATAGAGTTATGCTCTGTCTTTGTCAGCTGAAACTGAAGAAGCTGGCACTAAACGACGATATCAACCTGTATTTTCCCCATAGTGTGGCAAAGTTATTACGGTATCGTTTGAAAGAAACACACAGGTAACAGTGGAATAACGTAACTGTGGACATGACCTATTTAAAGCCTTAGGACAGACGCCTTCATATAAAGCATTCTTCTTCTAACAGAACCTGTAGCCAAACACAGCACAGAATTACAATGACACCCTGAAACAACCCACTGGGCACAGATGTCAGTTCAACGTCTTTTGTTGATTTAGATTTCGTTGAGTTGTTAACTAATGTGAAATCAACAAAAAAATGAAATGTGACTCGTTTCAGGAAACTAGTCGTACAGTACCAGTCAAAAGTTTGGACACACCTACTCATTCAAGGGTTTTTCTTAATTTTTACTATTTTCTACATTGTAGAATAATAGTGAAGACATCAAAACTATTAAATAACACATATGGGATCATGTAGTAACCAAAAAAGTGTTATTGCCACATATTGCCTTGATGACAGCTTTGCACACTCTTGGCATTCTCTCAACCAGCTTCATGAGGAATGCTTTTCCAACAGTCTTGATGGTGTTCCCACATATGCTGAGCACTTGTTGGCTGAATTTCCTTCGCTCTGCAGTCCAACTCATCCCAAACCATCTCAATTGGGTTGAGGTTGTGTGATTGTGGAGGCCAGGTAATTTGATGCAGCACTCCATCACTGTCCTTCTTGGTCAAATAGCCCTTACACAGCCTAGAGGTGTGTTTTGGGTCATTGTCCTGTTGAAAAACAAATTGTAGTCCCAAGAAGCGCAAACCAGATGGGAGGGCATATCGCTGCAGAATGCTGTGGTAGCCATGCTGGTGAGTGTGCCTTCTAAATAAATCACCTATAGTGTCACCAACAAAGCACCCCACACCATCAAACCTCCTCCTCCATGCTTCACGGTGGGAACCATACATGCGGAGATCATCCATTCACCTGCTCTGGTGGTTGAACATCTCAAATCAGACCAAAGGACAGATTTCAGACGGTCTAATTTCCATTGCTCATGTTTCTTGTCCCAAGAAAGTCTACTCTTCTCATTGGTGTCCTTTAGTAGTGGTTTCTTTGCAGCATTTCGACCATGAAGGCCTGATTCACACAGTTTCCTCTGAACAGTTTTTGTTGAGATGTGTCTGTTACTTGAACATTTATTTGGGCTGCAATCTGAGGTGCAGTCAACTCTAATGAACTTATCTTTTGCAGCAGAGGTAACTCTGGGTCTTCCTCTCCTGTGGCGGTCCTCATGAGAGCCAGAGTGTGCAAAGCTGTCATCAAGGCAAAGGGTGGCTACTTTTAAGAATCTCAAACATAAAATATATTTTGATTTGATGATAACATTTTTGGTTACTACATGATTCCATGTGTTATTTCATAGTTTTGATGTCTTCACTATTATTCTAAAATGTAGAAAACAGTATAAAAAAACTTGAATGAGTAGGTGTCCCCAAACTTTAGATTTAGCAAAAAAGAGTAATTCATTTGTTGCCAGAAGCACAGTTGCAGTCACCAACGCTCTGGCTAACATAAAAACAGTATACTAACCAGCTCTTTTAGGGCGAGTAAAATGGTCAGAGTGAGCTGTTCTCTCATTTGTGTATGGAAGTAGCTCGCAAGCTAGCCAACGTTAGCCAGTTAGCTTGGGTGCTTGACTGCTGTTGTTATGTCAGAACGCTCGGATCAACTCTACTCCTCGGCCAGAACGCTCCAACAATCTGACAAAGCTCTGAGTTTACAACACTCTGAGCACACTCTGTCACTCTAGATTAAATTAATGAACACACCCGTAGTATAAACCAGCCTTTAGTCTTGACATCTTTGGTTGTTTAAGTAAAAAGCCTCAGATGTGAATCCTTAAAGAGATGGGTGGGGCTAAGGCTTTAGAGGGTGTGAACGATGCTGAATGGTTGTAGACAAAGAAGAGCTCTCCAGTAGGTGTACCAAAAAATTCAAGGGCCATTTTCTCAAAAGTGAGGTTACAAGTTTATCAACTTTCAAAGCAGAATTTTTCCCCCATTGTTCCTCAACTGTCTTGTAAGATAAACCCTTTTCTAGCTCTGAGTCTCTACTTTTATCTTCTACTTTTATCCAATGTAAAAAAAACAATTTCATTCAAATTGATTCAAACACTTTTTGCCCAGTGGGAACTATATGGCCTACACCAGGGATCATCATCTAGATTCAGCTGCGGGACAATTGTTTTCTTGAGCGGATGATCGGGGGGCCAGAACACAATTAATAATAAATGGTAGACTGCAATTGACCGCAAGAATCCCAAACAGATATAATGTTTGACTAAAACATAATCATTTCAAACCTTGCTTACATTTGTATATGATCACGTCTCTTTATTATGCATGGGGATAATTGGGAACATATTTCCTAAATTAAACTCATTTGGAGCTGATTTCCTGATGATTTTGCAGTCTTTTATGTCCAACAATGAAGAAAAATTATACACATATTGCCAGTTGGGGAACCCTGGCTTACACTTTCTGGATACTTCGGCATAAGGAATACCTGTTAGGGCTGACGTGTTGTAACATCTGCCAGTGACATTTGACCTACTTGCAGTTCAGTAAAGTCCTCATGTGCAAAACAGCCTTTACTGTTTTCTTTGTACGTGTGCATGATTACCAAAATCAAATAATGAGATCGGGGTGAGAGTGTAGGGTATATATGCATAGGGGTAGAGGTGCTGCTACTGATGACCTTGCCACACACACACACACACACACACACACACACACACACACACACACACACACACACACACACACACACACACACACACACACAGAGGGCTCTTTCATAGAGGCAAAGATATACCATCAGGTTACATTCCCCCTCTTCATCACCACCCTCTTTGATACCTAGTGGTATCACTAGACTTCCCTTTCCCAGGATAAAAGACTCGACATGTCGTTACTCTCCTCTCTCTCTCTTTCTTCTCCTGGAACGTGTGCGCTTGTTCTATGACAGGCCAGAGACAGCAGCAGCAGCCATGGCGACAGGCCAGACAGAGGAGCCGATTGGTCCGAGATTACAAACCACACAGGAAGTTTTGCTGTTTGCCGCGGCCTGATTGGAGGTGAAGTGAAAGACAACGACCCCTTTGTGTGGATGCCTCCTGCTGACGTTTTCCACCGAACCAGTTCTGTCTCACATGTCCTTTGTTCCGTTGTGCCTCGTTGCAAGATGAGGTCTGATATAGAGGACTATAAGGGTTAATCAACCCATCTGGTGTGACATGTTTCATCTCAATACACCCAACCTCCTGCATGTGCAAGTTCATTATTTTACCTATAGCGGAGGCTCAGATCACTATAATATACAATTCAGGTGTGTGGCTATAGATTGCAGAGACTGAGCTTAATGTAAGGAACAGTGGTGTGAACAACCATGCCCTGTGTGTGTGGGAACAGATGAGTAGCAGGCTTGGCATGGTTCTGCTCGGCTCCACTGTCTGCATGTGGCTGGTCTGGGCTTGTGGGCTCAGCACAGAGGTGCCTACGTGACGAACGCGCTGATTGGCTAATGCAGGTGAGTGCATGCCAGTGTGTGTGTGTGTGTGTGCCTGAAGGCATGCGCTAGTCACACACCCACGCACGTACACAGTGTATACACACATACCCACAATAACGCTCATGCAGTCATCAAATAAGATCTAAGCCACACATAAAAGTAGCATTCATTCAGTGTCTCATACGGCATTTGTCTGCATGCAACAGACCATGGGTCTGGGTTAGGAGAGGGGAGTCGGTCGGCGTCTATAACCCAGAACCCGACCACCTAGCTGGGGCCTAAGTTATGGAGACTTCACTAGATACAGGCGAAGCATCTGGAAAGCTGCTTTCTGCAACTGCTTGAATCGCGGCCTTCCTCTCTGCCAATAGGTCTGTACATGTTCCTCTAAACCAAACTGACCTGCTAACCTGAGGGTATTAAAGAGCCTCCCCACAGGTAGTTGTCAGGACAATACCCACCACTAGTCTACTATGCATCTCCCAGGCTGCTCTTACAATGCCCTCCACAGTTACAGTAGACACTATTGTTAGAGCAGACGTCAAACTAACGCGTTGGCACTGGCTGCATGCTGAGCGGCATGTCTCAAAGCACAGGAGGGTAGAGGACGGGGTGACGGGTTGAACCGCGGGGGGAGGTTTGGACACCCCCTCAGGGTGAAGCGTCCATCCTGACCTCCTCTCAGACAGACGCCCAATAATACCTTACCCACAACGCCTCGGCAATGTTCCACTCCGACCAACGGCGGCTAAGTCTGGAGACTGCCGTGGTTCATCCTTTATCCCCACGCCGGACGGCGTTACCATGTTGTGTTTAATCTCTGTGAGAGAGTGTCAGAGTGCGATGCCCCCAGGTCTCGTTCTGTAAGCTCAAGAGATGTTTCTGATCTTGTTGGATGAGAAACAACTTGTGTGAAATGGGGGGCTCGGTGGAGTGGCTGCATTCTTGAGTGATGTCGACACGTTTCTTCATTGATAGAATCATGACATTTTCCCGTCTGCTTTAACCCCATGAGCGTTACGGGAATGTTGTCATGACAAAGGTCCATCCATTGAAGCTGTGAGGCGCGTCCGCCTCGAAGCGGGCGGTTTCGGTGGAGCCTTCCACCCAGCAGGACCAGTGGTAGCACAGCTATAAGTTCAAATTGAAAAGACTAGAAAGGGCAGGCAGGCACGCACGCATACACACACACATGCGCACACACGGACACACAATAACCCATTCCTGTGATCTTTGCTCACAAGCACAACTCTGGGAGAGATCTGAGGGCTTCAGGCCATGGTACCAGTACCAAAGCTATGAGGTCATCTTATTAAGATTACAACCCCTGTACGCCACGTACTGTACAGCCCTGTTTTCACTTCCCGTTAAGGTCTCTTGTGGGTGATAATGGGTGAGACGAAGGGAAAAGGAGGAACGGTCGATGGGGAACCCCAGTACAACGTGAGAAATCTCGCCGCCCTGGTAGATTTCACAGTCGTGTGGCGCTCCAGCAGACACTGTTAAACAGTCTTTGCCTTAGCTTATCATTATGGGACATTTCACCGTTTTTACTAATGGTCTCACCTTTCTAACTGTCTGGCTAGCAGATAGATATCATGGCCCAATTAGAGGATAGTGGCTATTTGTTTCCATTACGTGATACTTGTGTTCTTAAAATGTTTGGCTGTTGTGTGATGAATAATTAAACATGATGGAAATGCAGTTGAAGTCGGACGTTTACATACACTTAGGTTGGAGTCATTTAAACTTGTTTTTCAACCACTCCACAAATTTCTTGCTAACAAACTGTAGTTTTGGCAAGTCGGTTAGGACATCTACTTTGTGCATGACACAAGTAGTTTTTCCAACAATTGTTTACAGACAGATTTTTCACTTATAATTCACTGTATCACAATTCCAGTGGGTCAGAAGTTTACATACACTAAGTTGACTATGCCTTTCAATAGCTTGGAAATTCCAGAAAATGATGTCATGGCTTTAGAAGCTTCTGTTAGACAAATTGACATAATATGAGTCAATTGGAGGTGTACCTGTGGATGTATTTACAGGGCCTACCTTCAAATTCAGTGCCTCTTTGCTTGACATCGTGGGAAAATGTACAAACAATAGTACGCAAGTAGAAACTCCATTGGACCACGCAGCTGTCACACCGCTCAGGAAGGAGACGCGTTCTGTCTCCTAGAGATGAACGTACTTTGGTGCAAAAGTGCAAATCAATCCCAGAACAACAACAAAGGACCTTGTGAAGATGCTGGAGGAAACAGGTACAATAGTATCTATATCCACAGTTAAACGAGTCCTATATCGACATAACCTGAAAGGCCGCTCAGTAAGGAAGAAGCCACTGCTCCAAAACCGCCATTAAAAAAGCTAGACTACGGCTTGCAACTGCACATGGGGACAAAGATCGTACTTTTTGTAGAAATGTCCTCTGGTCTGATGAAACAAAAATAGAACTGTTTGGCTATAATGACTGTCATTATGTTTGGAGGAAAAAGGGGTAGGCTGCAAGCCGAAGAACACCATCCCAATCGTGAAGCACGGGGGTGGCTGCATCATGTTGTGGGGTGCTTTGCTGCAGGAGGGCTGGTGCACTTCACAAAATAGATGGCATCAGTAGGAAAATTATGTGGATATATTGAAGCAACATCTCATGACATCAGTCAGGAAGTTTGGTCGCAAATAGGTCTTCCAAATGTACAATGACCCCAAGCATACTTCCAAAGTTGTGGCAAAATGGCTGAAGGACAACAAAGTCAAGGTATTGGAGTGGCCATCATAAAGCCCTGACCTCAATCCTATAGAAAAATTTGTGTGCAGAACTGAAAAAGCTTGTGCGAGCAAGGAGGCCTATAAACCTGACTCAGTTACACCAGCTCTGTCAGAAGGAATGGGCCAGAATTCACCCAAATTATTGTGGGATGCTTGTGGAAGGCTACCAGAAACGTCTAGCAATGCTACCAAATACTAATTGAGTGTATGTACATTTCTGACCCACTGGGAATGTGATGAAAGAAATGAAAGCTGAAATAAATCATTCTCTCTACTATTATTCTGACATTTCACATTCTTAAAATAAAGTGGTGATCCTAACTGACCTAAGACGGAATTTTTACTATGAATAAATGTCAGGAATTGTGGAAAACTGAGTTTAAATGTAGTTGGCAAAGGTGTTTGTAAACTTCCGACTTCAACTGTAGATCCTAAAATGGACTGATACTCTAGAGAGAGAGAGAGAGAGAGAGAGAGAGAGAGAGAGAAACAATGATACCAAAGTAAAAAGTGGGGGGAGGTAGAAGGTTAAAAGAGGGTCTTAGAGGATGATAAGGCCGTGTCCCCTTTACCCCTCCCGGCCCTTCCCTATAGTCGTCTGTCCCACACACAGGCTGTTGGGTAGACGTGGGTGAGATGTTGGGATAGCAAGGGATAGAGGGACATTGTGAGGAAAGATGCCTAGCTGTCAAAGAGGCTGCTGTAAGTCTTTATCAACACCATCCCCTAGGGTGGGTGTGGGCATTGATAACCTCCATAGGAACGTATGGGCCACTACTGATGACATCATCATACCCTTAGGGATGCCCGGTTCCTTGCAGTTGTTTAGGGTGCACTACCTGGCTGTGATAACACAACGTGACATAGAATGGGCATTCACATTCAAGTCAATTATGGCATAATGGGTGGACTGGCAGCCAATTTGAGTGTACCCATGCCAGGAAGTAAAAGCAGGAAGTGTACCCTTCAAACTGTGCTGTGACTTTTTTTTTGTCAACTCAACTTACATTACAAAAAATACATTCCATTTGCATGAGCCACTTCAGTTAGCATCATTTAAATAAACATTCTACATTCTACATGGCAATCCAGCATCAGTTATTAGAACATTCGAAATGACCATGGAACTTTTTGTATCACAATACCAGGCAGCCATTTCGAGTGTATCCATGAGTTTACCATTCCATTTTCTAGGGTTAGATGTTCTATTAATTATTACTATGGCTATTACATTATTCATGTGGCTATTACATATTCCTGTGGCTATTACATATGCTGAGTACTTGTTGGCTGCTTTTCCTTCCAACTCATCCCAAACCATCTGAATTGGGTTGAGGTTGGGTGATTGTGGAGGCCAGGTTATCTGATGTAGCACTCCATCACTCTCCTTCTTGGTCAAATAGCCCTTGCACAGCCTGGAGGTGTGTTGGGTCATTGTCCTGTTGAAAGGCAAATGACAGTCCCACGAAGCGCAAACCAGATGGGATGGCGTATTGCTGCCGAATGCTGTGTTAGCCATACTGGTTAAGTGTGCCTTGAATTCTAAATAAATCACAGACAGTGTCACCAGCAACGCACCCCACACCATCACACCTCCTCCTCCATGCTTCACAGTGGGAACCACACATGCGGAGATCATCCATTCACCTACTCTGCGTCTCACAAAGACACAGCAGTTAGAACCAAAAATCTCAAATTTGTACTCATCAGGCCATAGGACAGATTTCCTCCAGTCTAATGTCCATTGCTTATGTTTCTTGGCCCAAGCAAGACTCTTCTTATTATTGGTGTCTCCTCTGAAAGGTTGATGTAAGATGTGTCTGTTACTTGAACTCTGTGAAGCATTTATTTGGGCTGCAATTTCTGAGGCTGGTAACTCTAATAAACTCATAGTCTGCAGCAGAGGTCTTCCTTTCCTGTGGTGGTCCTCATGAGAGCCAGTTTCATCATAGTGCTTGATGATTTTTGCAACTGCACTTGAAGAAACGTTCAAAGTTCTTGAAATTTTCCGGATTGACTGACCTTCATGTCTTTAAGAAATGATGGACTGTCATAATATGGACCAAATAGGGCTATCCCTATCTATTTCCCTATACCATCCCTACCTTGTCACAACACAACTGATTTGCTCAAATGCACAAAGAAGGAAAGAAATTCCACAAATTAACTTTTAACTTTAAACAAGGCACACCTGTTAATTGAAATGCATTCCAGGTGACTACCTCATGAAGCTGGTTGAGAGAATCAAAAGTGTGTGCACAGCTGTCATCAAGGCAAAGGGTTGCTACTTTGAAGAATCTCAAATATATTTTGATTTGTTTAACAATTGTTTGGGTTACTACATGATTCCATATGTGTTATTTCATAGTTTTGATGTCTTCACTATATACAACATATCAAATCAAAGATGACTTGTCACGTGCGCTGAATACAGAAGGTGTAGACCTTACAGTGAAATGCTTACTTACAGGCTCTACACAACAGTGCAAAAAAGGTATTAGGTGAACAATAGGTAAGTAAAAGAGGAGTTGGCGGGTGGTGGGTTGCAGATAGCCCAGTTAGCCAATGTGCGGAGGCACTGGTTGGTCGGGCCAATTTTGGTAGCATGTACATGAATGCATAGCTAAAGTGACTATGCAAATATGATAAGTATTAGCAGCTTAAAGGAGGGGTTGGGGGTGTACACAATGTTAATAGTCCGGGTAGCCATTTGATTACCTGTTCAGGAGTCTTATGGCTTGGGGGTAAAAACAGTTGAAAGGCCTTTTTGTCCTAGACTTGGCACTCTGATACCACTTGCCATGCGGTAGTAGAGAGAACAGTCTATGACTGGGGTGACTGGTGGCTTTGATAATTTTTAGGGCCATCCTCTGACACCGCCTAGTGTATCTTAGCCCCAGTGATGTACTGGGCCATACGCACTACCCTCTGTAGTGCCTTGCGGTCGGAGGCGGAGCAATTGCTGTACCGGCAGTGATGCAGCCAACCAATGTTGCTGCTGTAGAACCTTTTGAGGATCTGAGGACCCATGCCAAATCTTTTTAGTTTCCTGAGGGTGAATAGGCTTTGTCGTGCTCTCTTCCCGACACTGTCTTGGTGTGTTTGGACCATTCTAGCTTGTTGGTGATGTGGACACCAAGGAACTTGAAGCTCTCAACCTGCTCCACTACAGCCCCGTCGATGAGAATGGGGGCATGCTCGGTCCTCCTTTTCCTGTAGTCTACAATCATCCCCTTAGTCTTGGTTATGTTGTGGGATAGGTTATTATTCTGGCACCACCCGGCCAGGTCTCTGAACTCCACACTATAGGCTGTCTCGTCGTTGTCTGTGATTAGACATACAACTGTTGTGTCGTCTGCAAACTTAATGATGGTGTTGAAGTCGTGTCTGGCCATGCAGTCATGGGTGAACAGGGAGTACAGTAGGGGACTGAGCACGCACCCCTGGGGGGCCCCAGTGTTGAGGATCAGCGTGGCAGATGTGTTGCTACCTACCCTCACCACCTGGGGGCGGCCCGTCAGGAAGTCCCGGATCCAGTTGCAGAGGGAGGTGTTTAGTCCCAGGATCCTTCACTTAGTGATTAGCTTTAAGGTTACTATGGTGTTGAATTCTGAGCTGTACTCAATGAATAGCATTCTTATATAGGTGTTCCTTTTGTCTAGGTGGGAAAGGGCAGTGCTGAGTGCAATAGAGATTGCACCATCTGTGGATCTGTTTGGGCGATATGTAAATTGGATTGGGTCTAGTGTTTCTGGGATAATGGTGTTGATGTGAGCCATTGCCAGCCTTTCAAAGCAATTCATGGCTACGGACATGAGTACTAAGGGTCTGTAGTCATTTAGGCAGGTTGCCTTTGTGTTCTTGGGCGCAGGGACTATGGTGGTCTGCTTGAAACATGTTGGTATTACAGAATCAATCAGGGACATGTTGAAAATGTCAGTGAAGACACCTGCCAGTTGGTCAGCACATGCCCAGAGCACACGTCCTAGTAATCCGTCTCGCCCTGCAGCCTTGTGAATGTTGACCTGTTTAAAGGTCTTACTCACGTCGGCTATGGTGAGCGTGATCACACAGTTGTCCGGAACAGCTGATGCTCTCCTGCATGCCTCAGTGTTGCTTGCCTCGAAGCGAGCATAGAAGTGATTTAGCTTGTCTGTTAGGCTCGTGTCACTAGGAAACTCGCGGCTGTGCTTCCCTTTGTAGTCTGTAATAGTTTGCAAGCCCTGTCACATACGACGAGCGTCGGGAGGTGGTGTCGTACGATTCAATCTTCGCCCTGTATTGACGCTTTGTCTGTTTGATGGTTCGCTGGAGGGCAGAACAAGATTTATTATAAGCTTCCAGGTTAGAGTCCCGCACCTTGAAAGCGGCAGCTCTACCCTTTAGCTTAGTGCGAATGTTGCCTGTAATCCATGGCTTCTGGTTGGAGTATGTACGTACAGTCACTGTGGGGACAATGTCCTCGATGCAGTTATTGATAAAGCCAGTGACTGATGTGGTGTACTCCTCAATGCCATCGGAAGAATCCCAGAACATGTTCCAGTCTGTGATAGTAATACAGTCCTGTAGTTTAGCATCTGCTTCATCTGACCACTATTTTATAGACCAAGTCACTGGTTCTTCCTGTGGTCGGATTTACCAAATGGAGGGTGAGGGAGAGCTTTGTACGCGTCTCTGTGTGTGGAGTACAGGTGATCTAGAATCCCCCTGGTTGCACATTTAACATGTTGATAGAAATTTGGTAGAACTGATTTCAGTTTCCCTTTATTAAAGTCTCCGGCCACTAGGAGCGCCGCCTCTGGGTGAGTGGTTTCCTGTTTGCTTATTTCCTTATACAGCTGACTGAGTGCGGTCTTAGTGCCAGTGTTTGTCTGTGGTGGTAAATCAACAGCCACGAAAAGTATAGCTGAAAACTCTCTAGGCAAGTAGTGTTGCCTGCAATTTATCATAATATACTTCAGGCAAGCAAAATCTAGAGACTTCCTTAGATTTTGTGCACCAGCTGTTGTTTACAAATATACACAGACCGCCTCCCTCGTCTTACCAAAGTGTGCTGTTCTATCTTGTATATCCCGCTAGCTGAATATCAATGTCATCATTCAGCCACGATTCCGTGAAACATAGGATATTACAGTTTTTGATGTCCCTTTGGTAGGATATTCGTGATCGTACCTCGTCTATTTTATTGTCCAATGATTGCACATTGGCGAGTAATATTGACGGTAACGGCAGCTTTCCCACTCGCCTTCTCGTCCTCAAGAGGCATCTCGCTCTATGTTCCCTCTACCTGCGTTTCTTCCTCTTGCAAATAACGGGGATGTTGGCCCTGTCGGGTGTCTGGAGAATGTCCTGTGCCTCCTGCTTGTTGAAGAACATTTTTTTGTCTAATCTGAGGCGAGTGATCACTGTCCTGATATCCAGAAGCTCTTTTTTGCAGAAACATTATATACAAAATAAGTTACAAATAATGTGAAAAAAACAAACACATAATAGCACAATTGGTTGCTGCCATTTCTTCGGGCTCCATTTAAAAAAAAAAAATGTCATCAGAATTTGTTTTTGAAAAAATAAAGACAAATCTTTGAAGGAATAGGTGTGTCCGAACCTTTGACTAGTAATGTATGTTACTTTGAGTCTTGTCTACTTCTATGTTAAGATTGTCTCATGCCTCACTAAACATATTTCTGCCTCCATCTTACTCCATTGAAACCCATGTCACAGTTATTCTTGTCTTTCTCTTTACCTCTCCTACAGGACTATTTTCTCTGTAGCCTATTTCTCATCTCACAAATCAGCATGTTGAAATCTCTCTCCTTTTGTTTCCCTGTGTTTAATAATAAATCAGCTGCAGGATTGTTTTTCTCTCTGGCATCTTCGCCGGCTCAGCCCCCAAGCCACTGTGGTCTCTCAAAATGTGCTTACGGCAACAAAAAAAAAACTATAGCATGACATATTTATCTGTCATATTTATGCCACATTCATCTCCCATCAGACGTGTCTGTGCTCTGGATTAGAATGTGTTTCGGTATGTTTGATATGCTATAGGCCTGTTTATTTGAGCTGTGAAGAGCACTAGCTTGGAATGAAACGCTTGGCACATGACTCGTCATATTTCTTAGCATGAGGAGTGTCGGCCATTTTATGACTGATAGTTCGTTGACCTGAGGCTGCGAGGGGATACTGGAAGACTAACGCATAATTACTGGCCCAGTGAACGCAAGCCCCAAAATGATTCATGTCAGATAAAAAATTGCAAACTATTCGGGTAGCCGTGGTAACGGGTATACCGAGCAGCGTGTGTAAACAGTGTGGTCAGTGTTGTAGATATGTGTGGAGTGGATCCCACGGTGTGTGTGTGTGTGTGTGTGTGTGTGTGTAGTGGTGGCTGTACATAACCCTTGGCGCTCCTCTACCTCTGGTGTTCGATGACGTCAGAGAAGAAGCTTTCCTGTGTGTGTGTGTGTGTGTGTGTGTGTGTGTGTGTGTGTAGTGGTGGCTGTACATAACCCTTGGCGCTCCTCTACCTCTGGACACTCCCGTTCGATGACGTCAGAGAAGAAGCTTTCCCTCGACATTGTGTGTGTGTGTGTGTGTGTGTGTGTGTGTGTGTAGTGGTGGCTGTACATAACCCTTGGCGCTCCTCACCTCTTCCCGATGACAGAGAAGAATCTCGACGGTGTGTATGTGTGTGTGTGTGTGTGTGTGTGTAGTGGTGGCTGTACATAACCCAGCGCTCCTCTTCTGGACATTCGATGACAGAGAAGAATGCCATGGTAACCAGAAACTGCATTCACCTGTGAAAAGACTGGACACTCCCGTTCGATGACGTCAGAGAAGAAGCTCGACATTCCCACATCTCCGGAATCCCATTTATTCTGACGATGCCATGGTAACCAGAAACTGCATTCACCTGTGAAAAGACCAGATACATTCCCTGGCATTCCTTTTCGCAAGTACTCTATGGATTCATATACTGTATGTTGTTTCATACCCATCACACAAATATACCATTGGGCACATGGAAGTTAGGAAATAGATGGAATCTTGCTGGATGCCCTGAATACCTGTTAAAACCTCTTGTTCCAAGTAAACACTAGTTATCACACTACAGAGTTGCTACATGCAGATGGATACACCCACAACTCAGCTAGGAGCCCACGTAAACACTCACACGTACACCCCTTGGCACAGTTGGGCAACAAACACACACTCACGCGTACACAAACACGCATGCACCACACACGCACACACATGCACATACACCCCCTTCCACAAACCCTTCAACAATCCCTTCCTGTCAAACGTTGATGTGCCATGAGTAAGGGGGCGTGGCTAGTGAGTGATTGCCAGCTTGTTGGCAGCGGACAGTGCCCGAGAGGAATCTGAGGGGTGAGCTTAGCATGCCTGTGTCCCAGGGCCTCTAAAGCGAGGCGCAGAGAGACAAACGACAACAAGAGAACGGAGACGTGCTGGAGAGGTCTCTCTGGACATGTGGCCACTAAAAATAGAGCCAAGTGCAAACCACGGACCGGCATATCCTCATTGCTCTATCGACTGTGACAGATGGACAGTTGTCCAGTTGTAGGTAGGCCTGCCACTCGCATACCTGTGTGTGTGTGTGTGTGCAGGCATGCATGTTGCGCGTGTGTGTGTATGTGTGTATTCCTCACTGCCAAAGGGGTTGGCAGAAATAGTTGGTAAGGGCTGACTGTATGTGCACCAGGTCGAAAAGGAAAGCAGGAGTGAGGGAAAACCCGCAGTTCTCTCCTTCACTCCAGTCCATGCCACCACAAACAGGCCTAATGTTCACAAAGTGGCCCATAACTGCCTAGGAGGGCCAGCAACCGTAGTAACGAGGGGTAAAAACCCAGAATCTGAAAACCACTGGCCTGGAACTCACTTATAAACAGTCCTTGTTCGACAAAGACTCAGATTATTAAATTACTTAACGCAAGGACACTTGACATTTTACTTGGTCTGAGAGAACAGAGAACAGGGGGGGGGGGGGCTGAGAGAGGAGTGAGAGACGGGTGAGCGAGGGATGAGAGAGTTGTATAGAGAAGTTAGAGAAGGGCTATAAAGGGGTGACATCGGAGCAAGAAGGGTTTGAAAGTGGAGATAGAAACATATGAGAGGGGTGAGAGAAGGATGAGAGAGAGGAGGACAGAATGATGGCGGGATGAAACAGAATGACAGGCCTTTCCCCTCCTTCCCTCGTTGCAGGAGTTTCTGTTCTTATAAAGCTCTCCCTAAGTAGCTCAATATGTCGGTGGTGGGTTGCCAGTGTTGTGAATGTCACCCCTCCTGGTCTTAGGATCGCTTTACTGCCTGTATGAATGGACTCCATGTGCTGAGGGATTGTGTGTGTGTGTGTGTGTGTGTGTGTGTTGTGTGTGTGTGTGTGTGTGTGTGTGTGTGTGTGTGTGTGGTGTGTGTGTGTGTGTGTGTGTGTGTGTGTGTGTGTGTGTGTGTGTGTGTGTGTGTGTGTGTGTGTGTGTGTGTGTGTGTGTGTGTGTGTGTGCATGTGGTTCAGTTTAACCCTTTACACCGAGCGCTGCACCATTTAACCCCTGTGCCTCAGGAGTGAGACTCCAATTAACAGCCTTTCCCGTTCTTTCAGCTGCAGCTGGTGCCACATATGCAACAGGACTGCATCCGATCTACATACGACGCAGTGATACTGTGTCTATCAATGATTTCAGGTTCACACTCACTCCATGCACACACCGTCGGTGTCAGTCCATTGGACTTTCATTTAAGCACGTTTGCATCAAGCAGCATATGGCTATTGTATCGATGATATGGCTTTTTCAGGAGTCATTTTATCCACTTCTAGTTTTCTTTGTTGCATGCTTGAAGTCCAGCACAATCTCCACTTTACCACATGGAGGAACTGAAATCGAGAGAGCGACAGGACAAATAAGTAGAAGGTGGGAAAAGGTGTGCGGGGAAATAAGACTGTGATTTCTTCGGCGTCAAAAAGGGCGCACGAAAAGTTTTCCAAAAGTGTTGGGGAGCGCTCTCAAAGTGTTCTCATTAGATAGCTCGTGTCGAACTCGGTGAGGTGTGTGAGACTCTGTGAGGTGTGTGAGAGTGAGAGGCAGAGCACTCCCCTAGCTGGTGTGGTGCATCCACCCACTCGTGCTGCGTTTGGCCTGCTGCCTGCATCAGATCGAGAGAGAGAGAGCAAGGGAGTTATGGACTGTTACTGAGGACATTTGCTTGTCATGTTTCAGGAGCTCTGGAAGTGAAAAGGAAGAAAATGAAGAGATTGGGAGGAAGAAGGACAGCTGCGTAGCTTTGAGCAGCCCTGTGTTCTCTCTGTGGTATACAATAGACTTGGAGTGATGGCTTCAATATGGATGAAGAGGTAATCCCGTAAAAAACACATGAAACGGATTTCTTCAAAGAGTATGGTTTTAATCTTTCCATATGACATCTAATATGCTGCATTTGTGTGTTTCATCATACGTTATGGTAGAATCATTTACTGAACAAATCCCCTGATGGTTGGATGAGAGTGTGGCTCACTGAAATGCAGCTCTACTATCCGGTAAAGAAATCCCAGGACTAAGGGCAGGGTTTCAGAGCTGGCTCCAAGAGCATCTGGGGTTATGGTCGCACTTCCTAGGTTACTGTCCTGGTTTGGACATTTAGATTCCTATGCTGCAAGTTACAGTGCTCAGAAATAGCTTTGTCCTGGGTTGTGTTCAGTTGGGCACACGTTGCCAAATGTTTCGCAACGGAAAACTAAATCATGTGTTCTCATTGGACAAATTCAACAAGAACCTCCCACGTTTCACATTTCTTCCAAACGTTTTTTTCCCAACTGAACACAGCCCTGGTGTTGTTGACTCAGGAAATGGATGCGTCTTCACCAACGTCATGGCTCTAGTCCTCCTACTCAGCCTTTACGTATTTCTGAGCACCTATAAGATGTATGATACCTACTAATGGTCTATTTACTTGAGACAGAAATTAAATTAGGGAGGTTGGGTTGGCGTAGTCCGCGACAGACTAGCAATCCAAAAATGGCATGTTCGAGTCGCATCAGGAACAACTATAGCATTTTACCTAACCCTTCCCCTTATTCTAAACTTAACCGGATGAACCCAACCTATTATGTAAATTCACCTAACCTTTGTTGTTAGTTTCCCTAACCAGCCATGTAAATTCCACCTGTAATTCTCCCTTGTTGTTACGTGTTGTAATACTCAAGTCCGTTCTTGAGACCACAAATTGAATGTCTCGGTCTTGTCTCGCTATCAGATACATTTTTACTCTGTCTTGACTCCGTCTCAGACAATGAACAATCGTAATTTTGACTTGCCTGCCTTGCCTAGTTAAATTAATTAAGGTTACATTTTTTTTATTTAAATACAAAAATTAATACAAATGTTTCCCAAGACCAGCAGAGTAAAAAAAAAAATCATAATTATCAGCTCCCCTTCAATCAGTGCATAAACTGCTTCGCCGGACCAAATATTCACACTCCTTTCATGACACGGCACTATCTTATCGCCTATTGAAATCGGGGCTTCCGACTTTACTTGTAATATTACAGTCCTTTACTTTCGTTGAAAAAAGAATCCTAAAATGTTTTCGAGCTCATCAGAATTTCCTTGATTCACTGGAAGGGAAGAGTGGGGGAAATTGTTTGAAAGTTGCATACTCACTATTAGTAAGGGGAGACCGGGACAACATATTTAGTCTTTTTATCTATTATAGACCTGTTTGGGTTCGTGATAATTTGTAGAGTGGCTCTCTATTTTCCCTCTCAATGCATATTTTTACCATTCTGTTATGTCTGAAGAATACATACTTCCGGCGCCGA
Organism: Oncorhynchus masou masou; assembly: GCF_036934945.1. Classification (NCBI taxonomy): domain Eukaryota; kingdom Metazoa; phylum Chordata; class Actinopteri; order Salmoniformes; family Salmonidae; genus Oncorhynchus; species Oncorhynchus masou. The sequence goes on along the minus strand of NC_088242.1, from coordinate 36,267,408 downwards.
CAGAGATGGCCGCCTCACTTCGCGTTCCTATGCAGTCTACTGTGCACTTGGGAAGAACTACTGAATATAAGAGCAACATCAACTCACCATCAGTACGACCAGGAATATGACTTTCCCGAAGCGGATCCTGTGTTCTGCCTTCCACCCAGGACAACGGAATGGATCCCAGCCTGTGACCCAAAACAAAGACGTCATAAAAGAGGGAAACGAAGCGGTCTTCTGGTCAGGCTCCGGAGACGGGCACATCGCGCACCACTCCCTAGCATACTACTCGCCAATTTCCAGACTCTTGACAACAAGGTTGATGAAATCCGAGCAAGGGTAGCATTCCAGAGGGACATCAGAGACTGTAACGTTCTCTGCTTCACGGAAACATGGCTCACTTGAGAGACTCTAACGGAATCTGTGCAGCCAACTGGTTTCTTCACGCATCGCGCCGACAGAAACAAACATCTTTCTGGTAAGAAGAGGGGCGGGGGCGTATGCCTTATGGTTAACGAGACGTGGTGTGGTCACAACAACATACAGGAACTCAAGTCCTTCTGTTCACCTGATTTAGAATTCCTCACAATCAAATATTGACCGCATTATCTACCAAGGGAATTCTCTTCGATTATAATCACAGCCGTATATATTCCCCCACAAGCAGACACATCGATGGCTCTGAACAAACTTTATTTGACTCTTTGCAAACTGGAAACCACATATCCTGAGTCTGCATTCATTGTAGCTGGGGATTTTAACAAGGCTAATCTGAAAACAAGACTCCCTAAATTGTATCAGCATATCGATTGCGCAACCAGGGCTGGTAAAACCTTGGATCATTGCTATTCTAACTTCCGCGACGCATATAAGGCCCTCCCCCGCCCTCCTTTCAGAAAAGCTGACCACGACTCCATTTTGTTGCTCCCTGACTACAGACAGAAGCTAAAACAAGAAGCTCCCGCGCTCAGGTCTGTTCAACGCTGGACCGACCAATCTGATTCCACGCTCCATGACTGCTTCCATCACGTGGACTGGGATATTTTCCGCACTGCGTCCAACAACAACATTTGATTGATTCGGTGAGCGAGTTCATTAGAACGTGCATTGAAGATGACGTTCCCATAGCAACGATTAAACATTCCCAAACCAGAAACCATGGATTGATGGCAGCATTCGCGTGAAACTGAAAGCACGAACCACTGCTTTTAACCAGGGCAAGGTGACCGGAAACATGACCGAATACAAACAGTGTAGCTATTCCCTCAATGGCAATCAAACAAGCTAAGTGTCAGTATTGAGACAAAGTTGAGTCGCAATTCAACGGCTCAGACACAAGAGGTATGTGGCAGGGTCTACTGTCAATCACAGATTACAAAAAGAAAACGAGCCCCGTCACGGACCAGGATGTCTTGCTCCCAGGCAGACTAAATAACTTTTTTGCCCGCTTTGAGGACAATACAGTGCCACTGACACGGCCCGCAACCAAAACATGCGGACTCTCCTTCACTGCAGCCGACGTGAGTAAAACATTTAAACGTGTTAACCCTCGCAAGGCTGCAGGCCCAGACGGCATCCCCAGCCGCACCCTCAGAGCATGCGCAGACCAGCTGGCTGGTGTGTTTACGGACATATTCAATCAATCCCTATACCAGTCTGCTGTTCCCACATGCTTCAAGCATTTCGCTACACTCGCATTAACATCTGCTAACCATGTGTATGTGACAACTAAATTTGATTTGATTTGATCAATGTTCTTCTGAAGTATGAACACAGAGCTGCTGGACATGTTGAACTGTAATTATGATGGCAAATTTGACACAATTACAATCATGGTCTTGAATTGCACTCACATTTTTCTGGTTTCTGTCTTTACTTGGTCTCGGACCCCACACCCCACCTGGTGATCTTGGTCTTGACTCGGACTCGATTTGCTCCTATCTTGAATCGGTCTCGCTTTAGGTGGTCTCAAACACCACACTGGTTGTTACGAACACGGCACTGGTTGTTCCATTTTCAGATATTTTGCTTGTTAGTTACTTCCCAATGCACAATAATGCCTACAAAATAGATGCTTTGGGGTATGGAAAATAGATATCTGAATAGGAAGATTGTGATATATATACGTCATCTAATTTGTATGCTATTGTACAACCGGGTAAGACATGATACTATGAGTCCTATAATTCATGTGATATTGTACGACCGCTATTCCATTTACGATGTAACATGATGTTGCATATCATACGAAATGGAGTGTTTTATGTATCGAATGATATGAGTAGTCCTGAGACCAGGTTGTCCTCCTTTACCCCAGTTTGAACTCTGGGTTGGTTGTCAACACCTTGAAGGGAAGGGCGCCATCCATCATTCCTAAATGAGAGACAGCAAGGACAACTGATAGGTTATCTTTCAGCATGGAGGTTTCCCAACCCTGGAGTAAAATGACAGGTCGTCACATTTTCACAGAGGCACTTCCCTTACCCTCAGTCCTCCACATCCTCTTTTCCTCTTCTTATTCTGTTTCATTTTTTTTGTTCTCCGCAATGCCTTCAGGGTGTAATGCCTTTTCTTTGCTGTTTTTTCTGTCACGATGTCCTGATGTGGTCCTGTTTTTACATACTGCTTTCTGGTTTTATTTGGGGGTTTTGCCAGCCGTAAGTACAGTTCGAATGTCTCAACCTGACACCATTGTTCACTCATTGTTCATACCTTGATGATATGTTTGACTATGAGTTGTTTCTCTCTTGGAGATATTCGATATTTAGGCCCACATAACAGTATAGCATCTAGCATCCAACGGACCTATCATCTGATTTTATAGAGGTGATTAATCTGTAGTCTAATCACTTTATTGACTTTATTTGACATTATTACCATGCAGAAAGCTCAATAATTATCTCTATTTTGGGTGTTTTAAGACATCAGCATACAGATGTTGGACCTTAATTTGATCACACTTTTGTTGCTGAGAATTTTAAGCAGGAAATTGCAAACTTGTGGTGTATTTATAGTGGCTTCTACAGTTTGTAATTTCCACTTTCAAACCTCAGACTTGATTTGCCCTAATGAAAAATGTATCAACCCCTTCAAAAATGTCCATTAATTATAATCTACATAATCATTCAGATTTCCTGTTGCTGCAAACTGGCTCAAATTAAGATCCTACATCTGTACACTCCCGTTCTTCCCCACTCATCAAATCACATCAAAGTCCAAATGATTGGATTTAACAGGCTTGCATCCTTCAAATAGACTCTTACCAACATAGTAAAATGCAACAGACCTGTTTTTTCCTTCCACTGTTGGAGAACATGAAAGTTTGTTTAGTCTGTGTTGAACCATCACTCCACGCATCGCTCCACTGCTCATTGATCACGACGTTGGAAGAGGGACGGATGGAGAGTCACAGCTCGTAAAGACGACATTTTCAGACGTTAGCCTCTCTGGTAATTACCAGTGGGATGTGACGGATGTGCTAACGCTAGACTGCTAGTCCTAATTGGGGCCTAACCATTGAAAGGAACAGCCACTTCAGTCAGAACATGCCTCGTCTGGCATCACTGCCAGCCATTAGCGTTGAATGGATTCCATAATGTTCCATTAAACCCATTCTCTATCACTCTGTTGTGTTCATTCACTCTCTCTTTTTCTTCCTCTCTTTCTCTCATTCTCTTGTTCGATCTCTCTCTCTCTTCCTCTCTCTCTCTCTCTCTCTCTCTCTCTCTCTCTCTCTCTCTCTCTCTCTCTCTCTCTTTACTCTTTCCCTCAGTACCTCTCTTTTTGGCTTGATCACCCTAAATGGGGGGAGTGCATTTTTATTGTTCCCCTAATGATTTGAGGCACTGATCAGTAGAGAGCTTTTAAGGTGAGCACGTCATCCCGCATTTAAAAAGAAAAAACACGCACAAAACAAACAAATGTCCCGTTCCAGGGCGAGATAGTGTGTGGTGACTGACCTCCTTTGTAAACAAACTGACGCACTGAAACGTTTCTTTTTGTTGTCTTGTTTTATTTCCCAGTGCTGGCCTGCTCCTTTTGTGACTTGTTGTGTGTTTTTATCTCTCTCTGATATGAGGGCATTCCATTGGCGTGGTGTAACGCACAGGCCACATGGTAGCATCGCCCTCCACACAGCACATTTCCAATGGCCAGTGTGAGGCGGGTTAACCTCTACACCGCCTTCTACGTGTGGGAAGAAGACCTCTTATTCATCATGACTTCAAAGGCAGAACTGATCCTAGATCAGCACTCGTACTCTGAGGCGCTTTGTGAATACGGGTTGCAGGTTTGGGGGAGAGATATACCTCTGTTGTTGGGAACGTGGGGGAGTGGGGTGGTGGTGAGGAATTGAATGTTGTGGAGGGAAAAATGATGCCGGTTGATAGAGAACAAGGGCGTATTTGAGTCGATATAGAGTGGATGGAGGGAAAGTGAGAGTGAGGGAGGGTGAGAGGAAAATGATATAGGAGAGAGGGAGGGAACACACCCAAAGGGAGTGGTGCAGGTGGATGGCAACCAGCCATGCTGTGGGGCAGTGTGCATGTGTGTGTATGGGGGGGATTAATTTTACTCTAGGAGGCGCTATTGACTGAAGACAACACAATGCCACCACTTCCTTTCTGCCTCTCCCTTTTGATGAAATCTATTCATTTTCTCTCTTCTCTCGACAAATGGCCGCCACTTCTTATGCCCTTTTTCTAGTAAGAAATCCAGACTGCCTCTGTGTAGTTATGTAACTGGGGTTCGTCTGGGCTTCAGAGGAAGAGCCGATAAACAAAGATCAGTGACCAAACAGGAAGTGGGGACACCAGCCAGATTGGGTTGCATTTTAATTCACATCCTCAGGAGCTTCTGTGTCACACAATGCAGGATTCAGTATGGAAATCAGACAGGTCACCCATAATACAAGTCGGTATTCGACATCCATCCATGTCTGAGGTTGTCGGGAGATGATGTTGAAACCGCCCACTAAGGGCAACAGTGAGTGCCGTCACCTTCAAGTGGGTTTCGGTTTTGCGTTGTCGATGGGGATTACTGATGGGCGTTTGATTCCAAGAAAGTTCCTTTTTATATTGTTGTTTTAAGCCTAAAAACCTTAAACATTTGGAGTTAATACCTAAACTTAACCTTAAACACTTGAATTTGAGGTTTGATAAAAATGTCTGAGTTGAGACTGCGAGAGCTGGTTCATCGCCTTGGTGCACAACATCAGTTTCTGAACAGATTTGGTGGTGCATGTTGTTGATTGGAAATATTTGACTTTGGCTTTGTCATACTGTGTGGATAGGCAAGTGTGCCTTGTGTGTAATGTGTGTTGTGTCTGTGTAACAGTAAGTGTGTGCTAGCAGGTTTGTGTAAGTACGATATGTCTCCATATATCATTGTGACATGGTGGAACGTTGCTGACACTTCCTGGTCCCGTGGGGCTTTTCCTTTCCAACCCCACCCTATTGTCACCGGTGGCGATTATTCCACTAAACACTGCAAATGATTTCATGTAGGTAATCGTTCAGCGGTTCAGTGATCATCAATGGACTCAGTCACTGTATGATCAATTATTAGAGCATACCTGCATACTGTATGGAAGGAAAATAGAAGTTCTGCGATTGAGCAGGCAAATAGATTTCTGGAAAAAGTAGCTTTCCAGTGTTTTTATGTTGTTTTCTCAAGTCAGTCAAAACTGTGTATTCAGTGAGTCTCCACTTTCGACACCCTGAATAATTTGCCCCAATTAGGTTTAAATGTAATTCCTGTTGACGTCAACGATTAATACTGTTATTATTATGATTCAGTATGAATAAATGCTCTCAAAAAGAAAACAGCTGGGACTTGAAACCCTCAAAGGAAAAGCGAGGCAGTTCTGAAGGCACTCCAAGACAAGTAGTCCTTCAATCAAGATGCCAAACTCCCTCACTGACTCCGTCTCTGCTCCTGTCGTACTTTACATGTTCGGCATTTTTTTCTCTCCAAGGCTATGTCCCAAATGCCACCCCATGTCCCCTAAATAGTGCACTACTTTCGACCAGGGCACCGTAGGGTTCTGGTCAAAAGTAGTGCACTATATAGTGACATTTGGTACAGTATTGGATGTACCCGAAGACTCGCTAAGTGATTCTACTTAATGTGGAGAGAGAAGCGTGGGGAGCAGACGAAATCAAAATGTATTTTAGCAGCTCTGCGGTCCGGCAGGACTCCCATTCTGAGCTATTTGACTAGCATGCGATGCCAGAGGGCAAACCCAGAAACTCTACTCTTCTCCACCTTAGGGGTGTAATATTTCCTGCCAAGTGTGCAAGTGCAAGAAATAATTAATTCCTGAGATTCCACGCGCTGAATGTCAAATCTTCATGTCTGTATGCATTGTGTTGAATGATTCTGACATCTGCTTCCTAAGGCAAGAACAATATGAACTTGACCACCATCATTGCGGCATATAGATTTTGGCATTGGGTTTGGACTGTATAGAGTCTGTGAATAATGTTCTATTACGTCTGATGATCATTTCATAGGTGGCCCTTGTTGTACAGTAGCCTAACTTCTATGTCGAACGTTTAGCTATCATTATCAGACTAACTGCACGTGTGCATGTGTCTGTTTAGCCTAAGGTATAGTAGGCCTCAGTGGAGGCTGCTCAGGGGAGGACGACTCATAATAATGGCTGGAATGGAGTGGAATGGAATGGCATCAACCACATTGAAACCAGGGGTTTGATGTGTTTGATACCATTCCATTTAGTCCATTCCAGCCATTATTATGAGTCGTCCTCCCCTCAGCAGCCTCCACTGGTAGGCCTACCTGTATACATGTGTGTTTCAGGGTTAACTTGCCGGGACGGGTAAGTGAGTGTTTGTGTGGAGTGTGTCATGGTCATGCACGGTTGTCAGGGTGGGTTTCGGTGACATGTTAATGACAGTCGGTAACCCCATGACTCACAGTCCCCCCCCTCCCTCACCCCACTTGCCCCCGGTCGGTCCCAGTGCAAACATTAACCTGCTGGGAACTCCCTCACTCAGCCTGGCTGGCTAGGACCCACTCTACTTTGTGGCACGCTAGCTCCCACAACACTCTGTCTCTCTTGTCGTTCTCTCCCGAGGTCTCGCTCTCTCCCCCTCTCCTCCCGTTCATCTTAATGTCCCCATGCTGTCATCTAATAGCACCATTAGAGCCAGTGCCAGGCAGACAGGTTGGCACACACACATTTTTTTTTCTTCATTTCTCATTTCATGCTCCTCTCTTGTTTTGTTCTTCTGACGTATGGAAATTGACAGAGGCCATTTGATGGGAAACCGAGAGCTGTTTCACATTATATCCTTCTTCTACTAGCCTCATTGTCAGACGCAGTAGTAGGATGTATATGAAGTTGCTGGGCTGGGAACGTTGAATCACGTCTCCTGTGTGACTATCTCCAGTCTTTTATTCCTAGTGCTGATTGGTTTACGAGGCCTGGACTGATGGTGCGGCCTGTATGCATGCTCCTTCCCATGGTACGGTATGACGGTATAGACACAATGCCAAGGCTTCCTAGGGAGCTGCTGTTTGTGTGACTAAGCCATAGTCACCACTGGGCCAAGACACCATTACAACACACTGGAGTGCACTTAGTCTTAGGGAACATTAGTATTTTTTGGGACAGTTTCCTGGGCATAGATGAATACTAGGTCTGGACTTATTCAGGAGCGTGTTCGTTGGAGAAAATACATTGCGCATGCTTCGACACACAGAAACCTTAGTCTTCTGTGTGTCGGGCTGGGAATCTGCATGAATACAATTTGGGACATTGTGTATTTGTACTATTCATTGTGTTTGTGTTGATTTTGAGTTACAGTGCAGTGATATTGAGTCAGCCGCCAGCCCTGTGTCTCCTCCATCTGTGTGGAGCTACTCTCCCCTCTCTTTCGACTCCAGTGTTTTCGTCTCTGCCTTTGGCGAGAGGGTGAGGAAAACCCTGTTGTCTCCACCCTTGCACGTCGTCACCCGTCACCGATGACGCTGGCCCCTAGACGCCCACTTGCCCAGGAGCACCCACTCTGCCAGGGCAGGCATGCCCGCCGTGCCTGCCTACTCACTCACACTTTTATTATTTCTGGGGGCTTTTCTAAAATTAGCGGTGGATCTAGGAGGACCCAAAGAAAGGACCTTGCATTTCCAACAAAAACAGGCTCAGAAGTTACACCGCGTAGCAGGACTCGCGTTAGAGTGAGTCAGAGACATTTACTGTAGTTGTTGAGTCAAGTTGTAGCACTGGCAGCGTGTGTGTGTGCGTGTGTGTGCGTGTGTGTGTGTGTGTGTGTGTGTGTGTGTGTGTGTGTGTGTGTGTGTGTGTGTGTGTGTGTGTGTGTGTGTGTGAGTTGAGTGTTGAGGCCAAGCCATGGGTCTCCCCATAAGACGTATAGAGAGTTTGGCTGGCTATGGTCTAGTGAGTGGGTGGACAAGCAGTAAGGGCCTATCATGAACAGGAAATTCATGCCTCAATGCAGTTTTATTGAGACATGATGTTTTGAGTCCAAAATATAATGAATCAATAAGGCACGAGGTGGTGTGTTATATGGCCAATATACCATGGCTAAGGGCTGTTCCTAGGCACGACGCAACACAGAGTGTTAGCTGGTTTATCAATGTAATTAGAGCAGTAAAAAATGTTTTGGGGAAATACCCGTGGTATACGGTCTGATATACCACGGCTGTCATCCAATCAGCATACAGGGCTCGAACCACCCAGTTTATAAGTATTTTTTAACTATGACTTGCTCTGGTTTTTTCTAGGATGACTCATTAGTGTATTTGGTTATAGTTGTGTGGTTTGGTTGGTGATCCTAGCCGTTAACTAGGTCTAAGTTTAGGTTTCGGTCTGTATAGACACATTCCCAATGGTATTATTGGGAATAGTCCCCCCCACCCCCTTTCTCTCCCCTCAGATTCCGGGAACTGTTGCCTGACTTGCCTCTTGTGGTGAGGGAGAGGTTTAGCTATGTTTGCTGAAATCCTTTTTTTTTCATTTTTCTGCCTTGGCAGCACGCAGGCTGCTAGGGTGTGAGACTTCTCTCCCTGTTCCCTTGTAAAGCTAAGCCATGTATACAACCTGACTTCCAATGTTCCTGACCTGGGAGCCCCCGTTTCTCATAAAGAACATGATGTTGCCTAGCAACAAGCAGGGTCAAGTCTAGGGGGTATGACCTTTGATCTCCACAGTAACGTTGACACTGTTTTCCCGCCCCCCTGGATACAGTGGGGTTAAACTCCATGATTTCACCTGTTCAACTCAAATCAAATCACATTTATTCATAGAGCCCTCCTTACATCAGCTGATGTCACAAAGTGCTGTACAAAAACCCAGCCTAAAACCCCAAACAGCAAGCAATTCAGGTGTCGAAGCATGGCAACAGGGCAGGTCTGGAGCCTAATGTTTGTATGGTTAGTGTTGGCTTGGAAAGATATGTTTAGTGACAAGTGCTACTGTGCAAACCTATGTGAGTGAAGTTATGATACAGTTTGAGCAATGGAAGAAGGACTGAAAAAGATACATACTACTGAGGCTTATACTTAGGACTTAGGGAATGCATGAGTCAGCATGCTTTTAGCCTTTCTCCACGCACGCACACACACACACACACACACACACACACACACACACACACACACACACACACACACACACACACACACACACACACACACACACACACACACACACACACACACACACACACACACAAAGTCCAGTTATTACCTCTGTACAGGTGAGTGTTTGCCTTGCTGTCACTCTTTATTGACTTGGTTCTTAGTGAGTAAGTACAGTCTGCCTTTCTTTCTCTTTTTGTCACTCTGCCCTCCTTTGTTTCTGTGCCCTTCCTGGCAACCCTGGGTTCTCCTGACAGGTCCCAGATATATTACATTCCTCTCACTGTACATCGTGAACGCTAGTGCTGAGTGAGCGATTAACCAATATGTCCGACGACGTCAGTTCAATTATTTGAATTCCTTTTTGTCTGTGAGCTCAGTGCGCACATCGCACTGGAGATAAATCAGATCATATGCCCGAACGGTGCGAAGTTGTAGAGAGTTGAAGTTTCCAACAGGCCAATGTTCTGCATAGTTTAGCGTAGAAAACGTGATAATTTACCTACAATGACCATAATCCATTGTGCGGCTAAACTGGTCCTGTCTGTGTTTCTTTTATGTCTTCTATGGATACATAGAGAGCAGTTTCTTCAAGGTATCTCTACCTGAAAATACATAATCTAAGTAATTGATAGTTGGTATTCAGCAGTCATAAAAGTTGGCTTTTTTACGTTGCAGAACTACTAAAATAGTGATTTTGTCAGACAGGCAGCAGCTCTACAGAGATGATATGATGACTTGGAATGAAATAACGTGATCCAATAAACCAATTGTATATACACAACAACAACATATTTTATTTCAGTAAATTAATGTCAATAAAGGATGGTTAATAAGTGATAACAAGTCATGTGCAGTCACTACCATCATGGGACTTTTATTAATTGTTTTTACAGCATTCAACTCACATAATGCATAGTGCGTTTAATGTTTAAAAAATAATTGAAACCAAAATCGTGGTAGTTTTTTTCAAGGAAACCGAACACACCCCAAAAAGCACTAATCGCTCAGCACTAATAATCACTAGTCATCTGCACATCCACTGTGTGAAAGTGTGTAGTTACTACATACAGGTTTCTGAGAAAAGGATACATGCATGCAGGTTTGCTAGCCATGGGTTTATGCCCATGTGGATATACACTACATTACCAAAAATATGTGGACACCTGCTCGTCGAACATGTCAGTCCAAAATCAGGGGCATTAATATTGAGTTGGTCCCCCCTTTGCTGCTATAACAGCCTCCGCTCTTCTGGGAAGGCTTTCCACTCTTCTGGGAAGGCTTTCCACTAGATGTTGTAACATTGCTGCACGGACTTGCTTTCATTCAGCCACAAGAGCATTAGTGAGGTTGGGCACTGATTTTGGGCAATTAGGCGTGGCTCGCAGTCGGCGTTCCAATCCTTCCCAATGGTGATCGATGGGGTTGAGGTCAAGGCTCTGTGCAGGCCTGTCAAGTTCTTCCACACCGATCTCGACAAACAATTTCTGTATAGATCTCACTTTGTGCATGGGAGCATTGTCATGCTGAAACAGGAAAGAACCTTCTCCAAATTGTTGCAACAAAGAATCACAGAATCTTCCAGAATGTCATTGTATGTTGTAACGTTTCAATAAACTGGAAGGGGCCTAGCACGAACCATGAAAAACAGCTCCAGACCATTGTTCGTCCTCCACCAAACTTTACAGTTGGCACTATGCATTGGGGCAGGTAGTGTTCTCCTGGCATCTGCCAAACCCAGATTTGTCCATCAAGCTGCCTAATGGTGATGCGTCATCACTCGAGAACGCGTTTCCACTGCTCCATAGTCGAATGACGGCAAGCTTTTCACCACGCTGGGCATTGCGCATGGTGATCTTAGGCTTGTGTGACGCTGCTCGCCATGGAAACCCATTTCATAAAGCTCCCGACGAACAGTTATTGTGATGACATTGCTTCCAGAGGCAGTTTGGAACTCGGTAGTGACGTTGATCAGTGAAGGAAAGTAAAAGTGTGTGTCTGTCTTACTGTTCATGTTCTTTCTGTGTTTATATGTATTGGCGTGTGTGTGTGTGTGTGTGTGTGTGTGTGTGTGTGTGTGTGTGTGTGTGTGTGTGTGTGTGTGTGTGTGTGTGTGTGTGTGTGTGTGTGTGTGTGTGTGGTGTAGGAAAAAGACAGAGCTTTCTGATAGTGTGTGACTTGGATGAGGCCTATTTTGCTGTTTTGCTGTGGTGGGATCCTTCCATTCCTCTTTCCCATTGAGGGTGGGTGGGTGTGTTCGTGTGTGTTTGTGCGCGATCATGTTCATTTGTCTATAAGCGTGTACTGGGCCCAGTACAGTCAGTGATGGCTGCGATGAATTGTGCCTTGCATCCCCCCCCCAATCGCATTATGCAACGTTGGACTGTGTGAAGTGTGTACGGCTTCACACGCGCCCGCGTGACCCAGGTGATTCTGTTCCCAGTCATGTGTTCACGCGTGTGTGTGAGGCCCAGCTGGTGCCCAGCCCCGTGTCTCTCCCATGGCGGTCCTCAAGGCTTAGTGTAATCCGCGGTCACGTTAATCAGGCAGCCGCACTTGTCACATGAGGAGGCGTACGGCATGCTGAAAATCCACACGCCCACATCCACATCCCCCACTCCCTCACCAAACACCTGCAATGTCCCGCTGACACCGCAGTGTCACGTGTAGACCCCTCACGTTGGGCACGGATACGCGTAACATCTCTGAGTACCCACAAGGTTTTGGCTCAAGTCCTGGCGTCCGTTGTGCGTGCGGTATATCGCAAAATCCAGTTGACCTTGCGCTCCTCTCACCAGGAAGCGAATGGGCCCTGGCTGAAACAAGCAGAGCGTCCAATAGATCCAGCGCAGTGCAGCATATCCTCCGCATGTCAGACCCACACACGCCCTGACATGTGTTTACGCACCAGGGTCGGGGTCAGTTCCATTTCAATTCCAGTCAATTCAGGAAGTACACTGACATTCCAAGTCCAATTCTCGTCGGTGCTTTCCACCGAAGGAGAACTTCACGAAGTGATTGGAATACAAAATGGAATTGACCCCGACTCTGTTATGTAATGTATGTATTCTCTGAAAATGGAGTGTACCTCGCACTCCTATTGGAAACAAGAGGTTCACCCATAGAGCATACCATACATCATTCCTCAGTGACCCATGGGACCAGAACTCGACACAACCCACAGCCCAGCTGCTCCGCCGCACTGACATACATCAAGTCATATCTCCAAGTGAAAAATTTGTACTGTCTCTCACTGATCACGGTGTTGGAAGCCCCTGCTCTTCCCACCGGTCGAACCTCCATGTTTTCCCTTCAGTTCACATGACTCACAGTGCTTCGATACATGTCCTCCAACGTTACATCATTAGGCTGTCTCATCGTCCAGGCGAACTCCCTCACCCTGTGACACTAGTGTTGTCTTTGTTTATGAAAGAGGATACACTGGCTAAAAAGACAGAGCTGCTTCCCCCGAGTCACATCTGCCCTAAACGCCACCTCACAGTCAGCCCACACAGTGTGTGTGTGTGTATGTGTGTGTGTGTGTATGTGTCTGTGTGTGTCTGTGTGTGTCTGTGTGTGTGTCTGTGTGTGTCTGTGTGTGTCTGTGTGTGTGTCGACAGTGTGTATCTGCTATTGTGCGCCTGGCTTTGATTGACAGGCTAGATTTCAGATCCCTGCTCCTGTGTCCTGACTCTGACTGTAATCCTGTTACAGAGTTCGTGCCTCCCCACCCACCTCTCTTCCGCTCCCATGTGTGTGTATACATATTTCCACAGACTATGCCTCCAGGAATTCCAGGCCCTGTCTTCAGAGGGGGATATCGGGCCCACCGCAGGCCCTTTTTCCCCGCTCCGCTTCCATCTGGTGTCGCATTAAATATTACACTTTTTAATTTGATTTAATTCCCAACGACAAACACTTGTGATTGGATGCAGATGGAGGGAGCCAGCTTGCCCACCCTGGGCTGGACCAGGGAGCTCTGGGCCGGGGATGAGGCTTGGAGCTGTGGGCCTGGAGATCTGGGAGCTCCAGGCCTTGCCCGGGCCCATAATCCCAGCCTCCATCCCTCCAGCCCCCACAGAACTAAGACAACTAATACCAGAACCTTGTCAGTCATGACATATCTCTTCTCCCCACGGAACCAGATGTACTCCCCAGGCCCGTTTACAACCCAGTGAGAGTGAATCAGTGAGAGTGAATGAGGCCCCGGTAGCGTACTGTCCAACAGGCGACACAACGTAAGAAGGGATCAAAGTGTGTCGGGCCAAATGTTACCTCACTAGAATATAGCTAATATGACTCCTCGGGAGTAATGTGTGGAGCAGCGAGTCGGTCCTAAGAGGTCTGCTCAGCCTGGCTCCTCGGTGCTCCACCGGAGCTGATATGCTTCATGCATGATGAGTCAGCACTAATGCGGTTGCTGTAGTTTATTTACAATGGAGGGAAAAGAAAGACGGAAAGAAAGAAGAAAAGGCCCTATCTCCTCCAGGCCAGGGTTGGGTGTGAAGCTGAGGCACTTCTCTGATCTGCTGAGCTTGCTGTGAGACCATGAGAGAAACAGGGTGGAAGCCCTCTCTAACTTCTTCTCTGAGGGTCTTACTAGAGGGAGCTATGGTAACTGGCCCCCAGTGTGTTCCTGTATTCTGCCCCACCTGCAGTGACTGTCTGTTGGGGGTAACATGAGGGTCCTGGGTGCCTGGAGGATTTTATGTATGTGCACAGGTCAGCTTTCCAGTTCTCTCCCTGCTAATTCCCCAACACAGTGTGTTCGCAATATGTTGAGGGCTTGACTCCAGAATGTGTTAGTGGCCTAAAATAGTAAAATACCATGAAACCTAGACTGAAGTAGGCCTATACATGTTATTTGGTTACTGTGTGGAATGTAGCCTATGTCTCACAAGGAAGTGTGTGTGTGTGTTTCTGAGTACATGTGACATTTGTGTGGTTGTGTTTGGCTAGAGTGTTTGCGCCGCGCTTCAGCCCTCGGCGGTCCCGTTCTGGAAGCTTGTGTGGCCTACCACTTTGCGGCTGAGCCGTTGTTGATCCAAGATGTTTCCTAGACGTTTCCACTTCACAATAACAGCACTTACAGTTGACCGGGGCAGCTCTAGCGGGGCAGAAATTTGACGAACTGACTTGTTCGAAAGGCGGCATTCTATGACGATGCCACGTTGAAAGTCACTGAGCTCTTCAGTAAGGCCATTCTACTGCCAATGTTTGTCTATGGAGATTGCATGGCTGTGTGCCCGATTTTATACACCTGTCAGCAACGGGTATGGCTGAAATAGCCGCATACAGGTGCAACTCAATATTAGGAAGGTGTGTGTGTGTGTGTGTGTGTGTGTGTGTGTGTGTGTGTGTGTGTGTGTGTGTGTGTGTGTGGTCAGAACACAGCCTCATGTAATAAACAAGCAGTGGTTTTGGAGGTTGGAGGTGGATTGTTGGCTGGTTTGAATTATTGACACAATCCTGGCGAAACACTGCTCATGTCTCTCCAAGACATCTGGGGGCTGGAATTTGATCCATGCAGTTATTAACATCCATACCAATAGTAGGCTTTGTCCGGCTCCAGTTCCATCCGAAGCATTCTCTCTCTCTCTCTCTCTCTCTCTCTCTCTCTCTCTCTCTCTCTCTCTCTCTCTCTCTCTCTCTCTCTCTCTCTCTCTCTCCTCATCTTTTGTCTCTGTGCAAACCATGGGGTTTGGATTGGGGTTGGAGGTAGGAATTGAGGGTTTTGGGGGTTTGACGGACAGGCACACGGGTTAAATCCTGTGTCTCGGAGTGTCTCTGTGAAGAGAGTGTGTGAATGTGTACGTGTGTGTGGGTGTTGTGTTGTGTAATCTCTGTGATTCTGTATCAGTGTGGCTCCATCTATCCTTCTCTCTTGTAGGTCAAAGTTCAAGTTCGAGATGTTGTTGAATGAAACTGAGCTGAGCAGTGTATTTACAAGACCTGAGAGGTTAGGGAAGAAACACTGAACCCTGTACCTCCCCATTGGCAACATGCATTCCAGAATTTCTTGACCGTTTAGTAAGAGACCACAACAGTACAGACACAGTACAATTATTTTTCAATTCCTGTCAGTGTGATTGGACATTGCATTTACCCAACGTCCAATCCTGTCAGTGGGATTGGACATTGCATTTACCCAACGTCCAATCCTGTCAGTGGGATTGGACATTGCATTTACATTGCATTTACTGTCTGAGAATGAGATCTTGCCTTCAAAGTTCATAGGATCACTAGATGTTGTTGTCCCCTTCTTTCGCCTTGACGTCATCTTTATCGTTGTGGTCTATTTAACCTCACCACAGAACTTTAATTTCCCTTATTGTTTTGTGTCATTCTCAGTTCAATGTGGGGTCCGAGCTGATAAAAAAAAAAAAAAAAGATTTAATCAAATTTATCTGATTAAATGTTTTAATCTCTAAACATGGTGGTACCAGAGCTGTGTAATTGAGAATCAGAGACCTGGGCAGGAAATGTAGTCATGGCTTACTGGGTTTTATTTACACACTTAGTAACAGCAGAATTGGTTTTAATAACGAGAACTGAGTGTTGATAGCAGACTTGTGTTCGTGTGAGTGTGGATGTGAGGGTGTGCAATTTATGATCCTGTGCATTTTCCAATCTGTACGATGTGTTTCTGTTTGCTAAAGAGGCTTAAGTTTATTTTTTTTGTGTTTAGAGCATGTATGCTTCTTCTTGTGTTTGCATTCGCGTGTGTGTGCACGTGGACGTGTATGCTTCTTCTTGTGTTTGCATTCGCGTGTGTGTGCACGTGGACGTGTATGCTTCTTCTTGTGTTTGCATTCGCGTGTGTGTGCACGTGGACATGTATGCTTCTTCTTGTGTTTGCATTCGCGTGTGTGTGCACGTGGACACGTATGCTTCTTCTTGTGTTTGCATTCGCGTGTGTGTGCACGTGGACGTGTATGCTTCTTCTTGTGTTTGCATTCGCGTGTGTGTGCACGTGGACATGTATGCTTCCTCTTGTGTTTGCATTCGCGCGTGTGTGCACATGGACGTGTATGCTTCTTCTTGTGTTTGCATTCGCGTGTGTGTGCACGTGGACACGTATGCTCCTTCTTGTGTTTGCATTCGCGTGTGTGTGCACGTGGACACGTATGCTTCTTGTGTTTGCATTCGCGTGTGTGTGCACGTGGACACGTATGCTTCTTGTGTTTGCATTCGCGTGTGTGTGCACATGGACACGTATGCTTCTTGTGTTTGCATTCGCGTGTGTGTGCACGTGGACGTGTATGCTTCTTGTGTTTGCATTCGCGTGTGTGTGCACGTGGACACGTATGCTTCTTCTTGTGTTTGCATTCGCGTGTGTGTGCACGTGGACACGTATGCTTCTTCTTGTGTTTGCATTCGCGTGTGTGTGCACGTGGACACGTATGCTTCTTGTGTTTGCATTCGCGTGTGTGTGCACGTGGACACGTATGCTTCTTCTTGTGTTTGCATTCGCGTGTGTGTGCACGTGGACACGTATGCTTCTTCTTGTGTTTGCATTCGCGTGTGTGTGCACGTGGACATGTATGCTTCCTCTTGTGTTTGCATTCGCGCGTGTGTGCACGTGGACGTGTATGCTTCTTCTTGTGTTTGCATTCACGTGTGTGTGCACGTGGACACGTATGCTTCTTCTTGTGTTTGCATTCGCGTGTGTGTGCACGTGGACGTGTATGCTTCTTCTTGTGTTTGCATTCGCGTGTGTGTGCACGTGGACACGTATGCTTCTTGTGTTTGCATTCGCGTGTGTGTGCACGTGGACGTGTATGCTTCTTCTTGTGTTTGCATTCGCGTGTGTGTGCACGTGGACACGTATGCTTCCATGTGTGCCTTTGTACGTGTGTTTATGTGCATGGTTGTGTGTGCCTTTGCATGTGTGTATATGTAATTGTATATATGTGTGTGTCCATGTGTGTATGCCCATTTGTGTGTGTACGTATGTATACATTATGTACTCAAATGTGTGTGTGTGTGTTGGGAGAACAGCCATTGGAAAAAACATGTGGTGGTGTGCTTGTGAAGCGCCTTCCAAGAAAGATCATTCCCTAGAGAAGGACATCTCCACCTATGTGGAATACTGACTAATTGCGAAAGCCTCTCTGGGAGACTGGTCCCGCCTAGTAGAGAGCTGCATTCCCGTGGACATCCAGCGGGACCTGCAGCCCCGACAGAGAGCATTGCGGCACGGTCAGCATTTTTCATGCTGCGGGTGGGACCGGGCGGTTAGATAGACAACTTTCAGATGAAAATATTTCATTTGCCCAAAGATTATTTCAAACGGTTGTCTTTCAGTTTTTTCTGTGTTATCTTTTGTATCAAAAGCACCTCTTTGTCGCACTATTCACAAATGCGTGGGCGCAGTTGCTATATGCATGGGCGCAGTTGCTATATGCATGGGTGCAATTGCTATATGCATGGGCGCAGTTGCTATATGTATGGGCGCAGTTGCTATATGCGTGGGTGCAGTTGCTTTATGCGTGGGCGTAGTTGCCATATACGTGGGTGCAGTTGCTATATGCATGGGCGCAGTTGCTATATGCATGGGCGCAGTTGCTATATGCATGGGCGCAGTTGCTATATGCGTGGGTGCAGTTGCTATATGCGTGGGTGCAGTTGCTTTATGCGTGGGCGTAGTTGCCATATACATGGGTGCAGTTGCTATATGCGTGGGTGCAGTTGCTTTATGCGTGGGCGTAGTTGCCATATTCGTGGGCGCAGTTGCTATCTGTGTGGGCGCAGTTGCTATATGCGTGGGCGCAGTTGCTATATGCATGGGTGCAGATGCTATATGCGTGGGCGCAGTTGCTATATGCGTGGGCGTAGTTGCTATATGCGTGGGTGCAGTTGCTATATGCGTGGGCACAGTTGCTATATGCGTGGGCGCAGTTGCTATATGCATGGGCGCAGTTGCTATATGTGTAGGCGCAGTTGCTATATGCATGGCGCAGTTGCTATATGCGTAGGCGCAGTTGCTATATGCATGGGCGCAGTTGCTTTTTGCGTGGGTGCAGTTGCTACATGTGTGGGCGCAGTTGTTACATGTGTGGGCACAGTTGCTATATGGATGGGCGCAGTTGCTATATGCATGGGCGCAGTTGCTTTATGCATGGGCACAGTTACTATATGTGTTGGCGCAGTTGCTATATTGGGCACAGATGCCTTTCCATGGAAATGAACTTCCTAAATATGATAGGCTATAGTATAGGCTCCGACATTCACTGGGAATGAATATCGATAGCACCTATATTTGTGTCAGCCTGCAAATTGTCCCACTCTTCTCAAAGTTATGCAAAATGAGGTGTTCCACTATGTGCCTATACTGTATGTGTTGTCTTATTGAAATAACCTGTAGAATAGGCTATAGGGACGGAGAAGTGCGTCAAAGTTGTCTTTGACTTCCTAAATGTGATACGCTACTTAGACTCCGACATTGACTGGAAATAAATATTGATGCTTGCAAAATCATTCCGCTTCTAAAGGTAATGCAAAAAGTAGCTCAAGTCAAGTAAGTGTCCACTCTCCTATCATTCCGCCCCAACTGTATTCCCTTTCATACTACGTCTACCCTATTGGCTGATATCCTAATTGTACCGATAGCCTAATATAATAGTGCATGGGGGAATCTCTGGTATTTTAACCGATTTCTTAGGCAATTTTTTATATACAGTGTAGGTGTAAGAAGGAAGAGTTTTTCCACATTTTGTTACATTGCAGCGTTAATCGAAAATTGATTAAATGTTTTTTTCCCCCTTATCAATCTACACACAAAACCCTATAATTACAAAGCAAAAACAGGTCAAATAAATAAATAAATAAAATCAGCAATGTATCATGTTATATAAGTTTTCAGACCCTTTATCAATACTTTGTTGAATCACCTGTGGCGGCGATTACAGCCTCGAGTCTTCTTGAGTGTGACGTGACAAGCTTGGCACACCTGTATCTGGGGAGTTTCACCCCATCTTCTCCGCAGATCCTCTCAAGCTCTGTCAGGTTGAATGGGGAGTGTCGCTGCAGAGCTATTTTCAGTTCTCTCCAGAGATGTGCGATTGGGTTCAAGTCCGGGCGATTGGGCTCTTGCTGGGCCACTCAAGAACATTCAGAGACTTGTCCCCAAGCCACTCCTGCATTTCTTGGCTGTGATGTTGCTACCACCATGCTTCCCCGTAGGGATGCTGCCAGGTTTCCTCCACGCGTGACGCTTGGCATTCAGGCCAAAGAATTTAATATTGGTTCCATCAGACCAGAGAATCTGGTTTCTCATGGTCTGAGAGACTTTTAGGTGCCTTTTGTAAAACTGCCAGCGGGCTCTCAAGTGCCTTTTACTAAAGGCCTGATTGGTGGTGCTGCAGAGATGGTTGTCCTTCTGGAAGATTCTCCCATCTCCACAGAGGAACTCTAGAGCTCTGTCAGTGTGACCATCGGTTCCTCGGACAAGGCCCTTGTCCCCCGATTGCTCAGTTTGGCCGAGCGGCCAGCTCTAGGAAGAGTCTGTGGTTCCAAGCTTCTTCCATTTTAGAATGATGGAGGCCAATGTGTTCTTGGGGACCTTCAGTGCTGCAGACTTTTTTTGTACCCTTCCCCAGATCTGTGCCTCGACACAATCCTGTCGCATAGCTTTACGGACAATTCCTTCAACCTTTAGGCTTGGTTTTTGCTCTGACATGCACTGTCAACTGTGGGACCTTATATAGACAGGTGTGTGCCTTTCCAAATCATGTCCAATCACCACAGGTGGACTCCAATCATGTTGTAGACACCTCTGAAGGATGATCAATGTAAACATGATGTACCTGAGCTCAATTTCGAGTCTCATAGCAAAGGGTCTGAATACTTATGTAAATAAGGTATTTCTGTTTTTGTTTTGTTTTATGGGGTATTGTGTGTAGATTGATGAGGGGGGAAAATAATTGTATACATTTTACCGTCACACCCAAGAAGACTTGAGGCTGTAAACGCTGCCAAAGGTGCTTCAACAAAGTACTGAGTAAATGGTCAAATACTATGTAAGTGTGATATTTCAGTTTTTGCAAAAAAAACAAAAACATCTATAAACATATTTTTGCTTTGTCATTGTGTGTAGATTGATGAGAGGAAAAAACGATTTCATCAATTTTAGAATAAGGCTGTAACTTAACAAAATGTGGTAGAAGTCAAGGGGTCTGAAGGAGGGGAGGACAGAGTACGCGATTCCCAATGGACATCTCTGCTGGTAATATGAATGCATGGGTTTCTGAACGGACTCAGGGGAAATGACATACCTCGTCAATTCCCTGAACTAAATCATAACCGTAACCCTCAAAAGCCAATGTATAACGTAGAAAAAGCATTGTTGAAGGCCGAAAACATATCCTACATATTTCTTCAGAAGAACACGGGGCGGTTGGAATAGTGTTCCTGTGTATTGGCACACGGAGATCTCTTTTCCTTGGGTTGGCATTAGTACAAACACCAAGGTGCTTATCCCTAACGAGTCCTTACCAACCTCCAATCAAAGGCGTGAAAGCACTGGCACAGGCTGATCATGTAATTATGTGAGCCCATTAGCTAAATGGGTAATAACTGTTTGCAGGAGTTAGAGTGCCGTAGTAGAGTTGTTAAGGTCTGTCATTACTACCTAACCTGATGCCGTGCAGTATTTCATAAGAGACTTAGAGATTTGTGTTTCTTTTAACGGGGAGATGAAGGGCCCATTGGTGTTTGTTGTTTGCATGTTTGGCTATGGGAAAAAATATCCATTTTGGGGTATTAACTCGATATCTACTCGTTCAAACACATACAGATAGGTGTGTGACTAAGCCAGGGGCGAGGTTGGTAAGGTTTCATGTGACATTTAAACAGAAGTCCATAACTCGTCATCTTGATGTGAAGGAATTCAAATGTTGTTGAATGCAAGCAGAACAGAACAGGGTTGGAGGGAGAGACAGGGAAGAGGAGGAAGATGAAGAAGAAGAGGTGGGAGAAAGAGAGAGAGAGAGAGAATAATAATCCATTGAACATGGTTTTTAGCGTGACGTTCTGTTTGGTCTAGGTCCGGGAAACCATCACGTTCTAAGGGTTAAGTATGTGCTGCTGTGGACTTTTCTCCCTAAGGCGTGTTACGCTGGCCAGGCCAATCTGCTGTTGGCTAACTGAGCTGAGCAGAGCTGGGCTGAACAAATCTCCATGACTGCCGCTGTTGGAGCCGTGTTACTGGAGGCCTGGAGTACGAGAGGAGCGGGCTGGAGCGGTGCGCTGGGGCTGGGCTAAGAGTCGTACAGTCGGGCCAGCACGTCGGCCTCTAATCAGGCAGCGGGAGCAGTGGAGAGAGCCCTGACTAGGCACTGCTCAGAACCTAGCACCCTCTGAATGGCACACGTACTCCATCTGTCTCAACTATCTCATGGCTTAAAAATCCTTCTTTAACCTGTCTCCTCCCCTTCGTCTGCGCTGTTGTAAGTGGATTGAACAGGTGGCGTCAATAAGGGATCATAGCTTTCACCTGGATTCACCTGGTCAGTCTATGTCATGGAAAGTACAGGAGTTCTTAAAGTTTTGTACTCTCAGTGTAGGCTCATACCATAACTTGTGGACTGATCTGCACCAAGCCAACGCTTTTCTATACTCACTCAGACTTGTCAATCTCATTTTCACGCTGACGAAGTGCTACACTGGCGGCCCATTTTCAGATCCAGTTTAAGTTTCAGTCTGGTCTTAGCTTCATTTCAGCAAAGTACGGGTGGGGGGGAACAGATCAATTGGCAAATGAATCAAACTTGCGGCCATGTTTTGACATTGAATGTAGTGGACAACAAAAGGGGAGCAATGTTTCATGTGAGCAAAACTAGGAAGTGGTGTGGTTTGGATAGGGTGCTTGGCTCATTGACATAGTTACAGTACATCTGAGTCCATGACGACTGCACTGTAGTGTAGACCCGAGTCTGTGGCAAGACAGGGATGACCTGGACAAATATGATTAGGCCTTGTTACAGTATACCTCAGTAGTACTGCCCAGTCTAGCCCAAAACTGCCCAGTCTAACTCAGTGAACATGAACACAGGAGCAGAGCCAATAGCAGAGCAGTAATCTAATTTACCAGGAAACTGTGTGGACCAGGTTATACTTCTCACATGACTGCTTTAACACAGGATGTGGAATATGGACCATTCCATGGTTGGAGCTGGGCTTGGCCAGGGGTTTTGGTTAGGGCCAGTGGGTTAGGCCCTGTGGGTTAGGCCCTGTAGGTTAGGGCCAGTGGGTTAGGCCCTGTGGGTTAGGCCCTGTAGGTTAGACCCAGTGGGTTAGGCCCTGTAGGTTAGGCCCTGTGGGTTAGGCCCTGTAGGTTAGGCCCAGTGGGTTAGGCCCTGTGGGTTAGACCATGTGGATTAGGCCCTGTGGGTTAGACCCTGTGGGTTAGGCCCTGTAGGTTAGGGCCAGTAGGTTAGGCCCTGTGGGTTAGGCCCTGTAGGTTAGACCCAGTGGGTTAGGCCCTGTAGGTTAGGCCCTGTGGGTTAGGCCCTGTAGGTTAGGCCCAGTGGGTTAGGCCCTGTGGGTTAGACCCTGTGGATTAGGCCCTGTGGGTTAGACCCTGTGGGTTAGACCCTGTGGGTTAGGCCCTGTAGGTTAGGCCCTGTAGGTTAGGGCCAGTGGGTTAGGCCCTGTGGGTTAGACCCTGTGGGTTAGGCCCTGTGAGTTATGCCCTGTGGGTTAGACCCTGTGGGTTAGACCCTGTGGATTAGGCCCTGTGGGTAAGGCCCTGTGGATTAGGCCCTGTGGGTTAGACCCTGTGGGTTAGACCCTGTAGATTAGGCCCTGTGGGTTAGACCCTGTGGATTAGGCCCTGTGGGTTAGACCCTGTGGGTTAGACCCTGTGGGTTAGGCCCTGTGGGTTAGGCCCTGTGGGTTAGACCCTGTGGGTTAGACCCTGTGGGTTAGACCCTGTGGATTAGGCCCTGTGGGTTAGACCCTGTGGGTTAGACCCTGTGGGTTAGACCCTGTGGATTAGGCCCTGTGGGTTAGGCCCTGTGGGTTAGGCCCTGTGGGTTAGACCCTGTGGGTTAGGCCCTGTGGGGTTAGTGGAGTAATGATGCCCTAAGGCTCAGTGACCAAGCCCTGATCTGCATGAATGTGGATGTGATTGCGTTTTTAGTATCGGGCGTTCCCTATCCTTGATGATATTGATTAGGCTTTGCATCTCAGGGGTTGGATGCTACAGGGATAGTTATCTAACAGTTGGATTACACCAGATGTTTTTAGTTAGTTGGTTTGTTGTGATCGGGGGTCGGATGGTGGCGGAGTGGCTGGGGTGTGGTCTGAGATGCTCTGTCCTCCAGGCTACTGCGAGCAGCTACGGCGAGCCGGGTGAGCGATCAGCACGGCAGACAGCGGGTGCACCCCAAATGGCACCCTATCTTGTACCATCTATATGCCTGACCAGGGATAATAGGGTGCTATTGGGGACGTAGCCAGTGTGTTCTGAGGGAGCAACTATCTCCAGTGTATACAGTGCTGTACAGAGCTGTGGTTCTGGTCAGATTCAGACGGGCACTGCCTCACTGTTGTTGTAGAACGCTTGCCTCCTGATGGGAATGAGTCAGCACGGCAGATTGATCTGTAGAAAGGAATACAGAACCATGAAGTCAATGGATTGGCTCAAGTAGGTGATGGAGGAGTCTTATACGAGTTCGAGTCAGAAGGCGACACAACTGATTACGCTGATGAGGAGGCAGGCAGAGTGTTTGCCTCGATTCAGTCTGTTATTTTGTGACTCCGCAGACCAGTATTACTGGTGGTATGTGGAGTTGTGTTTTAACATCTTAACAGCATGGTAAATAATTGTTTGTCCCTGTTTTACTCCTGTGATGTTTCCCATTAACGTCTTTCTTAGCAAGGGTGAGTCCTGCACTGAATAGCTTTGCTGGGGTCTTCAAGTTAAGTGCTCTCTGGCTTTCTTGAAATGCGGTCTTTGTTGTCAGGGCAACTGGTTAGCACCGCTAAAAAGCAGTTGGGCAATTCTGTTTTGATTTGGGGATGGGGGAGATTGCACAATGGGAGCAACAGTGTAAAGGTAGCATCTTTCGACTTTCACTCAGCTTTTTTTTTGACGGTAAACCAATTGAATAACTTTGTAATTATTCATGACCGTGTTCTCACGCTCCGGATATTGCTAAGTCATGATGTCGTCATCCACACAATAGGCCACAGCTGTAGTACAATAACAGATACAGAATCAATTCCTCGTACCTTTTTGCCTCTGAGAAAATGCACGCGTGTGAAATAAAGGTGACAATGCCTGGAGATTGCAATGACAAGTCTAATCTAGCTTCCTTTCTCTTTTCTCTCTTTTAGGCGCTCAACAAATGCCTTGGCGAGTCCGAATGGCCGGAGGAAATGAAGACAACAGGGAATTCCGGTAAGGAACCAGTAGAATGTCAAACGGATGTCACCCTTTGCGTCACACTCATATCAAACATCTCAAATCCAAAGTTAAATCTAGAATTGGCTTCCTATTTCGCAACAAAGCATCCTTCACTCATGCTTCCAACATACCCTCGTAAAACTTACCATCCTACCGATCCTCGACTTTGGCGATGTCATTTACAAAATAGCCTCCA
Organism: Oncorhynchus masou masou; assembly: GCF_036934945.1. Taxonomy (NCBI): domain Eukaryota; kingdom Metazoa; phylum Chordata; class Actinopteri; order Salmoniformes; family Salmonidae; genus Oncorhynchus; species Oncorhynchus masou. Next base: position 36,242,197 of record NC_088242.1, on the reverse strand, counting down.
ATACCCTACTCAATAAATTGGATGCAGTCTATCACAGTGCCATCTGTTTTGTCACCAAAGCCCCATATACTACCCACCACTGCGACCTGTACGCTCTCGTTGGCTGGCCCTCGCTTCATACTCGTTGCCAAACCCATTGGCTCCAGGTCATCTACAAGACCCTGCAAGGTAAAGTCCCCCCTTTTCTCAGCTCACTGGTCACTATAGCAGCACCCACCTGTAGCACGCGCTCCAGCAGGTATATCTCTCTGGTCACCCCCAAAACCAATTCTTCCTTTGGCCGCCTCTCCTTCCAGTTCTCTGCTGCCAATGACTGGAACGAGCTACAAAAATCTCTGAAACTGGAAACACATCTCCCTCACTAGCTTTAAGCACCAGCTGTCAGAACAGCTCACAAATTACTGCACCTGTACATAGCCCATCTATAATTTATCCCAAACAACTACCCCTTCCCCTACTGTATTTATTTATTTATTTTGCTCCTTTGCACCCCGTTATTTCTACTTTGCACATTCTTCCACTGCAAATCAACCATTCCAGTGTTTTACTTGCTATATTGTATTTACCTCGCCACAATGGCCTTTTTTTGCCTTTACCTCCCTTATCTCACCTTATTTGCTCACATCGTATATAGACTTATTTTTCTACTGTATTATTGACTGTATGTCTGTTTTACTCCATGTGTAACTCTGTGTTGTTGTATGTGTCGAACTGCTTTGCTTTATCTTGGCCAGGTCGCAATCGTAAATGAGAACTTGTTCTCAACTTGCCTACCTGGTTAAATAAAGGTGAAATAAATAAATAAATAAAAATGTAAAAACATGAGAACACATCAAACTCACAGGATGGCGTAGTTAACCATGTATTTTATCAATTGCGTTCATGGTGCATAATCTTTGATCATGGGCACAGAACATTATACTTGACAGATTTCGAAAACATGTAAAACAATCCATTGAGAATACCTAAAGTGCCACATAACCTGACTTTCTGCATCCTTTAGAAGGTGACGTATTTCTCTGATGTTCTTCCACAGTGGATGGAATGGAATTGGTTATAGAGATATCACTTCAAACGAGGTGCAGGTCTTGGGTGCTCTGATCTTAACGTTATAGACTACACAGGCTTTGATTATCCTTCCTCACTGTGACATTTACTGGCCTGACTCTCTCTCTCTCTCTCTCTCTCTCTACTGACAAACCAGGCCTAGCTCAAGAAAGGATCCTGGCTCTGTGACTGACCTGTTGTGTTCTAAAACTGGACTGGGAATCTGGCCTCCAGGTGGGCCCCATGTGTTCCTGCATATCTACCCGGCACTCATCCGAATCTCTCTCTTTCTCACTCTCTCTGCTTTTCCCTCTTTCTCTCGCTCAGGGTGTGAAGACAGGTGCCAAGCGGTGACAACATCTGAAAGGGAATGTGTTTACTTCCAGAGGTGCAGATGGGGTGAGCCTTTTTGACTTTGAAGGTGCATGGTGACGGAGTGAGAAATAAGAAGGATGGAGATTAGTAGATGGGAGGGATGACGGAGAATATCCATTATTAAGATATGATGACAACGATGGTTACTGGCCTTGAGCAGGTTAGTGGACAGGTGGATGTGCATCCAGTGTAAGAGGACACCCTTCCTCAAGACATTTGAAAAACAAGGGATGGGGAGAAGGAAGAGTGCTCAGGAGGAATGCTCAGGGGAATACAGATGAACAGGCTGTGAAAGGGGAGGGAAAGGTGGATACCTAGCCAGTTGACAGAGGAGTGCTCAGGGGAATACAGATGAACAGGCTGTGAAAGGGGAGGGAAAGGGGGATACCTAGCCAGTTGACAGAGGAGTGCTCAGGGGAATACAGATGAACAGGCTGTGAAAGGGGAGGGAAAGGTGGATACCTAGCCAGTTGACAGAGGATACCTAGCCAGTTGACAGAGGAGTGCAGGGGGAATACAGATGAACAGGCTGTGAAAGGGGAGGGAAAGGGGGATACCTAGCCAGTTGACAGAGGAGTGCTCAGGGGAATACAGATGAACAGGCTGTGAAAGGGGAGGGAAAGGGGGATACCTAGCCAGTTGACAGAGGAGTGCTCAGGGGAATACAGATGAACAGGCTGTGAAAGGGGAGGGAAAGGGGGATACCTAGCCAGTTGACAGAGGAGTGCTCAGGGGAATACAGATGAACAGGCTGTGAAAGGGGAGGGAAAGGGAGATACCTAGCCAGTTGACGGAGGAGTGCTCAGGGGAATACAGATGAACAGGCTGTGAAAGGGAAGGGAAAGGGGGATACCTAGCCAGTTGACAGAGGAGTGCTCAGGGGAATACAGATGAACAGGCTGTGAAAGGGGAGGGAAAGGGGGATACCTAGCCAGTTGACAGAGGAGTGCTCAGGGGAATACAGATGAACAGGCTGTGAAAGGGGAGGGAAAGGGGGATACCTAGCCAGTTGACAGAGGAGTGCTCAGGGGAATACAGATGAACAGGCTGTGAAAGGGGAGGGAAAGGGGGATACCTAGCCAGTTGACAGAGGAGTGCTCAGGGGAATACAGATGAACAGGCTGTGAAAGGGGAGGGAAAGGGGGATACCTAGCCAGTTGACAGAGGAGTGCTCAGGGGAATACAGATGAACAGGCTGTGAAAGGGGAGGGAAAGGGGGATACCTAGCCAGTTGACAGAGGAGTGCTCAGGGGAATACAGATGAACAGGCTGTGAAAGGGGAGGGGAAGGGGGATACCTAGCCAGTTGACAGAGGAGTGCTCAGGGGAATACAGATGAACAGGCTGTGAAAGGGGAGGGAAAGGGGGATACCTAGCCAGTTGACAGAGGAGTGCTCAGGGGAATACAGATGAACAGGCTGTGAAAGGGGAGGGAAAGGGGGATACCTAGCCAGTTGACAGAGGAGTGCTCAGGGGAATACAGATGAACAGGCTGTGAAAGGGGAGGGGAAGGGGGATACCTAGCCAGTTGACAGAGGAGTGCTCAGGGGAATACAGATGAACAGGCTGTGAAAAGGAAGGGAAAGGGGGATACCTAGCCAGTTGACGGAGGAGTGCTCAGGGGAGCTCACTGTTTCTCTTCTTCCTTTCACCAGAGCCAAAGAAAAGCAAAGTGAAGAAAGACAAAGAAAGAAAGAGAGTGGGAGAGAGAGAGATTGAGAGAAAGGGAGCAGGATAAAAGAGAGAAGTGCTGACATGTCTCCAGGCACGTATGTCCTCTCCTGTGGCCTCCCTAATCCCTTCTTTCATCCCCCAGGTCACCGCCACTCCTCGGTGACAAACAAGCTGCCATGGCGATGGCAAGCAAACAGGGCAGGCCAGCCATGAGTTCATCATTTGGCACCAGTGAGTAGCATGTGTGTTTGTGCGTGCATGGATGTGTGCATGCATTTGTGTGTGTGTGTGTCTGTCTGTCTGTCTGTCTGTCTGTCTGTCTGTCTGTCTGTCTGTCTGTCTGTGTTTCATGGTGGAAGAATGTATTTCACAAAGGAGTAACTGAGTATTTAGAGAGCTACTACGACACCACCTTACAATTCCCAAACAAAAATACTGTTTATCTAGTACTGTACTAAGGATCGGACTATTCCATTTTCCGTCTGTAATGAGGTCACATTAGAATAACTGTATGATTCCATGCATAGTCCATTGGCTTAAATACATTAGCAGAACATCCAAACCCACAAATGGTAATGACTTGAAATGGCAAATGAATGGTTAGGACCTGTGTTGTTGTCACCCATCTCACTTGTCTCACTTCCTCCCTCTCTCTTGTTTATGCAGGAAGTGAGATGAAGAAATGGGTGTGAGGACAAGACCCCCATCTCTCCGACTGCGCCGAAAGCGGAGTGGGACAGTGAGCGTGCGCCCCGCCAACCCGCGAGTTCTGAAGAGAGTCAGATAGAACATATAGACTGAACGTACCGGTTGAAAGAGAGCGAAAATGAGAAAGAGAGTGACTCACGCTCTCCTCCCTGCTCATCCATCCCATCCGTCGCTCCATCTGGTTTGTATTTGTTTGGATGTTTCTCCACCTCCAGCCTCTGGGTAGAACCAGTGCCAAGCCCACCGCGGAGAGGGTACACTGGGTTGGAGAATGCCTGGGCCTGCCTCTTGGCTGGGGTATGGATGGTGGGCTATGGTGGGGAAGGGAAGGGCGGACTTGGCTGGTGATGGGACTCGGATGGACCGCACTCAGGCGATGACGCGAACATCCATCGATCATCCGTGGCATTGGTTGATAGTTTATCCCCTCTGTGCTGAGGACGGGAACCCAGTGGTGTTGAAGGGGGTGTTGGGGCGCATTGCGGCGTGCTCAGTTGACAGTCCGAGACGTCAGAGAGGACGTCACACAGTGGGCTGGCCGGTGCCAGGACTGACAGACTGGCCAGACGTCTGTGAGATCAGTTTCTGAGACTGGCATCTCATAGGACTGGCATCAGTACCAGGCTGGTAGACTCAGCTTGTCAGATAGGATGAGAAACTGTTTTGGACTCGATATCTGAATACCATGTCTAAATGTAGTGGATTTTAGTTATATCTTTTTTTTATTATTATTATTATTATTATATTTTATATTATTATTTTACCTTTATTTGACCAGGGAAGACATATACAGTACAAATATAAGCATTATACACAATTTATACATATAAACACATTATATCATGCTGTATGGAGGACATGATTTGTTTTTGCAGTCCCAGCCTTATTGCCTTTGTTTAGTTTATTCCTTGTCTTGTCTAAATAAAAGAGGCCTAAGCAGAACCCTACTGCCAGCAAATCCTTTGTGCCTGCTGATGACAACTTTGTGACACTTCCCATGCAGTGTTTCTGAGGGGTGGGTTATATTCAAAGCCTGCTTTATTGCTGAGGAAGTGTAATTGTGTGTGTGTGCGTGTGTGTGTGTGTGCGTGTGTGTGTGTGCGTGCGGGGGGGGGTCAAGACTTGGGAAGGGGGGCTTAGTAGGGTCTGGGGGCAGTTCTGGTGGGGGGAGGAGGTTAAGCTTAGTTTAATGACATCTATATTGTGGAGTTTGATCAGCATGCCCCCCCCCCCCGCGTGGTTTTCTCACCCACCACTCATGGGGAGGAAAAATGACCTCTCTCTATAGCGCTCATATCACCCCAGCTCAATAGCTCTGAATGGAGGGGCCCAACCTAAAAGGTGACATCATTTGTACCCAGGAACTGATTGCCCAATCAGGGGCCTCCTTGATGACATCACGACCTTCTCGTTCTCACCCATTCCCTTGGATGCTGGGTTGCAGTGGAAATGAATACTTCACTGGAATTAGTCATAGTTTGATGGCCTGTAAAGTTTGATGTGGCTGTGTTTGTGGAAAAAAAAAACAAGTTTGGGGGTGAGTGACATCTTAGCCAAACACATGGCATGGCAACACAGTGCAGCTTGGGAGAATGAAGGCTTTCAAGCTTTAATCAGGTGGAGATTATTTCAGAGGTAAGATTCAATATTTGGCAATGTGCAGGTGTACATTACACATATGCATACACACATACAGATGTGCACATCATATGCACACACACACACATACACACACACGGTCGTCTCCTCAGATCAGCCGAAGTTTGTTCTTCCCATGGTGCTTTGTGTTTCAGCTATATCCCAGCCGCGGCGTGTCCCTCTGAACTCCCAGAACTTCATCAAAGAGGAATGAACAGAAAAAGAAAATGAAAAAAGAGAGTGAGGCCTGTTTTTATAATCATATCCCCATGGGGATTCAGCTGTAGAGGTGAGGGGGAAGTAAACAATTTTGTTTATCGTTTTTTTTTCTTCTCTTCTGTTCCCTCTTGTTTTTTTACTGAGGAATGGGGGGGGGGGTTATTAAGACCTTCCTCCTTCCCTTCTCTCCTCTGTTCCCCCCATTTCTGTTTTGGGGTAAAAAAAAAAAATCCCTTGGTAATTCATCTTCAACAGAATTAATTAGACTGGAAAGAGGGGGATAGAGAGAGAGAGAGATTGAATTTTACAGCTGAAATAATCCCCACCTGAATAAAACTTGAGCGAGGGCAAGAGAGAGAGCGAGAGAGAGAAAGAAATGCAGGGGGGAGAGAGAGAGACAGGAAAATACAGAGAAGGGGGAGGGATTTGACGTTTTCTGAGTACCGTGTTCCTATACTGACTGTGTTCAATCGCATGGCAGGAATTAGCAGCCCCAAATCATGTTTGCGCAGAGCCCAGTGGCTCTCAGCTGAGTCTCGTTTTCAAAGTTTGGATGTGGGAATGAAGAGAAAACAGAGGGGGAATGGGAGTTGATAGAGAGAGGAGGATGTTAGTGAGAGAGAGGGAGGGAGGGAGAGACGGGAGAGGGGGTTGATAGTAAAGCGTGGGAGAGGATGCTAGGGAAAGAGAGGGGGATAATATTAGAGAGAGAGAATGAGAGGGGAATAGGGGGTTGGGTTGTGGGATGTGAAGACGATGATGAGGGGCCTCTTTTCTCTCTGCATTGGAGCTCCTGCTCACTTTTGATTGGTCTCCCAGGGCGTAATGAAAGTGAGCTCCATCCAAACTCTCTACCAGCTGAAACGCAACTCTCAGAAACACAGGAACCAGACCACAAACCTCTTGTGTCTATGTCAGACTGTCAACGCTGTGTCAGTCTATGTAGACCTGTAAAAGTCTTTATCGCAAACCAAGGCAATTTCCAGCCACATTTTGTTTTTATGGGTTAATGACTTGATTAGCCTGTAGATACTCTGGCACTAACTAATTGGTTATTGTGGAGAGACCCTGCTGTGTCTTCATTATCCGTTCTCAGAATTGTTCAACCTTTTAATCTCTCTTCCTTCTTTGAATTTCTCATCCTCTGTTTGGTCCCTCCTTCCCTCCCTCCCTCCCCTCCCTCCCTCCCCTCCCTCCCTCCCTCCCTCCCTCCCTCCCTCCCTCCCTCCCTCCCTCCCTCCCTCCCTCCCTCCCTCCCTCCCTCCCTCCCTCCCTCCCTCCCTCTCCACCTCTCCCTCCCTCCTTCCCTACTATGAGTGGGCCTGGAGCAATGTTGGGAAGAATGTTGAGGTCCTGTTCGTAGACGTAGTCCAGAGCCCCTCTCTCCTCCTCTCTCCGCAGCCTCCTGTCCCGACTGGACCTAATTAATGCCATGATCCCACTCACCCACTCTCTCAGTGCTGCAGCAGAGCCATGCTAATGGAATACGCAGCATGGCAGTCCTCCATAGACCGTCTGGGAATGTCTCGTGGAGAGCTTCGGCTCGTTAGTTATATTAGATTCAGAGGTTAGGTGGACGTTTGCTATTGCAATTACGGTGCTGCTTCTACTGTGGCCCGCTTCTTGCGTGCAACAGAGATGGACATTTAGGAGATGTCTCCTTCTCGGTCTGTCTGCTGTCTCTTTCTCTCACTCCGTGTATCTGTATCTCTTGCGTCATATCTCCCTGTATTATGTACGGGTTTGAACTTTGGCTGTGTAGAGGGACCTTTCCAGCACTCTACACAGTGTGTACATATACGGTTGCAGAGCTCTGTTGTTAAGGTGAAAATCACATAGTAAAACAGCACTGAGTTGTTGAATATGTGGTCCTTCACTTGGCAGTGATATAATGTAGATGTGTCTCTCTTGGGAGATGATAGAAAGACAGTCACTTCTGTCTGAAATGGTTGAGATAGCTGTTGAATGAGTGACACATAGAGAAGACATGACACGATGATGTGGGAGCATGCATTCGTGTGTGTTTGCGCACTTATGTGTGCATGCATTTGTGTGGGTGTGTGTGTGGGTGTGTCTGTGTGTGTTTGCGCGCTCATGTGTGCATGCATTTGTGTGTGTGTGTGTGTGTGTGTGTGTGTGTGTGTGTGTGTGTGTGTGTGTGTGTGTGTGTGTGTGTGTGCATGCGTGTGTGTGTGTGCGCGTGTGCGTGTGTGTGCGTGTGTGTGTGTGCGTGTGCGGGTGTGTGTGTGCGTGTGCACGTGTGTGTGTGTGTGCGTGCGTGCGCGCGCATAAGGACAACTATAAGAGTTTAGGGTATGTGGAATGAAATGGAAAAGAGTAAGTAAGTTCTTATTTTCAGTAAACTTAAGGAGGCGGGAGGAAGACTAGAGGCCAGACTGGGAATCTGGAGATACATTCTTACTCGTTATTAGCATCAATATGGAGAGTGACCGAGGGGGACGGTGGTGTGAGAGAAGTAGAGAGAGAAAAGAGACAAACAGAGGCATAAGATAGAGACAAAGAGGGGGGGGGATAAAGATACACATAGAGGTGTAGAAATACCAAGAAGGATAGCAAAGTAAAGGAGACAAAGGGGACAGAGGGAGAATGTAACCTAATCCGCTATTTCATGCAAAACGCTGTGTGGTAATGGTAGGTCTGAAAGTGGAAGTCATGTGCCTTATTTTGGGAAACATTCTCTGGGAATGTTCACTAATTGACTTATTAATACCAGCCACACAGTGGGGAAGAAAACTGCGTACTGACCCCGGGGCGCTAACGTCAATCTGTTTGTTTCCAAATCATGTTTCTTTTGTCAGTAAATTGAATTGATGAATGCACCTGGTGTATCCGCAACAACCCTGTTTACTGTCAATTATCACCAAATGATTGGGATTTCTGGAAAGTCACACTCGTAGCACCGTACCCAGGACCTGACATGAGAGGATACCCAGCGAAGTCTCCAAATAAAAATGAGCCCTGCACACATATTCTAATTACAGTGTCACGCAAACGACGTTGTTATTGTGGAAAACGTAATGAGCTCAATACCCATTTCTTCCCGTCAATAGTCGCTGTTTGTCTCAAGTGGTTTGGGGTTGGTGCACGCTAGACTTTTACGAGTAGTGTGACATAGTATACTCACATTGACCATACACAGAGACGACGCATACATACATAAACACCGAGCCACGCAAGCGCACACACACACACACACACACACACACACACACACACACACACACACACACACACACACACACATACACACTCTCTCTCTCTTTCACCTCAGACTGTTGGTCAGGCCTCATTTAGCAGGGTGTGTAACTGACTCTTGGTAACGAATGGCTCAGGGAAGAGCCCAAGATCCAGTCAGTTCAGCACACAGGTCTCTCTACCCACTGTACACTGGCCAGATATCCTGCCTCCCGACGCCCATCCATCACCTCCACGGCTCCGCGTTATGGATCACATCAGGGGGCCACCTCACTAGACCTAGCCCCAGACCAGTGCACAGGAGTGGGCCACAGCGACACCACTGCCCTGCTTAAGATGCCCCGGCACGTCCAGAGCTACCGCCGTACTTTCTCATTCTGTCCAGCGCCACCGGCAGGGGGAAATGATGACAAATGCCCTCTTTAATGCGTCTGTTTTTTTTTTTTCTTCTTCTTCTTCTTCAGTTTGTTCTTCATCCAGGGAAGAAGAAGAAAAGGAAAACCAGAACGTTCCGTTTTACGACGACTCAGCGTGCGGCGTTTAGTGGCTTGACCTTTTAGGGGTTGACGTAGCTGGCGGAGGCTGAAGATGAGGGGGATTCAGAAGGAACTCTCCAGGGATTTAGGCTCTGTCTCCTTTGGTTACGCCAGCTGGTCCCGTGATATGTGTTGACAACGTACAATGGTGAGGGACTGAGGATCAAGTGTCAGATAAATAGGCTGCTGCTACAGTGGGTATCATCGAAGTAGAGGCATCATCATATTGGGATTTCTATTATTGCCTGCTCCTCCCAATGGGTACACACTGGTCGAATCAATGTTGTTTCCACGTCATGTTCAATGAAAATACGTTGAACCAATGTGGAATAGACAGTTTGAATTAACGTTTGTGTTATGTTTAGAAGTCAATGAGCGACTTAGTTAGTTAATCGCAGGAAAACCGGTATGTTCGACATTTCGACAAGTTACCCATTTGACACCATTCCACTTTGCTGTCACTGGGAAAGAGTGAGAGGGAGAGAGACATAGTTATTATCCCACAGCTCCCCCTCCTTATCAGTGCAAAGGACACAGAGGTCACATTTCCCTGCAGACTCGGAGTAATCTCTGTGTGTGATTGGTTAGGTGCTGTTATCGTCTCTGGACCAGGCTTATCACTATTTGCTAGGTTCATTATCCAGGGTGACTTCCCTTTGGAAACAGAAAGACCGATTTTCAGAGGGCAACTGCGATCAAACAGTGTATGGCCTTGGTCTTGCCTTGTTTGCACTTGCTTGCATCGTGGGGATTTTTTACATGGCGACGTGATGTGTTATTGCGGTGAGAAAGGTGTGTACATTGAAAGAATGTTCAAAGGTCGCAGCAAAATATCTCCGTAAGTGTCAAACTTAACGCTGTATAAACGTATAGGTTTATCATGTGTTCACGATTTATTTGCTCTTTCAGATGCGTCTGCGTCTGAAAAGATGACAAGACAAAAGGACAGGAATGACTTTGCTTTGCGAGCTTTCCTTTCGAGAGCATTGGTCACATGCAGAGCGGAGTCCAATCTTTAAGCCCAGAATTAAATCAGCTAATTCAGGGTTTAGCCGCATCGTTCAGTTTGAGTGTGCATTTTATTCCTCTCGTCTAATCTGACAACTGGTTCCCAGCACTGCGGTTCTCCCATCCCCTCGTTGGCTTGTTCAGGATCAGCAGACTAAATTGAATATGGCTTGAGGTTCCTGGCCAAACTTTGCAAGCTCGGATGGGAATGACAAAGAAGCTTAAAAACCAAAGTATCCCTTTAGTAGGCAGCACATGTGCCGGATTATCTGACGTTTTTAAGTAGGGAGATTGTGTTTCCCCTCCCTAATTTTCCAGCGTTTAATGTCTACGTCTCGCAATCTAGTCTCCGTGCCTGGGCCAGGCTCGTGTTACTCGGCGTTGAACGGTGGAGTGACTCCTGGTTAAAACCAATAAGCCCATCCGTTCTGCTCGCCTGCTCTGAGGTGTTTTTCCCCTCAAGATCCTGTGGAAGCGGAATGCTGTGCAACATTCCGGCAAGACAAAAAGAGAACATAACACAGAACATCAGACGAACAAAACAGACAAGCGAATAGTGGGTTCTGACAGTTGAAGTCACAGTGGCAGGCAGGGAAGGGCCTCGTGTTTTCTGTTTACCTCCTCTTTTGTCCTCCTTTGCAGAGGCCCTGATTGAAATAATGAAGAAATTAAGACCCACAGATTTTTCTCTAATTCCGACTCAAAGAAGAGAAGCTTTGTCCAGCCAACAGGGCCAGTTTGAAATGCATCCTGGAAAGTTGATGCGGCCCCGATTGTTATCGGCAGGCCCCCAAATCTGCCTGGACTGTCTTGTCTCTCTGGCCTGTAACTCGAGCTCAGAGCTGCTTTTTAGAAGTGGGGAGATAAAAAGAAAAGTTGAATCATAATAATATTTTTAGAAGAGTATCTTAAGATCCTCTCTTTGTCAAGCAGACAAATCAGTTCCCCATTGTGTCCTCCTACCCCCTCCTGTTAATCAGGTTCTTACATGGGCAGATGAAATGGATAGCCCTGCTGTATGTCTGAACCAGTCTGGTTATTATGCAAATATGCCAGTACTAGAGACAACAGTGAAGAACTGGAATGGGGTACAAAGCTAGTTGTCTCTTTCTTTTTCTATATCCCTCTCTCTCTCTCTCTTTAGACCTACTGTGAAGACTAATTTAAGTAAACAGGATGTGGGCTTTTCGACCCATTCCACCAATGTCATTGCATTGAAAGGAGGCCTCTAAACTAACGTGGAATTTAAATTCCCAAACCATGTGTGGACATTCTTTGCCCTCCCTTGTGCTGAGAACCTGTTTAAATGGAACCTCATTTGGGAATATGAAAATATCAGAGACACTAGGTGAAGGCATGGCATGTGGGAGTGGGTTCAAGTTGACAATGGGATTGTTCTGTCAACACCTTCAAGTGATGTCAATTGTGTTGAAAATGTGACCATACACAAATACGAAGCAGTAAGGACAGATTCAGTTTGTATTTTACAATTATTCACGGGGGAATTGCCAAAAAAGAGCAAACCACAAAAGCTTTTTACAAAGTAAATAACCAGTAAATGTCTATTTTTGGCCTCCTGAACAGGAAAGAGAGGAAATTTATTCTAGCTCTTTCAAACAAAGATGTGTGAGGTAAATGATTCAGCATGACTGTGTGCCTGGCTACTGGAGCTGATCAGAGGGGTCAGAGGTTTATTCTGGCTGTCAGGGGTCACTGGGACCCCCTGTGTGTTGGACAGGCGGAGAGCTAATGTAACAGGTGACCCCAGGAGGATGATCTTTCACCCCCGGGTGACTCATGGGTCTTCCAGCTGTGGGGAAGAGTGATGGGACAGTCCTCAGGGCTTGGGTCCACTCCTAGAAACCTATTTCCCATCCTCTGTTTTTCATCCCGCCATGTGGGATGACTCTGAGAAACATGTGTAAAGCTCTAGGACACAACGAGGCTAACCTGGTCAAATAAAGGTTAAATAAACATACATATTAAATTATAGCTCCATATCAAGTTTCAAGTTGTCATGTCACTTAATGTAAGGGGAGAAATCCCCTAGTAGTCAACGGGGATTTCCACAGACTACCGCCACCTCCTCCTCCTCCTTCACCTCCCCTTACACCTCCTCCACCTCCCCAACTTCCAGCTCATGACCTGGACCTGGGGTCAGCAGGGCTTATAGCCACAGTCCATAGGGAATTAGCCATAGCCTAGGGGAGAGTGTGCGTGTTTATATTGTATAAGTGTGTGAATGTTATGTGTGCCCATTAAATGGACAATATGTCAAGGCTCATTGTATTCCCATTGAATTAAGGGTTAGTGTACTTTACTATATAAAAGATTTTAACCACACCATATCCCGACAAAAACTAGAACAGGCTGTACCTGCCCTGTGAGTAGTCTGGTGACTCGCGCAGCCTGTTGAGGTTGACCTGTCATAGACTGCTTTTTAACCAAGTAACAGACGGGAATCTCTCTCTCTCTCTCTCTCTCTCTCTCTCTCTCTCTCTCTCTCTCTCTCTCTCTCTCTCTCTCCCTCTCTCTCTCCAGTGCCAGAGGGCGTGAGGCAGTGAGTAAGTCTCTTAGAATGAGCTCAGGTCAAGGTAAGCAGACATATTAACCTGATGAGAGCAAGATATATATCACTGTCTCACTCACCCCCCTGACTCTTGCCCTCTGGCACTGTAGAGAGGTAGACTATATCACTGGGCTGATCCTTGAATATTGTTGTCTTCATGTTTCAGTGGCGTCACACTTGACCAATGGCACATGTGGTAGCATTGCATTGCATGTGGTAGCAGTGCAGTGTCTGTGGTAGTGCTGCCAAATGCCCAGCCTTAATGTTATTTCCCCTGCTGGTTCCTCCCAGGCCTGTTTTAACAAGTAACTCTGGCGGAGAATAATCCACTTAAAGTTGACCAGATTAATCCCCATGTCTTAGAAGGTGCATACACATTGTACTATGCATCAGTGAGGCCCAAGATGTTGGTGTGTGCTTGTGTATGTGTGTGGTCTATAAACCTACTTCTCGGGCAGCTTTCATTGCCCTGCATTCTCCACAGGGAGGCTTCCAGATCGATTTGAACTGATTTCTATTCAAAATATTAATGGAAAAGTATAGCCAATTATTAAGACTAGCTCCACCACCTACAATAATTCAGTTTCACTATATTTGTCCCGACTCCCACGGCTCGCCTTTGCTCTCCCACACAGTCGGCTACACTTATCAACCATAAATAAATAATGATGTCATCGATAAGGGCCCGACAAGGAGCCATTTTGGCTGCATGTGGGCTCTTCAGACGAAAAACGATTTAAAAAAAAATAAACTACTACCGGTACAGTAACAAAGAGGAGGGAGAAGAAAATAGGCAACATGTTGTCTCCCACGAATGATGCAACACCCCCCATTTGGCCAATTGAAATATCGCTTGTGACTAACACATGTCAGTTGTGGTGGGTGACCACAGATTATACATTATATTGACCAGAGCATCAAGTGGCTGCTCTTACAATGAAAAAAAAATGTCTTCAAAAATGGAAGGCAGTTAGCTAATCCACTCTCTGTACTCCATGTCATGTACCAAAGTCTTTTGGCAATGACAAGGAGGGGCAAAGACTCGAATGTTAGCTTAAAACTGGTACTCAAAGTAGAAGGCAGTCAGGAGGAGGCAAGATCAGGTGGGACCATTCTAGCCAATGAGAGGGCAGATACACGTTTCTCAAAGTTGCCAGGATGTCACGTGTCCTACTTATCAGTAAACTCGTAACAACCTAAGCACCAGGGAAACGTCTATTCAGTCAAATAAGCCACACGTTTGAAATAAGCCATTGCATTTTTTGTTATTCAAATTCTGCACTCTCTCATAGATCGACCTCCATACAAAAACTCCCAGCTTGGTGAATGAAAAAAAACAAAACAAAAAAACATCACCTGCTGAAGATGACCGATTTTGGGCCCTGTTATCCCTCCTGCTTCGCCTCTTCCTCTCTAGTGTCTCTCACAAATTTCTGTTATTTACTATAACTCCCTCTTTGGGCCAATCAGTGTCATTTTGTAAATGCCAGATCTTGCCAAAATCGGGCAAGTTCTGTCTGAGATATCGTGTGTGACTAACAGACGGGCGGATACTGATCCACTGTCCCCTCCCCTATTTCATCGTGGGGGACAACAACCACAAAGAACTCCTTTTATAATCATTTGGCTTGGGCAGTTAACCCAGCAGTGTATGTGATAAAGGGTAGTCATTGGTAGAAGCAGGAGGAGCTACAGTGGGCCAGAGGGGACAAACTGGTTTTTGCAGAATGATAAATCGCTCCGTTTGAATAAACAGTGTTGGAAAATGCATAGAGCTGTCAACCAGGATTACAATGTGAACGATGATTATGAAAATGCAATAAACAATGGTAACTCATGTATGAACTCACACATGAATTTGGTCATGATTGATATACAGTTTATGTAGGGCCTATATAGTTTATGTTGGGTGATGATATGCATGGAGGCCCTTAGGTACTTTCTCATAATGTTCTGTTTGTGTAGATAAGCTCAAATCTGGGATGCCTTTTATGTTTTACAAATCACCTATCCTCAAATCATTCAAATATATATCTCACTGTAGTTCAGGATATTCTAAAGTACACTCAGATCCCCTGTATATACAGTCTTCTGAATAGAGGAGCCACATTTTCCAAGAGCATTCTGGGTAGGATAATGGCATGTTTGAAGAAGCTCTACATCGAAGGTATCCGAGATAATAATCACATTATAATGACTGCAGCCCTCTGCATGAGTCATCAGATTGCATCCTTCTTGAATGACATAGGCTCACCTGAGAGGCAGCCGAAAGGAGATATGGGGCCAAACCTTGAAGTGAGAACATGTCACAAGTGACACAGCCCGATTGCAATGACGATGTTGAAAATATAGGTGATGGTGGCCATGGTAAAATGATGAAGCAACACTCTTCTTTTGACTTTGGGAACAAAGTGTCTCCATCAGAGCAATGATAAGGGTGTTTACAGACATTTCATGCCACACACACACACACACACACACACACACACACACACACACACACATACATACATATATCCACACACACACATAGCCAGACAGACATAGCCACACACACACACACACAGCAATACACACAAACACAAACACACCTAGAACCGTATCTATACATCACCGTCATACACCCAGCTCTGGCTTGACTCTAGTCATACATACAAACTCTGTGCCTCACTGCCAGCCCTGCAACCATGGGTGGAGGAACACAGAATAACAGGGTAGCGGTGATCAGGCCTCATGTAGTGTTTCTCGTGTAAACAGGAACCAGAACTGTGTGAAGGAGACTAAACATGTTTTAGAGTGTGATTGGTAGCTTATGGACGAACCACAACGTTACAGCTGCAAAGTAGAGTTGGATGGATTCTGATGGCAGTACTGCCCATGTGTTGTAAACTCCAACTAGCCGCTGTAAAACTAGCCCGCCATATCAATGCCTGTAATATGGCGGGATTTGAGATTTGTGCCAGCTAAGATGAGACACAGTTTTTTATTTTTTATTATTTGATGTAAACTTTATTTCACCAGGGAGTCAATCTGATCCACAATCAATGCAGTTAAGTAAAAGGAGGTCTCTTTTACAGATGAGCCCTGAATTACAGAAAATACACACATCCAAATATAAATACAAAATGCAAGCAGAAAGAAAAACACGGTCAGGAAAAACAAACTCATTCATCAGTAATAAGGTCCTCAATCAGCCTTCTGAATCGCCCGAAAGCACAGGTGTCAAACTCATTAGACGGAGGGGAGAGTAGCTTCATTGAAAAGGAAAAAAACAAAAACCTGCAGACCCTCGGCCCTCCATGAAACGAGTTTGACACTCCTGCCCTAGAGTCACAAAAACATCATATTTAAGAACATTTTGAAGATTGTTCCACAAATAAGGTGCAAGAAAAGTAAAAGTTGATTTACCAAACTCAGTAGAGACCAAAGAAATTTCCAGAGTTAGCCATCCCTGAGACCGGGTGTTGAAACTCGTATGTCTGAAGTTCAGTAAAGATAAGTACGCTGGGACTTTTAGTTAAAGGGCTTTATGAAAACATAGTAATGACTTCAAAGAGGGCCAACCAACTTTTTGGTAGAGGATGCAGTGATGAGTACTAAAATTGTCGCCCATAATAAAGCGCAGTGTGCTATGATAAACGGCATCTTACGGCTTTAATGAAGTGGCAGCTGTGGTCATATAGATGATGTCGCCATAGTATAGGACTGATAGGAACGTTGACTGACTAATCTGCTTTCTACTATTTAGTGAGAGGCAGGACTTATTTCTATAGAAGAAGCCCATTTTTATTCTCAGCTTCTTAACTAACTCACATTTTTTTAAAGACAGATTTTCATCTATCCAGATGCCCAGATATTTGTAAGCAGGGACACGATCAATGTGGACACCATCCAAAGTACACATGCTTAAATCATCAGAGTTATTCTTATGCTCTCTAGAGAACAAGATACAGTGTACTTAGTTTTACCTGCATTCAATATTCATTTCAGGTCAATAATGTTTTTCTGTAATACAATGAAGGCATGCTGTAGTTCAGATAGAGCCTGGTCAACCTTAGGTTCAATAGCATCCGCAACAGTATTATTGGGTAACAAGTGCAGCAAAAACAAATTGGACAGACAAGTCGATTTTATTAATGTAAACAGTAAAAAGTACAGGACCCAGAATCGACCCCTGCGGGACACCTTTCGTAATATGCAAGAAACCGGCTTAAGACCATCAGTGAAAACACATTGCGTTCTATCTGTCAAGTAATTTAGGCAAGCCTCTGAATTAGCAGTTAATGATCAACATTATTTTACCTTTATTTAACCAGGCAAGTCAGTTAAGAACAAATTCTTATTTTCAATGCCGGCCTAGGAACAGTGGGTTAACTGCCTGTTCAGGGGCAGAGCGACAGCTCGGGGGTTTGAACTTGCAACCTTCCGGTTCCTAGTCCAACTCTCTAGCCACTAGGCTACCTTGCCACCCCATTATCAGATGTCTTTGACAGGTCAATGAAGAGGGCAGCACAATGTTGCCTTTTATCCATACAGTTAACCACCATTTATTACTAGGGATGCAGCAGAGATAGTGCTATGACCTGGTCTAAAACCCAACAGATGTACAGTGCCTTGCAAAGTATTCACCCCCTTGCTGTTTTTCCTATTTTTTTATTACAACCTGCAATTTAAATGCATTTTTATTTGGATTCCATGTAATGGACATACACAAAATAGCCCAAATTGGTGAAGTGAAATGAAAAAAATAACTTGCGTGCATGTGT
Organism: Oncorhynchus masou masou; assembly: GCF_036934945.1. Taxonomy (NCBI): domain Eukaryota; kingdom Metazoa; phylum Chordata; class Actinopteri; order Salmoniformes; family Salmonidae; genus Oncorhynchus; species Oncorhynchus masou. The sequence continues at coordinate 36,224,442 of NC_088242.1, read as the reverse complement.
ATTCAACCCATTTGCTATGAAGTCCCTAAATAAGATCTGGTGCAACGAGTCAGACAGACATTTAATAAAATAAAGTCCACCTGTCTTCAATCTAAGTGTCACATGATCTGTCACATGATCTCAGTATATATACACCTGTTCTGTAAAGCCCCAAAGTCTGCAACACCATAAAGCAAGGCGCACCATCAAGCAAGCGGCACCATGAAGACCAAGGAGCTCTCCAAACAGGTCAGGGACAAAGTTGTGGAGAACTACAGATCAGGGTTGGGTTATAAAAAATATCCGAAACGTTGAACATCCCACGGAGCACCATTCAATCCATTATTTAAAAAATGGAAAGAATATAGCACCATAACAAACCTGCCAAGGGAGGGCTGCCCACCAAAACTCACAGACCAGGCAAGGATGGCATTAATCAGAGACAACAAACAGACCAAAGATAATCCTGAAGGAGCTGCAAATCTCCACTTTGAGATTGGAGTATCTGTCCACAGGGCCACTTTAAGCCATACACTCCACAGAGCTGGGCTTTACAGAAGTGGTCAAAAAAATGCCATTGCTTAACCTCTAGCGACGAGCAATCCCGTATCCGGGAGCGTAATCATAGCCTCAAGCGCATTACCATAACGCAAGGATTCCTATTCATGAAAATTGCAAATTAAATTAAATAAATATATTCAAACACAAGCTTAGCCTTTTGTTAACAACACTGTCATCTCAGATTTTCAAAATATGCGTTAGAGCCAACGCTAGACAAGCATTTGTGTAAGTTTAGCATGGCATAATGCTATGCTAGGCTGTGCTGGCAGCAGGCAACATTTTCACAAAAAAAAGAAAAGCAACCAAATTAAATCATTTACCTTTGAGGAACTTCAGATGCTTTCACTCAGGAGACTCCCAGTTAGATAGCAAATGTTCCTTTTTTCCAAAAATAATATTTTTGTAGGCGAAAAACGTCACTTTTGTTCATCCTGCTTGGCTGAGAAATCGACAGAAAAATACTTCAACTATAATGCATTAGCATAACGCAACTTTTTCGATTCATGAAAATCGCAAATTAAATTAAATAAATATATTGAAACACAAGCTTAGCCTTTTGTTAAAAACTTCTTCAGGATTATGTACCTGTACAGGAACCAAATCAGCGGAAATTCCAGAGCGCCAACTAATTGTACTCGATTCAACTCAAACTTTCATTAAAATTCACATGCAGGGTACTCAATTCGAGCCACACTTGTTGTGAATATAGCCAACATGTCAGATTTGTAAAATGCTTTTCGTCGAAAGCATGAGAAGCTATTATCTGATGGCATGCAGTCCCCAGAAACACACAAAAGGGACGTAAACAAAGAAATTAGCGTAGCCGGCACTACCCAAAACGCAGAAATAAAATATAAAACATTCATTACCTTTGACTAGCTTCTTTGTTGGTACTCCTATATGTCCCATAAACATCACAATTGGGTCTTTTTTCGATTAAATCGGTCCATATATACCCAAAATGTCCATTTATGAACACCGAGAAATCCATGGAAAAAGTCACGTTTCCAAACGCAACGTCATTTTATAAAATTCATAAAGTTGCCTATAAACTTTGACAAAACACTTCAACCTACTTCTGTAATCCAAGTTTAGGTATTAGTAAACGTTTATAAACGATCAAATTGATCACGGAGAGATCTGTATTCAATAGCTAGAAGTTTACAAAACGAAGTCCAGTTCCTCATGGACATTTTTTTTAGTTGCGCACCTGAAGACCGGATGTGCTATTGACTAATCTGACCAAGGATAAAGGGCCCTGGTAATCACAACACTGGCGACATCGTGTGGAAGCTGTAGGAATTGCAAACACAGTTCCATCATTTATGGCAAGCCATAGACAATACAAAGACTGGCGGATGGATTTTTTCTTTGTAGATTTTGTGATCAGGTTTTCTTGCGATTTTGACAACGGAACTCGTTCTGTTATAGTCACAGACACCATTGAACCAGTTCTAGAAACTTCAGAGTGTTTTCTATGCACACATACTAATCATATGCATATACTATATTCCTGGCATGAGTAGCAGGACGTTGAAATGTTGCGCGATTTTTAACAGAATGTTGAAAAAAGTAGCTCGATCTCCAACACTGTCATCTCAGATTTTCAAAATATGCTTTTCAACCAAAGTATTGATAGCCTAGCATAGCATTAAGCCTAGCATTCAGCAAGCAACATTTTCACAAAAACAAGAAAAGCATTCAAATAAAATAATTTACCTTTGAAGATCTTTGGATGTTTTCAATGTAGTTCTATCTTTGAAGAACTTCAGATGCTTTCACTCAGGAGACTCTCAGTGAGATAGCAAATGTTCATTTTTTCCAAAAAGATTATTTGTGTACAAGAAATTGCTCCGTTTTGTCATTCACTTTTGGCTGAGAAAAAAAAAAACGAAAATTCATTCACTACAACGCCAAACTTTTTTTCCAAATTAACTCCATAATATCGACAGAAACATGGCAAACGTTGTTTAGAATCACCCTCAATGTGTTTTTCACATATCTATTCGATGATAAATCATTCGTGGCAGTTGGGTTTCTCCTCAGTAACAAACAGAAAAGTACTACAGCTGGAGATTACGCAATAATTGCAACGGAGGACACCAAGCGACCACCTGGTAAATGTAGTTTCTTATGGTCAATCTCCCAATGATATGCCTACAAATACATCACAATGCTGCAGACACCTTGGAGAAAACGTGGAAAACGTAAGCTGACTACTAGCTCCTCCACAGCCATATAAGGAGTCATTGCCATGAGGCGGTTTCAAAAAATGCGGCACTTCCTGATTGGATTTTTATCTGGGTTTTTTCTGTAACATCAGTTCTGTGGCACTCACAGACAATATCTTTGCAGTTTTGGAAACGTCAGAGTGTTTTCTATCCAAAGCTGTCAATTATATGCATAGTCGAGCATCTTTTCGTGACAAAATATCTTGTTTAAAACGGGAACGTCCAATTTTTTTCATCCAAAAATTAAAATAGCGCCCCCTATATCCAACTGGTTAAAGAAATAAATAAGCAAACACGTTTGGTATTTGCCAAAAGGCATGTGGGAGACTCCAAAAACATATGGAAGAAGATACCCTGGTCAGATGAGACTAAAATTGAGCTTTTTAGCCATCAAGGAAAACGCTATGTCTGGCACAAACCCAACACCTCTCATCCCCCGAGAATACTATCCCCACAGTAAAACATGGTGGTGGCAGCATCATGCTGTGGGGATGTTTTTCATCAGCAGGGACTAGGAAACTGGTCAGAATTTAAGGAATGATGGATGATGCTAAATACAGGGAAATTCTTGAGGGAAACCTGCTTCAGTCTTCCAGAGATTTGAGACTGGACGAAGGTTCACCTTCCAGCAAGACAATGACCCTAAGCATACTGCTAAAGCAACACTCAAGTGTTTTAAGGGGAAACATTTAAATGTCTTGGAATGGCCTAGTCAAAGCCCAGACCTCAATCCAATTGAGAATCTGTGGTATGACTTAAAGATTGCAGTACACCAGCAGAACCCATCCAACTTGAAGGAGCTGGAGCAGTTTTGTCTTGAATGGGCAAAAATCCCAGTGGCTAGATGTGCCAAGCTTATAGAGACATATCCCAAGAGACTTGCAGCTGTAATTGCTGCAAAGGGTGGCATTTACAAAGTATTGACTTTGGGGGGAGGGGGGGGTGAATAGTTATGCATGCTCAAGCTTCCAGTTTGTTTGTTTCACAATAAAAATATTTTGCATCTTCAAAGTGGTAGGCATGTTGTGTAAATCAAAAGACACAAACCCCCCCAAAAATCCATTTTAATTCTAGGTTGTAAGGCAACAACATAGGAAAAATGCCAAGGGGGGGTGAATACTTTCGCAAGGCACTGTACATCTGTCAGGTTTTAGACCAGCTCACAGCACTAGAATGCATTTCAAAGTTAGCTAGTTAGATTGAAAAGACCAACTGTGTTTATTGTGGATGTGAACAGGAGGGATTAGTTTGCTCACAACTTGCTTGGCTCTATCCTATTCCATTGTCTAATCGTTTGGCGTAAATTGAGCAATGTTCTTTTGGGCAGGACTCATTAAGAGGGTGGAAGGGCTGCGCACCACAGGTCTTTTTCTGTCTCTCCTGTACGCGATAGCCTGGTGTTTTATGAATCTGCCACTGAAGGGCTGTTGTAAGGCAGTGTGTGTGCGTGCGTGTGCGAGCGTGCACGTGTGTACATGCAGATAGATGAAAAGCGAAGCGGCGCTGAGCTCAAAGGGGGAGGGAGTTTGCGTGAGTTTTCGGGTGTGTAATAAGAGCCACTGTTGCAGCGATACACAGGTGGGCCGGTCCTGAGCTCCTGTGGCTGTGTAGGTCACCTGGTATCATTTAGAGCTCTTTGGGCTCAGGACTCTACTCACTCTGGGTGAACCCTGCCAGCTGGCTGGGGACCAGCACAGCGGGGACATTCAACCTCCTCAGAGAGAGGGAGCGAGGGAGGGTGGGAGAGCGAGAGAATGGGAAAGTGAGCAACAAAAAAAGACTTCAGATTATGTAAACCACAAAAAAAGAGAATGAGAGAAAGGGGCAGAATGGGAAGAAAAAGAGATTAGATGAGGTGTAGGTGCTGGGATGTTGAAATCCTTCCAGACTCAGTCAACAACCAGGCAAAAAGGCAGGCAGGCAGGAAGGCTCCAAGCAAGTAGTCAGCAGTGATAGGACAGGAGGAATGTTAGAATCCAGTGTATCAGATTTACTTGCATCTGCTAGGAAGATCAGGCCACTCAGAGCTGGCAAAATCAACATCCAGTAAATTAAAAGAGAGAAAGGAGTGCTCAGTGCACTTGCAGGCTAAAAGCGACACTGAGTGTGATAATGCTTGTTCTTGTTATAACCACACTTGCCTTTTGGGGTGTGGACAAGCACAGTTAGAATCAGCTAACATGGTCCATTCCTTTCATACAGCCATTTGTTCTAGTCGTGCCTTGATGGAGATCACAGGAGGTTGGTGGCACCTTAACGGGCTTGTGCTAATGACTAGAGCGGGAATTAGTGGAATCGTATCAAATACATCAAACACCAGGTGTAGACAGTACCATGAAATGCTTACTTACAAGTCCTTAACCTACAATGCAGTTAAGTGAAATACGAGTTTAAAAAAAATATTTACTAAATAAACTAAAGTAACAAACAAAATAAATTATAAAAGAGCATCAATAAGATAACAATAATGAGACTATATGCCATTCCATTTCCTCAGATCCGGACAATATTATGAGCCGTTCTCCCCTCAGCAGCCTCTACTGTTGGAGATGTACGAACAGTACATTTCTACCTGGCTGTATTCTGTACCGTAAACAGTCACATTACGCCAACTGTATATGCAGCATAAGGTACATTACAGTGCTTATGTCTTGTGTGTGGTATCATGATCACCCATCCATCCATCCATCCATCCATCCATGTCAGTGTGAGGGTCCTTAGACAGGATGGTGTCGGCGCAGCCACCGCTTCCCTCCTTCCTCTCCCCTCTTCTCCCCGGTCCTCCGGTCTTTGCCACTCTCATTTGTGGCTTCTGATTCCCCATTTTAGTGCAGGAACAGAAAAACAAACTTCCTGCATGGCGAGGTGTCACATGTCTCAGAGGAACAAAGCTGCCTTTGTCTGTGTCCTAGCTGTGTCCTGCCCTTATTTGATGAGGGCTGTCTGTCTGTCCACCCTATCCTGTCCTGTCCTATCTGCCTCTCTACCCTCTGCTCTACACTGCCAGGCTGCACACTCTCTGCAGTTCACGCAAAGGCAAGGCTGGTAGCAAATAAACGCCACCATGGCAACACTACGCTTGGATGACACTAGGATAACAAAGCATAATGGGATGGTGTAGTGTAGTGATGCGGTGTGTAGGTTCTTGTTGTGAATGGGATTAGATTATTCTTGTTGTGAATGACATGGTTTGTCATTCACCTGGCTCGTGCCACGCTTTTGAAAAGCTACGTTTTCTCCACCAATGTAGGTATTATAGTTTTAGTTCTAGTTTTGTTTTGTACTAGAACTATGTATCTGCATACAGTGCCTTCAGAAAGTATTCACACCACTCGACATCCTCCACACAATACCCAATAATGTCAGAATTAAAACATGAAAACGAAATACAGAAATATCTCATTTACATAAGTTTTCACACCCCTGAGTCAATGCTTTGGAGAAGCACCTTTGGCAGTAATTACAACTTTGAGTCATCTTGGGAATATCTGTATCAGCTTTGCACATCTGGATTTCTCCCATTCTTCCTTGCAGATTTTCTCAAGCTCTGTTAAGTTAGATGGGGAGTGGCAGTGAACAGCAATCTTCAAGTCTTTCCACAGATTGTAAATGGGATTCAAGTCTGGGCTTTGGCTGGGGCACTCATGGAGTTTCACATTCTTGTTCTGACTCCATTTCAGTGCTGCTTTGCCTGTATGATTGGGGTATTTATCCTGTTGGAATGTAAATCTTCGCCCCAATCTTAGGTCGTTTGCACCCTGAAGCACGTTCTCATCAAAGATTTGCTTGTATTTGGCTCCATTCGTTGTTCCTTCTGTCCTTACCAGTCTCCCAGTCCCGGGCCCATTAAAAGCAACCCCATAGCATGTTGCTGCCATCATGCTTCACGGTAGGGATGGTGTTAGACAAGGGATGAGCTGTGTCTGGTTTTCTCTAGACATAGCGTTTTGCATTCAGTAACATTTTTATCTCATTAGACCAGACTCTTTTGCCTTATGCTCTCAGAATCTTTCTCGCGCCTTTTTGTAAACTCCAGGCGTGCTGTCATGTGCCTTTTTCTTTTTACAGGAGTGTCTTTCATCTAGCCACACTTCAACAAATCCCAGATTGGTAAAGTACTGTAGAAACTGTTTGTCCTTCTGGCAGATTCTCCCATCTCAGCCAAGGGACTCTGTAGTTCTGTCAAAGTGGTCATTTGGGTTCTTAGTCACCTCCCTGACCAATGTCCTTCTTGCCCAGTTGCTCAGTTTGGTCCAACGGCAAGCTTTAGGCAGAGTCTAGGTAGTTCCATATTTTTTCAATTTCCCAATGATGGAGAACTCTATTCTCTTAGAATTGATCATTAGAAAAACCTTTTTCAATTATGTTAGAACAGCTGAAAACTGTAGTCCTGATTAAAGAAGCAATAAAACGGACCTTTTTTAAATTTATTTTACCTTTATTTAACCAGGCAAGTCAGTTAAGAACAAATTAGTACATTTCTAAGTGACCCCAAACTATTGAACAGTAGTGTATATTATTTTTCAACATAGCATAACCCAATTATAAAATTACTAACTATAAGATTTCACCTTCTTTATAACTGTAACATTTATTTTTGTATGTTTAGTGTTAGAGAAAATGTGCATATTTTCTTAAAGTTTGCAAACGTTTGCCCCGATCGCTGTGATCATCTCACTGTGTTCTAGCTTCCTGAGCTCGTTAGGAACTTTCATCTCATATTATTCTTGTCCGTCTATGACAAACATAAATATTTTTTTGTTTTAAATCCATTAATTATTTTAGATGAATGGCTATAAATCGATCTCTGAATGTGTCGGCATGTGCTTTGTCAGTGGCTTGCGAAGTAAGATTCAGCTAGGAGTTGATGGACAGTCAGAAGAGAAAATGAAATGGTAGGAGGGACATCTCAGCTTCAAGTGGCGTCAGATTTCACATCCTACAGTACGTCCCCTGAACAAAATACTACCGTCTCCATGGGAACCAGGGCTATCACTCAATGCAAGCCATTTCAATCTACAATGTCCACAGATCGATTTATAAGTGAAACTGTCAGTTGTCACTGGTACCAGAACCTCGCAGGTCCCCAAAACAGGGGACCTTACATCTAAGATGTTAGAAGACTTGGGAAATTTGATAATAGTAGGCTACCTCTGCCTCCTGTTTATTAGCATAGCATGATCCATTATGATTCACTGACTCATTCGATGGTGCCATTTCCCAATCATAGACATGGAACAGCTTCATTGTGCTGTATATAGTGATCACTAAAGAAGTGTGAAATGTTCCATAAACTTCAGAAATCTGCCTCCAGCTGCACCCCAGCCATCCTCTAACCAACCAAGCACCAAACCACTGTGTCTGACTGAGTCTGAGTGCCATTGAGAAATTAACAGGAGGGAATGAGAGTTCTAGTCCAGATGAAAGCACAGGGCCCGGCGACCTGCAAGCATTTTTATTGTCATGTCCTCCCCCTGATAAAAACGAGTTTGATGGTGATGATTTCACTTCAATGGAAAACCCCTTCGTAAACTTTCAGAGTTTTTAATACGGGACAAACACGAGTCTCCTGGTTGAGTGGCGGCGGGGATGGGTGGATGAGTAATTGGGGCGTTTCAGAATGGTTAATGGTTAATGAGCGCTGGAGATGTGCCGGGAGCTATTCGGTTCCACTTGGTGAGTTGGGGCCTTGCCTGCCTTGCCTGCCTTGCCTTGTTAGGCTGTTTTAGCTGTTGTGACTGCGGACCAAGCAACCCTTGTGGCAGTTAAACACTGTGTGCCCTGGACAGACTGTGCTCCTGGCTGGACGGACATCACACACCACTGCCATGTCCACTTCCACTACTACATCTTACTTCATTCCATTCCCAGTCCCTCCGGTCCCAATGACAAAACAGGTGGTGGTGGTGATGTGTCCGCCATTTTGAATCGATGAGGAGCCACAATATGCTCTCTGATAATGAGTTGCCCTTAGCGGATGCTTGAAGTGGATGACGCTGGCCTGGCTTCTGTGTTGTTGAGTAGTTAACGAGCAATATGGAGTAGTGATACAGTGGCGTGAGAGTGACTGATGCATGTCTAATGATGCTGACGCTCGGAGCCAGGCATCCAGCTATCAGCGGGCGCTCGTTGATAAGCTGTTGTCATGCACAGACTAGAGGTTTCCTTGAATTGTAGTGGTTGGGCCGCCACTGTTCGGCTGCCACTCATTTTTAACAAGCCAATAAAAACCCTCCCTCGCCATTGGGGGGAGGGGCCTGTGGGGCCTCACTTTCTCTTAAAAATGTATGAGATCCCATGTTTTTTTACTGGCAAATTTTTACCTGCATCCTGTAGTGTTTGCAGATTTGAATGTGTCGCTGTTCCAAACGTTGGGGATTTTTATTGATGTTGTGTGACGCAAGCTTAAGGTGTGAAGTATTGTTCATTTTTAACAGTGTGTCCCAAAGAGTAAATACTCTGCATCATTGATGCGTGCTGTGCTCTTATGCATAACATGAGAAAAACGGAGCATTGTAATTGTTATGTATACTCTGTATACCACACATGTGAACAGATTGCAGCACAGTATTTTCCTGTTTTCTCTAACCCTTAACCTAACCTTGATCCCAAACCCCTAACCCTGACCCTAACTCCCAACCCTAAACCTAATCCCTAACACTAGCCCTTATTGATGAAATCTGATTGTACCCTAACCCTAAACCTAACCCCATTGCCTTAACTAGCATTTTGTCTTGTGGGGACCAGCAAAATGTCCCTGAATTTGTCTTTTTTTTTACTATCCTTCGTCCACACAATGATAATAAAAACAAAAACACACACACACACGCGAACGACACACACACACACACAGTGCTCTATAGAGCTACTGCCTATGATCTCTGACATAAAATCACTGTTTTAGTAGTTATTCAAAGTCAATGAGGCATACTTTTATGACTGTTGAATGCCAACTATCAATCTAAGATCCTGTACATTTAGGTAGAGATACTTTGAAGTAACTGTTCTCTATATATTCCTCTCTTCTCTCTGTCTGACCGGACAAGTATGCACTCAATGGATTATGGTCACTGTAGTTAATTACCTCGTTTTCTCTGTAAACTATGTAGAATATTGGACTGTTGGAAACTTCCTCTCCCTACTACATTGCACAGTTTGGACTTGATCGGATTTATCTGTAAAGAAACTGTGCATTGCACTCACAGAAAAATAACAAACGGAATGGAATTCAAATAATTGAACTGACTTCCCTCAATTAGTTGTTTAATTTAATCTACCGGGATCGATATGACAACAGCCAGTGAAAGTGCGGCGCGCCAAATTCAAACAACAGAAATCTGGTAATTAAAATTCCTCAAACATACAAGTATTATACACCATTTTAAAGATAAACTTGTTGTTTATCCCACCACAGTGTCCGATTTCAAAAAGGCTTTACGACGAAAGCACACCAAACGATTATGTTAGGTTAGTAGTGCCTATTCATAGAAAACACAGCCATTTTTTCCCAGCCAAATAGAGGAGTCACAAAAAGCAGAAATAGAGATAAAATTAATCACTAACCTTTGATGATCTTCATCAGATGACACTCATAGGACTTCACGTTACACAATACATGTATGTTTTGTTCGATAAAGTTGGCGCGTTATTGGCGCGTTATGTTCAGTGGTTCCAAAACAGCCGGTGATTTTGCAGAGAGCCACATCAATTTACAGAAATACTCATAATAAACATTGATAAAAGATACAAGTGTTATACATGGAATTATAGATCCACTTCTCCTTAATGCAACCGCTGTGTCAGATTTCAAAAAAACTTCACGGATCTTCATCGGAATGCACTCCCAGGAGTGTTTGTTTTGCTCGATGAGGTCCATCATTTATGTCCAAATACCTCCTTGTTTGTTTGCGCATTTAGTTCACAAACCCAATTCATGAGGTGCTATCACTAGGTCCAGACGAAAAGTCAAAAAGTTCCGTTACAGTCCATAGAAACATGTCAAACGATGTATAGAATCAATCTTTAGGATGTTTTTAACATAAATATTCAATAATGTTGCAACCTGAGAATTCCTTTGTCTTTAGAAATTAAAAGGAACGCAGCTACCTCTCACGAGAGCGCGCATGATCAGCTGATTGAAAGAGCTCTCATTCCCTCCTCCTTCATAGTAGAAGACTGAAACAAGGTTCTAAAGACTGTTGACATCTAGTGGAAAACATAGGAAGTGCAATATGATCCCGTAGACACTGTATATACGATAGGCAATGAGTTGAAAAACTACAAACCTCAGATTTCCCACTTCCTGGTTGGATTTTTTCTCTGTTGAAATGCAGGAAGTTAGCTGATTTCTGGGTAGTCTGGGCCTGTACACACACGCACGCACACACACACACACACACACACACACACACACACACACACACACACACACACACACACACACACACACACCAACTCATCATCAGAGGTACTTGAGAATGTGTGTGTTTAGTTACAGGTATGTGGGGCGCCATACTGACCAAACAAATCATTTAAGGAGGTCCAGTGTGGTATATGCAAACTGGAGCCTGTGTTTGCTGAAGAGTCAAAACACTGTTTAACCATCCTATGTGATGTTATCACAGTGAATCTGATAGTCTGCCATGTGGTGGGGTGGATGGGGAATTTGGGTTGGTCTGAGTGAAGCCTTCTAGCCTTAAAGGAGGCACATTCCACACAAGAAGATGGGGGGAGGAGGATTGTAAATGTCTGCACACACACACACACACACACACACACACACACACACTGCTGAAACAGGTCTGACTAGGGGATGGTTTAGACAAGGAGCAGATTGTCTGTTTGTTTTATCATGTCAGTTATGGAGCATGACCAAACAGATTCTCCCCCTCCCCCCGCTCTCTCTCTCCTTCATCCCCCTTTCATCTGGTGCCCAAACATGCGCCGTGCGGGCGCAAGGACATAGAGTGGGAAGAAGAGAAAAAGAGAGCAGTCATGTCAATAAATAGAAAATGAGATTCGTGTTCATCCAGACGAGAGGACGATTACATGTAGAATATACACATAAATTAGGCCAATCATTAGGAAGAGTTCAATCATAAACCGACAGAGAGAATCTCGACTGCATCGTATGATCTGTAACCTTGCTGAGGCCGGGATACGTGTCAGTGTGTGGTAGAACGTGAGATCGAAAATATAAGTGCTGTGTATTTTTCAATGTATGGCCAAATATACTACATGGATTGGATAACCTTGCTGGCTGTTATCGCTTTCCAAAATCCAATATCCACATTCCCCCCAGTGTCCACATTTCTCAACTTGACATGTGGAGGAAGAGTAGACCGTTCTTCAAATTCATGGGAGCATCCCTCAAAGGTTGTTATTAGACTTGTTATCAAAAAATGCTATGTGACTTTGTGTGGCTAAGATAGCCTATAGTAAGCAATTAAGAAGCTTTCTCTTTGTGTCTATCCTGTCACTTAAAAAAAAAATTGTTCATTTCCTGCTGTAGAGTTGTTTTTGTGAAGCTTGTGAACAATTGTGATACCTGATTCTTAGCTGGTAAATGCACTTGTCAGCCTACTCAACTAACCCTATAAGCATTACAGCACTGGTCTCTCTCATGAGGCAGAACTCTTAGACTTTGGACGTCTAAGCTTCCATTTGACACACTTTGCCTTTAAAAAGGAGAAAAGTGTATTTGGTCTTCCAACTGAACAGCTGCAGACTTGTGGTTTTCTCCTCCGCTCCTCATTTGCAGTGAGAAACGACGCTGCGGTTTCGGCAACTCTGTCCTCAGACGATTCACTGATGGCCGACCATCTGAGAGTGCTGCTACGGGACCGATCCTTGCCACATTAACCAAAGCACTACGCAACTTTTAACCCGCTTTGACGCGTCTCATAACGCCAGAACCTCTCATCAAAGGTCTGATCGCCAAGTACCACGGCTCAGACACAGAGAACAGTGGATGGATGGGGAAATCATCAGTGGAGATGGGGGTAGAAAAAGAAGGAGGAGTAGTACTATTGCCAACTACCCTGGGTTGTTCTGCTAATGACGTCGTTAGATTAGGTTGGGGAAGGTAGGAAATGATTGTGCACTTGATTATCCACTCTCCAATCGACGGGGCCGTTATATTCTCATAATCGGCAATAATACTACTTCACATGTGATCCCTTGTAGGAGCAGTGAGCCAATATTGCATTTTTCCCCCCTGCTCTTGTGGCAGGGTTTGGATGTAAGTAATAACTCTTTTCATTTTTTTCATTGCTTGTCAGACTCACACAAACACAGTATCAAAAAGCTCCTGTTGGGAGAACATACTAACTCCCCACTGCCTGCCTTATTCTCTCCATTCTGAGATGAAAGGATGGGGCCCTACAGGCTGTCTGGAGGGGAGGGTGTGTGCGTGTGTGTGTGTGTGTGTGTGTGTGTGTGTGTGTGTGTGTGTGTGTGTGTGTGTGTGTGTGTGTGTGTGTGTGTGTGTGTGTGTGTGTGTGTGTGTGTGTGTGTGTGTGTGTGTGTGTGTGTGTGTGTGTGTGTGTGTGTGTGTGTGTGTGTGTGTGTGTGTGTGTGTGTGTGTGTGTGATTGTGAGTAAGGGGGATGGAGTCTCTGAGCTCTGTCATGGTCAGCTGCCAGCCTCTCCCAGCGGACTCTCATCACTTTCTAATAAACACACTCACCTTGAGCCCAAGAGCTAAGCTCAACAGGAGGAGGGAGGGGAGGAGAGGTAGTCAGAGCTTTCTCTCAGCGGTGGACTGTGGGAGTGTATCCACGGCAAAGGTTAATCCTCTTTACTTTTCTTTCTTTTACTTATTTTTTTCCCTTGTCTGTGTTTTTATCTCTTTGTCTTATTTGTTTGCCTCTTGATTCTCTGTTCTTGTTCTCCCTGCCTCTGAGTTTCACTGATCTTTACGTCTTCATCTGGCTTGGCCCTCATGCTGTGCTGTCTCTATACTCCGCTCTGCCAATCTTGTTGTTATGCTAGGTGACACAGCGATGTGCACTGGGCAACGCCTTACAATTGCAAAGCTTGTGATACATGAGCTGTATCTGTTTACTGTGCATCCACACTATTCCTCAAGAATGTGGCTACAGTATGTCTTCTCACCAGCACATAATGTACAGTACCAGTCAAAAGTTTGGAGATTCCTACTCACTCTAGGGTTTATCTTTATTTTTACTATTTTCTATATTGTAAGACATCAAAACTATGAAATAACAAATATGGAATCATGTGGTAACCAAAAGTGTTAAACAAATCAAAATAGATTTTATGTTTGAGATTCTTCAAAGTAGCCACCCTTGATGACAGCTTTGCATACTCTTGGCTTCTCTCAACCAGCTTCACCTGGAATACTTAGTCTTGAAGGAGTTCCCACATATGCTGAGCACTTGTTGGGTGCTTTTCCTTCACTTTGCAGTCCAACTCATCCCAATCCAGCTCAATTGGGTTGAGGTCAGGTGATTGTGGAGGCCAGTTCATCTGATGCAGCACTCCATCACTCTCCTTCTCGGTCAAATAGCCCTTACACAGCCTGGAGGTGTGTTGTGTCATTGTCCTGTTGAAAAACAAATGATAGTCCCACTAAGCCCAAACCAGATGGGATGGCATATTGCTGCCTAATGCTGTGGTAGGTAGCCATGCTGGTTAAGTGTGTCTTGAATTGTAAATGAATCACAGACAGTGTCACCAGCAAAGCACCCCCGCACTATCACACCTCTTCCTCCATGCTTCACGGTGGGAACCACGCATGTAGAGATGGTCCGTTCACCTATTCTGCATCTCACAAAGACACGGCGGTTGTAACCAAAAATCTTACATTTGGACTCATCAGATCAAAGGACAGATTTCCACCGGTCTAATGTCCATTGCTCGTGTTTCTTGGCCCAAGGAAGTTTCTTATTATTATTGATGTCCTTTAGTAGTGAGTTCTTTGCAGCAATTAGACCGTGAAGGCCTGATTTACGCCGTCTCTTCTGAACAGTTGATGTTGAGATGTGTCTGTTACTTGAACTCTTTGAAGCATTTATTTGGGCTGCAATTTCTGAGGCTGTTAACTCTGGTGAACGTATCTTCTGCAACAGAGATAACTCTGGATCTTCATTTTCTGTGGCGGTCCTCATGAGAGCCAGCTTCATCATAGAGCTTGGTGGTTTTTGCAATTGCACTTAATGAAACTTTCAAAGTTCTTGAAATTTTCCGCATTGACTGATCTTCATGTCTTAAAGTAATGATTGACTGTCGTTTCTCTTTGCGTATTTGAGTTGTTCTTGCCATAATATGGACTTGGTATTTTACTATATAGGGCTTCTGTATACCACCCCTAATAAATTCAACAAATTAACTTTTAAAAAGGCACACCTGTTAATTTAAATGCATTCCAGGTGACTACTATTACTGTACAATGTAAAAATATAAAGAAAAATAGTAAAAAAAATAAAGAAAAACCCTTGAATGAGTAAGTGTGTCCAAACATTTGACTGGTACTGTATGTAGCTAATGTATGTAGTTCCCCATCTGTACACTACTACTTCGACTGAGCTCTCATGCGGCAGAGTGCCGGAAACCTTATGCAAAACCTTATGGGAGACCGTCAATTTGTAGTATGAGCGGCGCGCCGCTCAGAGAGTGTGGGGTTAACCACACACGGGGAAACGTTTCCAACGTGACTGCGCTGCGCTAGGCCCTTGGCCTTTCTGCCAGTACACTGATTGAAAAGTGGTGCCAGCAGAGCAAGCTCTGGGCAGCCAGGGATGTTTAATGTTCACACATGTGCAGGCAGGCCGAGGCAGTGCAGTCGCTCCAAGAATATCAATTAGGGAGCATTATGAAAAAACATACACTTAAAAAAAGACCCCATTCCATCTTCCCACTGTCTATCCCTCCTTCCCTCCCTCTCTCCATCCCTACTTACCCTCCCCCCTTCCATCTCATTGTCCAAGAGTAAGGTGAACAGAAAACTGTTGGGATAGAAACCATGTCTCAGAACGAGCGCTTAAGTTCATCATCAGCTAAATTGAGTTTGTGAGCATCGACGGCGGTTAGGCTGAAAGCATACCGTGCCAGGAGGGTGTGCGCCAACGCGACAATAGTAGAAGCCATTGTTACGTTTGTTTAGAGTGCAGAGTGCAGCGTCCAGCGTCCCGACCAGATCCTCTTGGAGAGCACAGTCTGTAGTTCTTTGCCAGGAATGAATTGTGCCTAATTTGTACGGAAGTCGGGAGAAATCAACGTAAAAACGAATCTCAAAATATGCACTTTCGGCTGCCACCCATTTTTTTCTCTCCCTTGTTGTAATTTATGCGGTTTGTTTTGATCTTCCAAACAGCTCCAGGATCTTTAGTCAGTTAAACGTTGCTAAACACAGAGTGGCGTTCAAGAGCTCGGAGCCAGGATTGTGTCCGTGGTGTTTGGAGCTAGCAGCATGTTGCTTCTACCCTTCAAACCTTAAGGGGGTTAGGGGGGGGGGGTGACGGCTAAAATCAAAAGTGGCATCCTCCCCCCCGTCTCTCTGTCTCGTTCTGCTCACTGCCAGGCTTGAGAATAGAAGGACGAGGGAGTTTCCCTGGAACCTAAAACCTCTCATAGGACAAGGTGAAAGGCTGGTGGGCAGTTTCTGTATGTCTGGCTGGCTGGGTCAGTCTGGGCATTTGTCCACTTCAGTATAGAACTGTATCATTTTAAAACACAAGTACTTATAAGACTTTTCCCTTTCTAGACCTGTGATGATGATGACGATGGTGATTGATCTTTCAGGAAATTGGTCTTCCATGAAATTAGCTCTCATCTTTCTCTCCGAGCACTCTTTCTCGCCACTCACTTCCCCAACCCCAGTTTGTCCCTGAGGTGATGCTCTAGTCTATTCTTAGTCACCATCACTTCTTCTTGTCACCACGTCTCTGCGGGCCATAGCCATAGCCTAGACATTATCATGCATGGAGGAGAGTTTCCCTAAGACTGTCCACCTGCCTGATCATCACAGGATTATAGATGAATCGGTGGACTGTGACAGTATTATGGACGAGGCGGTGGAAAACTCAGAGACAGTTCCCTAAAATGTCCATCACCAAACAAAGATGCATTTGGCTGAAAGGTCAGGGTTGGAAACAAGAAGAGAGGAAGTGGAGGATGATGAGTAATGTCTACTTTAAAAAGTTTCATATTGACTTTCTGTCACTTTGATGGGGAAGATCCATGCTAACCTAAAGATGCTTCTGTCTGAAGTCATATGTAGGTGCGCTAGTGTGTGGTGGAGGATTGTGAACGGACTGTGAGTGGAGGATTGTGAGCGGATTGTGAGTGGAGGATTGTGAGCAGAGGCTTGTGAGTGGAGGATTGTTAGCGGAGGATTGTGAGCGGATTGTGAGCGGATGATTGTGAGCGGAGGATTATAAGCGGATTGTGAGCGGAGTGAGAATTGCATTAATTGCTACTATGAAGATGATGGAATACAGACTTCGTTGGCATTAGGGGCCACACAATGCACCAGTGTGGAGTTTGTTTTCTGAACTGATTAGCTAGTTTCTTACATGAGTCTAGTTGACCAGGGGCAGTGGAAAGACCGGGCCCAGTCTTGGCCTACCTCTGGTTTTCAGTTCTGGTGCCTGGGTCCAGTGGGCCAGACTGACAGCTATGAGTAGGTACCAAGTGCCAACGGCTGACCTCAGTGTTATGACTGTGGACTCCATGTCTGTAGAGATGTAGGTACACTGTAGTATTCACCCACAACAAAACCCAATGGAAAAGTGGCACAGAGGGTGGTCAGGGGCTTGATTCGATTTGCCATATTCCCAAGCCCTTGCAATCCCATCTTCTCTCTCTCTCTCCCTCTTTTCTTTCTCTCTCTACCTTCCTCACACTATTTCTCCATCTCTTCCACTCTCTTCTCTATCTTTCTCTAATTCCCTCCCTCTTTCTCTGTCTTTCTCACTCTGTTTTCCTCTCTCCCACTCTCCACTCACACTATGATAATGAGTAATCAACAGTTGTGGAAGGCACCAGAGAGATAGAGAAAGAAAGAGTGAGAGCATGTCTGCCAGCCAGGCTCATATGGGTCACCGGCCAGACAAGGACTCAGGGCTCAGGACTCAGGCAGGCTGCCTTGGGAAAAGAAGCCACACCAAACAGGATCCTGGAGAAAAGGTACACTCTGCTCCCGTTCAGTCCCGGTGCTGCTCCTCAAAAATACTTTTTTTTCCCAAAAAGGAAAGTATGACATTCAGCCGAATGAACCCCCCCCCACACACACACACACACAGCTCCACACCCACCCACCCATGAAATTAGATGTTATGCTGGAATAAGGAACCCATTTTTAGGGGTGGGGCAGAATGAGCAGCGCCTCCCTGTTCCAGAACTCACTAGAACAGACACCAGTAGTTTCCAGCAACACACACGTTCAGATGCTTTTTATGGCGTTGTTTGTCACAGATTATTTATCTATTTATCTATCAGTGTGGGTCATTATAGTGAACTAAAACTGTTTTTGTTTTTTACTATCCATGAAAAAACAATACAGTAAACTAAAATAAAATAATGAACAAACCCGTTTGAAAAACTAAAACTATACTTAATCTATTATATTTCACTCCAAAAAGCAAAAAAACTAAAACATCATGAATTAGGTTGAGTTTTAGTACAGTATGTTTGTATGTTTTTAATGTCAAGCTTTTTTAACTAATGGGGTTTTCAAGTATTTTTTTCACAATGGGGTTTTCAAGCTTCTGAATCTGGAGGGTCACATTGAGATTGACTTTATAATTTAAGAGGTAGCAAGGTAACTTTGCCATGAGCAAATGTTGGGTGCATTTCAGTGGTAAAGCTAAAGCAACCAACTATAGACGGTGCATCTCAGATCAACATGGCAGTGTTGCCGTTGTTAATAAAAGTATTATTTTTGTAGAATGTCAAAATAAACATGTAACTAACCCCTATATCACACAATCACAAACTGAAATCATACTATAATGCTATGTGTGTACACATTGTACAATCAATACAATGCATTCGGAAAGTATTCAGACCCCTTGACTTTTGCCACATTTTGTTACGTTACAGCCTTATCCTTAAATGGATTAAAAATAAAATCCTCATCAATCTACACACAACACCCCACAGAGACAAAGTGAAAACAGGTTTTTAGAAATGTATGCTAATTTATACAAAATAAAAAAAACACCTTATTTACATAAGTATTCAGACCCTTTGCTATGAGACTCGAAATTGAGCTCAGGTGCATCCTGTTTGTAACGGCAGAGGATCGGACCAAAACGTAGCATGGTAAGGTACCATATTGTTTATTATAAAACATAAACTGAACACTAAGAAATACAAAACAATAAATGTGAACATGAACGAAAACCAAACCAAAACAGTCCGGTGTGGTGACAAACACAGACACAGAAACAAACACCCACAAACCAACAGTGAAACCCAGGCTACCTAAGTATGATTCTCAATCAGAGACAACTAACCACACCTGCCTCTGATTGAGAACCATACTAGGCCGAAACAGAAACCTAAACATAGAAACACAAAACATAGACTTCCCACCCCAACTCACGCCCTGACCATACTAAATAAAGACAAAACAAAGGAAAATAAATGTCAGAACGTGACACTGTTTCCATTGATCATCCTTGAGATGTTTCGACAACTTGATTGGAGTCCACCTGTGGTAAATTCAATTGATTTGACATGATTTAGAAAGGAACACACCTGTCTATATAAGGTCCCACAGTTGACAGTGCATGTCAGAGCAAATATCCAAGCCATGAGGTCGAAGGAATTGTCCGTAGAGATAACGAGACAGGATTGTGTCGAGGCACCGATCTGGGGAAGGGTACGAAAACATGACTGCAGCATTGAAAGTCCCCAAGGGCGCAGTGGCCTTTATAATTTTTAAATGGAAGAAGTTTGGAACCACCAAGACTCTTCATAGAGTTGGCCGCCCGGCCAAAATGAGCAATAGGGGGAGAAGGGCTTTGATCAGGGAGGTGACCAATAACCTGATGGTCACTCTGACAGAACTCCAGAGTTCCTCTGTAGAGATGGGAGAACCTTCCATAAGGACAACCATCTCTGCAGCACTCCACCAATCAGGCCTTTAGACTGGCCAGATTGAAGCTACTCTTCAGTAAAAGGCACATGACAGCCCGCTTGGAGTTTGCCTAAAGTCATCTAAAGGACTCTCAGACCAAACAAAAAGAACCTAGTTGACAATAGAGCCTCCCACAATGCAGGCGATGACAGCAGGATGAAGATGGTGAAGAGCAACTGCAGAATCTAGTGTTTTTCTAAAGTTCATGCAGTCGACATGAATGTGCAAGTCGGACAATTTTTTATCCCCATGATGCAACACATTTTGAAAGGTGGCGAGCAACGATTGTTACCGACTTGGCAAAAGTGATCTGCTCGAACGCGCCCATCGAGATGAGCAGATGCACACACAGTATCTACACAGGTCCACGGGTGCGCTTCACGCAGCTACAATGCGTTTGCTTTGGTAACAAAACAGCAGAGAAGTTTATCCTTGCGCTTCAACGCTCGTGGTTGTAGGAAATTGACCCACTACTACTGTTTACGTTGTGCATCTTCGTCATCTCGTTGATTTCCCCCCCTCCCCCCTCAGGTGCACATTTAGATTTTTGCCCTAGCACTACACAGCTGATTCAAATCATCAAAGCTTGATGATGAGGTGGTTATTTGAATCAGCTGTGTAGTGCTGGAGGCAACAAACTAAATGTGCACCTGAGGGGGGGGGAACCCTGAGTCCTTCTATTTTCATACAACTTAAACTAAATAAAAACTAGTAAATTGGATCTGAAAATGAACTAAAACTTAACCAAATTTCAAATAAAATCTTAGAACTAATAGAAATAGAAACTAATGTAAAGACTAAACTATAATAACCTTGAAGTGCTCTTTTTGAGGCACAGCGAGTCAGAAAAAGAGTGTGTGAGAGAGAGAGCAAGAAAAGGGGATGGTTCTGAAGTGAGAGCACCCATTGAGAGAGGGCTTTCCTATTTTCAAATCCTTTTCGGACCTTTGCTAGATCTGGAGAGGGTGCGACGGAGGGAGTGCGTGTCACTGTGTTTCCATCGTTACCTCGTTAGCTCAGTGGCAAGCGGGGATTATGGGAAGTCTCACGGTGTCCCTTGGACACAAAAGCATGACTTAATCCAGCAGTAAAAACTGAGCATGCTGCAGAACCTCAGGCCAGGTCCCAGTCAGAGAGAAGCTGCTGCCAAGAGCCCCCAGAGTGGGGAGAAGGACGCAGGGTAAACAATGGTAGCAAGGTGTGTGTGTGTGCGCGCGTCTGGTCGGCTGTGTGTCTGTGCAGGTGTCTAATTGGGCTAGCCTGGGAAAGAAGAGGTCTGGGTGGTCGAAGACTTCCAATAGCTAACACCCACACCCTGTCCTATCTTAATCCCCCATCCCATCCCACCCCACCCTTCCCCTATATGTTCTAACTCCGGTCTGAGGCCTGGCCGGGGGCCTAGTCCATGTGAGAAAGCTGTAGTTTACAGCTAGCGCTTGGCAACATTGTGGTGGGGACCAACAGACCATTACATAGAAATCAACCCAATTATTTTCCGTGGTTAGATCCGGCTTCGGTTAACCCCCTCTGTAAAGCGGATCCATGCAAAACCAGGGCGGCAGCATCCAAAACCATTGAGGTCATGGAAGGAAGCTGACGCACAACAAGAGCAAGGATCACTCCATACTCTTTTAGCTATTAGTGGGGCATGATCCCACATACTGTACAGACTGTATGTGTGACAGCACTCATAATGTTGTGTAAACACACGTGCACACACAGGCAAATCAATTCTACCCCTACTCTTCCTAAATGGTTTACGCAAGACCCGTAAATGTGGACATGCAGCAGCAGTAAGGCTGGCAGACAATAAAAAATGATTGAGAAGATAGGAGCAGCAAAGAGAAACAAACAAATAAAGCTAAACTACCATGAATCCTGACAAGGGAGAAATGTGCAACAGATGTCCTGTTTCTGAGTCCAAATGGCTGTCCAGATGACTTTATCCAATTGTCCCAGAGGGAACAGCTGAAAGCACATGGCTTACAGACTCATCTCTCCTGCCCCTGTCTCTGGGAGACCATTGCTACGTTCTAACAGTGCGTTGAGTTATCGAGCCGAGAACTGCCCAGTGGACAGACATGTGAGCTCACACACACCCATGCTCGCACGCATAGAGTACATGCACATGCTTACACCCCAAGATACGTACGCACACACACGATATACCACACACACTCACATTTTGCACATCGACACAGTCACACACAGTCTACAGTCGTCTTATTAATTCATAGCAGGCAGTGAGAGGAACTCTTCATAACATGTGGGATGGCAGATCCTGGCCTGCTTATGTTATAAAGTTGAGGTGTTTCCATAAAGGGACTTCCCAGGAGCTAGCTTAGTGTTGGAGGTAGGCCCTGTCCTCCCGGCGAACAGCAGGATCAGTATCTAATCATAATACTTACAGTACTGCACAGCACTGGACTCACATTGCTACCACACACCTGAGGGAAAAGTGTAGCGGTTTCTTTTGATGGGTTTCATTTGAAATCGTGGTCAGAGGAATTTGAGTGTGGGTTTGGCGGGTATGTGGTGGACAGCCCCATAAAATGGTCCATGAGAATTCACAAGGTGACAAAACCCATAGAGTGACATAATTTGATGTGGGATTCGGGGAGCTATCCGGATTGGATGGTACTTTGATCCTACCTCATAATCCTGACCTTCCTTTCTCTACCTCACAGTCACTTCATCAGAGCAGTAGAGTTTGTTATAGTAGCTTACTAAATTGAGCCATAAACTCTCCTTAAAAGGACCGGACCCTTCATCTCAATTTCTGCCTAAAATGACCAAATCTAACTGCATGTAGCTCAGGACCTGAAGCATCTCAAGGATATGCATACTATTGATACTATTTGAATGGATACACTTTGAAGTTTGTGGAGATGTGAAATTAATGTAGGAGAATATAACACGTTAGATCTGGTAAAAGATAAAACAAACCATGTAGATTTCTGTGTAAATAGACACACCCAAAAGTAATTGTTTGTCATGAGAGGGCCATAAACAATACCTAGTGATGCTTATACTGTAGTAATGCCGCCAGAAGGATTCAAATGTTGTCTTTCAGGTAAAACAGGTTTTATAAATTACTGTGGTGTAGTTACCTTTGAGGACACAAGCTCAAGTACACAGTGTAAATAAAATGTAAAAAATGTGAAAATATGAACAATCATATATAATTTTTTCATGTTCAACAAAGGCAGGGGAATAGGGCTCGAAATTATTGAAATGCTTTCTAAATATAGTAACAATCAAATTATGAATGACTTACTATGAAATGTCACCTTTCTTGTAACTATCAAATACTTTAAAGACAGTACAAAATTGACACCCGTTTATAGTATAACTGATGACAGAGCATTTTCTGCCAAATGTCCTCTGAGCTACACACAGACGCCAGTCAAGTGCCTGCTGTCACACTACAACATCAGCTTTAATCACAAGGTGATTTCGTCCGCCTGTGACAAAGAGAAAGTGATCTTGTTTCAGTTTGTTTCACAGTGAGACGAGACAGTGTTTGATGAGTCTCCCCTTTTATATGTCGCGAGGTTCACAGCCAAGGAAGTTCAATTCTTTGCCTGGAAAGGCCAGAAAATGTGATGTGTCGCTCCCTATATGCAAATGAGGTGTCAGATTTAACATCCTGCATTCTCAGATGAGGACAGAGAACGGAATGCGAAACGGGACAACCAGAGTTGTCACAAAGTGCAGAGCAATTGATGTTGCACTGTACACAAAATGATTCAGAACAAAATATTTTAAAATGTTTCAGAACCGCTCAATAAGTGATTGAAATTTTTAGCTATTGAATTTTTAAATATTGTCCCATGTACATTGGGTCGTGTGCCAGCTGTGGGGGTGAGGGTAGAAATGAAATATTCCCAACCCAAGAAAAACTGTCATGCTACAGTTAATTCCGTGACATACAATAATCTTGCAAATTTTGGACGAGACTGACTTTATGACCAAAATGATCCTATTTACACTTTGTGGTCCATTAGGACACTAGAAAAAAAAATCGGACTCCTATCGATGTGATTCAGTGTATTTGCATACTGACACACGGATGTATCCGTAAGTTCAGCCTCTTCCTTTATACCTTTCAAAAACACAGTGTTCCACAAGACCAGACAATGGTTTCTAAACAGTGCAATTAGGATTGATAAATCTGTTGGCAAATAAAGAGATTTCCCATAATTAAAATGACTCATTGGCAGTATCAAAGCTCCAACTAAACTGTGTTGGCAAATTGCCTCTCTGAAACCTTATCGTCCATTGGAGCGTGAATCTGCGTATTAACATCCTGTTGGCTGGTCCAGATACTGATCTATCCGGCTGAGACGCTAAAGCTAGCAGCTGGTCAGCTGGAGCAAAGAGTTAAAAGCTTTCAGGGCAAAGGACATGGGCCATACATGGGCCATACCTGGGCCATACATGGGCCATACCTGGGCCATACATGGGCCATACCTGGGGGCCATGGCTAATGTAAGCCTATACGTTGGGGAGTGAAAGCTTATTCTACTCTACTAATTTTCTGTGCCTAAGGTAAACGTTAAACCTTCAGCTTACTTTGGAGTGATTTTTTTTTACCTGATTTTTCTTACTTGACATATTACCTCTTTATAGGGCTAAGTGGCTAACTGGAAATTCCCCTCCTCAAGGCTCTGGGATCTTTCTTTTTTTTTATGGAGTCGACCTGCAGTGATTATTATTAGATTATTACGCACAGGTCTGTTGTAAAAAAAAATATCTTTCCACTGTTCTGTTCTGTTCTGTTCCGTTCTGTTCTGGACAGAGTAGTTCATCCATGTGAGGACCCCTAGTCCCTACCTAGTCCTTCCCAGGCCAGGCAACTCCAGCCTAGCTGACCAGCCCCGGCCAAGACACTTCATGAATGGACGCCTTACGCAAGAGGCCCTGGGGACAGGACATTTTGCATTCCTTCCCTGCTTTAAAAACCCTCAGTCTATAGTATCGGAGAGCAATTCACCCAACACAATTACTGTAAATAGGCCATTTGGCCCACAGCAAGGTCTCACTTACACCTATGTGTGGTGAAACGAGGCACAGGAGAGTCAGGGTGGGGTAGATGGGCGCCGGGCTAGGGGGAAAGACAGAGTCGGAGGAGAGGAGGAGTTAATTCCACAAAACACTGTAATTAGAGAGGTGTATTGCACCGAGGATCATGTGGGATTTGTATTTATTTCCACGCGCTTTCACTTCATAGAGATTTTCGGGGAAAACTTGGAAATGTCCGTTGGCGGGGTGAAGTCCAGTTCCTCTTAAGGAAAGCCCAGAGGGATTCAGTTTACACTTCCACAACACCACCTACGGAATTCTGTTAATCTCAGCATCACTCCTCCTCCCCTCCAACTTGCCGATGGGGGGAGCTGGGAACGAGGCCGGATGGTGTATCCAGTTATCAAAGACTCCACCACTGTCCAGAATCTTTGTTTTTATTGGTCAAGGGGCTTTGGGGCGGAAGTATTTGTTCTAAGCAGTGAGTTGGGAGGGGATGAAGCTGTTGTTTTATTAGCTTTGGGAGTATTCTTGTTTGTCATAAAGAGGGCAGCCCATGGATGTCTGTAATGTTATATGGGGTGGGGATTGGGGATGTAAGGTTTGAGGCAGAGGTGGTGTATAGGATTTATTTAGTTAATATCGACTGTATGAGCCTTATAATCCAGGTGATACAAACCATACACCCTTTAGAGCAGTGTGGCTTGCAATCACATCTCCGTTTAATCTCCCAGGTCGGTTCCTCCCCATCAGAGGAGGGCAGTGCCATTAGCCAACTTAATAGCTGAGTTATGACCAGGCAGTCAAGACCGTGTGTGTGTGTGTGTGTGTGTGTGTGTGTGTGTGTGTGTGTGTGTGTGTGTGTGTGTGTGTGTGCGCGTGTGTGTAGGAGTGTGCAGGAGTGTGTATGTGTATCTAAGGTTAACATGTCTGGAGCGGTGACCAGGGCCCATATGGAAGTGATCAGACGCTGGCTCTGGCAGGGGGCACACTGAGCTGGCGGGAGGGGGTAGGGGGCCACCATCACCCCCTCCCCAAATATTACATCTACAACTGTCAGCATGTCCTCTGAAAGTCAGTGATGCAGACTCAAGTAGATGGAAAGAGAGCCAAGGCTGGGAGAGAGGGAGAGAGGGAGTTGGGTAGTTGGGGGAGAGGGGAGAGGGGAGGAGGGAGTGGGGTAGTCAGTGGAGAGGGTATGGGGATTGTGTAGAGAGGTGATTGCACCAAGGGAGAGGGAAAAGAGGGGGAGGGGAAAGGGGACCAAGGAGAGTTGGGAGTGGGAAAGGGGAGGAAGTGGAGATGGCAGGAGGGAGGGGTTGTGTGCAGTATAGGCCCAGGGTATAGGCTGGCGAGGGCAAAGAGGAAGATAAAGGGGAAGGCGAAGAGAGGGATGAGGGGGAGAAAGAAGACCAGAGAAAGGAAAGAGAGGGAGGGACGATGAGGAAGAGGAAACTGCTCTACCTCGCCACGGTTCACCATGGTTTGTGATCGGGGGTCAGCAGATTGACCGGTAATCAGGTTCTGGGGCTGGATGTGAACCCTCATCATCACGGCTGACTGAGTACACCCTAATTCACCGTCCTGAGGGTCGGTGGACTGCACAATTACAGCCAGCACCACTCACTATAATCAAGTTCTCATCGCTATCAAGACAACATCACCAGTCCACAGCACTGCGCAATCACCATCACCACAATAACGCTGGAACAATCATCTGATGGATAGATGGATGGTTTGGTTGGTTGGTGATGCCATCAGGATGTTATCATGGTGTATGGTAAATGACAGGATGTTTGTAATGATGTAATCACAATGACCTTGGGGCATAGGTCAGAGATCTTGACCCTCAGGATTTCACATGTGTTTGGTGAAAACACAAACACAGGTGTACAGGTCATGTACAAGTTTAAACAGTATGTCTGTGTTGTTTTTGTTTTAGGTAACAGGGCACTGCCCATAGTGGCCTGTGTCAATGGTCTCTTCTCTGATGGAGATTGAATGAAGGTCAACTGTGGGACCTTAGAAACCCCATTTCTTGATGAGAGCTTGCTAGCTATTAAGTGTTTTGTGTGCAGTTCTTTGAGTGTAAGATAATGTATATTTGGGTTATTTCTTGAATGTAAGAACATATTATATGTTTGGAATAGTCCCACATTGTACATGAACTAAGATTACAGCCAGGATGATAGATCGAGAGATGCTGCCCACACAGAGAGAGAATGTCAAACAAGTGATTGAAGGACCAGTGGAGAGTTTAATGGACAGATGAGTGGCTGGGAAAGATGGATAGAGACAGAGAGACAATGAAGGATGGAGAGGATGAACGGAGGAGAGGAAGGAGGTCTGACGTTGATAAATGGCCCTCTCAACATGCCGTAGCGTGCGGATATGCGACTGAAGGCCCTGCCTCCTCCGTGACCCCCAGTGTTCAAACTATGACAAGCTCCCAGGGCTCAGTGGTGGGGCCACCATCGGGCCCCTGGTACCTCTGCTACAAGAAGACCAAGGGACCCAACACATCCATGCAGTATATTCTATTCTATTGTACTGTTTTTTAGTCAATGCAACTCTGAGCAATGTCAAACTAATATTTATATATTTCTTAATTCCATTATTTTACTTTTAGATTGGTGTGTATTTGTTGTGAATCGTTTTTAGATACTTCTGCACTGTTAGATAATAGTGCACTGTTGGAGCTAGGAACACAAGCATTTCGCTACACCTGCAATAACATCTGCTAAATGTGTGTATGTGACCAATACAATTGTGTTTTATTTTATTTTATTTGACATGTACGATTAATGACTCATGCTGAATTTGACAGCTCTGATTGCTTAAAGTTTGATTGATTGTCTGGTTGATTGCGTGACGTATCGCTATATCGGCTCACGTTTCCTTGACACTCTTCAGTGATCCAGTTATAGAAACTGTTACGTGTATTTTGTAGGTGTGTGTATGCCTGTGTATTTGTGTAAGTGTTGCGCGCTACTGGTACAAATAACATTTTTTTTAAAACTTTCAAGTAAACCTAAATCTCTCTCTCTCAAAAAAAAAGACCACCTCACAGACCAGATGCAGTGTGCTGTGCTGTCTGTGTGTGACAGAGACAGATGTGTCTCAGCGTGCTACTGTCTCCCAGCACAGCATCAGACAAGGCTGCAGGCTTGGGCCTTCCACCTGCCAATCAAACTACAGCCAGGAAGCCATCTCTGCCAATAGCCTGGTTAACCTACACTCACTCCAAATTGAATTCCTTAACAGTGTGGACCTGACATGGAAATGATCCCTGAAATAGATCTGCCATGGAAATGTTTCTACTTCTTCAACTCGTTGGTGTCTTCGTGTAAGTGTGTGCTCTGGTTCTCCACAAAAACCTGCACGAGGTTTATCAGGTTCACAATTCACGTATGACTGAAGGCTCGATCAGTCAGTGGCATGTAGCCAATGTGACATGATTTACTTCATTGTGATTAGTTCCAGCTGCTGCCTGTGAGTGTGGGATGGGGTTTTGCGTATATATTCCGTGTTCAGCAGATTATTTTTATTCATGTACAGGTCGGTGTGCTCTGGGAGGACGAGAGTGGGGATGATGTGGAAAAAGTACCCAATTGTCATACTTGAGTAAAAGTAAAGATACCTTAGTAGAAAATGACTCAAGTTAAAGTTAATGTCTCCCAGTAAAATACTACTTGGGTAAAAGTCTAAAAGTCTTCGGTTTTAAATATACCTAAGTATCAAAAGTAAATGTAATTGCTAAAAGATACTTAAATATGAAAAGTATAACTAATTTCACAATCCTTATATAAATTGAAATGGCATAATTATTTTATTTTATTTACTGATAGCCAGGGGCACACTCCAACACACAGACATAATTTACAAACAAAACATTTGTGTTTAGTGAGTCCGCCAGATCAGAGGCAGTAGGGATGACCAGGGATATTATCTTGATGTGTAAATTGGACTGCTTTCCTGTCTTGCATCTGCTAAGCATTCAAAACGGTAAGGGAAAATGTATGAAGTAAAAAGTACATTATTTTCTTTAGTAATGTAGTGGTGTAACAGTAAAAGTTGTCAAAAATATAAGTAGTACAGTACAGATACCACCAAAAAACGACTTAAGTAGTACTTTAAAGTATTTTTACTGAAGTACTGTACACCACTAGGTGTGGCCTAATCCAAATCCCATTAACAAGTTTGTAAGTGTGCTGGACGCGCGAGTGCTCATCTCGCTCCAGATCCGCCCTCCTTCTCCCAGCAGCATGCCATGCTCAGCTGTACGCACTTCGTAAATTATTATTGGAAAGCTGATATTGAATCTCATTGGATAGCTCGTTGTTTGAGTGACAGCACTGAAGATAATGGTTCATATGTGCGGAGCGCTCAGATTATCTGTTGTCGTCGAATGTTTGCGGCGATCTCACGATCACGGCTGCTGCTTGCCTTGCTACAGAGAATCAAATTAAGCACTATGCTCCACAGCTGTTTAGAACTTGTATTTTGTTGTTTTTAGTTGTGTTGATATGTATGTGTTGTTAAACAAGATGGCTTAGCGGCTACAACCTTCTCCCTGTCACACTAATACAGCATGTCTGGCACTCATCTTTTCCCATTGAATGCAATCTATTGACATAAACGTCAATCTAGCGACACTCTTCTTTTACCATTGAATGCAATGTATTAACATAAGTGTAAATTGGTTGATGCTCCTCTTTTCTCCTTGACTGCAATGTATTTACATAAGCTTCAAGTAGCTGACGCTCATCTTTTCCCATTGGCACAGCAAAGCCTGCTGGGAACATGGCTAATTGACAGAAGCTTCAATTGGCTGATGCCTAACTTTTTGAAAAATTGTGACGGAATTACGTTTTCCTATGATATCATGTTGGGATGGTGTGTGTGTTCCTGTGCGTGTGCTTCCCTGTGTGTGTGTTTCTGTGTCTGTTACCGTACGTGTCTGTATCTGACGATTATAAGGGAGCCCCTTAGACTCGTGAAATTGAATCAAGACGTCAGGCCTACAGCTACTGGCCACCCTGTGCACTGGCACCTGTCACTCACAATGACAAATGAGCACTTGATTACATCATTGGCACCATCATTGCCCCCCCCCATGGGAGCATGGAGAGTGATTGGGGGGAGTTAGGTACTCTGAGGGGCTGTGGAGGGGCGTTGGTGGGAGGAGGGGGAGACAGGGGGATCCCACCCCATCATGCAGCGGAGGGGATGAGAGCTTTGATTTCCACTCAAGGGCACCAAAGGTTTCCGGACAGGGGGAGTTGAGGTCTGAATTCCCCTACCCCCTCATCCTACCCCCCATTCCCCATGTCCTTAACACTCTACTCTGTGTTTTGTCCGCTGACCTGTTGCTAGCCATGTACGAGAGGCATTTAATGAGTTAATAAATTAATTGACAAATTGTCTGTATTGGATTCTATATCGGAGTTGTTCTGAGACCTACAGTAAAACAGTCTTTCCTGTAGATTATAAATATCTCCTTGGTCTGTAGAAAGCTAAGTAGTGAGGGAAGTGTTCCTCACACGTTGCAGGAGGAGGGGGTAGAAACAGCAGGATACAGTTAATGACAACGAGATAAGATTGCAACAGTCTGTCTTGTCTTTTTTCCTCCCGGCAGCCCCTCCTTCCACCCCAAGCAGGGATGGGAGATATTATTCCTGTGGGGGACCTCTCCTCTTCCATTCTGTCTCTCACTTTCTCCTCCCTCTCAAACTGTCCTTCTCCCACTCACTCCCAGTGTTTCTCTTTCTGTTCCTACATGTTGTTCTACTTATCTGTCTGCCTGGCCATCTTTCCATCTGGACGTGGTCTGGTAAAGTAACTGTGTGATTGTGACCGTGTCCTCAAACTCTTCTCTCTGCCACCACCGTCATCCATTTCTCTCTGTGCTGGGTGAACTCTACGAGAGGAGAGGAAGGCAGAGAGGAATCTGGTGACCAACTGTTACTGCTGCGGTGCCTGCCTGCCTGCCTGGCGGAGCCGCAATTGTTGAGGTAAAATTACAAACAGTACCAGGAGGGCTGAGGTCAGCAATGTGAGCCTACAGGGGTAGAGGAAGAGGTTAGAGGAGAAGAAGAGGGAGATGGTAGAGGAGAAGGAGAGGGAAAGGGGTAGAGGAGAAGGAGAAAGGGTAGAGGAGTGGAAGAGAGGATAAGGATAGAGACATATTGAGAAAGGGAGAGAGAGGGAGAGAGAATAGACAGAGTGGGAAGATGAGGGGGATAGGTTTGATGCACAGAGGATAGAGTGGATAGAGGGGCAAGGAGGGGAAGAACAAGAGTAAGCAGACAGACAGACATTATTTGGCACCATACAGATGTAGGATTTTAATTTGATACAGTTTGCTACAGCAGAAAATTATCCTGTAGCAATAGGAAATGTGAATTACTATCTGGATTATAACTAATAGACATTTTTCTGTCGGGCCTGATAGTTTGTGACCGACCACCTGGATTTGGTCTTATGTAACATTTGAAATTGTTTTTCAATTGGATAAAAGCAGAGACACAGAGCTACAAAATGGTATATCATACACTGCATTTGAGGAACAATGGAAAAGTAATTCTGCTTTGAAAATGGATAAACTTGTAACCCCACTTTTGAGAAAATGGCCTTTGAATGTTTTGGTACACCTGCTGGAGAGCTCTCCTTTATCTACACCCATTTAGCATTGTTCACACCCTCTTAAGCCAGCCCCACCCATCTCTTTAAGGATTCACATGTGAGGTAATGTGCTAAACAGTGAGCAGTGTGGTAAATATTAAGGCTATAAGTGGGAAAAGTAGTAGCCTACGATAAGGAAAATTTCCAGGAACACAGAAAGTGTCTAGATAAAAATATTAGATGAATATTAGATGACGTTTACCCAGACACACTTGTCTAAATTGATCGGTCATGTGAAATAAATGATATAATGGGAAAGTGAAATGGTTACTTGTACATATACAGTATGTAAGTACAATATCAATAACGATATCAGTGATAGACGAGGTAGTTATATGCATACAATCAGGTGTAAAGTGGCTGAGAAGCAGGATACATTTTTATTATAGTAGCAGCAACATATGGCGTGTGTGTTAGGAGAGAGTCATTTGAATAGAGGCACTGCAGGTAGTGCTGATGACTGGGAACTTGCCCCCAATGATGAACTGGTCCATGCAAACCACGCATGAACAAGGGAATCTATATTTGGAGAGCCTGTTTCTGTCCTTCCCTTGACTTTGGTGCAGGGCATGTGATGTCCATAGGCTCTTCGTCGCACAACTTCCTGATCATCTGAAAAATATATGTTTGTCTAGCTGTGTCCAGTCCAGGTGGTGCTTGTACAAGCAGACCATCTGTGGGAGGAAGGATGTCAGCGTTGCACAGCAGCTGAAACCTGGTCCCGACTGAGTCCGAACACTCCTTGGTGACAACAACACCAGGCTCCAGAGCATTGAAGCTGTAAAACAGGAAATAACAATTAATAGCAATCAATTCAACCTCCCAAGTTTAGATAAGAAGTACGAGTCAGGTGTCCAGGTCTGTCCTGGGCTTAGTGCTTGAGATGTGGGCCCGCAACTTTCCCTACAGATTCCTGAAGAAAGACAGCCCTACGACACATACCTCTGGAAAATGCAGAAATAATGTGAGACCAATAAAAGTGGTGTCAATCATGTTGGAGGTCAATTAAATAATCAAAACGTGTTGTTTATGCTTTACATATGAAGTGTTGCATTGATTCCTTGTAGAGATGCCACACCGCTGATTTTGTCTCATGGGATGGCAGCAGCTTTCAACCAAAGTGTTTGTGTCCTGGGTGGCGTCCTGGTAACACTATTGCATTATCCTCTGCGTAGTTGCTGTTGAAATCCACAACTCACTGCAAGTCCTGATGCTTCAGGGGTAACCTGCCTTGCCTGGGCCAGCTCTCTTTTTGATGAGGGGCACTAGACCAATCTCTCTTTATGAATAGTGGAGGAGAGTCCGGCGTGTTCTACTGATGCTGAAAGACAAATTCAAGATACAAACATTTTGCCATTATTATACAATAGATAGCCGTAATCGCCGTCAGTCACACCTGGCTAACTTGATGGGTCATGTAATCATCTGGCGAAGTGGAGTCTTTTGTTTAGACTTGCTCGCTAAAAAATGAACCATAATCCTAATCCATAGAGTACTAGAAATACAAATCGATTCTCATAGCGAGCTAAAGTTAACCAAATAGGTTCATTTGGCATTTGCATGCGCATTACTACACAGATCATACACGTAATGTTAGCTAGCGAGCCAGCCATCTAAGGTCAGCTAGCTAGCTAACAGTAAGCTTTAACTTGGGGTCTTTCATTTAGACATGTCGCTAGCTAGCAAAACAATGAACCATAATCCCAATCCATAGAGTATTAGCAATACAAACCGATTGTCATAGCTAGCTAAAGTTAACTAAATAGGTTCAATGTTAGCTAGCGAACATTAGGCTATAACTAGCAACTCAAAATGGTATTGTGAGATTACATTACTACACACAGATCATACACGTAATGTAAGCTAGCAAGCTAGCCATCTAGCGTCAGCTCGCTAGCTAACAGTATGCTTTAACTTGCAATGAAAACAATTTTGACAAAATTAGAAACGTATAATATATGAAAATGTAGCTAGACTCTTACCCGTATAGATGGATGAATGCTTCACAGCAGACTGCAACCCCTTTCATAAAATAAGATGCCCTGTGTCATTTCTGTTTTGTTTGTACAGCTTGCTTGGACCATTGTGTCAAGTCACTCTGGTTCACACTGACAGTGTGTAATGCCATAAGAATCATCAGATCTTTCTCCCTCTCTGTCACAGATGCCATGGTTGCCCTTAGTTTGAAGATGTAATACGGTTATATTCATCTCCTTATATCATAGTCTGCTTCTACCAGACATTCCACTGATTTCAAAACTCGGTCAACTTCTTCCGCGGCAACAAATCAAATCAAATGTTATTTGTCACATGCGCCGAATTCAACATTTGTAGACGTTACAGTGAAATGCTTACTTAAAAGCCCTTAGCCAACAATGCATTTAACAGAATATATATATAATAAAAAATAAAAGTAACAAATAATTAAAGAGCAGCAGTAAAATAACAATAGCGAGGCTATATATAGGTGGTACCGGTACAGAGTCCATGTGTGGGGGCACCGGTTAGTCGAGGTAATTGAGGTAATATGTACATTTAGGTAGAGTTATTAAAGTAACTTTGCATAGATAATAACAGAGGGTAGCAGCAGCGAAAAATGGGGGGGAGTCTCATGGCTTGGGGGTAGAAGCTGTTTAGAAGCCTATTGTACCTTGACCTGGCGCTCTGGTACCAATTACCATGTGGTAGCAGAGAGAACAGTCTATGACTAGGGTGGCTGGAGCATTTAACAATTTTATAGGGCCTTCCTCTGACACCGCCTGGTATAGAGATCCTGGACGGTAGGAAGCTTGACCCCAGTGATGTACTGGGCCATACACATAACCCTCTGTAGTGCCTTGTGGTCGGAGGCTGAGCAGTTGCCATACCAGGCAGTGATGAACCCATTCAGGATGCTCTCGATGGTGCAGCTGTAGAACCAACAACCCTGTTAAATGCTGTTTCTTCCCCATCACTGTCATCAGAAGACTCTCTACAATGTCTTCTTCAATTAAAATGTTTTAACCTAACTCAGGGATTTCCTCATTGTCTGATTCATTTTCAGAGTCAGAGAGAGTCAACATGGCACGATTGTCTTCCAGAAAGTGGTCCATTACAGATTTTTCCCAATAACCTTTGTCGATAGCACCTGATATGTTATTGAGAGCAGTAGCATAACATTTGCAGTTCTCTATGTTATAGATTTGGAAAAAACTGCAGTAGAAAGGATGATCTACGCATAATGAGCAGCTCATTTTATAGACAGAAGATGCTACATGGCAGACCAATCAAACTCATCTCTCGGCATGTCCAGCCCACTCATTATCTCAGCCAATCATGGCTAGCAGGAAATGTCCTGTCTTTTTCTGTGGCTAAACCAACGAGGCTTGTAATTTAAAGTTAAATTGTTTCAGAAGGCATTTCTGCCCAAAAATATATTTTGATACATTAAAAAAACAAAACATTCAAAATACTCTCCCGTGAAGTCGTGACTTGTGACATACGCCTAGTTGCTTGAAACAAGTCACATTTTTCGTTAGGGCAAATAAAGTCTGACATTTTAAAGTGGAAATTACAAACTGTAGAAGCCTTTTTTAACCTTGAGTACACTACACATTTGCATTTCCTGCCGTGCAGGAACATTCTCAGAAGCACAGTAGTGATTAAACGAAGGTCCAACATCTGTAGGCTACATTTGTCTAGCTTGCCTGCTCTATCCACACTGGTTCAAATCAAAAATCCAATTTTATTTGTCACATGCGCAGAGTACAACAGTGAAATGCTTACTTACAAGCCTTTAACCAACAATGCAGTTAAGAAAAATAAGTGTTAAAAATAAGAGCAACAATAAAATAACAGTAGCAAGACCATATACAGAGGTTAGTGGTACAGAGTCAATGTACGGGGGCACTGGTTAGTCGAGGTAATTGAGGTAATAATGTACATATACTGTAGGTGGTTTGAAGTCAACCACCGTCCCAGTGGAACCTTAGCACAGGCCTATGCTAAGGTTCAGCACTTTCCCAGGCCCTCAGATTGTTCTAGTGTTTGTAGGCCACTTTCACCTGGTCATTGAGGGCCACCGCCGTATGGTCTCTCCAGTCCTGATGAATTCCAACCATTAACCTTGGCCACACAACCAATACACGGTGGACTTGGCACAGTCTTTACTGGCTGAAGACAGGCAGCATGTAGGACATTCTAATAGTAGAGTTCAGTGGCTTTTTTGCTGGAACATGATGCAATGTTGTGAAAAACTTCCACAGGCCAGTATAAAAAGTATGAGCCAAAAGAAATGAGCTGTTAAACATAACCTGAGGATATGATTGAAATGAAGCCTCCGTCTGTCTGTCTGTCTGTCTGTCTGTCTGTCTGTCTGTCTGTCTGTCTGTCTGTCTGTCTGTCTGTCTGTCTGTCTGTCTGTCTCTCTCTCTCTCTCTCTCTCTTTCTCAGACTCTACTAGAAGTTATTGCTCTTCATTCCTCAATTTAAAAAACAGAGCCGTCCGCTTACCCCACATTGGCAGAACCTAACAAGCACTGTTTCTCACACATCTCTTTTCTATTTTATCCTGCAGTCCCTGGCTCTCTCCGGGCCAAAATGTAGAGCAGTGGGACCGTCTTCTCCACTGTGACAGGTCCCTTTTGTGAGACTGAGACAGTGAAGTCGAACCAGAGGAATGCTCAACTCCCCAGGCATCACATCACTCTAGTAATATCAAGTTTTGAAATAACATCATAAATGTATTTAGGAATCGTTTTTTGGTGCATCATAGCTTTTGTGGCCATTAGAAACTCTCACTTCTCTGAATTGATTTATGCTATATTAGTGCTATTATTCTGTTATTAATCATTGCAGAGTAATATGCTTACACTAAAGTCTGGATTGAACAAGAGAGACATTCCTCTATAATCTCACCATTGGTGCCATTTCCTGAAACTACAGCAAATAACAATCAAATGCACATTTCAAAGATGACAGAGTCCTGCATGCTTTGGCTAATATCTTGTCTACATGGATTGGAGTGAGTCCTGAAGACATGTTGGCCTGCTAACCAGTATTCCAGTCACTCTCTGACATATCCTTACTCACTCAAAACGACCTTAACTAATTACCCGAGAATAACCCTTGCACGATTCAGAGCCCTGGACCGCTGTTGTATGATAGCGATGCCGGTTATACGCTCCTTTGAAGGGATGGCATGTGCTAGTTTGATTGGTGCGGTTGCGGTTTGATCGGTGCGGCTTGATCGATGTGTGAACAACTCATTGGCTAAACGCTACCAGATACCATAGATGCTATAACAAAGTTTAGATACCATCACCAACCCCATCCCCCACCACACGCATACACTTCTCTGATAGGGCCCCCCTGTGCAGTGCAGTACACCAGGTGGTGAGCAGAACCAACAGATGTAGTACTGAACTAGAGGCTACATCTGGCTAACCAGAGCCACACAGACTGGGTTCAACCATAGTGATGTATCGGAGCTGTCAGAGTCCAAACCCCGGCCCATCTATTAGGGCAGCGTCATGGGTTCATGTGGCAACTGAGTTTGTGTGTGACTGTCTGTTAGTGCATGTGTGGATGTGTGTATAAAGGGGGAAGGGTGTTGGAGGATGTTGTAGGTGGGTGGGTGGAGTGTTGGTAGAAGAGAAACAGCTCATGCCATGCAAAAAAAATGTAAGTAAAATAAATAGATTAGGAATGAATAGCAATACGTGTTCAAATTTGGCAAGAGAGAGTGATAGAGAAAAAGAAAGCGACAGCAAGAGAGGGAGCGATAACGCACGTGTGTGTGTGTGTGTGTGTGTGTGTGTGTGTGTGTGTGTGTGTGTGTGTGTGTGTGTGTGTGTGTGTGTGTGTGTGTGTGTGTGTGTGTGTGTGTGTGTGTGTGTGTGTGTGTACCGTTCCTCTTCATAAACCCCAGTCCTAGGAGATGGAGTGCACTGCCAGGTCGCTGCTTTGACTGTCTTCTGGGAAATGCTGGGTCACTGTGAAATAACTCAGGGATATTTACCATTGACCATTTGTCTTAACCCCAAACGCACATAAAAACTCCAGCGCCTGTCATGGTGTTAGACCCTCGCCCAAATATTCAGAGCCCCAGGAGCCCCCCTTCAACCCTCCTCTCACCCTCCTCTCTCGCTGAACCATCGCTCCATAAAGCTATCTTCTGACTAACCTCTGAACTGTCTTTCTGGACGTGGAACTAGGACCAAAGACAGAAGTTGACCGTCAAATCTAAAAAGTGAATTTCTCTCTCAAGTTGTCTGAATGCCATTTATACAGAGAAACAGGGAGGTGGGTTTAGAACTTCCAGGTACAGTTGCTAGCTAACTTCCTGGTACAGTAGCTAGCTAACTTCTTGGTGCAGTAGCCAGGTACCCCCCTCCCTTGCCCCACCAAATACTGCTTACTTAAGCAATGATGGTATACCCCCAATAGAGCTCTCCCCCCAGGTTTGCCACATCCATGGTCCCCTGCATTACTCCAGGGCTCTCTAAACAAGCCTATCCTTGCCCACCACCATGCTAAAGTCTCCCTATGGATCAGTTACAGGGGGGGCTCAGCCATTCTCTATGTCTATTTACTCAGCCAAAGGTGTTATTGCTGCCCATGCAGACCAAATGATAGCATGCATTTAAACATAATCATACTTAGGTGCCTATAATCTGAGGCTGTTTGAGGAGATTGGTGGTAATGGGATATGGAGATGGGAGAAGGTAGCTGGCGGCTGTTGATTGGGCCTGCTGTCAATTTGGGGATGGGCATGCTTGTTTTTACAGAGATGAGAGTGTGGTGTCATTTTAAGCTGTTGGACCACATTCAGACCGTGACCCGACTGCAGTCTACAGGCAATGGGCCTTACTCAGACGAGGCACCAGGTTGGTCCACACTTTTAAAGAGAGATAATATATTAGAGATCACCCTTTACTGGCCCTTTGTGGTGGGTTCCAACAAGGGTGGATGCAGTCCAGGAATTTAAGAACCAATAGAGCACCACTGGCTCTCACCAACCGAGAAGGTGGAAACACAGTTGAGAATGTTGGCTCTGTGGCAAGCAGGGATGTTCAGAGCCACATTGTATGCACCAAAGCCATCCTAAGAAACAAGAGAGAAAAGATGAAGATACTATAAATACTCCCACTTGTGTAAGAGCCCAGACAAACAGGACTAGCACCTGACGGACCTCACAATATCCAGGCTAGGGACCATATAGGCTACTGTTTCTGGCTCGTGTGGGCGTCTGTTGCCAGGGGAGACCAATGTTCCTCTCCATCGGCCTCTGTGTGAAGTGTAGTAAAAAAAGAAAGTCCTGTCTCGCCGGTCCATGCTGATGTACAGTTTCCTCTGTGTCCAGGCACTGCTTTCGGGAGGCTAGGCAGTTTGAAAGGAGAGGAAATGGGGGGGGGGGGGGGCACGAAGGGGTCAAGTCGTCTCGTTTGTGCTGGTCCCTAGGAACAATGACAGTGGGCTGCTGTAGTGAGGGGGCAGTGGGGTGAATGTACCCGAGACAAAGGGGTTCGATGTGAAGATGACCGTGTGTGTGTGTGTGGGGGGGGGCATGGATGTTGCCAGAAGCAGCAAGGAGTTGGAGAATGTGAAGAGAACTGGACGGAATCATACAGTAAGTAATGCAGCCCAAGAGCACCATAAAGTCAATGTGATTTTCATACAGTGGGCTTTGCACAACAACATAAGCAAACAAGTTTGCCCTGGGGGTTGTTACTGAATTAGCAAATGCTACTTACCATTGTTTTTAATGACTCCTGACTTGGGTATGGTATTGTGTTTTTTTATGTTCAAGCAGCAAGGAGGCCATGGAATACTGATTGTTTATTTGATTAGGTCATTTTCTTGTTTAGTAAACTTTCTCACACATAAACACACACTAATACACCTTTCACAGACACACACACTCATGTAAACACACACAATCACTCGCTCTTCAATACATTTACTTTATTAATTCCCCTCCCCCGTTTCGGGTTGGTATTTCTCCCACACAAAACCAAATCACATCTATTTGTGCATTCTAAAGCAGTCCATTGTCCGAGGGTTGGAAGTTGCCAGGTTCTCTTTTGGTGTAGTATTTTACATTTAAAAAGGACCACCCATTGGGCTCGGAGGGGACAAATTCCCATCGAGACTGTCTGTTCAGAATATTAATGGGCTTCTTCTGGGGAAAACTGCCCACTGATTGAGCCACTCCAAATCCAGTGTCCCTGCTTCCGGCCTCTGTGGAGTGTGTGTATATGCCAGGCCTGGGGTCTGGTCCTCACCCAGTCAATTGTGTGCGTCGCACACAGCTAGAGCATAACTCCGACATGTGGTTATTTTAGGACTTCGCACAGTCATATAAAGACAGAGGAGGTTTGTGTGTCCATGTGCCAGTTAAATGCTGCACAAGCCTATTGACACTTAATCGTAATGGATAGCGTTTAAGATGGCATTTTCTCGGTCTCAAAACACTTTTACATTGTATGGGGGTAACTAACCCAATCCATCACCAATAGGTGCATTGGGATGCTTTCAGATCCAGCCAGAGATCCTATAGTGAACAGGAACTGTTTTAGTCCCTCAGTCAACAGTATCAAGGCTATAGGGTGTCTTATGGCAATCAGTAACAGGCCTAAATTTAGACCTGTCCCTCAGAGCAGCTGACAAGACAGACTGCCTATATGATTAGTTCCACTCCACAGTGGGGCAGGGCAAGCTCTAGTGGGGGCCCCAAGTGAGATTTGGTTGGGGCGCCCCCACCTAGCAGCAAAACATTAGTGTGTCAACCCCCTTGACAGTAGAGAGAAATTGAAGTTCATTTCCTGCAATTCTACACATTGCCATGGGGCAGAGAGAAAACATACTTTAAGCCATGTTATTGATATTTGCATGAGAATTACTAACAAAATCTATGGGGACCTTCTCTGGTCAGAAATAAGCGATAGGTCTACACAGACAAGGTAGCTCAATGAAGACAACCCAATAAATATATAAAGTGACATTTGGCAGGCGCTACTTCTGGGTGGCCCTGGGAATGAAACCCACAACCCTGGCGATGCAAGTATCCCACCCGAGCCGAGACTAACATGGCTCACCTACCAGACTACGGCGGTTCCTGTTTAATGAGGTGGAACACCTCAACCAGTACAAGACAGGTTTGTGACACTCAACATATTGATTGGGTCATGAGCAAGACATTGGACCAGGCAACACTTTAAATCAAATACACAATTTTATTAAAATATATATTTTTTACATGTTGTAACTGAAACTATCTGGCCATAGTCTGTTTTAACGTCGCCATTATAAATAACAGGCAGTGATACATACCCAGATGGTGGCTTGCACACTACTCAGACAACTATAATACCTAGGATTACAATCACATTAGCGTCACTTTAAGAGCAATAAATGATCAGATTATTAATAGTTACAAACACCCAGTGAAGCCACCATCACCACGGTGCTCTCCCATATACAGTGCCTTGCGAAAGTATTCGGCCCCCTTGAACTTTGCGACCTTTTGCCACATTTCAGGCTTCAAACATAAAGATATAAAACTGTATTTTTTTGTGAAGAATCAACAACAAGTGGAAGGACATTTATTGGAAATTTCAAACTTTTTTAACAAATCAGAAAACTGAAAAATTGGGCGTGCAAAAGTATTCAGCCCCCTTAAGTTAATACTTTGTAGTGCCACCTTTTGCTGTAAGTCACTTGGGGTATGTCTCTATCAGTTTTGCACATCGAGAGACTGACATTTTTTCCCATTCCTCCTTGCAAAACAGCTCGAGCTCAGTGAGGTTGGATGGAGAGCATTTGTGAACAGCAGTTTTCAGTTCTTTCCACAGATTCTCGATTGGATTCAGGTCTGGACTTTGACTTGGCCATTCTAACACCTGGATATGATAATTTTTGAACCATTCCATTGTAGATTTTGCTTTATGTTTTGGATCATTGTCTTGTTGGAAGACAAATCTCTGTCCCAGTCTCAGGTCTTTTGCAGACTCCATCAGCTTTTCTTCCAGAATGGTCCTTTATTTGGCTCCATCCATCTTCCCATCAATTTTAAACATCTTCCCTGTCCCTGCTGAAGAAAAGCAGGCCCAAACCATGATGCTGCCACCACCATGTTTGACAGTGGGTATGGTGTGTTCAGGGTGATGAGCTGTGTTGCTTTTACGCCAAACATAATGTTTTGCATTGTTGCCAAAAAGTTTATTTTTGGTTTCATCTGACCAGAGCACCTTTTCCACATGTTTGGTGTGTCTCCGAGGTGGCTTGTGGCAAACTTTAAACGACACTTTTTATGGATATCTTTAAGAAATGGCTGTCTTCTTGCCACTCTTCCATAAAGGCC
Organism: Oncorhynchus masou masou; assembly: GCF_036934945.1. Classification (NCBI taxonomy): domain Eukaryota; kingdom Metazoa; phylum Chordata; class Actinopteri; order Salmoniformes; family Salmonidae; genus Oncorhynchus; species Oncorhynchus masou. Next base: position 36,182,514 of record NC_088242.1, on the reverse strand, counting down.
AGATTTGTGCAATGTACAACTGATTGTTGTCCTATGGACAGAGTCTCCCACCTCAGCTGTAGATCTCTGCAGTTCATCCAGAGTGATCATGGGCCTCTTGGCTGCATCTCTGATCAGTCTTCTCCAAGAATGAGCTGAAAGTTTAGAGGGATGGCCAGGTCTTGGTAGATTTGCAGTGGTCTGATACTCCTTCCATTTCAATATTATCGCTTGCACAGTGCTCCTTGGGATGTTTAAAGCTTGGGAAATCTTTTTGTATCCAAATCCGGCTTTAAACTTCTTCACAACAGTATCTCAGACCTGCCTGGTGTGTTCATTGTTCTTCATGATGCTCTCTGCGCTTTAAACGGACCTCTGAGACTATCACAGTGCAGGTGCATTTATATGGAGACTTGATTACACACAGGTGGATTGTATTTATCTTCATTAGTCATTTAGGTCAACATTGGATCATTCAGAGATCCTCACTGAACTTCTGGAGAGAGTTTGCTGCACTGAAAGTAAAGGGGCTGAATAATTTTGCACGCCCAATTTTTCAGTTTTTGATTTGTTAAAAAAGTTTGAAATATCCAATAAATGTCGTTCCACTTCATGATTGTGTCCCACTTGTTGTTGATTCTTCACAAAAAAATACAGTTTTATATCTTTATGTTTGAAGCCTGAAATGTGGAAAAAGGTCGCAAAGTTCAAGGGGGCCGAATACTTTCGCAAGGCACTGTATATAAAAAATAAAATAAAAACCTTGAAAGCAGGGAAAATTGTTTAGAACAGGCACCGCTATAAGCGGGCACCAACCAGACCTCCGCTGCTCAAAACATTTGAAGTCTCGTGCTCCTGGCACACTGCCCTAACAGGTGCTCCACCCCAAACACAAATGCACCACGTGTTATCAACGAGACCAAGGGCGTGAACTGCAGTGAAAGAGAGAGCATAGTTAAGGGATGTTTCCAATCACGGGAGGAGGGTGGTTGAGAAAGCTCATACAATTAAGCACCGCAAACCTCCAAGTCACAGCACACATGCAATCACTGAATGGCAATCAGCAATCGATCAAGGTCAATTATTTATGAGATCATCATGCAAAGATCAGTGAAGATTAAATTCCTATGAGAGCTAAAGTCCACCCTATAACACAAGCGCCACGCTCTACCAACTGAGCCATACAGGACCAAAGATAGGCGGAGGGGTTGAGGATGATGCTTAGCAACATGCCTTGTCATAGGGCGAGAGCGTTCATTTTATTTCAGTGCACTGCTGGGACTGAGCCTACACCCCAGCATGTGACTTGGCCTGGGAGCACACTGGCGGGGGGAAAAATCCATGTGAAACATGTCATCTGTCCACTCCTAAGTACTACCATTTCCCCATTAGAAGAGCAGGGATACTGATGGCTTTTTCAGATGGGTTGGGCTGCTTTTCAACTGAAGTCATCTCTCTCCCTCTCTTTCCCTCCTTATTGCTCATTTTCCCTCTCTTCTCTGCCTCCCCCTCTTTCCTTCCTGTCTAGGAATCGATTCCAAGGTGCCAAACTGATGTCTTCCAATCGGATCACTGGAAACAGGTGCTAGATATCCTCCTCCCACCTTGATCAGCCAATGAACTAGGTGCACAGCCAGATCATATAATATGGTGGAGATGACTGTATGTAATTGTCATTGACACTTAAAGAACAAGGTAATCACATTACATAAGTGGATACTTCACTTCTATAAACAGCTACAGTGATTGTTTTAATTCAGAAAGTTACATCTTTCTCTCACACCTTGATGAATGTTTCTATTATGTCTAAAAGGCTATAATACACCGTCACTGTCACTCTCACTTCTCGGATCAAAAACAATGGCAGACGCCATGTAAAACTATCCGTATAGTGATTCTGATGATGATTTTAAAAACATACTGTACAATAACATAGATAAAATTATATTTTTGACCGACTGGATCGATTCGGTCTTATGCAGCCCACATTTGAAATTGTGTTTTTTACATTGGATAAAAGTAGAGACCTGGAGATAGAAAATTGTATATCATACACTACAGTTGAGGAACAATGGGAAAGTAATTCTGATTTGAAAGTTGATAAAGTTTGTCTATACCCTTTCAGCATTGATCACACCCTCTTAAGCCTAGCCCCACCATATCTTTAAGGATTCACATTAATGACATCGGCAGCCTGGTTGTCCAAACTAGCATAACTGGTGTATTTTAACACCAATAAACCCATCCGTTTAAAAATACATTTTGTTTATGTCAATCTAGCAAACCAGGCAACTAAAAGCAACTTTCTAAATAATGTTTTGGTTTGTTTCTAGCTTGTTAGCATAGCATAGCATAGTTAGCTAACATTAAGTTAAAATAATGACCTCATCATAAAGCTGATAACGGCTTAACTTTAGCTAATTTGTATTAATTATTACAGGAAAATAAACCCACAACAAGGCATGCTAATTACAGAAAGAATCTTGCCAGTTGTGAGTGTGGCGAAATAAAAGCAGGGCATTCATTATATGCTAATTTGACTTTGGTGTAGGTCATGTTGTTCTTCACATGGCCATTTCTGGTAAACACACACAATATCAAATAAAATCTAAGTTTATTTGTCACATGCACAGGATACAGAAGGTGTTATGGTACAGTGAAATGGTACCTTGCATAGTAGAGTATTTTGTTTAGACATGTAGCTTGCTAGCTCATAACATTACTACCTTGCATGAATCTGCAGGTAACTAATCAACTAGATTCAATGTTAGCTAGCTAACATTAGGCTATAACTATCAATGCAAATGGCTCTGAGATACAAATAATATTATTACTCAGATCGTACATGTAACATTAGCTAGCGAGCCAGCCAGCTAACGTTAGCTAGCAGGCTAACAGCACACTTTAACTTGCAATGAAAACAACATTCTAACTAAATTAGAAACGCATAATATCCTTCCTCTATGTCACAGATGCCATGGTTGCCCTTAGTTTGAAGATGTAATCCGGAGACAGGTGTTTTATACAACAGCCTTCTGTGTGTTCTGTTTTTGACTCCCTCCACATTTTTGCAATTAAAAGTCAGAATTTTCTCAATCTCCTTAGCTGTCATATGCTGCTTCCACCAGACATTCCACTGATTTCAAAACTCTGTCCTCCAGAAAGTGGAGAGCAACACTTTTGCAGTTATTTGCGATATCTTTCATATAAGCTGTATTAGAAAGGGTTACCTACACATACTGAGCAGCCCTTTGTTATAGACAGAAGCGTGCTCCATGGCAGACCAATCCAAACTCATCTCTCAGCATGTCCTGTCCATCCATTATCTCAGCCAATCATGGCTAGCGGGAAGGTCTCTGTATTTTTCCAAGGCTAAACCAACTAGGCTCTATTTTACTCGTATTTACAGATGGCATACACGTTTGTTATTAACGAACATGGAAGTTCACATGTTCCAGAAAGCATTTCTGCCATAAAACACACTTTGATCAAAAATAAATGTTTACGTTAGAATGCTTGTGACGCGAGACATACGCTTAGTTTCCTGAAACGGGTCACATTTTATGGTCCTCCTATGCCTTGTGTCCATACTATAAAACTGTGGTTTCAAAAATCACAATAGCTTCCAAAAGGTGTGATTCATAGTAGTAGAGAATAGGAAAATGGCACTTGGTCCCGGGTGTTGTGAAGCTTGTAAATATTTCCTTGAGTTGACCTTTAAATGGTGGCAGCACTGAAAATCTTTAAAGAGAGCTTTGCTAGTAGGGAAGCAAAGTCCCTGCTTTAAAATTGAAAAACATGTACGTTTTTTTTCACGGTTGTAATGTTTTTCTGCAGAGTAGCCTCTCCCAGTAAAGCTCCAGAGCTTTACAACATGCAGACTGGAGGAAGGGGGGACCCCCTGTTGCTCCAGCTGACGGAAGAGAAAGAACGAGAAAATAAATGAGATAAACAAGGCTTCTGAGAGAGCTGTCTTCTCTCAGGCTCTCTCTTTAACTCTTTCCGTCTACCTCTCTGTCTCAATTTGACTAAACAGTAAAATTCTGAGGTTGATATTGGGTTGGTTTAAATGTTATGAATTCCAACGTATGGAGGTGTTATGTAGCATAATGTTTATCCATATAAACTAGAGATTCCTTGTTCCCCCAACCTATTCAATAAGTAGGTCATGATTTGTGCAATAAAATATAAACAGCCATTTTGTTTCTAGAGTATTTTCTCTTTTATTGCAAATACAATACAAAAGTTAAGCTTCTTTTTAAGACAGTACAGTAACATGTTAAGCTAGCTGAAGAAAATGACAATTTGTTCAGATGCATCAGAAAGAAAACATCAGTACTGAGTTAGTACTGTATGTGTCAGGACGTTAAAAAAAAAGTCCTTAGAAAAGACAGGGATGCTGGTACCTCTAATAACACAAACATATTAGCCACAGCGTAAACATAACTAATTGTAAAACTTTGTCATTATGCTCAAAACGTATTTCCAGTTTAGAATCCAAACTTCACAATTAACAATAATCCGTACAGAACTAGATAACAAAAAATGACAAATTAAACATTTAAAATAGAAACATTTACATATGTTAAATAAAGCATGATGATTACAGTTTGTGTCATTTTTTAAGTAACCCCTCGGCTAAAAAGACCGGTTTATATGACATTTAATATCCAGAAGGTAACTTATTTTGAAGACAAATTAATTAATTGTATAAAATATAAAATAAAGAATAAAATGCTAAATAATAATTACTTTGAAAATAAAATTAAGCTAATAAATAAATTAAAGGGTTAAGACTGAGAGGGGGCGGGAGGGGGTGAGAGGTGGATCAGGCAGGGGGCTGTAAAATGACACTGGCGTGATGGTGGACGGCAGGGGACGCCCAAGAGGTCAAAGGGCACTTCCTGTGGCTGTCAAACACATGCTGTCAGACGATAAGTAGAATCTCAGCTGTGGCTTCTCTCTTCTATAGTATGTGCTGTAGCACACACACTCTGACACAGACATCCTATCACCCAACCCCTGATATGCTAGGCACTAACGGTGCAAATGGGTGGAATCTCCTGCACAAAACGATAACGTCCAAACTTCTTCCTTTGCCATTCACAGCATGGCCCTGTTACATCTAAGAACGTGCTATAATCATAATATATCATTGATGGAGAAACCCTAAACTGCACAAATACAAATGTAGTTCATTTTGTTGGATGGCACAGCACATATAAGCACAATGCACTGCAGGAAGACAAACAAAAACAAACACAACCAAAAAAGGACAGAGATTTACTGCCTATAAAAAATTCCACCAGAGAATTGAGGCCATATAATAGATAACTGCACTACTGTGGTTTACTGCTGAACTGGATAGAAATAAAGCTTTTTCTCTACAAATATGTGTTTAAAATCCCCCAGAATAGCAAACTGCCAGAGTAAAAAAACGTAAGAAAACATACACAGTACCTACTAAAAATATCAACAATTTAAACAGTCCTCACAGAGGATTTCTCAATGCTCAAAATATGTTTCATCAATACACAAAAAAAAGGCACGTTGTGAGCCATTCTGGTCTAATTTCAGTTCTCTCAAGTCCAGCTTTCCTTCTTCTTCTTTGTTGTCTTCTCCTCTGTTGTAAATTCAAGTGTCTGTATGCTCGGAGCTAGATGTTGGAATGTTGTGACAAAGTCTCCCTCTGCAAGATGGGCATGTCTATCAGTCTATGTAAGTCTGTGTGTAGATGACTGTGTCCTCAGGGCCGGGAGAGCTGTGTGTACACTGGCTGCTGGTCCCAGTGATGCTGGGGACTGAGGGTCTGTGGCACGGAGGGCACTCCTGCTGTGTCTGCGATGGGGGTGTACATGGGCCTCTGGCTGGGGCTCATGTAGCTGCTGAAGGAGTAGAGCCCTGAGCCCTGGCCCCCAGCTGCGTGGCTGTAGTAGGAGTTGGTGCCGCCCTGGTGGTCAGAAAAGTCATACTGGGCGCGGGTGATGGAGGGGTAGGAGGAAGAGCTGTAGTGTTGCAGGTTGAAGGAGCCGTAGGTGACGTGCTGCGGGGGGGAGGAGTTCTGCTGATCGTTGTAGTGGCTGGGGCTCAGCTGCTCTGTCTTGATGTGTGTGGGGGTCCTCTGGTTCTGGCCCTGCTCCCCTCCACTACCCAGCGTGGTCAGGGAGTGCTGCTGCTGACTCTGGGTCTTGGTCATCCAGCTGTGCCCTGCGGTGCCCCCTGCTGCCTGGCTGACTGCGGAGCTGCTGATGCCATAGGTACCGTTGTAGGAGACCTGGCCAGCGGCAGTGCCAGGAGCGCCTGGGTGACCGTTGGGGGCAGGTACTGGTCAAACTCGTTGACATCGAAGGTATCGATGTGGGAGATTACGTCGCTGCTCAGCTCACCGATGTCCACATCCCGGAAATCAATGTTGAGCTGACGGCCCGTGCCTTCCTGTAAGGGGCGACCCTCACGCTTCAGGTCCACCTTTCCCACTTGGATGTCGGTCTTAGGTGTGGTGGGAGGGGTGGGGGGCCCTTGGGACTGGCCTGAGAGAGAGGGGGTGGGTTACATATAGAATACATATTTCTGTAATACAAATCTCAGAGCAAGAGCAGAGCCATGGATTTAATTGAAAAGGAAAAATAAGGGCTTTACAAGTGGTCATGCATGAGTGGAATAAAGCATTTGTCTAGACATCAAGTTAACCTAACAGAGAACATATCTGATAATATCAGTCATCAGCTTTTCAAACAATCTATTTCAGACAATATTCGTATAAAAAGTCTAGCAGCATAAAAGTGTCAAATATACATTGATGAACACATGTTGAATGAGACCAATGCAATAGGCACTACGCATTTTCTTTCCTCTTACCTGAGTGTTCTCCCGGGGAGTGCACTTCTCCTATGCTAGAGGCTGGAGAGTCAGCTTGCTGGAGCGCCTTGAAGATCGCTCCTGGCGATATGTGCGTCTGCTCGCTGCCGTCCTCAGACTCGCTTTGTCCGTTCTTCATGGACTTCCTTCGCCGGGGCTGGTACTTGTAGTCGGGGTGGTCTTTCTTGTGCTGTACCCTCAAGCGCTCTGCCTCCTCCACGAACGGACGCTTCTCTCCCTCATTGAGAAGCCTGTGCGTGAAAGGCAAATAGATACATGAGTAAATCAAATATTAAATTGACAACCAAATAGTTTACGACGAAGGTTAAATGATCACAGTATCGAGTTCACACGCGAGCGCAAAATGCACGAGTAAAAGTAGAATTGAGTTGCCTATTAAATAAAAACTATTTTCATTAACAAGACCACAAACGCGATGCCACTCGAAATAAACCTTTGGAAGTAATAACAGAGAGGAGTGAGACTCACCTCCATAGTTTCCCCAGAGTTTTGCTCAGCTCCGCGTTATGCAGATGAGGGTACTGATCAGCCAATTTTCTCCGAGCGGCTTGCGCCCAAACCATAAACGCGTTCATTGGTCTCTTGACGTGGGGCTTGTTCTTACTAGATCCGTTCACTCGGACTGGCATTGGCACCAGGGTCCAGTCGTAGCCCTTCAGCACCTGGGACACAGCGTCGCGGATGCACACGGGGAACTTGTCATCGTCGTCCTTCTTGAACTCGACGAGGGGACCGTCCGGACCCATCAGCAGACCGTTCTCCGAAGGTCTGGTGTTCTCGGTGTCTGAGCCAGAGCCGGAAGGGCACGGGGATCCCGCAGAGTCCTCGGACATGCTCGGGCTCGGTGCGTCAGAGAGACATTTGTCTTGTTCGTCTGTCATTTTCAGGAAGGGGTCGAGTAGATTCATACGAAAAATGTTGTCGAACAATTACGCACAAAATATGAAAGTACGGCTCTTGAGGGTGAGATCCCTAGAGATGCTTTACACACGAGGAAAAGTTTGACCAAAGTATTTAAAATGTCCAAAAGTGGATAAAAAGTAACAGTAGACGTTATTTGCTCCTGCAATGAGGCAGTCAACTGCACAAAGCCTTTTGGAGAGAGAATGTGTTTATGCATATGCCTTTCTAAAATATTGTATAATAACCTAGTTTTGTTTGCAGGCGTCTCCACACTCGAGCAACAGCTGATGATTTGCGGCAACTTTTTTTTCAGATAAAAAGAGAAAGTGTTCTAGTCTGTCTCCAAATAGTATCTCCAGAACGTGTGCGTGCTTTGAACTGAAATCCTTTGCAAGCGGACTTTATAAGTGAGTTACTGTACGGCTACAGAATACCCGAGAATACCCAAATGTGATTGGTCGACAGAGCATAACGAACTGAAGGAATTTGATCCCTACGGCCCCCTCCCCTCCACACACACAGCATATGCATCGACAGTTTCACATTTTGTGTATAATATTGTTGTAGGTATAATAATTCAAGTACTGAAATTGATTTTGGTTTACAAATATATTTTTATATTCTTAAATCATAGACTATTTGTGTGTTTCATCCATATACTTATATTTATATATTCTTATTCCATTCCTTTACTTAGATTTGTGTGTACTTGGTATCTGTTGTGGATGGAATTGTTAGATATTATTTGTTAGATATTGCTGCACTGTCGTAAACTAGATGCACAAGCATTTCGCTACACTCGCAATAACATCTGCTAACCATGTGTATGTGACCAATAAAAAATTATTTGATTTGTTTTTATTTTACCCACACCTTCAAAGTTAAACCAGTAACAAAAAGCTAATAGTTGACGAAATAAAACATTGAAATCATGGAAATATGCCTACCAATAATGTTTCCATTATGACTCAATTTGTCTGCATAAGAAATCCCATATCGAAAGTCATACAAAGTCATACCTTCATACAATCGAGGAGGGTCTGTAGTGACCATGCCCTACGGCTATTATGTGAGACACACAAAGGCCACAGCAGATACATTACAAATATATAAAATACTATTTATTCGATGCATACAAAACTAATTATTATTTTACTGGTTCAAAATGGCCATACAGTCTTTACCGTTTGGTTTGCAGAGAGGGATTGGCAAAATGAAATGTTGGTCCATGCATGCCATGATAACATATGCCCATAGGGGGAGACAGCAGCCCAGGAACTTACTTTACAACGTGTTCCTTTTTCTGGAGGACATGAGGAACACAAGAAAAGTTTGAAACATTTGCACTGCCGCAACCGCTGAGGATGATTTTTTTTTCTTCTAATGACAATATAAAAGCAGTGGTCAAAATTATCATTATAAAATCAAACAAGTATTTCCTCACCCAAGCTCACCATGCACCCTCCATTGATAAATAATATTTATATCTCCCTCAAAACACAGAAATATTTATGTCTCACCTAGAGATCACCATAATAAAGTCGGTGTCCACTGGGTCCACTTGGTCATTCACAGTCCTTTCCGTCTGAACCCATGTCGTTTGGTTGTTTATTTGGCTTTGTAAAGTTGTGGAAATTTGATTTAGGTTGTAATGTGTGTGTGCAACATGTGTTTTATTTCTCTCTCTCTCTCTCTCTCTCTCTCTGTTTCTATGCCTATTGCGGGCTGCTTAAGTGGAAGGGGACTCTGGATGTTGTAAAATTGTTTGTTTGCATTATGTCAGCCTGCCGAAATGTAGAATCAGTCAGTAATCCTATCTTCTCCTCAGTGCAATTAGAGCTCTGGTTCCAGATACAGAAACTCCCATGGTGTCTGCACTCTTGCGCAGACATTTATTTACATTGAGCCTGTTTATTGAAGATATTCGCTTTTAACATAAACAGAAGAGAGCATTTGAGACTTTTGTTAATAACCCATGCGCCACTAAATTAGTGTCCTTGTTTGTTTATAGTCCTCAAAGGAATAAAGGCATCACTGAATACATTCACCAACAGAGCTCTGAGGAGGATGATGAGGAGGACGAGGATTTACAATGTTGTTATACAGTTTCAAGTTCAAGGGAGGAAGGCACTGGATAACATTCTGTCATTTGAAGTCAGGTGTTTAATTACAATCAGCAAGCTCGTTCCTTCTTCCAGCCCTGAAGGTCTGAAACCGGCTGGCACAGATACCAAACGGCGGCACACCTACCTGGATCGGGTCATTCCAATTCACTTCTTCAGAAAGGTGACATGATCTTTTTTATATTTTTTTATATATCAGAGTATTTAACTAATAATTGAAAATAATAATAATAATAATTACATTCATAAATTCACCACCAAACGTGCACACAGTCCCTCATCTCAGAATAACATTTATATTATCAAAATGAGAAACTAAGCCCAGGAAGTGCAACACACACTTGCAGGAAATAATGAGCTTGCAAGTAACAGTTCTAAATTGAGTAATATATACTTTTAAAAGTAGCAAAATGCATAATAGCTAGCGAGCCATGTAATGTAAACAAAGTAGGCTCCCGAATCAAGTTTTATCAACCGAGTGCTTGTCTGCAGGGATGGACATTTAACGAGCCTGCTGGCTCGAGGCTAGTAGTTTTCAAACCAGGCTAGTAGAAAACATGCAAACCTAGCCCGCCAGGCCAGTGGAATTTGGTATTTTCATATTTAATGGCACAGATTGAAGTTCCAAGAGTTCTATCCCTGTCAATCTTAATTAATTATTAGTAATTATTAACATGAAAATACATGTTTTTAAAAAGTCTGTAAATTAAACATGATAAAAGTCCGAAAAATACGTATTTTCAACATCCGGAAGAGACGTCTTTTCAACTTGAATTCAGAACCCAAAATGAATCTGATTTCAATGTCTGAAAAATACTTCTTTGTTATTGGCCTAATTAGAAAATGACATTGATCCCAATGTTACAAATACTGGGACAAAAATCTTACAGCGAGCACAATAGCTAACATTTAGGCCTAAACACAGCAACAGGTAGACAATCAAATGGATGAAAGAGTGGGAGAATAAGACCATGATTTAATTAGATGTTTCACACTGTGAAAGGCCGCATCATCACAAATGTATTGAGGGGGGAAAAAGTAGTGGCCTTGGGGTGGATTTACATGAATGAAATACTGTATGTCTAGTGAGACTTACTCTTGAGAGTCAGAATCGGAGAATACACAAGGTGCAATTTTAAAATTTGGTTGTGTTTTTCTCTTGTTGTGTCAGTCACTGACTGTCACTTAATTAGCCAATGTCAGATAAAATGTTTTAGATTAGTAAAGTAGTCTAGCCAGCTATCTAAACTTGTATTAATCATGGTTGAATTGCATTTTTTATTTAACTAGACAAGTAAATGAACAACAAATTCTTATTTACAATGATAGCCTGGCAAGAGGCAATAGGCCTCACGTGTGGATGGGGGGAAAAACACACAAAAAACAAGTACAACAAAATGGCAGAAGACGCTGGCAACAGTACAAATACAACAGCAGACAAATAGTCAATGTGTGTGTGTGTGCATGCAGGTATAAGTGTTGTGTGTGTGAAATAAAACAACATGCTTCCTTACATCAGGCAACTGGTGACATCGGTTAACAACTAGAAACAACTACAGTACGGTGGATTCAGAAAGTATTCAGACCCCTTGACGTTTTCTACATTATGTTACGTTTATAGGCTTATTCTAAAATGTATTAAATACAAAAAAATCTCATCAATCTACACACAATACTCCATAATGACAAAGCGAAAATATGTTTTTGAAATATTTGCTAATTTATAAAAAATGAAAAAGTGTAACGGCTTTCTTCTGTTGAAGGAGGAGAGTCGGACCAAAATGCAGCGTGGTATTTTTGAGACATGTTTAATGAAGAACGAAAAAACACGAACAATACAAAAACAACAAACAGAACGTGAAAACCTAAACAGTCTTATCTGGTGAAGACACAGAGACAGGAACAATCACCCACGAAAACACTCACAGAATATGGCTGCCTAAATATGGTTCCCAATCAGAGACAACGATAATCACCTGACTCTGATTGAGAACCGCCTCAGGCAGCCATAGACTATACTATACGCCCCACAAAAACCCCAAGACAAAAACACACCACAATAACCCATGTCACACCCTGGCCTGACCAAATAAATGAAGATAAATATAATAATTTCGACCAGGGCTTGACAAAAAGAGAAATACCTTATTTACATAAGTATTCAGACCCTTTGCTATGAGACTCGAAATTGAGCTCAGGTGCATCCTGTTTCCATTGATAATCTTTGAGATGACTCCAATCAACAACTTGATTGGAGTCCACCTGTGGTAAATTCGATTGATTGGACATGATTAGGAAAGGCACACACCTGTCTATATAAGTTCCCAAAGTTGACATTAAATGTCAGAGCTAATACCAAGCCATGAGGTCGAAGGAATTGTCCGTAGAGCTCCAAGACAGGATTATGTCGATGCACAGATTCCAAGAACACAGTGACTTCCATCATTCTTAAATGGATGTAGTTTGGAACCACCAAGACTCTTCCTAGTGCTGGCCGCCCGGCCAAACTGAGCAATAGGAGGAGAAGGGCATTGGTCAGGGATGTGACCAAGAACCCGATCGTCACTCTGTTAGAGCTCCAGAGTTCCTCTGTAGAGATGAGAGAACATTCCAGAAGGACAACCATTTCTGCAGCACTCCGCCAATCAGGCCTTTATGGTAGAGTGGCCAGGCAGAAGCCACTCCTCAGTAAAAGGCACATGACGGCCCACTTGGACTTTGCCAAAATCCACATAAAGGACTCTCAGACCATGAGAAACAAGATTGTCTGATCTGATGAAGCCAACGTTGAACACTTTGGCCTGAATGCCAAGCGTCACGCCTGGCACAATCCCTACGGGGAGGCATGGTGGTGGCAGCATCATGCTGTGGGGATGTGTTTCAGTGGCAGGGACTGGGAGACTAGTCAGGATCGAGGGAAAGATGAATGGAGCAAAGTACAGAGAGATCCTTGATGAAAACCTGCTCCAGAGCGCTCAGGACAACAGACAGGGGCGAAGGTTCACGTTCCAACACGACAATGACCCTAAGCACACAACCAAGAAACAACAAGTCTCTGAATATCTTTGAGTGGCCCAGCCAGAGCCCGGACTTGAACCTGATTGAACATCTCTGGAGAGACCTGAAAAACGCTGTGCAGCAACGCTTCCCATCAAACCTGACAGAGCTTGAGAGTATCTGCAGAGAAGAATGGGAGAAACTCCCCAAATACAGGTGTGCCATGCTTGTAGCGTCATACTCAAGAAGACCCAAGGCTTTAATCGCTGCCAAAGGTGCTTCAACAAAGTACTGAGTAAAGTGTCTGAATACTTTTGTAAATGTGATATTTCTGTTTTGATAGTTTAATACATTAGCAAAAATATGTAAAAACCTGTTTTGGGTTTGTCATTATGGGCTATTGTTTGTAAATTGATGAGGAAAAACAACAATTTAATACATTTTGGAATAAGGCCTAACAAAATGTGGAAAATTTCAATGGGTCTGAATACTTTCCGAATGCACTGTACATGTCTCAACAACCTGTTCATCTATTTTTTGAACTCCTCCAGGGACACCAGGTCCTGGAGTTTTAGGCTTGGATAGCCCAGCCCAAAAACCCTGGATGAACAGAGATATCAGTACCATGCTGAGGGCTCGTAATGCAGTATTACATGTCAGCAGAATGAACCCCTATGACAAGGCATGCAGGTATGAGCTCCGCAAATCCATTAGGGATACAAAAAAACAATACATACTTCAACTTGAACTGAACGCATGTGGCAAGGACTTACAGACTACAAAGGAAAATCCAACTGTGTGGTGCCCACCGAAGCCTCCCTCCCAGATGAGCTTAACACATTTTATGCTCGCTTCACGGCAGACAATACCGAGCCATCTAGGAAGACTCTACCTGCTCAGGACAACTAGGTGCTTTCGCTCTCCAAGCTTGATGTGAGGAATACTCACAAATGAGATGGACCATCAACACCACCACTCTTGTCAAGAGGGCACAACAGAGTCTCTGTTCCTAAGGCGACTGAAGAAATTCGGCATGCCATGCTGGGTCCTCTCCAAATACTGCCGCTACACCATCGTGAGTGTCCTGGCCAGTTATTACGGCCTGGTACGGGAATTGCTACGTCCACGACCTCAAGGCCATCCAGCGGATGGTGAAGACGTTCCAGTGTATCACTGGGACCCGTGCTCCCACCCATTCAGGACATCTACTTGAAATGGTGTCTGAGGAAGGAAGGCAGCATCATCAAGGACACCACATACCCCAGCCACGAGCTGTTCACTGCCTTACTGTTGAGCATGAGGTCTGATACCAACAGGCTCAGATACAGTTTCTATCTACAAGCCATCAGACTGCTATACACTTGAACTGGACTGACCACCTGCTTTGATGCTCCACACCTTAGCACACATGTACTCACTCACCCACTCACTCACCCACTCACTCACTCAGGTAGCCTAGTGGTTAGAGCGTTGGACTTGTAACCGAAAGGTTGCATGATTAAATCCCTGAGCTGACAAGGTAAAACATCAGTCATTATACCCCTGAACAAGGCATTTTACCCACTGTTCCTAGGCTGTCATTGAAAATTAGTATTTGTTCTTAACTGACTTGCCTAGTAAAATAAACTCACCCATGCTGCTACTAGACTCTTACTACGTGTAAATATTGGACTATAAATTCAGCCTTCCTGTATTATAGTTAAGGTAAAATGTTTATTCTATTCTACATTTACTTAGTTCGTATTCTTATCTTTTATTCTTTCTTATTGTTGTTGCATTGTAGAGAAGGAACCTGCAAGTAAGCATTTCATTGGTACACATGGTGAAAGTATCTTTTTCCATGCTCTGTTCCAACTCCTGGTTTCAACATGCTCGGTTTCAACTTCTCATCCATCCAAACTCCCAGATATTTGTACGTTTTGACTTGTTCTATAGAATGTCCTTCCAAAGTAGCAATTAATTACACCGTTTCTAGTGTTTAGTTTTGGAAAATACCATGCATTTTATTTTAAAAGAATTCAGACCAAGCTTAAAATTGTACAGATTCTATTGAATGATGTGAAATGCTTTTTAAGCTTTTTCAAAAGCAAAAGTCAAACTGTTGCCACTTGAATAGAGAACAGTGTCATCCACATTAAAATATGTCTCCCAATGTTGTCGATCTAGATAATAAACAACAATGGACCTAAAATTGATCCTTGGGGCACACCCAAGCATAACAGGCGTCTGACCTGCAATTTCTGCCTTAACACACTGGGTTCAATTTGACAGGTAGTTCACAAACCACTCCAGAGCATGACCAGTAATAACAATGAACTTCAGTCTCTGCACCAAGACAGTATGGTCCACAGTGTCAAATGCCTTTGACAAGTCTATGAATACAGATACACAATGCAGCTTCTTACCCAGGGCACTATTAATATCACTCAAAACCCTCTAAGTTGCTGTGACAATGCTGTTTCTAGACCTGAAACCTGATTACATACTACTCAAAATATTGGTTTCCTGGAGGTAGGCCTTAAGCTGCCTTTTGACTAGGGACTCCAATACCTTTGCCAGAACAGACAATTCAGCGTCTGACCTGTAATTTCTGACGGGTGGGCCCTCATTGACTATGTTTGTTACTCTCACTCAGACATCATATTAAAAACTGAAAACATTTCTCTCTACCCTATTGTAAAATGTGTGGAATTGCAGAAAATTAGCTGTACAACATTAAATGTCCTTCTCTGCCCCATGGCAAAATTTGTAAAATTGCTGGGAAAATATTTAGCTTGCAAGGTGGGGAGATATTAAAGTTACCTTCAAACAAACCAGGCTTAATTTGATCAATATCATGAAAGTCATGA
Organism: Oncorhynchus masou masou; assembly: GCF_036934945.1. Classification (NCBI taxonomy): domain Eukaryota; kingdom Metazoa; phylum Chordata; class Actinopteri; order Salmoniformes; family Salmonidae; genus Oncorhynchus; species Oncorhynchus masou. The sequence goes on along the minus strand of NC_088242.1, from coordinate 36,166,784 downwards.
TATGAGGTAAAAAGCAAATTGCGACTGAACATTTTTATAATTCCCTGGTGAGTTTAGAAAAATGTCAAATGTCCGTAGATTTCAGCTGTTAAATTGCTCTGCTATTACAACTTTTACTGTAAGAGTGTTGGCGTAACGAGACAATTCTCTTTACACTGCCCTGCTTAGAGGGGGGTAACTGTCGGGCGAGTGTCACAAAATGAGCAGCTGAGGGTATTTTTGCAAAAAGTCTAGTCAGTGTCAAGGCCCTCTACCTCCGGAGGTAGTGTAGAAGACATCTCTTAAAGAGAGATGTTAATCTATGTAGGTCCGTTTCTTTACAATACACAAGAATCTCTCCTCGACCTAGTTTGTGTCATCAAAGTAATGTGGTGTATAGAGGCCCAACTGTCAAAACTAGTAAAGATGGAAAGATGTGACTCACCCGTAACCCCTCCTCTCTCTCTCTGTTTGCCTGTAGTTCCAGCCACCTGCTCAGCACCAAGATAGCAGACAAGGCCAACACACCTGAATCCCAGGGGTACATTCACTAGGAACCAAACGGAACCAACTAGGGAGGGATCGACGCCAAATTTTTCCAATAGAAACTCTCTTTTTTTGTTTTCGTTTGGAGTAAACGGCTGCCGTTGCAAAACATTTTGGACTAACGATGACACACCTTGTTACCATTCCACCACGTGGATCACCCTTCCTCCGAGTGCGTACAGAAGAGCTACTGCTACGGTAGGCCTACACCCACGCGACATCCTGTCAAAGATAACAAAGTCTACAGAATTGGCACAAGACAAACTAACAAAACAAATGGTCTAATGTACTTACACTCAGCCATACTCCCCCACATATCACACACTCTGTCAACTTTATATCTCTATTCAATGTGAAAGTCTGACAACTTTTCAACGGTGGAATGCAATTAAAACACTACGTACTGCGCAGATATCATACTATCATACTTTGACTTCTCTCGACTGTAAGATATCGGCTGGGATGCAATAGCCTACGCCTTATCCTATTTGTTGTACAATGTCGAACATAGTCTATCCTTTGAACGGTAGGACGAGACAATGATAAGACTCACTGAGCCGCAGGCCTAGAACGAGTTAGACTTGGAAACCTTTATTTAAGTTTCACTCCACAATGATACAATAATAGCAAATATAGACATATATTGTTTTAACCACATTGTGGCCAACTCAAATTGAGTTTTGAGACACTAAAAACAATCATGGTCAAACATGGTACAGGCTGCATCTAGGATACATTGGGAACTTAAAAAGACAATTAGGCACTTAAAAAGAAACGTATCCGTTGGAGGATAAGAGGGCAGGCTTTGGTGCAGGCATTTATATTATTGTTACCTAGGTAAGATTTCACATAGTTCATTATTTTCATCAAGACCATGAACATTTTCGTTATGGCTGAACAGCTGACCTAGGCCGATGTATTTGGATGAAATATGACATTGTTTTCATTCCAAACATGCTGGATTGTTCTAAACCACATGTGCCTTGGAGTTTGCATTTTCTTTTCCTTTTTTACACACAGTAAGTGCTGCATCGGGACATCCACGTTATGCAGTGTCTGAATTCCTTACACTCCACTATGTAACACACCATAACGACTCCAGTCCATGAGTGATGAGTGTCGGTCAAACATAAGGCATTGCCTTGGCCCTGGGTTGGACAGAGATGGGTATGGCTGAGACACCTTGGGAAACTTCTCATCTTGACTTCGAGTTGCAGCGTCAAAATTCTGGGCAAACAGTGGGAGTCAATCGCTAAACCGTGTCTGCCTTTTCCTGAGAATCTCACTGGGCTGTCTGAGGGGAGATCTGGGAGTTCTCTCCTGGGCTGTCTGAGGGGAAATCTGGGAGTTCTCTCCTGGGCTTAGCGCTCTCTCTTTCCATTCCGGTTGTGGTTTAACAGTCCTAAAGGATGTCCTAGCTGGGACACATCTAGATGCAGTGATTCGACATTGAGTCCAGAGTGTGCATGTATATTTTGTAACTACTATGCAGGCAAATTACTACACATGGCATTACTACTGTACATGTACCTATTTTATATATATATATACAAATGAAGTCGGAAGTTTACATACACTTAGGTTGGAGTCATTAAAACTTGTTTTTCAACCACTCCACAAACGTCTTGTTAACAAACTATAGTTTTGGCAAGTCGGTTAGGACATCTACTTTGTGCATGACACAAATAATTCTTCCAACAATTGTTTACAGACAGATTATTGCACTTATAATTCACTGTATCACAATTCCAGTGGGTCAGAAGTTTACATACATTAAGTTGACTGTGCCTTCACACAGCTTGGAAAAATCTAGAAAATTATGTCATGGCTTTAGAAGCTTCTGATAGGCTAATTGACATCATTTGAGTCAATTGGAGGTATACCCGTGGATGTATTTCAAGGCCTACCTTTAAACTCAGTGCCTCTTTGCTTAACATCATGAGAAAATTCAAATAAATCAGAAAAAAGATTGTAGACATCCAAAAGTCTGGTTCATCCTTGGGAACAATTTTCAAACACCTGAAGGTACCACGTTCATCTGTACAAACAATAGTATGCAAGTATAAACACCATGGGACCTCGCAGCCGTTATATCACTCAGGAAGGAGACGCCTTCTGTTTTATTTTAATTTTAATTTTATTTCACCTTTATTAAACCAGGTAGGCTAGTTGAGAACAAGTTCTCATTTGCAACTGTGACCTGGCCAAGATAAAGCTTAGCAGTGTGAACAGACAACACAGAGTTACACATGGAGTAAACAATTAACAAGTCAATAACACAGTACAAAAAAAGTCGAGTCTATATACATTGTGTGCAAAAGGCATGAGGAGGTAGGCGAATAATTACAATTTTGCAGATTAGCACTGGAGTGATAAATGATCAGATGGTCATGTACAGGTAGAGATACTGGTGTGCAAAAGAGCAGAAAAGTAAATAAATAAAAACAGTGTGGGGATGAGGTAGGTGAAAATGGGTGGGCTATTTACCAATAGACTATGTACAGCTGCAGCGATCGGTTAGCTGCTCAGATAGCACATGTTTGAAGTTGGTGAGGGAGATAAAAGTCTCCAACTTCATTGATTTTTGCAATTTGTTCCAGTCACAGGCAGCAGAGTACTGGAACGAAAGGCGGCCAAATGAGGTGTTGGCTTTAGGGATGATCAGTGAGATACACCTGCTGGAGCGCGTGCTACGGATGGGTGTTGCCATCGTGACCAGTGAACTGAGATAAGGCGGACCAGTGAACTAGAGATGAACATACTTTGGTGTGAAAAGTGCAAATCAACAACAGCAAAGGACCTTGTGAAGATGCTGGAGGAAACAGGTACAAAAGTATCTATATCCACAGTTAAACGTGTCCTATATCGATATAACCTGAAAGGCTGCTCAGCAAGGAAGAAGCCACTGCTCCAAAACCGCCATAAAAAAGGCAGACTACAGTTTGCAACTCCACATGGAGACAGAGATCGTACTTTTTGGAGAAATATCCTCTGGTCTGATGAAACAAAAATAGAACTGTTTTGCCATAATGACCATCGTTATGTTTGGAGGAATAAGGGGAGGCTTGCAAGCCGAAGAACACCATCCCAACCGTGAAGCACGGGGGTGGCAGCATCATGTTGTGGGAGTGCTTTGCTGCAGGAGGGACTGGTGCACTTCACAAAATAGATGGCATCAAGAGGAGGGGAAATTATGTGGATATATTGAAGCAACATCTCAAGACATCAGTCAGGAAGTTAAAGCTTGGTCGCAAATGGGTCTTCCAAATGGATAATGATCCCAAGCATACTTCCAAAGTTGTGGCAAAATGGCTTAAGGACAACAAAGTCAAGGTATTGGAGTGGCCATCACAAAGCCCTGACCTCAATCCTATAGAAAATGTGTGGGCAGAACTGAAAAAGTGTGTGCGAGCAAGGAGGCCTACAAACCTGACTCAGATACACCAGCTCTGTCAGGAGGAATAGGCCAAAATTCACCCAAATTATTGTGGGAAGCTTGTGGAAGGCTACCCAAAATGTTTGACCCAAGTTAAACAATTTAAAGGCAATGCTACCAAATACTAATTGAGTGTATGTAAACTTCTGACCCACTGGGAATGTGATGAAAGAAATATAGGCTGAAATAAATCATAAATAAATCATTCTCTCTACTATTATGCTGACATTTCACATTCATAAAATAAAGTGGTGATCCTAACTGACCTAAGACAGGGAATCTTTACTAAGATTAAATGTCAGGAATTGTGAAAAACTGAGTTTAAATGTATTTGGCATACATATATATGTATACCAACGATAATCAACACACCGTGTCATAGATCCTTGCCTCACCCGCCATCGTACCCAGTAAGCCCTTGTATATTCTTTGAATACCAGGCCTTCAATTCAGTCGATCACTTCAACTTGTTGTGACATGGTGTTTGATATGTGGAAGTGTGTTCAGAATTGGAAGTTCTGGATGTGATATCCTTCATATGGTGCGGTGGAGACGAGGAGACGAGAGGGATGGTTTAGCTTGTATGCGTGTGCCAGGGCTACTGCCTGCGTGGGTCAAAGGTGTCACTCACTGCTCGTTGTCGAGTGTCTGTGATTTATAGTTCCTGTAGGGCTGTGTGCCTGCATGCTAGCAGCTCAACTCACATCACAGAGACCTGAGTACCAAGCGTCTGTTGACATACGTCATTCTGTTCCAGTGAATGTTTAAACAGGACTTATCAGGCCCCTGACACCTCCAAACTGAGGCAGAGCTTCTTTCCCTCGCATTTCCTCCCCCTCTCCCCTTATACCTCTCCCCTGCTGTCTCTTTTTCTCAATCTCTTTCTCTCCTACTCCATGCTCTCCTTCTCTTGCTCCATCCTCTTGCTCCATCCTTCTCTCTCGCTCTCTCGCTCTCTCGCTCTCTCGCTCTCACTCCCCTGCTAGACACCAACCAAACCACCACTAATATTCATCTCTGTTGTTTGGACAGAATGTCTCCAGCACCGATCCAGTGTGATCTTCCATTGAATCACTCTGAGGCCTTCAGATGTCAGGTTTCCAGGGAATTCAAAAACCCTGTTTAAAAAAAACATGTGAATCAGGTGACCGGTGTAGGAGCAAGCCAGGGGAAACTGGATCCACTCAGACAGGGGATTGCGAAAAGCCGCAGAAATACTGGTTCTCTCCAAAGATACGGCTTGTGCAAATACCTCTCTCTACAATAACAATGGTGTCCTCTGCCAGGGCTAGTTAACTAATGACAGATACACACCTTAATAATGCTGCGCAGTTGTTAGGTTTCAACAGTGGGGAGAGGATAATGGCTTGTCAGCGGGAGGCCCATGCCAGTGGATAGCTCTGTCTGTGGATGGAGAGAGGGAGAGAGCACCCAAGGTGAAGAGCAAGAATGCTTGAAAACTCCTGACACAGCAAAATGCTAGTCTGACTGGAAGGGGCTCCAACCATAACGCTGCACATTTTTTTATAGCTTATTGAATTGTGCAGTGCAGACAGAGGTGCTAGATGCTTTTCTAAAATGATTTGTCCTCATAGCCTAGCGCTTTGTAACCTACAGTTACCCGTGGTTCTGCTCAATTACATTTCAGGGGCTGATTTTGATGTCTTAATGGCTGGGGTTTATGGTAATTGCTGCCATGCAGTGGGCTTGCCATTTACACATGTTTGTTTCCCACTAACCGATGTGGTTCATTATGCCATTATTTGGTGTCAGTTAGGGCAAAACCGCAATGCAGATGTATTTTTACACAGGTCCAATTTACACAAGTCCCGAGCACGAATGCGTTTGTGTGTCTGTGTGTATCTTGGACTGTTCTGTTTCAGTGGCTCACTTTGTACTGACCAAGCTCAGTGGTCCAGCACCAGACTCTCAGAGCTATCGACGTTTAACGGGATATGATGTCATTGCCTGCTCCTGGCTGGTACACAGCTGAGCACCGGTGGTAGGTGCTGTTGAGTGGATCCTCATCCAAACCCTCTTCCCTCCCTCCTTGTTTCTGTTCTCTGTAACCACAGCAAGGTGCCTAAATATAGTTAGCACTCTAACACTGACGTAGGCACTTCATGGTCAATGACCTGCCAGAGCTACGGTTATGAGTACCGTTCGACCTTTAAAACCGCTCACGGTCTTGTGGTTGAACCACTTTGTCATTGTTGACTCATAGACAGTGCTACCTCAGCATCGCTATGCAGCTATGCACGATGTGTTATAGGATGTTGTTTGGCAATTTGGTCAACCCATTCCTGCTTCCTCACGGCTTCCCTCTCCCTCCCCCTCCTCTCTGTGGCCGTCAGGGTTCGTCAGCCTAATGAAAAGCCCTATTCTTTCTGCACAGTCACTCACTCTTATACTACCTGGGAAAGGCTGCTCGCCAAATGAAAGAGTGATGATATCGGATCGCTTTGGCCGGGTGCAGCATCTCTCCTTCTTTCCTTTCGTCCCACTCCTGCCCTCCCAAAACCCGCACGAAAGGGACCCTCTCCAAAAGGAAGGGACATTATGTAAAAGTAAGAGCTTGTATGTACAGTAATTCAAGAAAACAACATGCTATAGCGATGTCAAAATGATTTAAGGGATGTCGTTAAGACAAATATTTGAATGAAGGAGGGAGGATAAAAGTCAGCTATTCAAACCAGTCTCTTCCGCAATGTACCACTCTGCACCCCAAACCACGGCCTGAAAGGCCTCGAATCAGAAGTGGACATGCTGAGACAGCACATTATTAACAGAAAGAATAACCCAATTTCTTTTTCTCCTATTGAGAGTGGTAATTGTTCGGGGGAAATGAAGCCGTCTGTGTACTCCTGGGTCATATCCTATATATGTTATTGTTGTGTTTTTTTCTTCTCTGGTATTAAACTGACCTATGAGAGTCTGCGCCCCTCTTCCTCCCTCTCCCCATATCGTCCATCACTTTATTCCCTCTCCATCCCTCACTCCATCCACCTCTGCCCTTTTTTCCCTTTACTCCTAACTCTCACCCTATTTCCCCCCTTTCACCCCCCCCCACCCCACCCACCCCACCCCTCCATCCTGTCTGAAGATCACTTTGCTAAGTGGTGGAGGCAGTGTGAATAAGAGTGTGTGCTGTTGAGTACAGTATCCCAGGCATCCCCTGGCATCCAACAGCCAGCCACGTCCGGCCCTCAGCTTCTCTTAGCTCCATAACCCTGCCTCTGCTCAGCACGACAGGACCAGACCAGGCCCAAGACTGGAGACAGCAGCATGGGGTCAGTGTAATCAGATTGTCCCAGTAGCTAGTAGCTACAGTATCATACCGCTCTAACCTGCCACTCCCCTCTGCCCCTCTGCTTCAACACGCTAGCATTACTTACCGCAAGAGGAAATTGTCCTGCCTGATTTCCTGACATCTATAGTTCATGAGTAGTGTGAGTATTGCAGTAGAACTGGATCTGTAGAGAGAGAGAGAGAGACAGAGAGAGACAGAGAGAGAGAGACAGAGAGACAGAGAGAGAGAGACAGAGAGAGAGAGAGACAGAGAGAGAGAGAAGGACGGAGAGAGGTCATCGAGATTAGCGTCTGTGCAGTGTGCTGCGATGACAGTCCTTTAGTAAGTGAGGCAGGGTACATCTGTGGATGATTCTGAGGCGATGGAACGTCAAGCTGCGGTTCCTATATCTCAGAACAGATAGAGATCTAAGAATGAAAGTTCGACAGGCTATGCTGATATCTTGCCAGAAGTCCTGCTGCTTCGCTCAGAAGCATCCTGGCCGTGGAGGTATGAGCTGACCTGCTTATCGCACCACTGAGGCCTGTAATTAAAAAGGTAGAGTTACCCTGTCTTTACCTCCGCTGACCCCTGCCTCGTGGCTTAATAACAGCCAGGGTTAGTGAAGCAGCTCTGGGGAGACTGGGAGAGGAACTTGGCCTCCTGGTCGATGGAAGGAACTTAGCCTTCTTACCTGGTGGATGCTACGACTCTTTAAGGGGGTGAAAGGGTGGGCGGATGTTGGGCACGTATACCCGCTGTACCAGGGGTTGCCAGGTAAACACCTGGCATGGACGATGACAGCGCAGTGCCTAGACTGTGCCAAGCTACCGGGGCCACTTCTACCCTGTGAGCACTGTCCTAGAGCCGGGAGGCAATGAATGCTGCTGGCAGTGTGTGCTTGTCTGCCCGCATACATGTGTGTGTCCCTGCGTGCGTACTTGCGCATGTGTTTGTGCATGCAAGGATGCGTTTGGATGATGTTTCCATGTGTGTGTGTGTGTGCATGTGTGAATAATATGTGTGGAGAGAGGCCTTCGTGGTATCATGGGTCCCATTCTCTGGGGCCATTATTAAAGCAGTATTCTAGACTCTGGGCGGAATGCGGGAATGTTCCGAGGCTCTCTCTCTCCATGGTTAAATATTACTGATGAGTTAGAGGGGAAAGAACGAGGGATGTGTCAGGAAGGAAAAGAGCAGTCCACCGGGACGGGTTCACCTACAAATATTGTGGCTTGGTGCAAATAAAAACGAGAAGAGAGTGATGTCGAGAAGAGGGAAGCTCAGTAGGATTTAACGAGGAGATCGATCGACTCACACGCTGTAATCATTTTGCCAATTCCATCTAAATCCCAATCAGTTCTGGAGTTCTATTCCTGTGGATACATTCCATATCCAATGCAGCTGGATAGGAATTGAACTAAAATGGCCACCCGGTCTTCAAACTCCCGTATTAACCCCTTCCCGTGTCTCAACTCTGAAGTGAGCCAAGGCTTAAGCGGGGGACTTTCCTTCTAACATGATACCCCTGTCATCGGTAAGCCCTCCATCGTTAGGCGTCGTGTGAGAGGGAAAGAGATGTATATGCTGCCTCTGTGTGTGTCTGAGGCTCATTCCACTGTGCGGTTTGGCAGGTTCGGTCAGCGCTGTAGGTGGCAACGAGAGAGGGGCACAGCACAGTGGTCGGCCACAGGGCCACAGAGGCTATGGACAAAGGACCAATGTTTTATGGGCTGATGGTGAGGGGCTGAGGTAGCTACTGTATGTGTGTATACATAATATGTCCATATTTCTGTTTGTGTGCACATAAGTGCATAAGTGTGTGCGTGTTTGTGTGCGTGCGTGTGTGTGTGTGTGTGTGCATTCTCCTGTTAACCCTGTTAACCCTCAACCTGGGCCGGTACGCAGCGTTGTGCGGCCTATTAGACTTGTCACGCAACTATGTTTGAATTTCTAATTTAAGAAATCCAGGCATGAGTTTTTCAAAACAGGTTCCTTCTGCGAGCCACCTGGTATCAACTGACTGGACAAATAAACGCTGATGAATGTCAGTCTATTCTAGAACAGCGCCAATGCTGTCTAGTACCAGAAACACACACTCACATTTCAATGTTGCAATCCCGAAACTGAGACCTAACTGTAAAATAAATGACCCCAAGAAGGGTTCTCTGAAAGTGTGCCTGGAATTCACATATCACAAACATTTCACATCAAAGTATGGACGGCGGCCCCTTTATGACTAATTATTGATGTTTGCCTGGAATTAGAGATTTTTAATAAAGTTATTTTGTACTGTACACAGTGTTAATGCACATGTTAAACATCGCTAAGAACTTTTGACGTCGGACTGGCTAATGGGGCTTTTATGGAGCTTAGCAACCCTTCCGTAACATAATATAGAACCACACAAGGCTTCCTCACACACAGACATTGAGTAGGTTCTCTGTGCGCACCACTCAAACCAAAGAATAATCTTGACAAAATAGGTCATATCTTCTGAGAAAATACAGCAGCAAAGAAATAGAGAAATAGAGAAATGTCTTTGTATATTTTCGATTATTCGCCCCCCCCCCCCTGTTTATTTTTCATATACACCCACTTCTCCTTAAAAAAAAGAGTACAAATATTTTAAAAAGTGGTAGTGTAGAAGTAGAGACCTTATACAGTATTCCTGGTCCGATGTGTGGCTTGTTCTCGTCTTGCCTATGTACACTGATGCAGTGCCAGAGAGCAGTGATGCCGACTCCTCTCTAGGTGCCAACTGATTTTATCGCTCGGAAAACAGTCTCCTTCCCATCTGAGCCCTCTCCGGAGCATATGAATATATTTTACACTCACACGAAGGAAAACAGGTAACTCTATATCAATATGAGGGCAGAGAACTGTGTGCCTCAGGTATACATATGAAAGAGGTGGATCTGCATATTGCAACTGCTTTATATTTAATATTTTGTGAGAAATATTTTTGACTTTGCTGCAATTTTACAATTGTGTTTTGACAAATCTGCCAAAAAAAAGCTGGTTGAATTCGACAGATGGAGGGTTTCTGCATTCTAAATGCATACGGTTTTCAATGGACACAAAACAAGAACTTAGACAGACACATTCAAATGTTCCTGATGGAGTTTTTCTTCGCAGGAAACCTTTTCATGAACGTGGAAACCTGAGGTCTCAGACTTTCACATCAATCCAAATCCACAAAAGATCCATACAAAACGTGCACAAGTCTTGGCGAGGTGTGTCAAAACGCAATTGTCTCTCCACCAACCCTGTTTGTTTTATTTCATTGATTTGATTTTTTCCCCTCCCTCTTTTAGGAGTGCCGAATGCTCAGCTGTTGATTTTAGATTTGAAGAAAAAAAAAAACCCTGCAAAATGAAAATAAAGGTAGTGTCACATTCGTAATATTTGGAGTGGCAACCCCTTTATTTTTCTTTTATTAACTGCTGATTAATATTCAGTGGTGGTGGAGGTAAATAAGCTGTCCTATTCCCCTGTATCCTGCACAAAGCGTCGTTTTCTCCCTGACACAGACTTCAGCCACAGCCACAAAATGTGCAGATTTCTGGTTTAAATTACTGAATCATCTCCATTTCATCCACATTCTTTCTTCTTCTTCATTTTTTTTTTAGAGGAACTTGTAATTGTTCAAATTAGGTGTCTTTCACGCTCAGTGTAAATGGGGATGTCAGAAAGCGTAGGCCTCATTACTTTGGTCAAATTTCCTCTCGGGGTAGATTCCTCCACGGTCGCTAGCTGGAAGGTTGCTAGCGGAGCTGTTTAATTAGAAGTGTGGATGTAGATGTGGAGAAGTGATGGGGAAGTGTTAGTGCAGCCAGACATTACACTAACAGCTAGCTGCTAACTGACTGCCTCAAATGCCAAAGGGAACTACCTGAATTAGCATTTGTGAATATTCCTTTAGATAATGTTGGTTTGCCAGTGAAGATATGAGGATTTCCATGTACTGCTAGCTCAAACATCAGTCTATTGGAGTGTTCTTTACTCTGATCCCAAAAATTCTGCAACCTGTTGTGGTTGAATATGGCCCAGGACCACAGTGTCAGTACTGTGTCTGTCACCAGTGTTGGTGTTGTGTGGCTAAAAGACATACATTACCAGTCAAAATTTTTGACAAACCTACTCATTCAAGGGTTTTTCTTTATTTTTACTATTTTATACATTGTACAATAATAGTGAAGACATCAAAACTATGAAATAACACATATAGAATCATGTATTAAGCAAAAGTGTTAAGCAAATCAAAATATATTTTATATTTCAGATTCTTCAAAGTAGCCAACCTTTGCCTTGATGACAGCTTTGCACACACTTGGCATTCTCCCAACCAGCTTCACGAGGAATACTTTTCCAACAGCCTTGAAGGAGTTCCCACATATGCTGAGCACTTGTTGGCTGCTTTTCTTTCCCTCTGCGGTCCAACTCATCCCAAGCCATCTCAAATGTCTAATGTCCATTGCTAGTGTTTCTTGGCCCAAGCAAGTCTCTTCTTATTATCGGTGTCCTTTAGTAGTGGTTTCTTTGCAGCAATTCGACCATGAAGGCCTGATTCACACAGTCTCCTCTGAACAGTTGATGTTGAGATGTGTCTGTTACTTGAACTCTGTGAAGCCTTTATTTGGGCTGCAATTTCTGAGGCTGGTAACTCTAATGAACTTATCCTCTGCAACAGAGGTAAATCTGGGTCTTCCTTTCCATTTTTGTGACTGCACTTGAAGAAAAGTTATTGACATTTTCCGCAATGCCTGACCTTTATGTCTTAAAGCAATGATGGATTGTCATTTGTCTTTGCTTATTTGAACTGTTCTTGCCATAATATGGACGCCTTTTACCGAATAAGGCTGTCTTCTGTATACCACCCCTACCTTGTCACAACACAACTGATTGGCTCAAACGCATAAGAAGGAAATGAGTTCCACAAATGAACTTTAAACCTGTTAATTGAAATGCATTCCATTTGACTACCTCATGGAGCTGGTTGAGAGAACGCCAAAAGTGTGCAAAGCTGTCATCAAGGTAAGGCGTGGCTACTTTGAGGAATCTCAAATATAAAACATATTTGGATTTTTTTAACACTTTTTTTGATTACTACATGATTCCATATGTGTTATTTCATAGTTTTGATGTCTTCACTATTATTATAGAAAAACCCTGGAATGAGTAGGTGTGTCCAAACTTTTGACTGGTACCGTACATAGGAAAAAATCCTGTAACTGAGCTTTCACCTCATCCCAAAAGACACCACTGCCTCAGCCTGGGAAAATATTTAGACATCACCTTCTGTGGGAGCAGTACACATGGGGAACACCTTGGGATGTGGCCTTTGAGGTAACTATGACTCAATGCCGTGGGCAAGTCACTAACATGAAGGGTGTCCTGGAACAACTCGGTAACCCAAGTCCTGTATTTTGACAGGCTTTCTGAGATGCCTCTCATTTCCTGGTGGAAAATGTGATAAATCACAACTTTCATCACCCTTGAGGTGTAAAGATTTGAACTGTTTCGAGGACACTTGGTTTGTCACATGGGGTTATTCCTCAGGTTTCTGTACTAGGGATAGAGAGAGTTGTATTTGGTGCAATCATCTTTGAAAGAGTGCACAAGGTATGTGCCTATTCTCCTCCTTTCTCATTCCCTCTTTTCTTCAACTCCTCCCTTCATCAAAACTTAAACAAGGCTACATAAATCACCAGCTTATGTACATTTCGGTGCATCAAGGTATTTTCTGATGTATGGGGGAGTCCCCAAACCACAATCCCCCACCTGACATTCAAACTGCACATTACCCCACCGGTTCTTGATTTTCTGCCTTTTCCCGAGATCTCATTTTTTTCATGCGGGGCCCATCACAAGCGTTTAGGCTGAACGGAGACCAGATCCCAATAGCTAATTCCCTGCCTTTTTTGCCTCAGCAGCTACTTAACTCCAATTTGTCCAGACATGGACACTGCAGCGTGTGGATTTTTCAGAGGGGGTCGTATTTACTGTGTATGTCTGAGGGTGGTTGGGAGAAGGGGACTGTGTATGCTTTTTGCCTTAATTATAAATAGGGGTCAAAGTTGAGCGTAGCAGCTTAACCTACTACTACATTCGGTGGTAGAAGTGGGATTCCAGTGATGGTAATAGTGTGTGTGTGTTCAGTCTCTTGGTTCTCCAATAGTCACCAGGTCCAAAGGTCAAACTTACAGTTGAGCCCCAGAGTCACCGGGCCAAATATAAAGGGCAGTCTACTGTACTCTCTAGGCATCCAGTCTCTCGTTAAGTAACCACGTCCTGTAAAAAAAACGCCCCCAAAACACTCGAATGCATACCCATTACAGTTTTACGTGTTAGTGAACTTTTATTTTACGAGCTTTGAATAAGTTCCCCAAGAGCTGCCATTATTGTGTGGTTTATTTTCACACCCCAAAAAATGTATTATTAAATATGGACCTCTCTCTCTTTCTCCTTTCCCTTTCCCTCCATCTCCATCACTTCTCTGACATTTTGTGAGCCATTTTGACTGTAAAGGACGTTTCTTCTAAGCCGCAGAATCACTCTCCAGTTCCCATAACTCCCTTTTCACCTCTTAATCTGCCTAATGTTTATCCAGGTTTGATTGACACTTCTGTGTGGTGATAAAGGGGCGGGACATAGACCCACAGTAGAGCAGCGAAATTAGACCATAGCTGCCACACCACAAGTAGTAGCCACTGAATTCATTATATCTTTCCGCTGCATTTTAGTTCTGCAGACTAACATGCGGTTGGTCGTCAAACACAGTTTTTGGGGGAAGCGCCATGTCCTGGGAAGCAAATACAACCTCTATGTCTGGCTGTTTTCGCAGCGAGCCTGAAAGATTGCTCAAATCTCATCCATATGTTGGAGCAGCATAAACGTCAGGAAGACAAAGGAGAGTGGCGGAGAGCCACAAGGTGTAACATCTCAGTGCTTCAGTAGGACCTCACCCTCCCTGGATCCAAAAGAGCCCTTTTAACATGCTAATTCCCCATGACAATGCTGTCACATAACTCCAGTAATTCCAGGAAAAGCACAGTCCAACCTCTCCCTCCTACACACAGTCCATCTACCATTGTAATATTTTTTACATTTATTTAAACTAGGCAAGTCAGTTAAGAACAAATTCTTATTTTCAATGAAGGCCTAGGAACAGTGGGTTAAACTGCCTGTTCAGGGGCAGAACGACAGATTTGTACCTTGTCAGCTCGGGATTTGAACTTACAACCTTTCGGTTACTCGTCCAACGCTCTAACCACTAGGCCGTCCTTCTCTGGGTTGCTTAAAAAACATATTTCATTTTATTCTAAACAGACACCAATCATTTTTTTTACTGCTTCTTCTTCATAATTGTGTCCCTTCATTTAACATACTATATCCGCATTCACCAGCAGTTTACTATTCATTGGGGCTTCATATACAAGGTAGAACTAGGAGAGCATTTAGCTCATGTCGGACCCCAGTAGGACTAGCTGTCGCCATTGGCGTCGAATAATGGGCATCCTAATAACGCAATAACTCTTATAGCCCCGTCTTCCAGAGTACATCCAATCATTTGAAAGTGATAACTGTGAGTCAGTTCAACAGAAAATCACTCAGCGTCCAACAGTCAAAGCGGCAGGGGAGTGGTGGGAAGGCAGGCTGAACACCGCCCTCTGCTGAGCATCCTGGCGATGGCGCATCCTCCCGCTGCCAATCGGATGTCTCTCATTCGGGGCCGGGGATACTCAGAGTCAATCAGAGCCCCTTCATTTCCTCTCTGGCTTCTGTGGGCAAGGTGACAGGGCAGTGGGTGGTGAGGGGCAGCAGGGATAGTTGGATGGCTAGGACACTGATTCAAGGTCAGTTTTGTGTTGTTACACTTATTGTTAAGGTTAGGAGTAAAGGAGGCTATGCTGATCCTAGATCTGTGGCGAATGGCTTCTTCTATCTAGAGCAGCATGGTCTATGATCGCCAAGGTGCAGTATACTTGAGAGGCTGTGCAGTATAAGAAGGTAGGTATTGACTCACATGTACAGTGTATGTTATAGGTCATACAAATATATGCAATAACATACATATTTGGTGAAATCATCAGGGCCCCCCAAAAATCTATAAATCATGATGAATTGTATTACTGCATGCTGAGCAATCCTGTTGTGCTTTCAGCTGAATCTTTCAGCTTTCAAATGTTTATGATAAACGATAGCCATATGGTCAAGTATTGATACATTTCTACTGAGCTGTCCCCATAGAACAGTTAAGATGGCACGGGTCCAGCCAGACATGAGAGCGCTGTGTCCTGGTGGCTAGGTCCTGCAGAGAGACTGGAGCTTAAAGCACGCTCCCTCCTTTTTTAATTCTGTCTCGCTCCCCCTGTTTCTATCTCTTGCTCAGTTAGTCTCCTCCCTGTGAGTGCACTCCAGACACACACATAAGGACTCGTGCACACACGAACATGCTCACACACACACGTGTGCTCGGGCGCTTGCGCGCACACACATACCCCCCCCACACACACACACACACACACACACACACACACACACACACACACACACACACACACACGCGCACACACACAGTTCCAATCCTGGCTGCAGCAGATTTGCCAAATCCAGTCTTGCCAAGTAGTAATTGTTTCCATATTGTACAATATATTACATTGCTTTTTTCCCCTCCCTCTCTGTTTTTTTTCTGCCCTGAATAGATTGTCGTACCACCCCTGTGCCAGATGTCCACCCCACTCCCTTTTTTGGCAACACTTAGTAAACGTCTTACTATTATTTAGATAATATGTAGGTGTGAAATTTAAAATATATTATTTGCAGTAGTCGTAAGCCACTCACACACCCGGGCTTGGCAGTGGGACCTGTAGTGGCGGGTTTGTGCCTCTCATTATATGACACAGACTACAGTGCATTCCCCTTCGGAACGCTAATCTGTCAATAATAACCATTTTACTGTGCATTAGAGCACATTTAGAGTGCTCATACATCAGACCGTATGGTTATTGCATACAGTGGGTTTTCTTTCCGTGGGAGCACATGGCTGGTTGGCTGTGCATTGGTACTGTAAAACCAGCCGGTATTATAACAAACCCAAATGGGCGCTCCGTTTGGTTCACGGAGCAGCTGGCTTGGCTGCTGAGTTCTTGCCCAGGTTCTGGGCTCTGGCCCGGGATCTCTGGTTCTGGGGTCTGGCTTCTGGGCAGGTTCCAATGGTTCATTATGGGATCTTAGGATACAGTTGTGGCCGAGTTCGAGATGTCGAGAGCGGTTTCCAAAAGGATCCTGACACGCCCACTGCCAATGGAGAGAGAGAGGGATGGGAACGGCGGGATGGAGGGAGGGAGGGATGGATGGGAACGGCTAGATGGAGGGAGGGATGGATGGGAACGGCGGGATGGAGGGAGGGAGGGATGGATGGGAACGGCGGGATGGAGGGAGGGAGGGATGGGAACGGCTAGATGGAGGGAGGGAGGGAGGGATGGGAACGGCTAGATGGAGGGAGGGAGGGATGGATGGGAACGGCGGGATGGAGGGAGGGAGGGATGGATGGGAACGGCTAGATGGAGGGAGGGATGGATGGGAACGACGGGATGGAGGGAGGGAGGGATGGATGGGAACGGCGGGATGGAGGGAGGGAGGGATGGGAACGGCTAGATGGAGGGAGGGAGGGATGGATGGGAACGGCGGGATGGAGGGAGGGAGGGAGGGATGGATGGGAACGGCGGGATGGAGGGAGGGAGGGATGGATGGGAACGACGGGATGGAGGGAGGGAGGGATGGATGGGAACGGCTAGATGGAGGAGGGAGGGATGGATGGGAACGACGGGATGGAGGGAGGGATGGATGGGAACGGCGGGATGGAGGGAGGGAGGGATGGATGGGAACGGCGGAATGGAGGGAGGGATGGATGGGAACGGCTAGATGGAGGGAGGGAGGGATGGATGGGAACGGCGGGATGGAGGGAGGGAGGGATGGATGGGAACGGCGGGATGGAGGGAGGGATGGATGGGAACGACGGGATGGAGGGAGGGAGGGAGGGATGGATGGGAACGGCGGGATGGATGGGGAGGGAGGGATGGATGGGAACGGCTAGATGGAGGGAGGGAGGGATGGATGGGAACGACGGGATGGAGGGAGGGAGGGATGGATTGGAACGGCGGGATGGAGGGAGGGAGGGATGGATGGGAACGGATAGATGGAGGGATGGGGAGGGATGGATGGGAACGGCGGGATGGAGGGAGGGAGGGATGGATGGGAACGGCGGGATGGAGGGAGGGAGGGATGGATGGGAACGGCGGGATGGAGGGAGGGAGGGATGGATGGGAACGGCGGGATGGAGGGAGGGAGGGATGGATGGGAACGGCGGGATGGAGGAAGGGAGGGATGGATGGGAACGGCTAGATGGAGGGAGGGAGGGATGAAAGGAGGAGGGAGGTGAGTCAGAAATAGGATAAGGGAGAAAAGGAGGACGGTGGTGGCCGTGTAAGTGTGAGGGTGCGCCTGGATGGATGGGTGTCAATGGAGGCTGAGAGGGGTAGGGGGGGAAGGGGGAACCCGAAGACATCTATTTTGGGGTATATTAGTGAGCCTTAGGGTGACCCTCTCAGACCTCCATACATATCTCTGAGGCTGTTTACTGTCAGTCAGCTCATAAGCCTTTTTTTCCCAAAATGAAGATGCCTTTCCTCCCGACACTGCATTGTGTTGCCTCTCAGTCTCTCTCACTCTGGTTCTCTCTCATTCTGCCTCTCCCACAGAATGTTCTATGTTTTTATCCTCAGAATGTCTTGTGATTGCGTGTTATAGGGTAGTCTATATGGGAAGAGTTACAGAAGGTCAGCGATTTAGCACTTAGTGTTAAATAATTGAACCCTTTTGCTTATATTGTGTCAAACCCATATGTTTTTGAGGTGAAAGAACACAGTAACCAGAAATACATTGTCTCCAACAAGCTTTTACAGTCCTACTGCAGAATTAGACATTTATCCACATTTCTCCCAAAAGTCAAATTTAGAAGTTGCTCCAAACGTCATATTTAGAAGGTTAATGGTTAAGGTTTTGTATAGGGTTAAAACGTGATTTTTAATCACTCATTCCAAATGATTATGGTAAAGGTTAAGGTTTGGAATTAATTTGAAAAAAATCAAATCCACCGCCGGGATCGAACACGCAACCTTCTGATGCAGAGTCATGGGATTATGCCCATCTACCATCTCCAATGCCCTAGCAAAATCCAAGCCTACTTGAGGGTATCACTCACTAATTCTCATAATGGCCGCTTTTGAAGACCTTTCCCGACGTCCTCAGGACATGGATAGACGTCCAATTTCGAAGACACTCTTGAGCAATCTGCCTGATTAGTTCTTCATTCCACCATGTTGTTTGGCGAGAACCCAGGTAGCTGTGTGTACATCTCAATGCTGTGCTTACACCAGATAGGTCCCTCCAAACAGACTGCAGCTCTCCCACTGAGGCCAATGGGTTCTCTGCATTGCACCTCCTGTGTTGTCACTCTACCGTTATGTGTTCCTGAGAGTTTTTAGATGTCACCGATCAGTGGCGATTTGATTTCAGCATGTAAATCTTGGTGGGGCAAGCCAGCAAAACTACTACACAACACAACACTAAACAATACATTAATTGCACTATAATGGTGACAAACAGTGCTCATAAACTGTTAGGGCCCACATAAAGCTGTCCCAACAGCAGTCCCAACATCTTACCACTGCTACACCTGGCTACACCTACACCTGGCAGAGAAACAGTTAATTCACCCTTATTTCCTTACTGTCTTTAAAAAAAACATAGATACGGCTGACTTGCTTAAGCAAATATGGTTTCTACGGACAATTGAGATGTACAAACTGTGGCCTAAGGGGACCATGAGCGGATAAGAGTCAATCCGTAATTTCAATTAAGACATTAATGAGCGAGCTAGGACGGACGTAGTCAATGTACAGTAAATATTAAGTCAGCACTTTTGAAATGCACAGCGACAGAATTCAGAAAATGGGCCATTCATACAGTATTCTCTCTGTACAGTGCCTTGCAAAATTATTCACCCCTTTGGCATTTTTCCTATTGTGTTGCCTTACCACCTGGAATTTGGGGTTTGTATCATTTGATTTACACAACATGCCTACCACTTTGAAGATGCAAAATATTTTTTGAGTGAAACAAACAAGGAATAAGACAAAACAAGTCAATACTATGTAGAGACACCTTTTGCAGCAATTACAGCTCTCTTGGGGTAAGTCTCTATAAACTTGGCACATCTAGCCACTGGGATTTCTGCCCATTCTTCAAGGCAAAACTGCTCCAGCTCCTTCAAGTTGGATGGGTTCCTGCTGGTGTACAGCAATGTTTAAGTCATACCACAGATTTTCAATTAGATTGAAGTCTGGGCTTTGACTAGGCCATTCCAAGACATTTAAATGTTTCCCCTTAAACCACTCAAGTGTTGCTTTAGCAGAATGCTTAGGGTCATTGTCTTGCTGGAAGGTGAACCTCCATCCCAGTCTCAAATCTGTGAAAGAATTTCCCTGTATTTAGCGTCATCAATTATTCCTTCAATTCTGACCAGTTTCCCAATCCCAGCTGACGAAAAACATCCCCACATCATGATGCTGCCACCATCATGCTTCACTGTGGGGATGGTATTCTTGGTGTGATGAGAGGTGTTGGGTTTGTGCCAGACATAGCGTTTTCCTTGATGACCAAAAAGCTACATTTTAGTCTCAATTGACCAGTGTACCTTCTTCCATATGTTTGGGGAGTCTCCCACATGCCTGGTGAACACAAAACATGTTTGCTTATTTTTTTCTTCAAGCAATGGCTTTTTTTCTGGACACTTCCATAAAGCCCAGCTCTATTGAGTGTACGGCTTAAAGTGGTCCTATGGACAGATACTCCAATCTCCGCTGTGGAGCTTTGCAGCTCCTTCAGTGTTATCTTTGGTCTCTTTGTTGCCTCTCTGATTAATACCCTCCTTGCCTGGTCCGTGAGTTTTGGTGGGCGGCCCTCTCTTGGCAGGTTTGTTGTGGTGCCATATTCTTTCCATTTTTTAAATAATAGATTTAATGGTGCTCTGTGGAATGTTCAAGTTTCGGATATTTTTTAAAAACCCAACCCTGATCTGTAGTTCCACAACTTTGTACCTGACCTGTTTGGAGAGCTCCTTGGTCTTCATGGTGCTGCTTGCTTGGTGGTGCCCCTTAGTGGTGTTGCAGACTCTGGGGCCTTTCAGAACAGGTGTATATATACTGAGATCATGTGACAGATCATGTGACACTTAGATTGCAGACAGGTGGACTATTTAATTAATTGTGTGACCTCTGAAGGTAATTGGTTGCACCAGATCTTTTTTAGGGGCTTCATAGCAAAGGGGGAGAATACATATGCAAGGCACTGTACACCAACTCAGAACCATAGGATAAATAAAGGGGGCATATAAGCAGACAATGAAAGCTCTTACAATGTTCAATGATTACATTTCTCTAAAACAAACTATAGGCGACATGTGCACCACCAAGGTGAAATGATGAGAGGAAAAGTGACCAAATGATTAGGGTGAGGCAAATGTATTACTTTCTTAGCTACAGACAGTATACATATGTCCCTGGCATGTTACATAATTCATGCAGCAGCATACAGTGCATTCAGAAAATATTCAGACCCCTTGACTTGTTCTACAATTTG
This sequence comes from Oncorhynchus masou masou, assembly GCF_036934945.1. Lineage (NCBI taxonomy): Eukaryota > Metazoa > Chordata > Actinopteri > Salmoniformes > Salmonidae > Oncorhynchus > Oncorhynchus masou. The sequence goes on along the minus strand of NC_088242.1, from coordinate 36,145,827 downwards.
TTGTATTACAGCCTTATTCTAAAATGGATTCAATAATTCCCCCCCCCCCCTTGTCAATCTACACACAATACCCCATAATGACATAGCAAAAACAGGTTTTTAGAAGTGAAAGGTCAGAAATACCTTATTTACAGAAGTACTCAGACCCTTTTCTATGAGAATCTAAATTTAGCTCAGGTGCCCTCTGTTGCTATTGATCATCCTTGGGATGTCTCTACAACATGATTGGAGTCCACCTGTAGTAAATTCAATTGATTGGACATGATTTGGAGAGGCACACACCTGTCTATATAAGGTCCCACAGTTGGCAGTGCATGTCAGAGCAAAATCCAAGCCATGAGGTCGAGACAGGATTGTGTAGAGGCACAGATCTGGGGTAGGGTACCAAAAAATGTCTTCAGCATTGAAGGTCCCCAAGAACACAGTGGCCTCCATCATTCTTAAATGGAAGAAGTTTGGAACAACCAAGACTCTTCCTAGAGCTGGCCACTCGGCCAAACTGAGCAATCGGGGAAGAAGGGGCTTGGTCAGGGAGGTGACCAAAAACCTGATGGCAGAGCTCCATAGTTTCTCTGTGGAGATGGGAGAAACTTCCAGAAGGACAACTATCTCTGCAGCACTCCACCAATCAGGCCTTTATGGTAGAGTGGCACATGACAGCCTGCTTGGAGTTTTCCAATAGGCACACCTAATTTGGGGAGTTTCTCCCATCCTTCTCTACAGATCCTCTCAAGCTCTGTCAGGTTGGATGGAGAGCGTCGCTACACAGCTACTTTTAGGTCTCTTTAGAGATGTTTAATTGGGTTCAAGTGCGGCCTCTGGCGGAGCCAATCAATGACATTCAGAGACTTGTCCTGAAGCCACTCCTGCGTTGTCATGGCTGTGTGCATAGGGTCGTTGTCCTGTTGGAAGTTGAACCTTTGTGTGTAGATTAATTTGGGAAAAAAACATTTTTAATCCATTTTCAAATAAGGCTGTAAGGTAACAACATGTGGAAAATGTCAAGGGGTCTGAATACCTTCCGAATGCACTATACAATACATTTTTTTGACTCACCTTGTTGTGCTGTGCTCACTTGAACAGGAAGGTGGTGCAGCGGTCCTTCGTGGGTCAATTTTGTCATCAAACTCTGTCATCAAAGTCTGTCATTCTCTGGATTTATTGTGCTTTCAAGACAACTGGGAGCTCTGAAAAAAAAACATTGTCGAAACTTGATAACATCAGTGATCTTCAAGTCGGAGCTCTAGAAAGATTCCCAAGTTCCCGACTTGCAATTCAGAGTTGGATGATCGTTAAAAGCGCTTTTACCCAGTTGTAGCTAATTTCTTTCCAAGTTCCCAGTTGCTTACTGAAGTCAGATTTCCAGGTTCGGAGTTCACAGTTGTTTTGAGTGCGGCAGAAGTTATGCTGGATTGACAGCATAGCCAATGTTGAAAGTTTATCCTTTTAAGCTTGGAAAAGAGACCATTGAACTCAGACTTGGGACCACACACCCACTCCACTGAATAGCAGGCTAGTGATTGCTTTGCCATTCTTGAAGTTAACCACGGATTCCTTCCAAACCACTCATTGTTGAATTTGCGATTTCCAACTTGTTGTGTAATGTTTATGTCCAATGGCAGATGAGCACCAATGTGTTTTATCTATAATTTCTCTATTTAATTTTTTTAATACAGTATTTCTCTTCATTTGACAAGGATTTTAAAGGATTTGCCAGTAGATTGTCATCTTGATTCATGATGATGACTGCTTGTCTAGCTTGCTAGCTAAGATTTTGAAAGTATGATGTTGACATGATCAGTCCAATCAAAGCTACAGTAGATATAACGAGATTTGACGTCAATTTATCTGTGGTCAACGGCCTTGAGCCTGGATGGGCACTTCTAATGTAAATCTATGGCAGCACCCAAGGGGCTTGAATTTTCTACCTCTACTCTACTTGAATTTTGTGGTGACTTAGTGTCCCCACGAGTGACAGAACACTGAGATAAACTTTAATGAATTTATTTGGAAATTATGGTGGAAAATAAGTATTTAGTCAATAACAAAAGTTTATCTCAATACTTTGTTATATACCCTTTGTTGGCAATGACAGAGGTCAAACGTTTTCTGTAAGTCTTCACAAGGTTTTCACACACTGTTGCTGGTATTTTGGCCCATTCCTCCATGCAGATCTCCTCTAGAGCAGTGATGTGTTGGGGCTGTTGCTGGGCAACATGGACTTTCAACTCCCTCCAAAGATTTTCTAGATCTGGAGACTGGCTAGGCCACTCCAGGACCTTGAAATGCTTCTTACGAAGCCACTCCTACATTGCCTGGGCGGTGTGTTTGGGATCATTGTCATGCTGAAAGACCCAGCCACGTTTCATCTTCAATGCCCTTGCTGATGGAAGGAGGTTTTCACTCAAAATCTCACGATACATGGCCCCATTCATTCTTTCCTTTACACGGATCAGTCGTCCTGGTCCCTTTGCAGAAAAACAGCCCCAAAGCATGATGTTTACACCCCCATGCTTCACAGTAGGTATGGTGTTCTTTGGATGCAACTCGGTGTTCTTTGGATGCAACTCAGCATTCTTTGTCCTCCAAACACGACGAGTTGAGTTTTTACCAAAAAGTTATATTTTGGTTTCATCTGACCATATGACATTCTCCCAATCTTCTTCAGGATCATCCAAATGCTCTCTAGCAAACTTCAGACGGGCCAGGACATGTACTGGCTTAAGCAGGGGGACACGTCTGGCACTGCAGGATTTGAGTCCCTGGCGGCGTAGTGTGTTACTGATGGTAGGCTTTGTTACTTTGGTCCCAGCTCTCTGCAGGTCATTCACTAGGTCCCCCCGTGTGGTTCTGGGATTTTTGCTCACCGTTCTTATGATCATTTTGACCCCACGGGGTGAGATCTTGCATGGAGCCCCAGGTCGAGGGAGATCAGTGGTCTTGTATGTCTTCCATTTCCGAATAATTGCTCCCACAGTTGATTTCTTCAAACCAAGCTGCTTACCTATTACAGATTCAGTCTTCCCAGCCTGGTGCAGGTCTACAATTTTGTTTCTGGTGTCCTTTGACAGCTCTTTGGTCTTAGCCATAGTGGAGTTTGGAGTGTGACTGCTTGAGGTTGTGGACAGGTGTCTTTTATACTGATAACATGTTCAAACAGGTGCCATTAACAGGTAACGAGTGGAGGACAAAGGAGCCTCTTAAAGAAGAAGTTACAGGTCTGTGAGAGACAGAAATCTTGCTTGTTGTAGGTGACGAAATACTTATTTTCCACCATAATTTGCAAGTAAAATCATTAAAAGTCCTACAATGTGATTTTCTGGATTTTTTTTCTAATTTTGTCTGTCATAGTTGAAGTGTACCTATGATGAAAATGACAGGCCTCTCTCATCTTTTTAAGTGGGAGAACTTGCACAATTGGTGGCTGGCTCAATACCTTTTTGCCTCACTGTATACAGCGTTGTACAAGATCTTCAGTTTGTTGGCAATTTCTCGCATGGAATAGCCTTCATTTCTCAGAACAAGAATAGACTGACGAGTTTCAGAAGAAAGTTCTTTGTTTTTTGTTTCAATTTGAGCCTGTAATCGAACCCACGAATGCTGACGCTCCAGATGCTCAACTAGTCTAAAGAAGGCCAGTTTTATTGCTTCTTAATCAAGATAGTTTCCAGCTGTGCTAACATAATTGCAAAAGGGTTTTCTAATGATCAATTAGCCTTTTAAAATGATAAACTTGGATTATCTAACACGACGTGCCATTGGAACACAGGAGTGATGCTTGCTGATAATGGGCCTCTGTACGCCTATGTAGATATTCCTGTTACGTCCATCGTTAGAATGAGACCAAGGTGCAGCGTGGTAGATATCAATTTTTTCTTTATTCAAAATGAACCCGAAAAACAACAAAATAAGAAAACGAACATTAAGCTACATGCAGTGCAGAAAGCAACTACACACAAACAAGATCCCACAACTGAAGGTGGGAAAAAGGGCTGCCTAAGTATGATCCCCAATCAGAGACAATGATAGACAGCTGCCTCGGATTGGGAACCATACCCGGCCAACAAAGAAATAGACAAACTAGAATGCCCACAAAAATCACACCCTGACCTCAACAAATAGAGAAATAAAAATGCTCTCTAAGGTCAGGGCGTGGCATTAGCCCCCCCCCAAGGTGCAGACTCTGGCCGCAAAACCTGACTCTATAGGGGATGGTCCGGGTGGGCATCTATCCTCGGTGGCGGCTCCAGTTCGGGACGTAGCCCCCACTCTGCACGCTGATCCCTACGCTCCGTGGAACCGGACCGTGGATCGTCGCTGGGGGCTTTGTGCCATGGATCATCACTGGAGGCTCCGGGCCATGGATCATCACTAGAGGCTTCGGACCATGGATCATCACTGGAGGCTTCTGGCCATGGATCATCACTGGAGGCTTCGGTTCATAGATCATCACTGGAGGCTTCGTGCCATGGATTATCACTGGAGGCTTCTGGCCATGGATCATCACTGGAGGCTTCGGTTCATAGATCATCACTGGAGGCTTCGTGCCATGGATCATCACTGGAGGCTCCGGACCATGGATCATCACTGGAGGCTTCGTGCCATGGATCATCACTGGAGGCTTCGTGCCATTGATCATCACTGGAGGCTCCGGACCATGGATCATCATTGGAGGCTTCGTGCCATGGATCATCACTGGAGGCTTCGTGCCATGGATCATCACTGGAGGCTCCGGACCATGGATCATCACTAGAGGCTTCGTGCGTGGAGCAGGCACAGAACGCATCGGGCTGTGGATGCACACTGGAGACACATTGAGTATCTCCACAAAACATGTTGCCTGAACGGTCACACGCTCCTTAAAGCGAGTGTGGGGAGTTGGCTCTTGTCTGAAACCTGGCTCCACCAACCCCCCCGTGTGCCCTCCCCCCAAAATGTTTTGGGGCTGCCTCTTGTGCTTGCGACTTGGTTGCGAACCCCGGTCTCGTCGTTGGTCCTCCATTGCTGCCTCCATCTGCTCCCAAGGAAGGCGATTCTTTCCAGCCAGGATCTCCACCCATGTCCAGGGTCTCCTCCCATGTCCAGGATGTCTGCTCCTCCTGGCCACGCGGCTTGGTCTGTTTGTGGTGGGATCTGTTACGTCCGTCATTAGAATGAAAACAAGGTGCAGCGTGGTAGGTGAACATTTTTTCTTTATTAAAAATGACACCGAAAAACAACAAAATATGAAAACGAACGTAAAGCTATATGCAGTGCAGAAAGCAACTACACACTAACAAGATCCCACAAAAAAAGGTGGGAAAAAGGGCTGCCTAAGTATGATCCCCAATCAGAGACAACGATAGACAGCTGCCTCTGATTGGGAATCATACCCGTCCAACAAAGAAAAAGACAAACTAGAATGCCCACCCAAATCCCACCCTGACCTAAACAAATAGAGAAATAAAAAGGCTCTCTAAGGTCAGGGCATGACAATTCCATAACAAAATCAGCTGTTTCCAGCCACAATAGTCATTTACAACATTAACAATGTCTACACTGTATTCCTGATCAATTTGATGTTATTTTAATGGACCAAAAATGTGCTTTTCTTTCCAAAAACAAGGGCATTTCTATGTGACCCCAAACATTTGAACGGTAGTGTACACATACACACTGGAAAAGAATGCGCCTGTATTGAAGTACTTTAAAAAAAATCACTCGCCATGTGTTACACTGATTCCCTCCACCAGCATAACCAATGGTTTAATGTAGATTGATGAATAAGAGCAAGGCTCGGTTTGAACTACATCTGTTGTACAAAGTAATGATATTTTTAACCTGCTCATTCTTAACTATTATTACAACATTTCTGCCTGTGTGCTTCTCACTGTGATAGCTGTAACCCTATATCCCCTCGGCTCGTGACCACCCATTTTCATTGGCTAGCCAGAAGATGACGGCTTAATTAAAAAGTCTCCTGCCCCTCATCGTAAAACAATACCCGAGAGGGCAGACTGACAGGGCTGCAGCCGTAATCAGTGGATGGTCTGGTGGCTAACTGGCCAACCGAGCTGAGCCAAGAGGCTTTGAAGGGGATAAGAAGGGTTACAGGTTCATGAGGTGCCTGTGTATGATTGTAGTGTGACAGTGCTATAGTTAGCCTCTTTGTGGCCTGGCGGTATGTGTGTGTTCGTGTGAGTGAGTGTGTGTTTTTTATCAATGTGGTTTCCACGTGACCTGTGGCTGTTCCAGGTGACTATAGAGGAATATATGGCTGGACCATTTTTTAGAAAGAGACTAAATGTAATCACTCTATCCTGAAGATTAGAAAATGCAACCAATCAGTGAGGTCTCTGGATGATTATATGTGATATAAGTACCTGTTCTCCAACCGCCTGATATAATATATATATATATATATATGATAATTTGGACTACTCAGATTTGATGAAAACGATATAATCTCTGTGCTTTTTTGGGACCCCCTGTTTTTCATTGTTTCTGATGCTGCAGCACATTCTTGCAGCATCAATGCTTTCGTAAGCCTTCATTATTTTTTTATATTTTTTTACAGTATCACGTTTCACATTCTTGAGTGTAAAAGAACCTGTTGCCACTCCAGATACAGGATAATATTAGCTATGTTTTCACTGGGCTACAAACTGAAAAATGCCTTCCAACACTTGGGTTCAAGCAATGTATAACAGCAGGTTATGGCTGAAATAACGTGATAGGGTTGTCATTTGTCAAATGGAAAAATATGATTTGACTCTGGCTTGAGACTGGGAGGGCTGCGGTCTGCCCTGTAGAATATGACAAATTATCCTACTACACCTCTGTGACAGGAATGGGGCCTACTGTGTTTAACCAAGAGCACCCCTGCACCAGTGACAAATGACAGGTGATGGAGGAGGTAGAGGAGGGGGGGGGGCGTGAATAGCTAGATCTGAAACAGAGCAAGGAGGGAAGTGGGCGGTTATGGGTGCTGCCGGGTCGTCTGTTTCATCTCGGTGTCGACTTGGTGACACCGCTTTCCGGCCCAGGTTTGTAATGGCGTCCGCCCACATGGTGGTAGGTGGCGGTGGCATTGACTGTGGTCCCGGGTGGACCACACAGGGAGAAACTTATACAGCTGCCTGTCTATGCCGAGCCGTGACAGGGACATGTTGCGGCTATGACTCCCTCCCGCGTGGCTGTTGTGATGGGATAGGAGTCAGCAAACTGTGGTCAGTGCTGGGGGACATTATGTTATGGAGCAGGAGAGATGATTATGGGGTTGGTTGTAGAGTTGCTGTGATGGTGAATTTAAACATATCCTTGTTATCTCCGAGGCGGACTCTGAGACCAGATGCAGACCGACCGGGTCATATCATTATTTGTTTATTATGTGTGCATATACACTGGCTGTAGAAAACATTAAGGACACCTGCTCTTCCCGTGACATAGACTGACCAGGTGAATCGAGGTGAAAGCTATGATCCCTTATTGATGTCACTTGTTAAATCCACTTCGATCAGTGTAGATGAAAAGGAGGAGATGGGTTAAAGAAGGATTTTAAAGCCGTGAGACAATTGAGACATGGATTGTGTGTGTGTGCTATTTAGAGGGTGAATGGGCAGGACAAAACCTTTAAGTGTCTTTGAACGGGGTTGGGTAGTAGGTGCCAGGCGCATCGGTTTGTGACAAGCATTGCAACACTGCTGGGTTTTTCCACGCTCAACAGTTTCCTGTGTGTATCAAGAATGGTCCACCACCCAAAGGACATCCGGCCAACTTAACACAACTGTGGGAGGCATTGGGGTCAACATGGGCCAGCATCACTGTGGAGCGCTTTCGACGCCTTGTCGAGTCCATGCCCCATTGAATGTAGGCTGTTCTGAGAGCAGAGGGCGGAGCAACTCAATATTAGTAAGGTGTCCCTAATGTTTGTATACTCAGTGTATGTAACGTCCTACATTTTTGACTTACAACCCATGCCATTTACATTGATATAAAGCATTTTATGGAACCAAATGAATTCTTGCCCTGAGTTTAGTCTCCCAGTGCCAGCACCTTGGTGGGCTATAATCCCACATTATAATCTGCCATTAATCCCAGATTGGGAGATCAGGCCGCTGACTGGGTTTATGTTATGCACGTGCATGTGAGTGGCTGGTCTTAGTGTGTTTATCCAGAGGCGGTTGGAGAACAGGTACTGTAGGTGTGGATCATGTCATACAGCCTAATCTCGGCTTGGGTAATCAAGAGCGGGGCAATGTGATCCTGCAACTGTGGGCCGAAGTTAGTCCTGCTGCCTCTTTTTCATGCACGCACGCACGCACACACACACACACACACACACACGCATATGTACAGGCACACAGTCACACACCACCACCACCACCACTAAAACTTGTCCAAGCACATCTCTATGGTGGGGGAAGAAGTACCGTTAGCTACAGGACCACCATGGATGTGTTTCCAGAGGTGTGACCTAATTGCTGAAGTTTTAAAGGATCTTTAATTATCCAGTGTTGGTTTATGGTAATGTGGGTGACAGGGTTCATCACGACGGTAAAGATCGAAAGGCTGTAGTCTATTCCAGCTGTGTCCTGACTCCTTGCCAAGTCCAAGCCTAGTCCAAGGAGAGCTCACACCATCACGTGACACTGGCCAGAGCTAACCAGTTAATATTAGATCACCATCTGGGTTATTTTGGTGAGGGGTAGGTACAGAGGTGTGTTTGTGTAGAGTACTGGTCAACTGGTCTCGCTTTACCTCAGTGGTCGAGGTGAAAATGCTTCATCTGGTTATCCCACTCTTATAGACAACATCACAAACACTTTTTAAGTCAAATGTACATTTTAAGAGGTTTTTAGAGACAACCTTTTGAGGAGAAATTGGTTGTTAACATAGTTTTTTTGCTATTTCCAGAGAAGGGTTTATTTCTATGCGATGAAATTGAGTACTGTATAGATGGGTTAACTCACAATGTCACAAAAGCGATGTGTGTGCTTCCATGGGGCAGAAGTCAATGATTCTGGATGGCCAGATTGCTAGCAAGGATGACAAGAAGCTGCTATGTGGGGAATCGTATGTGTCTCGTATCAGCTCATTTAATCTTGTTCTTGATACCATGTCTTGTTTTGAGGTGTTTTGACTGATTTCATGTATGGCTAATATGTCTAAAGTTCGCTAGCTAGCTAAACAACAACTGTAACAATGTATTTGAGAGACAACAAGTGCTCATTGTGCAAATGTATTTATGTTTTCAATAAACATTGGAGACAAAATATACAGTGCCTTGCGAAAGTATTCGGCCCCCTTGAACTTTGAAACCTTTTGCCACATTTCAGGCTTCAAACATAAGCCCCCTTAAGTTAATACTTTGTAGCGCCACCTTTTGCTGCGATTACAGCTGTAAGTCGCTTGGGGTATGTTTCTATCAGTTTTGCACATCGCGAGACTGAAATTATCCCCATTCCTCCTTGCAAAACAGCTCGAGCTCAGTGAGGTTGGATGAAGAGCATTTGTGAACAGCAGTTTTCAGTTCTTTCCACAGATTCTCGATTGGATTCAGGTCTGGACTTTGACTTGGCCATTCTAACACCTGGATATGTTTATTTTTGAACCATTCCATTGTAGATTTTGCTTTATGTTTTGGATCATTGTCTTGTTGGAAGACAAATCTCCGTCCCAGTCTCAGGTCTTTTGCAGACTCCATCAGGTTTTCTCCAGAATGGTCCTGTATTTGGCTCCATCCATCTTCCCATAAATTTTAACCATCTTCCCTGTCCCTGCTGAAGAAAAGCAGGCCCAAACCATGATGCTGCCACCACCATGTTTAACAGTGGGGATGGAGTGTTCAGTGTGATGAGCTGTGTTGCTTTTACGCCAAACATAACATTTTGCATTGTTGCCAAAAAGTTCAATTTTGGTTTCATCTGACCAGAGCACCTTCTTCCACATGTTTGGTGTGTCTCCCAGGTGGCTTGTGGCAAACTTTAAACGACACTTTTTATGGATATCTTTAAGAAATGGCTTTCTTCTTGCCACTCTTCCATAAAGGCCAGATTTGTGTAATATACAACTGATTGTTGTCCTATGGACAGAGTCTCCCACCTCAGCTGTAGATCTCTGCAGTTCATCCAGAGTGATCATGGGCCTCTTGGCTGCATCTCTGATCAGTCTTCTCCTTGTAAGAGCTGAAGGTTTAGAGGGACGGCCAGGTCTTGGTAGATTTGCAGTGGTCTGATACTCCTTCCATTTCAATATTATCGCTTGCACAGTGCTCCTTGGGATGTTTAAAGCTTGGAAAATCTTTTTGTATCCAAATCCGGCTTTAAACTTCTTCACACCTGCCTGGTGTGTTCCTTGTTCTTCATGATGCTCTCTGCGCTTTTAACGGACCTCTGAGACTATCACAGTGCAGGTGCATTTATACGGAGACTTGATTACACACAGGTGGATTGTATTTATCACCGTTAGTCATTTAGGTCAACATTGGATCATTCAGAGATCCTCACTGAACTTCTGGAGAGAGTTTGCTGCACTGAAAGTAAAGGGGCTGAATAATTTTGCACGCCCAATTTTTCAGTTTTTGATTTGTTAAAAAAGTTTGAAATATCCAATAAATGTCATTCCACTTCATGATTGTGTCCCACTTGTTGTTGATTCTTCACAAAAAAATACAGTTTTATATCTTTATGTTTGAAGCCTGAAATGTGGCAAAATGTCGCAAAGTTCAAGGGGGCCGAATACTTTCGCAAGGCACTGTATCTTACATGTTGTCAACAATCTAAGCCAACCCAATCTGTTTTACCCCATACAGTAGTTGCGCACGTGTCCGTTTTGTTGCTAAGCAACCAACCCGTCCATGAGAGGAGAAACACACGTTGACTCATGCAATAATTGACAGCAGTAGTTGAGTTTCAAAACCATAACACACATATCACAGGTTAAAAGCCACAAGCTACAATTATAGCCCTTCATGACAGACAGGCCCTGTAGAATCAATAATTCCCCCCTGATCTTTCAACTGGCCCTTAATACTCAGCATCAGCACCTCAATATGGTTAACCATCCGCTTGCTATACTCTTGTATTAATGTCTACCCCTTCCTATTCATTTGGTCGGTTGGCTGGCTCCATTCCATTTCCCCTGGCATTGCACAGGGGATGAGGAGGGGATCCAAGACTGTTTCAGGGATGGTTGCCTATTATTCGTCAGTAGTACTTTAGCGAACCCAAAGGAGCCCTCGCTGCCATGAATCTCTTTCTCTTCATGTTGTGGTTGTAACTGATTTCCCAATGGAGATGCCAGCCTAGCTCTGTGGTTTAGGGTTTAGAGGTACCAAGTCTAGCGGATCACCCCCCTCTAAGGTGATGGGTTCATGGGAAGGCCTGGCATGGGCATCCCTTCTTGGCCAAGATGATATTAAAGGTTGATGAATCACATTTGGCTTCCCAAAAGCAGCCGGACAGCCCCCTTGCAATGTCAGCATTTTGGTCAAGTATGTATTTGTGCTTGTATGTGTTTGTGTGTTTGTGTGTGTTTATGTGTTTGTGTGTGTTTATATGTGTGTGTGTGTGTGTGTGTGTGTGTGTGTGTGTGTGTGTGTGTGTGTGTGTGTGTGTGTGTGTGTGTGTGTGTGTGTGTGTGTGTGTGTGTGCGTGTGTGCGTGCGTGCGTGTGTGCGTGTGTGTGTGTGTATGTGTGCGTTCATACCTGTGTATGTTGGAGAGAAAGGTCCTGCTTTAAATCAGAGGATATGACAAAGGAGCTGACAAAAGGCCTCCCTTAATGGTTAGTTAGCTGTGGGAGGGCTGAGTATTTAGTATTTGAATAGAGGAAATGAATAGAGGAAATGCTCAGGGCTGTGGGAGAGCTGACTGGGCCTGGACAACAGCACAGCAAACACATCAATTATTGACCTGACGTTCCAATGCATCTGGACTATCTGATCTGCTCTATCATGTTCAATCGCACCTGTTACTGTCCGGTCATGTCAATTCAGGCTGTTACTGCCCTAGGAGTGGGCACAGTAAGAATGGCTGAAAAGAATGGGACAAAAGAGACCGGAGGAAATGCTTGGTGTACGGCATGATTTTACATGAACTCTAAGTGATAGCAGATTTTCTGAATACAAACATTATAAATATAGCTAGGGACAAAATGTTCAACATCAAAAAAAGTGTTGCTTATCACCGAGGTGGGTGTACCTGTAGCATGGGTTATCAGACACTGTCAACATGATGTCAACACATCAATATATAAAAAAAACCTTTCTCTCCTGCTGGGTGCTTTCATCGACAAGTTCAGCTGGAGTCACGTGACCCCATGTGTTGACAGAGAAAAAGGCATCATTAGGGACATCGTTACATATCTGAGAGATCAAAGGTCAGAAAGAAATCAGGGCCTTGATGTGCCATGTGACATAAACCTCCTTTAATGATTGGGTGGGTGGAGTTTGGTGACTGGATGGCATCTCTGGAGAGCCACAGTAATATCGTAGAAATTTGCCATAATTAACTTTCTAATTACTTGGTAATTGGTCTGTAATGAACATGTGCATGTTGTCCAACATGTCTCTGGACCCACTCACTGTCACAGTCATACGCTGGACCTAGTTTTGTCCCATGGAATAAATGTTGTGGATCTTAATGTTTTTCCTCATAATCCAGGACTATCGGACCACCATTTTATTACGTTTGCAATTGCAACAAATAATCTGCTCAGACCCCAACCAAGGAACATCAAAAATTCCCTCTGTCTACCCAATGACACCAGAGGACAAAAATCAGTTAACCACCTAACTGAGGAACTCAATTTAACCTTGCGCAATACCCTAGATGCAGTTGCACCCCTAAAAACTAAAAACATTTCTCATAAGAAACTAGCTCCCTGGTACACAGAAAATACCCGAGCTCTGAAGCAAGCTTCCAGAAAATTGGAACGGAAATGGCGCCACACCAAACTGGAAGTCTTCCGTCTAGCTTGGAAAGACAGTACCGTGTACCGAAGAGCCCTTACTGCTGCTCGATCATCCTATTTTTCTGCTTAATTGAGGACAATAAGAACAATCCAAAATTCCTTTTTGATACGGGCAAAGCTAACTAAAAAGCAGCATTCCCCAAAGAGGATGACTTTCACTTTAGCAGTGATAAATTCATGAACTTCTTTGAGGAAAAAAATTATGATTATTAGAAAGCAAATTACAGACTCCTCCTTAAATCTGCGTATTCCTTCAAAGCTCAGTTGTCCTGAGTCTGCACAACTCTGCGTGGACCTAGGATCTCAAGTGTTTTAGTACTATATCTCTTGACACAATGATGAAAATAATCATGGCCTCTAAACCTTCAAGCTGCTTACTGACCCTATTCCAACTAAACTACTGAAAGAGCTGCTTCCTGTCCTCCTATGTTGAACATAATAAACGGCTCTCTATCCACCGGATGTGTACCAAACTCACTAAAAGTGGCAGTAATAAAGCCTCTCTTGAAAAAGCCAAACCTTGACCCAGAAAATATAAAAAACTATCGGCCTATATCGAATCTTCCATTCCTCTCAAAAATCTTAGAAAAGGCTGTTGCTCAGCAACTCACTGCCTTCCTGGACAAACAATGTATATGAAATGCTTCAGTCTGGTTTTAGACCCCATCATAACTGAGACGGCACTTGTGAAGGTGGTAAATGACATTTTAATGGCATCGGACCGAGCTCTGCATCTGTCCTCGTGCTCCTAGACCTTAGTGCTGCTTTTGATACCATCGATCACCACATTCTTTTGGAGAGATTGGAAACCCAAATTGGTCTACAAGTTCTGGCCTGGTTTAGATCTTATCTGTCGGAAAGATATCAGTTTGTCTCTGTGGATGGTTTGTCCTCTGACAAATCAACTGTTTCGGTGTTCCTCAAGGTTCCGTTTTAGGACCGCTGTTGTTTTCACTATATATTTTACCTCTTGGGGATGTTATTCGAAAACATAATGTTAACTTTCACTGCTATGCGGATGATACACAGCTGTACATTTCAATGAAACATTGAAGCCCCAAAATTGCCCTCGCTAGAAGCATGTGTTTCAGACAGTGGATGGCAGCAAACTTTCATAACTCGGATAAAACAGAGATGCTTGTTCTAGGACAGAAACAAAGAGAATCTGACAATTAATCTTAATGGTTGTACAGTCATCTCAAATAAAAAAGGAATGTGATTCTCTTTTCATATCAAGACCATTTCAAGGACAGCTTTTTTCCATCTGTAACATTGCAAAAATCAGAAACTTTCTGTCCAAAAATGATGCAGAAAAATTAATCCATGCTTTTGTCACTTCTAGGTAGACTACTGCAATGCTCTACTTTCCGGCTACCCGGATAAAGCACTAAATAAACTTCAGTTAGTGCTAAAAATACGGCAGACTAGAACCAAAAAATTTGATCATTATTACTCCAGTGCTAGCCTCCCTACATGTCAAAGCAGGGCTGATTTAACTGCTAACCTACAAAGCATTGCATGGGCTTGCTCCTACCTATCTTCCTGTACGTTTTACGGTGCCTCCTAATTGTCCCTAGAATTTCTAAGCAAACAGCTGGAGGCAGGGCTTTTCCTATAGCTCCATTTTTATGGAACGGTCTGCCAACCCATGTGCAAACTCGGTCTCAATAAGTGACTCATCTCTTCAGTGGGTCATATGATTGAGTGCAGTCTGGCCCAGGAGTGGGAAGGTGAACGGAAAGGCTCTGGAGCAAGAACCACCCTTGCTGTCTCTGCCTGGCCGGTTCCCCTCTTTCCACTGGGATTCTCTGCCTCTAACCATTACAGGGGCTGAGTCACTGGCTTGCTGGGGCTCTCTCATGCCGTCCCTGAGGGGGTGCGTCACCTGAGTGGGTTGATTCACTGAATCCTGTCTGGGTTGGCGCCCCCCCTTGGGTTGTGCCGTGGCGGAGATCTTTGCGGGCTATACTCAGCTTTGTCTCAGGATGGTAAGTTGGTGGTTGAAGATATCCCTCCAGTGGTGTGGGGGCTGTGCTTTGGCATAGTGGGTGGGGTTATATCCTTCCTGTTTGGCCCTGTTGTCCTCGGGTGGGGCCACAGATCTGACCCCTCCTGTCTCAGCCTTCAGTATTTATGCTGCAGTAGTTTATGTGTCGGGGCTGGGGTCAGTTTGTTATATCTGGAGTACTTCTCCTGTCCAATTCGGTGTCCTGTGTGAATCTAAGTGTGCGTTCTAATTCTCTCCTTCTCTCTCTCGGAGGACTGAGCCCTGGACCATGCCCCAGGATACCTGACATGATGACTCCTTGCTGTCCCCAGTCCACCTGGCCGTGCTGCTGCTCCAGAACTGAACCGCGGCCCTAGGACCATGCCCCAGGACTACTTGACATGATGACTCCTTGCTGTCCCCAGTCCACCTGGCCGTGCTGCTGCTCCAGTTTCAACTGTTCTGCCTTATTGGACCATGCTGGTCATTTATGAACATTTGAACATCTTGGCCATGTTCTGTTATAATCTCTACCCGGCACAGCCAGAAGAGGACTGGCCACCCCACATAGCCTGGTTCCTCTCTAGGTTTCTTCCTAGGTTTTGGCTTTTCTAGGGAGTTTTTCCTAGCCACCGTGCTTCTACACCTGCATTGCTTGCTGTTTGGGGTTTTAGGCTGGGTTTCTGTACAGCACTTTGAGATATCAGCTGATGTACGAAGGGCTATATAAATAAATTTGATTTGATTTGATTTGATTTGGCTGTTGAGTGGTAAATTAGGTCTGATTTCAACAGGTCTCACTGCAAGAGAGAGGCACGTTGTGCTTCTTTCACAATGTGGATTGATTTAACTTTTCTTAATATGGTAATGGCCCTAATATGTGTTCTTATATTAATTCAGTTATTCAATTTGGATATAAAGTTTATGCCAAAGTGTTTTTACGACTAAGGAAGTTTCACAGTCAGCAGTTGGCTGTACCAGGGAGCATAAATCTCCGGCAGGATTAGAAAGACCAAGTCAAGGAATGTTTCTCTCAATAGTTTGTGTTGACAAACAAGATTTAATGTGGCAGCGCTATGGTGGCCAGGCTTAAAGACAACATTGAAAGTGGCCAGTATTTCTGTGGTTTTCCATAAGGTGTGTTGACACACTCGTAGCCAGGGCGTTTCATCGGCCCGGCCGGAGCCAAATAGAGATGTGTGGTCCCTCTCTAAACATGTCAGCGCTGGACATTAAGTATGCGTGCACGATACACAACAGGTTGAGCTCAACTCATTTGGATCGGGACCGGTTACAGATCATTGGCAATCCATTAGGACAGAATTTATCATTAGAACAACTTTTATACAGGTAGATGTAGATGTTTTCTCACATGGCCTGGTTTTCAGTCGTCGCTTCCTCGGTCATAACGTATGCTTCATTCGTGCTGTGGCTCGTTGGAGATATGTGATGACCGAGCCTGGTATCATGGATCGTATTACACGCATAGACATGCATGCAGGGAGGCACATATGCACGCACACACCGACTAGCTCTCACAGTCAGAATTAGACGGTCACCAATGTTTCTCAGACGTAAAATTGTTGTTGATGAACTCAACTTTTTTTTTTAGGTTAGTTATGTTTAGGCATTGACTCCAAAATGGTACGGTTTTAACTTTAACTTAAGAATGGTTAAGGTAAGGTCTAAGGTTTGGGATCGGCTTAACCTTTGCACATGTGAGTTCCAAAATCTCTAACGGTCGCCCCCAGTGTGAGTTCTTTTATGCAGGTGATGTCAGAATGCACTCACTGTTCCAAAATGTGATTGTTAAACAGGACAGTTAACACGCACTGCCTGCTAATTATCTATAGGCTATGTTTCAACAGGTCAATTTCAAATGATTTTCGAACAGGTTTTATTTTCTATCAACAGTTTAAATTGAGGTGTGTTCAGCTTCCTCATTAATTCAGATCGAAGTGGCCCATTTCACTGTAGCGTAAAATTTATGTTTGAGTCTTTACTGAGCCGGACAAACTTCTCTCTCCGAGGAGAGCCCAAGCACTTCCCCAGTGTTCGCAGATCAAGTATGCTTTTGCATATATACATTTGCGCAGTCTTGCATGCGCTGACACTCTTTCTGGCTGGCGCTCGCATTGCCTTCATTGTTGTTTTCCTTACAAATTATAATTTAGCACATGGGTGTGTTCCTATCAAAGTAGGTGCCTTATTTTCTGTATATTGTGTTGTTGTTTCTCCTATAGCAGTATGTAAGTCAATGACCGTAGACAACACACCCCCTTCAACATGCATACTGCAAATAGACCAAACTTATCTGGTCTCCTCTTCTTATCTTTGGATGATGCGGAAAAACAAACATGGTGGCGCTCACAAACTACCCACGGGTGAGCTCACCTGTGATGTGATGAATTGTAAATATCAATTGCTATTAGCTAATTCAGATTGTGGTTTCTGTCAGCCGAGAGTTAGCTAAATATGACCTCTTGCGTTATGTCAATATTTCCTCAGTTTGGATTATTGTTTTATGCTGTCCCTAGTTCTGTGAATGTCTGAACATTGCATCCAAAAATAAACTGATCACATTCAGCACATACTTCTTGAGGACTGTGTGTGTGCAAAATGGTTACGTGAAAAAACTGTGTGGCCAGTTCAAAGTCGGACAGTTTCGTCAATCGAAACTGGATGTTATAAATAAGCGTTCTAATCACACTGGTTTGAGTGCACGCTGCAGGGACTACTATAGAATGATCACACCCGTTTGTTGGTACGTGTCAAAGGGTTAAAACAAAAATATCAAAAACAACTTTCTATCCCTGGATTCGAACATGCAAGATGCTTACAACCATCCGCCGTCCCTATCCACAACACCCTATATCAAAACCAAAATCTACTTTAAGGTAACACACTGTTGCCCCTACTGGCCAGTTTCCAAGTCATCTCCCAACATCCTTTGGATGAACGTCAAATACTGATTTGTATCACGGGTGGCCTGGCTGCACACACACACACACACACACACACACACACACACACACACACACACACACACACACACACACACACAGCAATTACTAGTACTATACTGTAGGTTCTTGATCTGAGCACTGATCTTTAGAATGCCATATGCCATATGCCATATGCCTCTGAGCTTTATTCAGTGGAGTTTAGCTGCTGCTGTTGTCGGGAAAGTCAAGCTTGTGGTTCATACTGTATAAGAAAAAGGGATTGAGGTTTATACATTTCTTTCGTTGCAGTTTGTGCTTGGCTATTGGTAATTTGAGAGGGAACCCACAGCTGTTAAACCTACTGTATCTGGAGGACATTCCCTGATGCGTAAAATGACTGACATATCTACAGTATGCAAATCATGAGCTATTATTGGCTGATCAAGATATAAGATGTTAAAGGAAGTCCCCTTTCCTCCACATCCATCTCCTCCACGACAGGTTCAATAACCTGCAATTACTGTGCTCAGACCATCCTGTAAATACACACCTGTAATCACTGACCTGCTCCACTGAACTGCACTGCCCAGGGAAGGGGGAGGAGATGGGGGTGTCAGGACACTGAACAACCGCATCCCCTGATCCAAAGACCAGACCAAAGAGACATCAACTAAGAGGCTGCATCTGTAAACAAGGACCCTCTTTTTTATTATATTCTGTGTCTCAAAGAGCCCCAGAGTGCAGATCTCTGATCAGTGCTAACATGTGCTGCCCAGGCCATTGTCGGGACCCTCACAGCACAAAGACTAGGGAGGAGTCGCCTTGAAGCTACAACGTGACCCTGACCCCGGAACGTGACCTCTTCCCCCTGAGGTCACTTCCACAGAGATGTCCTCAAAGTAGCGGGTGTCGATGCAGCTTTTGAACAAGTATGATGGGACATTTTTTATGATGTCTGTAAGGGTGGATGATTTGTGGCTCATTTGGTTTCTGAAGATTGAAGCAGTAGATTGAATAACGAACAAAGATCATTATTAAATTAAACATAATTAATAAATAATTACAATTTGTCCAAATCCACCCTCAGAAATGTGTTTGAACCCCACACGTTAAAACATTTATAGAGAGCACGTCTTTATCTCTCACTATCTCACAAGCACCCACCCACACACAAACACATGTTCCTGCCCACACACTCAGACACACACGGACAAACATACACACTCTCTCTCTCTCACTCACACACACACACACACACACACACACACACACACACACACACACACACACACACACACACACACACACACACACACACACACACACACACACACACACACACACACACACACACACACACACACACATATAATATATTTAACTCAATGTTTTCCTTTTGGGAGTAAACCCAATTTTTTTTTCAGTTCATTTAAATTTATAAGAATCAACTGAATGGAATTTTTTTTTTTTTGGTGGGGGCAGTTTTATGGCTACAAAAACAGAATTTGTGGTTTCAACCATTGAGGTTTGATGCAAACGGCTTTGGAACCTTTTATGCAACCTGGCGTCCAGGAGACTTAAGAAAATATTTTGCTTTCCACCCTTTTGAGCCTTTTAGCCTCTGCTAAGGGAAAAGAGTGAGTCTGAAAAAAGCACGCTGCAACAAAAATGAGAAAAAAAACTCTATAAGGTCAAATGTCCTGAGTGGGACGGCTGCCAGGTCGATTCCATTACCATGTTGCACACACACGTACAAACACATGCACAATAGTGCACACACGCAAAATCACACGCATAATCACCCACATAAGATCACATGCATGCACCCTTCCACTCAACTCCGAGAAAGAGAGAATAAAGTTGACAACACACTAGTGGTCCACGCAACCTTATAAGAGGCTACTTAAGAGCAGCGACCAGGCAGATCGCCCTACGAGATTGTGAGAGAGAGAGAGAGAGAGAGAGAGAGAGAGAGAGAGAGAGAGAGAGAGAGAGACACACACACACACACAGAGAGAGAGAGAGAGAGAGAGAGAGAGACACACACACACAGAGAGACACAGAGAGAGAGAGAGAGAGAGAGAGAGAGAGAGAGACACACACACACACAGAGAGACACACACAGAGAGAGAGAGAGAGAGAGAGAGAGAGAGAGAGAGAGAGAGAGAGAGAGAGAGAGAGAGAGAGAGAGAGAGAGAGAGAGAGAGACACACACAGAGAGAGAGAGAGAGAGAGAGAGAGGGAGAGAGAGACAGAGAGAGAGAGGGAGAGCACAGCTCCTCCTAATTGACTGGGGGATATTTCCAAAGAACGGAGCAGATTATTTATGCGGGTGGCTTATTATGACTGCAGGGTCCAGGGCATAAACAGCCGTCCCCACAGAGCTCAGGGTAAGTGGCCCAGCTGATCAGATAGCAGCCCTCCAGCCCTCCACCAGGGCCGGCCAGAGAGAGAGGCCCGTGACCCTGTCACAGGCCCACCATTGTTTACCTGACGTGCCCGCGTGGTGTGGACAGGTTATGCTTTCAGGGCTGGATACGGTCTGTGGAAAACACAATCTGTCATAAATCATGATGCAATTTCGGGTTGTGCTGCCACCATCAGGTCTAGCGGACTCCTGAGAGCAATTAGACCGCAGAGTGGTGGGCTAGGTTCATGTAAAGTGTATTACTTTCAATTTGGACTGATTGCATTTAATGTCCTTTTATAGTTTTCTCCTCTGGTTACTCTTTCTTTGTGACCAGGCTGGTCTCATAGACTCGACCTAACATAGTAAATGAAAAATCTGGTTCGCTGGAATTGGTATGATATGTTACGTTTGGTATGGTTACAGAAGATAGAAGGTTACTTAAATGCTGCATGTTTGATTCTCATCACCGGCAACTTCAGCGTTTTTAGCGAATTAGCAACTTTGCAACTACTTAGCATGTTAGCTAACCCTTCCCCTAACTATAACCTTAACCCTAACCTTAATCCCTAACCCAATTGTAATTCCTAACATATTATATGGAAATGGATGATGGACATCCACAATTTAATAAATACCATACCAAACGGAACATAAAATGCTCTTTTGAGTATCCCGCTTTTTCGTTTACTATGTTACGTCTACCTGTGAGTCCATGGTGTTGTGACTGTACAGAAAAGACAGATTGTTCTGTATTGCCATGGTATGAAATAGAGCAAAGGATATTGCTGATATTACGGTACACTAATTTGAAATTACAATAGATTTTTTTTATCTTGAGGAATTTCATGCAAGTATGTATTAGTAGGTTTTACCTGACATTTAGTTCCCTAGGGCCCTTTTGAACTCATATAGTCCACGCCACATGGTCTCTGTCAGCAATACAATGGTGAGGTCAAGCGCCTCAGTGAAAGGGGATCTCAGAGGGCCAGTAAAAGTGTCATTAATGTGTCCATGTCCTAACAGCCCCGTCGGTGATAACATTGTGTGGAGACCACTGACCAGGGTTAAAGATGTGGACATATGACTAAACACGCCAGATAGAGTCAAAGTACAGTCGCTACCTCCTCTCCATCTCTTCTCTTTTCTCTTTCTCTCCCACTCCTTCCATTCTTCTCTGATGGTCAACGTCTTTCTTGACGGAGCCCAAAGGTAGACATGTATACTGTATAAAACACTTCATATACTACACCACTTGTGGTATTTTTAGGAACATGCATAAGTAATGCGTTGGTAATGAGTGAACTTTCCTTGAGCTTGTCGTTAACACCCGCCCTATTCTTGGTGTGGTTCTCACCAGCAATGTAATGAAGAAGGTGCTATAAGCTGTACCAATGCCGGCCACATGACTAACCACAGCTCTGGCCTGTAATGGATGAGGCTTTCCTTGTTAGGGTCTCCGCTGGTAACAACTTCATAATTACCCATAGTCATCTAGGGGACATCGAAGTCCCTGCTGGTGATCTCAGCAGTCACCTCCTCAGTGACATTAGAGTCTCCGGTGCTCTGCTTCACCTAGCCCAGGCGAACCAGGAAGTGACCAGGAGCAGAGAGAAATGGGGTGTGTGTAAGGAGTGTATGGGAAAGGGGAGTGGGGAGAGAGAAGGGGAGGGTTTGGAGCTATGTAGGTGAAGCTGCATTGTGGCACGCGTATTACTTTTGAACAGCAAAAGGAGCAACAAAGAAGTGATTGGTTACTAATTTCTAAATATTTCAGGCTTTAAATTGCCTAGCAACACAGACGGAATGCTCAAAGCTCCTGCAGTTGATCACTCCTGCTTTGTATAGCAGGCAAGCCATCAAACCAGTCTGCTGCTGGCTTATAAAGCCCTAGGCATCCAAGTGAGGTGAGGTGAGGTGAAGAAGAGGGAGGAGGAGAGGCTAGAGCACCTGGGGGTACAAGCAGTCACATTCAGTGCTTCTCAGCCTCCCCTCCCAGCAGGGTGCTTCTCTACATCCATTGATCCGGCCACTCTACCCCTCCGTGTCTAATCCTCATCTCTTGTTCTTGGCCGGTGACTAACTCCCCCTGCCAGACGCTAAGGTCCAACCACTGTTCTTTTATGCACTGTGACCAGCTAGAACCTAGCAGCTAGGTGGCTGGAGGCTGGAGTCAGACAGGGTCACAGGGTTAGGGTCACAGGTCAGAACTCATGCAGTGCAGCGATGACTGGCCGAACGGGTTGGTCCCCTTCATCTCTCTGTGATTGCAGACCTCTCAGAGACACATCAAGGATTTCAGCCTGAAATGTGATATGGCAGTTTGACGCAGATGTTCTATGGCAGATTCAGATCAGTGATCCGTTCAATGTAATCTCTTTTTTTCTTTATCTTTATGCTGAATAAGATACTATATTGTCTGTATCACACTATAAAGGGGTTACTGTGAAATTGACAGTAATTTACAGGCAGCTCAGTGGCAAGTAAAATTCTGTATTTAATTTTACAGTACACCTACTGTAATATAAATACATAAAATATAAATACATATCACAACAAGTACTGTGTAATGACACACATAGAATTGAATTACCATAGAATTGACTGTATTATACTGTAAAAAAGTACATGCTAACGCTATTAGAATTAATGAATTAAATGTATTGAGGGGGATGTTTGTATTTTACAGCATTTTACTGTAATTAAAAGGGATTGGTGCAAGCAGGTAGGCTGCTAGGTAAAAAAAGTTTACACATTACGGTATATTATTTAATATTTGGTATTTTATATAACCTCCACTTCCAGAGCTCTTAACAAAGACTTCCAAACTGGCAGTAACTACGGGGAAAAACAGACCAAAATGACATGGCAAAATGCTCAACCATTGATGGTTTAAAACTCGCTGTCACTCCAATCTGTCCCCAATACAAATTGATCGAGCACCATAACCAGACAGGAGTTAATTGGTACAGCATTCTCACTCACAGGTGCAGCAAATATAGCCTCTTACAAGGCACGCCTAAAAATGTGTTTACAAGACAGAAACAACAGTACCATGCGCCAGTAGTTAAAAGGTTTTTGGAGTTCCAAAGATATGGTCCGTTACTGTATTCTATAGGATGGAATGACAGTACCATTTGAAATACACAAATTCTTTCCTTACCCACAACATTCTATTTTACTGTTGATAATACCCCAAATTACTGTCATTTTTCCCTGTCACAGTGCAGTCTTATGTATTGGCCTCATATGACCTTTTATTCTTGTGACTTTTCCACTCCTTTGAGTGGTCATCTCTCTGTGTCAAATGCCATACCATCTCTCCCCCACTCTCTCATTTCTCTCTCTACCTTTCCTCTCATTCTGGATCTCTCTCTTTCTCTCTCTCTCTCTCTCTCTCTCTCTCTCTCTCTCACACACACACACTGCTTCCTCTCATTTGTATCTCTGCCCTCCCTCCCTCCCTCCCTCCCTCCCTCCCTCCCTCCCTCCCTCCCCCTCCCTCCCTCCCTCCCTCCCTCCCTCCCTCCCTCCCTCCCTCCCTCCCTCCCTCCCTCCCTCCCTCCCTCCCTCCCTCCCTCTCTTGTACTGGTCCATGCTGTTCAGTCAGACAGTGCCCTCTTGATGCTCATTAAAACCAGTGTAAATGGTCCTTGACTCGCTCTAGCCGAGAGGGAGGTAAAGATGTGGCTCTTATTCCTCCCCAGAAACTACACTTAACATCGGCCCGTTGCCACTACAGAATTTGTGGAGCTCTTAGTCCTTACCTTCCATGTCTTCAATAAACTCCCTCACAAAGGATGAGGCTTTCATTGAATGTCTGTTTTGTGTGGTCGGAGTTGGCCTTCACGGACAACGGTGGAGTCCCTTGGTTCACAAGTGGTAACCTTTGAGACTGTGTGGTTCCCGGATTTACACGTAGCATAATTATGGATTTAATAAGACATATTTACAACTGCTTTGCACCTGAAAGATGCCTGGTGGCTGCAGCCCATAGCAATTACTTCTATTTCCTAAGAAAAATTGCAATAATTTTGCTTCCACCTCAGTAAACTTTTGCAAAACTTGGGACAACAAATCAACTGACCACTCTTATTCCATTTGCAGCCCACCTAGAAGCAGCATTAAATTCACCCTGATGACAAACCTTGAAAAAAACAAGACCTCTCTTGTTTTTGCTGCATTTCGCAGCATTTAATTTCCTTCAGAAGCAATACCTCAATATATATGATTTAATTTGGCAAATGCATCAATCTAAGAGAATGTCATTCGAAAGCTTTTCATTTTTGATTAAAATAGACACTGTATCAAACGTTGACCGAACTAAAACCTGCCGGCACAACCCACGGTACACATTTTTCCACCCTCAGCAAACAAACAGACTTTGCTGAGTGGCTGGTGGTCCGATGGTGGGACGGCTGAGTCGTACGAGACCTCTGCTGGCATTCCTTTTGAAACCTAACCTGTCACAGGAGAGGGATGCTATGCCTTTCATCATTGGCCAGCCTCCTGGTCCTAGATGTGGCCTGAACCTGAGGAGGAGGAGGGGTTAAGGCCAAGCAGGGATGGAGGGGGGATGGCCAACTGCCCAAACCCAGTGGGGGGTGAGAGAAGGAGTGAAGAAGTGAGGTTAGGTGGGTCGAAGTGTTGATGGTGGGAATGTAAATCTATTTGGCGTAAAAAGCACGGGCGCATCAGAGAGGAGGTCATTCAACAGAATTTCACCCTGACTCCTCCTGCATGAATGCAGCCATTGAAGGCCGGGTGCCGACGCTCATTCTGAGGACCGCAAAGCAAAAACAGGGAAGCAACTTTTTTTTTAAATCAAACGTGTATTTTTTTTATTTTTTTCAATGACCCCCCCTTTTTTTTAAACAAACGACTCAGCAACTTTTCTCCTGAATGCATTTATTTTATTTTATTGTTTTTGTCTTTGAGTAAATGTGATGTGATGCAGCTAAAATAAATCTTGGTCAGATGTCTTTCATTGCTTGTATCAGTGGCTGTTTTAACCATCCTTTTATATTATAATTATTAGTACAAGCCTTAGTTGGCAATAATATCTGGCAACAGCATAGTTGAGACACAACACACGTGCAATATTCGCTTCGTGTACAACTCCTTTCATTGAACCTCTTTTTTTCTAAAACTGTGTTAAACTTTTTCAGTGTCATGGCACACACACATGCGCGCATGCACACACACACACACACACACACACACACTTGGCTCTGTAACAGACCGGCTGTAGACAGTTCTGTGTTTTCCCTCCATTTCTCAGAGGTCTGACAGGAAACTCAAGACTTTAATTGTTGCAGCGCATGCATAATTAACCAGAGTGCACAATGCCTCCAGGATGCCTTAGTGGTGCAGAGCCAGCGGGCACCTGTGGCCAACAAAGATGGCCTTATCCCGGGGGTGGATGGGACTGGTGCCTTCCCACACCTATTGTCACCCAACACAGCCCAGCCAGCCTTAGCCCCAGCTGCATTGCATTCAGCTGCCCCAGCCTAGACACATATTCATGTGGCCCCAAAGTTGAGTCCACAGTGACAAGCCATAACACTGTCGCTGTGACACCACCCTCTCCTCACCCTCCTCCCCAGCCCGACCAACCCGACCACACACAACAAGCTCTTTATCCAAGTTATTAATGATGGCCAACCAGCTGTGGCCTAACAAGTGGACGTGAGGTCTTTATTGGACCAGAGCACGAGCTGCCTGGCTTTTTGACTTTCTTATGGTGAAATGTTGAAACTTTGACGTCTCAATGCCCCAGTCAATCAGTTGTGCGGGCTGTATGAAAGAGGACAGTGTGTTTTGTTTTGTTGATGCCATGTCAGTGTATGGCTATGCACATGTTCTTTGGTGAGATAAATTGCTAGTCTTTTAGCGTTGCTAGTCTTTTAGCATTGCAAAGCTTTTACTGGCTGCGATTCCAATAGTAGATTTTGTGTTTCAGTGTCAATAGAGTACAAGATGAGCCAAGCTGTTGGCATTCAGGGATGGAGAAAGACTACAATTGTCATTGTAATGTAAAAATATATCCAGTCAGTTACAAGACTGCATTGCCCAAAGCTGTACCTTGTTATGGTAATGTTGTGACTTAGCTGTGAAAAGGGGGAAGCTTTACCAGTTAATGTCTTTGACTTCATGGCAGGCGCAAAACTTGCAAGGAGGGGGAGACAATATTAGAAACAGGTCAATTTGACCCACCCTCAATAATATAACATGATGAGTTTGATTGATTGGAGAAAAAAATCCCCAAAGTGCCAGGCAGCTACTGGCTTCTTAACAGCTTCTACCCCCAAGCCATAAGACTCCTGAACAGCTAATCAAATGGCTAACCAGATTATTTACATTGCTGCCCCCCCCCCCCTTTTTGCTGCTGCTACTCTCTGTTTATTATCTATGCATCGTCACTTTAACTCTACCTACATGTACATATTACCTCAATTTCCTTGACTAACCGGTGCCCCAGCACATTGGCTCTGTCCCGGTACCCCCTGTAATAGAGCCCCACTATTGTTATTTTACTCTTGCTCTGTAATTATTTGTTACTTTTATTTTTTATTTATACATTTTTTACTTAACACTTATTTTTCTTTAATTCAACTACATTGTTGGTTAAGGGCTTGTAGTAAGTAAACATTTCACCAGAGTGCTCCTCAGTTCCTCATTTTATGATTGGATCCCACCACTGCCAAATACACTAGTTTGTGGTAAAAGTGAAACAACATAAAAACATGCAATTTCTCCTCTCTTTCCATTTTCATCGGTTTGTGATGTATTGCTTTGGTCTGCAGTAATAAATCACCAGTTTCACTACCCGCTGTCTCTTCCTTTCTCTTTGTGGTGTTTGCTGTGGAGAGGTAATTATATTCACGAGCGCTCGTAAGTACTTCCTATGTTGTTGGGTAACTAGTT
This sequence comes from Oncorhynchus masou masou, assembly GCF_036934945.1. Taxonomy (NCBI): domain Eukaryota; kingdom Metazoa; phylum Chordata; class Actinopteri; order Salmoniformes; family Salmonidae; genus Oncorhynchus; species Oncorhynchus masou. Next base: position 36,118,608 of record NC_088242.1, on the reverse strand, counting down.
AACTATTGGTGATGAGATAAAATTGTGCAAAAAGAGTTAAATTCCGAGTGAAATCAAATCTTCTTTTTTTGTCACATGCGCCGAATACAACAGTCTTAGGGTCAAATACTTACTTACAAGCTCTAAACCAACAATGAAGTTCTAGAAATAGAGTTAAAACTTGTTAAGGCTCGGGACAATACTGCCCCCTTTGGATGAATTGCGTGCCCATAGTAAACTGAAAGAAAATCTGTCCAAAATTGCTAATATATGCATATAATAATTATTATTGAATAGAAAACACTCTAAAGCTTCTAAAACCGTTTGAATTATGTCTGTATGTATAGCAGAACAGGGCAGCCAATCTCCCAAACTAGTTTTCTCATTCAGAAAGTTGGGCCAACTTTGACGTCATCGCCTCCACCCTTCCCAACAAGCTATGGATCTGGGAACAGTTTCTATGTCTTCCGCGAGATGTCTTCTATCAGTAGAGCGTTTAATTGTGCAAATCCCGCGAGCTTTGACCCTTTAGCATGCAAAATTGTGAGTGTTGCGAGAAAATAGATGCGCGTTCTGGCGCGAATTGTACACAGTCATTCCTCCGTTCCAGATTGTCTGCTTTTGTCCGGTTGAATCGCCAATTGTTTTGTACGTTAATAACATCCTAAAGCTTGATTATGCACTTAGTTTGACCAGTTTAGTCGACCTATAATATGTAATTTTGAAGTTTTGATGCGCAACTGTTCAGGACCAGAAGTCATTTTGGATGCATTTCAGCTGGAACTTGAAGCATATGCTAATACAAAGACACACGACTTGAAACCAAACAATGTTTTGGGTAAGTATGACTCCTTCCACTACATTCTGATCGAAGACCATCAAAGGTAAGGGAATATTTATGTTGTAATTTTGTGTTTCTGTAGCGGAGAAATAGCGGAGAAATATTGCTTATGTCTGAGCGCCGTCTCAGATTATTGAATAGTAAACGATTTCTGTAATGTTAAAAAGAAATGTGACAAAGCGATTGCATTAAGAAGCAGTGTATCTTTCTAACTATATGTAGAACATATATATTTAGTCAAAGTTTATGATGTGTATTGCTGTTATCTGGTGTTTTCTGGCAGAGATATCTATAATTTCTCCGGACATTTTTTTAGCATTTTCTGAACATGGCGTCAATGTAAACGGAGATTTATGGATATAAATCGCATATTATAGAAAAAAACATAAATGTACTGTGTAACGTCCTATTACTGTCATGTGATGAAGATTTTCAAAAGGTTAGTGAATTATTTATCTGATTGCATCTTCTTTTCGACAAAATGGCTACATATCGTCTGTGTCTTTGTGGTGGTTTGACATACATATGTGCTATGTTTTCGCCGTAAAACATTTTAGAAATCTGACTCGCTGGGTAGATGAACAAGGTGTGTATCTTTCATTTGAGCTATTGGACTTGTTAATGTGTGGAGGTTAAATATTTCTAAGAATAGTTTTGCATTCTGTGCGCCACTTTTTGAGTTGAGGGGGTGGGGGGGGGGGTGCCCTTGGGGAACGTGTAGCGTGAACACGTTAAGACAAGATTTACTAAGTCTACTGACATAAAAAAATAGCCTTTTGGTACTAGACTTGGCGCACACGTACTGATTACATGCGGTAGCAGAGAGAACAGTCTGTGACTAGGGTGGCTGGAGTCTTTGACAATTTTGTGGGGCTTTCCCTGACACAGCCTCCACAAGTCTCAAAATCACAGTCTCAGATAGGCGCTCACCCGCTGGTATGGTTTCATCTTTCCCCAGATATGGAAAGCCATTGAGCAAGTACTTGGTTTCGACATCGGTTGCTAACCAAAACTTAATTCCAAATTGGTCCAGTTTGTTGGCCATGTATTGGGTATAAGTGTATTGACCTTTGTTTGGGATCATCAACAATTATGTTTTCTGCTGGCTTGTCACAATTAATGCAATTCTACATAAAACCTTTCCAGGTGTCTGAGACAGCGGCAAACTAGTCCGTCTGCACTCTTACTGGACTTGTCGCCTTGTCATCAAAACGCAGGTGTCGCTTAATCTCTCTGAAGCGGTTGCGTGGCATGGTTTCTCTGAAAATGTCCACCCCATACCTATCAAAACAAAATGATTCCACATCCATGCTCTTTCCGCCGTAAGCCGCACAGACATAGAAGAGTGCAATAAATGCTTTGAGTTCGTCCATAGACGTGTCCCACTTACTGTTTCCTTTTCTTGTGCGCATGTGTGACAGTTTAATCACCGATGTGCTGCAACATCTGCTTGTCACATAAACAAAGAGTGCACTCGCAATTTATCTTGTTGTGTGAGGTGTAGGGCCTGCTCTCTCTGTGAGAATATTCTGGGAAGGCTGCGCTCTCGTCACTATTTTCTACCCAAACTGTGCCATCCCTCCCAGACTCCCGTGTCACTGTGGCTGTTGGGATCACTGTCTCAGTTGGCTCTGTTCTATAGTTTCTGTGGCGAGGCTCAGGCATCAGAGGCGCAGGCTCGAAGTCAACATCAGAATGAGATGAAGATTCGTCATCAGCAACCTCGATTTTAAGATCAATCTCTGATCCTCCATCCGACTCCTCCATCCGTAAATGAATAATGTTTCAAATAAAAGCAGAATCTAATTCATGTTAATAAACTACCCACATTTAAAAAAAATGTTCGTTATATTATGGTATAAATACTATAATATTAACTGTAGTGCTTTGTTGACTTTTCTGTAGTATTTAATGTAATATGTACTGTACTATACTGCAATATTTACAGTTAACTAGTATAAATACTGTATTAAAATAAAACTGTAGTATGTGCTATAGTAATTGTGTTTTGTAGATTGTAATGTACTGTACTATACTGTAGTATTTACTGTAGCGTTTTTGCCAACTGTAGTATACTATAGCAGTTATTTTAGTGTTTTTGCAAACATTACTGTAGTATTTACTATGTTTTTTTTAATTTTATTATCTTTGACATAGAAGTAGAGGCTTTCACCTTGGTGAAAACTACTGGAGAAATACTAAAAGAGCACACTTTCCATCTGTTGGTCGGTAGGACTTGGGTCTGAAATGGTAGTTCAGAGCTTCTGCTCTTTTCTGTAACTTGTAGGGAACACAATATATGGTCTATCCTTGGCATGTAGGTTTCTCACTTATGGGTGGGCAAATTGTGATATGGGGGAGTGGAATGGGCAGCGTATATGCAATTAGTAGTGTTTTTTCAGACATTACTGTGGAATTTATAATTGTTTTTTTGCGGATAGTACTGTAGTATTTACTGTACTATTCTACAGTATACTACAACATTCTATAGTAAGTTCTACACATGATCGAGGTATACTACAGTGTGTAGTACTACAGCGTGCAGTATAGCATTCTACAGTATACTATAGTTTACTATGTTTACTATGGAATTATATAGTAAGTACTGTAGTATTCTATAGTAAACTGTAGTATTTGTTTATGTGGGTAACCAATCATTGTTTAGGACAGCCATTTTTGTCATATGATAATGGTATTTGGTCATATGATTATGAGAGGGTAAAGGACAGGCAGTAGAGAGGGCAAACAGATCATCAGGTGAGATGTTGAGTTATAAGGCACTATCATTTCAACTCATCTTTGCTGACTGTATCCCACTGCTATGACACATTTTGTTGCCTACATTCTGATTCAATTTGGTTGTCAAGGAAGGGGTCAGAGACAGTCAGCAGAGAGAGCGAGAGCACTGCTCATGCTGACACAGTTGAAAGTAATGCCCCTGGACACCCCTAGAAGGATGTTGACACTGGATCCCATTCACTCAGAACCCCCTAATATGCAACACTGGGGAATCAAATCAAATCGATGTTTATTTGTCACATGCGCCAAATACAACAGGTTAGAACTTACAGTGAAATGCTTACCTACAAGCCCTTAACCAACAATGCAGTTTTAAGAAAGATGAAGTGTTAAGAAAGTATTTACCAAATATCGTTGTTTATTTACAACTAATTGAGTCATTGCATCATATGTGGTAATGTATTTTCAGTGTTGTCAAATGGAAATTACTACTAAGACTGAGAGACAACAGAAAGAAGATAATTTCTTTGATTCTTTCATGAAAGTGAAAATGGAGAAATTTGACTGAGGGTGATGAAGTAATTTAGAAGAGATTTTACCTGATATTAAACACATGGCAACAGTTACTTGGGAAAAACAATCTGATTGGGAAATCTGATCGCGGATGAACTATTTATCTAACGGCTCACTTTTTTCTCAACTCTGACAAAGTCCAGCATCTCACCTAAGAATGTAAAGTCTGTAATAGGTGCCATGGCACATGCACACACGTGCACGCACACATGCGCGAGCACACACACACGTATGCACACACACGTATGCACACACACACGTATACACACACACACACGCACACGCACACACACACACACACGCACGCACGCAAACACACACACACACACACACACACACACACACACACACACACACACACACACACACACACACACACACACACACACACGCACACAAATACACACACACAAACACACACACACACAGTAAATGAAAGATGAGCATGCGGATGAGATTCCTCCATTAATGGCAAATGGTCTTGTTTTTGTCTGGCGAAGCTACAAAGTCCATTAAGATCATTCACCCTTTGGTATGACAGGGCCCCACCAGAGCCCAATTGGTGCAATGTAATGATGATAGTTTTACACGTAAGGGCCCTGTCTTTCAGAACCAGGCTGGGTAGTCTGGATACTCTCACCAGGACCAAAGAAAGGCACAGGACTCGTTGTCCTCAGGCAACAGAAAATATACATTAAATTGTTTTGCGTGTTTAAATTTGTACTTGTGTACGAGCCTCGAATGAAACATATTTGCAACTATATTTCTATACATATTTTCTACTATATTTCACTTAGTAAATGTTCAGAACAAAATCTGATTTTTAGGTATTTTAGTACCTTTATTGCACCGCGTTTCCCTGAAGAAACAAACAAATGTCTGGGTGTGGGGGGTAAACCATTTTTTTTTACAATTATTGACACATTATCAGAAAAACAAAATTGTGGGAAAAAATTGATGGATTATTTATTTAATGAAAAACCTATATGTTTGCAGTAGAGGCTTACGACACGCATGTCTCTCTGATCGCACCGAGGCTAACATTTGCGACTAATGCTGGTCTTTGGAAAGTGAGTAGAGGACAGATTAAGCAATGCTATGAGTTCTATGCTCAGGTAAAATACAGTTTGGAAGCTAAGTGAGTGAGTGAGTTTGTAAGGTCAGTCATGAGAGAGAGAAGGCGAAAGAGACCTCTCTGAGGGAGGGAGTTGACCCCTAAAGGAACCCCAGATTACCCTGCTAAAGTTCTGAGTTTAAGGTCTCAATTACTGTTGCTGGCACGGCAGGCTGCAAATCTGATACATTAGATGAAACGATAAACCATAATCCGAGGACCACACAGAGGCAGAGGGAGAAAGAGAGAGAGAGGGAGTAAGAAGCTTGTAGATCTCATAGTTGTTTAATTTATTCTTCCATCACCTAATGTACCTGCATGTACTTGATATTTTAGAATACACCGGTGTGTGTTCATGCCTGTGTGTGCAGCCAGGTCACCCGTGAAACAAGTCAGTATTCGACGTCCACCCAAGTCTGAATACTTTGGAAGATGACAAGGAAACTGTGTGAGAGAGAGAGAGCTTGCGTGCGTGTGTGTTTGTGTTATCATGATTATTATTATCATTATCATTATTATTATACTGAACAAAAATATAAATGCAACATGCAACAATTTTAAATCATTTACTGAGTTACAGTTCGTATAAGGAAATCAGTCATTTGAAATAAATAAATTAGGCCCTAATCTATGGACTTCACATGACAAGGCAGGGGCGCAGCCATGGTGGCCCTTGGAGGGCATAGGCCCACCCACTGGGGATCCAGAACCTGCCAAACAGAATGAGTTATTCCCCACAAAAGGGCTTTAATACAGACAGAAATACTCCTCCATTTCATCAGCTGTCAGGGTGGCTGGTCTCAGACAATCTCGCAGGTGAAGAAGCCGGATGTGGAGGTCCTGGGCTGGCGTGGTTACACATGGTCTGCGGTTGTGAGGCCAGTTGGACATACTGCCAAATTGGTAGAGAAATGAACATTACATTATCTGGTAACAGCTCTGGTGGACATTCCTGCAGTCAGCATGCCATATATTTTTTTACATTTTTGTTCAGAATATATCCTCAGGGTGGGTGGGTTTAGAGTTATGAAATATTGGTGAGTAGAGGGGCGGGTTGAATAAAAGAGTGAAAACAATGCATGACAAAATAAATCCATGAATGTATAAATATTGCTCAATTCATATCAAAAGGCTACATTTCATTGTTATGTACTTGAGTGAAGACCCAAAAGCGGTTTTAACAGAAAACAGAGTTCTTTAATGAAAAAACAGGAATGGCATAAATCCTCTTCCGACGTTGTATAGTGCAGGATGCACCTGCCAGGCCGACTCCGACAGGATAGGACAAGGTGGAAGCAAACGAGACGATAGCTTGCTTCTGGCATGAAAAACACAAACAAGAATCTGACACTGAAAGTAGCAGGAACAGAGAGAGAAATAGAGACCTAATCAGAGGAGAAAGAGAGAACAGGTGGGAAAGGATGAATGAGCTAGTTAGGGAGGGATGTAGAACAGCTGAAGAAGGAGAGACAGAGAAGGTAACCTAATAAGACCAGCAGAGAGAGACAGAGTGAAGAGAAAGGACAGGAACAGACATAATAAGACATGACAGTACCCCCCCCCCCCCACTCACCGAGCGCCTCCTGGCGCACTCGAGGAGGAAACCTGGCGGCAACGGAGGAAATCATCGATCAGCGAACGGTCCAGCACGTCCCGAGAGGGAACCCAACTCCTCTCCTCAGGACCGTACCCCTCCCAATCCACTAGGTACTGATGACCACGGCCCCGAGGGCGCATGTCCAAAATCTTACGAACCCTGTAGATAGGTGCGCCCTCGACAAGGATGGGGGGAGGGACGAGCGGGGGCGCGAAGAACGGGCTTAACACAGGAGACATGGAAGACCGGGTGAACGCGACGAAGATAGCGCGGGAGAAGAAGTCGCACTGCGACAGGATTAATGACCTGAGAAATACGGAACGGACCAATGAACCGCGGGGCCAACTTGCGAGAAGCTGTCTTAAGGGGAAGGTTCTGAGTGGAGAGCCATACTCTCTGACCGCAACAATATCTAGGACTCTTGGTCCTACGCTATTAGCGGCCCTCACAGTCTGCGCCCTATTACGGCAAAGTGCCGACCTGACCCCCTTCCAGGTGCGCTCGCAACGCTGGACAAAAGCCTGAGCGGAGGGGACGCAGGACTCGGCGAGCTGAGATGAGAACAGCGGAGGCTGGTACCCGAGGCTACTCTGAAAAGGAGATAGACCGGTAGCAGACGAAGGAAGCGAGTTGTGGGCGTACTCTGCCCAGGGGAGCTGTTCTGACCAAGACGCAGGGTTACGAAAAGAAAGACTGCGTAAAATGCGACCAACAGTCTGATTGGCCCGTTGGCTTGACCGTTAGACTGGGGATGAAAGCCGGACGAGAGACTGACGGAAGCCCCAATCAAACGGCAAAACTCCCTCCAAAATTGAGACGTGAACTGCGGGCCTCTGTCTGAAACGACGTCTGACGGAAGGCCATGAATTCGGAAAACATTCTCGATAATGATCTGAGCCGTCTCCTTAGCAGAAGGGAGCTTAGCGAGAGGAATGAAATGAGCCGCCTTAGAGAATCTATCGACAACCGTAAGAATAACTGTCTTCCCGCTGATGAAGGCAGTCCGGTGATAAAATCTAAAGCGATGTGAGACCACGGTCGAGAGGGAATGGGAAGCGGTCTGAGACGGCCGGCAGGAGGAGAGTTCCCAGATTTAGTCTGCGCGCAGACCGAACAAGCAGCGACAAATCGACGCGCGTCACGTTCCCGAGTGGGCCACCAGAAACGCTGGCGAATGGAAGCGAGCGTACCCCGAACGCCGGGGTGGCCGGCTAACTTGGCAGAGTGGGCCCACTGAAGAACGGCCGGACGAGTAGGAACGGGAACGAACAGAAGGTTCCTAGGACAAGCTCGCGGCGACGGAGTGTGAGCGAGTGCTTGCTTTACCTGCCTCTCAATTCCCCAGACAGTCAACCCGACAACACGCCCTCAGGGAGAATCCCTCGGGGTCGGTGGAGACCTCAGAAGAACTGAAGAGACGAGATAAAGCATCAGGTTTGGTGTTTTTGAGCCCGGACGATAAGAAATAACAAACTCGAAACGAGCGAAAAACAGAGCCCAACGAGCCTGACGCGCATTAAGTCGTTTGGCTGAACGGATGTACTCAAGGTTCCTATGGTCAGTCCAAACGACAAAAGGAACGGTCGCCCCCTCCAACCACTGTCGCCATTCGCCTAGGGCTAAGCGGATGGCGAGCAGTTCGATTACCAACATCATAGTTACGTTCTGACGGCGATAAGCGATGAGAGAAAAACGCGCAAGGATGGACCTTGCCGTCAGAGAGAGCGCTGAGAAAGAATGGCTCCCACGCCCACCTCTGACGCGTCAACCTCAACAACAAACTGTCTAGAGATGTCAGGTGTAACAAGAATAGGTGCGGATGTAAAACGATTCTTAAGAAGATCAAAAGCTCCCTGGGCGGAAACGGACCACTTAAAGCACGTCTTAACAGAAGTAAGGGCTGTGAGGGGAGCTGCCACCTGACCGAAATTACGGATGAAACGACGATAGAAATTAGCGAAGCCCAGAAAGCGCTGCAGCTCGACGCGTGACTTAGGAACGGGCCAATCAATGACAGCCTGGACCTTAGCGGGATCCATCTTAATGCCCTCAGCGGAAATAACGGAACCGAGAAAAGGGACAGAGGCGGCATGAAAAGTGCACTTCTCAGCCTTCACATAAAGACAGTTCTCCAAAAGGCGCTGGAGGACGCGTCGCACGTGCTGAACATGAATCGGGAGAGACGGTGAAAAAATCAGGATATCGTCCATGTAAACGAAAACAAAAATGTTCAGCATGTCTCTCAGGACGTCGTTAACTAGTGCCTGAAAGACAGCTGGAGCGTTAACGAGGCCGAAAGGAAGAACCCGGTATTCAAAGTGCCCTAACGGAGTGTTAAACGCCGTCTTCCACTCGTCCCCCTCCCTGATGCGCACGAGAAGGTAGGCGTTACGAAGGTCCAATTTGGTGAAAAACCTGGCTCCCTGCAGGATCTCGAAGGCTGAAGACATAAGAGGAAGCGGATAACGATTCTTAACTGTTATGTCATTCAGCCCTCGATAATCCACGCATGGGCGCAGGGACCCGTCCTTCTTCTGAACAAAAAAACCCGCTCCGGCGGGAGAGGAGGAGGAGACTATGGTACCGGCGTCGAGCGAAACAGACAAATAATCCTCGAGAGCCTTACGTTCGGGAGCCGACAGAGAGTATAATCTACCCCGGGGGAGTAGTTCCCGGAAGGAGATCAATACTACAGTCGTACGACCGGTGTGGAGGAGAGAAGTGGCCTTGGAACGACTGAACACCGTGCGCAGATCGTGATACTCCTCCGGCACCCCTGTCAAATCGCCAGGCTCCTCCTGTGAAGAAGAGACAGAGGAAACAGGAGGGATAGCAGACATTAAACAGGTCACATGACAAGAAACATTCCAGGATAGGATAGTATTACTAGACCAATTAATAGAAGGGTTATGGCGCACTAGCCAGGGATGACCCAAAACAACAGGTGTAAAAGGTGAACGAAAAATTAAAAAAGAAATGGTTTCGCTATGATTACCAGAGACAGTGAGGGTTAAAGGCAGCGTCTCACGCTGAATCTTGGGGAGAGAACTACCATCTAAAGCGAACAAGGCCGTGGGCTCCCCTAACTGTCTGAGAGGAATGTCATGTTCCCGAGCCCAGGTCTCGTCCATAAAACAGCCCTCCGCCCCAGAGTCTATCAAGGCACTGCAGGAAGCAGATGAACCGGGCCAGCGGAGATGGACCGGAAAGGTAGTGCATGATCTTGAAGGAGAGACCTGAGTAGTTGCGCTCACCAGTAGCCCTCCTCTTACTGATGAGCTCTGGCTTTTACTGGGCATGAGGTGACAAAATGACCAGCGGAGCCGCAGTAGAGACAGAGGCGATTGGTGATTCTCCGTTCCTTCTCCTTGGCCGAGATGCGGATACCCCCAGCTGCATAGACTCAGCATCCGAGCCGGCGGAGGAGGGTGGCAGTGATGCGGCAGGTGGCAGTGATGTGGAGAGGGGAGCAACGGAGAACGCGAACTCCTTTCCACGAGCTCGGCGACGAAGATCAAACCGTCGCTCTATGCGAATAGCGAGAGCTATTAAGGAGTCCAGACTGGAAGGAACCTCCCGGGAGAGGATCTCATCCTTAACTTCGACGAGGAGACCCTCCAGAAAACGAGCGAGCAAAGCCGGCTCGTTCCAGTCACTAGAGGCAGCGAGAGTGCGAAACTCAATAGAATAATCCGTTATGGATCGATTCCCCTGACATAGGGAAGACAGGGCCCTGGAAGCCTCCTCCCCAAAAACAGAACGGTCAAAAACCTGTATCATCTCCTCCTTAAAGTCCTGATACTGGTTAATACACTCAGCCCTCGCCTCCCAGATTGCCGTGCCCCACTCACGCGCCCGTCCGGTAAGGAGAGAAATGACGTAGGCGATGCGGGCTGCGCTCCTGGAGTAAGTGTTGGGCTGGAGAGAGAACACCACATCACACTGAGTGAGGAATGAGCGGCACTCAGTGGGCTCCCCAGAGTAACACGGCGGGTTGTTGATCCTGGGCTCCGGAGACTCGGAAACCCTGGAAGTGGGCGGTGGATCGAGGTGGAGTTGGTGAACCTGTCTTGTGAGGTCGGAGACTTGGACGGCCAGGGTCTCAACGGCATGTCGAGCAGCAGACAATTCCTCCTCGTGTCTGCCTAGCATCGCTCCCTGGATCTCGACGGCGGAGTGAAAAGGGTCCGGAGCCGCTGGGTCCATTCTTGGTCAGATTCTTCTGTTATGTACTTGAGTGAAGACCCAAAAGCAGTTTTAACAGAAAACAGAGTTCTTTAATGAAAAAACAGGAATGGCATAAATCCTCTTCCGACGTTGTATAGTGCAGGATGCACCTGCCAGGCCGACTCCGACAGGATAGGACAAGGTGGAAGCAAACGAGACGATAGCTTGCTTCTGGCATGAAAAACACAAACAAGAATCTGACACTGAAAGTAGCAGGAACAGAGAGAGAAATAGAGACCTAATCAGAGGAGAAAGAGAGAACAGGTGGGAAAGGATGAATGAGCTAGTTAGGGGAGATGTAGAACAGCTGAAGAAGGAGAGACAGAGAAGGTAACCTAATAAGACCAGCAGAGAGAGACAGAGTGAAGAGAAAGGACAGGAACAGACATAATAAGACATGACATTCATATTTTTGTCTGCCGTTAGTGTGTAGCCTAAGCCTAAGCTTTAGAGCCTGACTGCGTGCCAAATACACACCAGTTACCAAATGCTTTGTTATCTTGCGTAGAAAAAGTTAACGTCGATCGACTCATGCAAAAAAGGACAATGCCAGAGTTGAATTCAAAATGAGAAAAGCTGCGAAATGGAGAGTAGACAGTGAACTTGACTTAGGCAGGAGCTCACCGTAACTGATTACCGGCACCACAAATGTTATTCTGCTTGCACCTCCAATAGAACATTATCTAAAAAATATTGAGGAGGTCGTGCACCTAAATATAAAAGATACAGGGACCCAAAATGAGCACTGGCACCTAAACTCAGCAAAAAAAGAAACGTCCTCTCACTGTCAACTGCGTTTATTTTCAGCAAACTTAACATGTGTAAATATTTGTATGAACATAACAAGATTCAAGAACTGAGACATAAACTGAACAAGTTCCACAGACATGTGACTAACAGAAATTGAATAATTTGTCCCTGAACAAAGGGGGAGGGGGGGGATCAGTATCTGGTGTGGCCACCTGTTGCATTAAGTACTGGAGTGCATCTCCTCCTCATGGACTGCACCAGATTTGCCAGTTCTTGCTGTGAGATGTTAACCCACTCTTCCACCAAGGCACCTGCAAGTTCCCGGACATTTCTGTGGTGAATTGTCCTGGCCCTCATCCTCCGATCCAACAGATCCCAGACGTGCTCAATGAAATTGAGATCCGGGCTCTTCTTTGGCCATGGCAGAACACTGACATTCCTGTCTTGCAGGAAATCACGCAAAGAATGAGCAGTATGGCTGGTGGCATTGTCATGCTGGAGGATCATGCTGGATGAGCCTGTAGGAAGGGTACCACATGAGGGAGGAGTATGTCTTCCCTTCAATTCACAGCATTGAGATTGCCTGCAATGACAACAAGCTCAGTCCAATGATGCTGTGACACACTGCCCCAGACCATGACGGACCCTCCACCTCTAAATCAATCCCTCTCCAGAGTACAGGCCTCGGTGTAACACTCATTCCTTCGACGATAAACACGAATCCGACCATCACCCCTCGTTAGACAAAGCCAGGGGTGGACATTTTGCCAGTCCTGTCTGGTCCAGCGACAGTGGTTTGTGCCCATAGGCGATATTGTTGCTGGTGATGTCTGGCGAGGACTTGCCTTTACAACAGGCCTACAAGCCCTCAGTCCAGCCTCTCTCAGCCAATTGCGAACAGTCTGAGCACTGATGGAGGGATTGTGATTTCCTGGTGTAACTCGGGCAGTTGTTGTTGCCATCCTGTACCTGTCCCGCAGGTGTGCTGTTCGGAAGTACCGATCCTGTGCCGGTGTTGTTACACGTGGTCTGCCACTGTGAGGATGATCAGCTGTCTGTCCTGTCTCCCTGTAGCGCTGTCTTAGGCGTCTCACAGTACGGACATTGCAATTTATTGCCCTGGCCACATCTGCAGTCCTCATGCAGCATGCCAAAGGCACATACACACAGATGAGCAGAGACCCTGGTCTTTTGGTGTTTTTCAAAGTCAGTTGAAAGGCCTCTTTTGTGTCCTAAGTTTTCATGACTGTGACCTTAATTGACTACCGTCTGTAAGCTGTTAGTGTCTTAACAGCTTACAGGTGCATGTTCATTAATTATTTATGTTTCGTTGAACACGCATGGGAAACAGTGTTTATTAAACCCTTTACAATGAACATCTGTGAGGTTATTTTGGATTTTTACAAATTACCTCTGAAAGACAGGGTCCTGAGAATGGGACGTTTCTTTTTTTCTGCTGAGTTTATTTCAGTCCGTATCAAAGCACTAAGAGTTCAAAATAAATAGAAAGGAGGGCCAGAACAGTGGTCTAACATTTGGGAAAGAGATGGGTGTAATAAACAGGATGACAGCAGTGCCGTCTGTTTGATGTGCGATGATTGTGAGACACTATGCAAATTCATCAGTCACAAGAAGGGGACATCAAAATGGCACCTCAAGGGAACTGTACTGTTAGGATGGGTTAAATGGAATTGTAGCCGAAATGAAATGTGAAAACTGACTGTAAGTTTATAACCTGTGACACAGCCTATAATATTAACCCCTTAATAATTAAGCATTTCTTGCAATGTATTTTATTTTATTGATCAGGATCCATTAGCCGACGCCAATGGCGACAGCTCGTCTTTACTGGGGACCGACACTTAACGAAAAATACATTACAGGCAAAAGACTTGCCAATTTACATACAGTACATTTAAAAACATGAACATATCGTGTGTGTGTGTGTGTGTGTGTGTGTGTGTGTGTGTGTGTGTGTGTGTGTGTGCGTCCGTGCATCTATCAGTTACACATACACTGGGGTCACTTAGAAATGTCCTTGTTTTTGAAAGAAAAGCATTTTTTTTGTCCATTAAAATAACGTAAAATTGATCAGAAATACAGTGTAGACATTGGTAATGTTGTAAGTGACTATTGTAGCTGGAAACAACAGATGTTTTATGCAATATCTACATAGGTGTACAGAGGCCCATTATCAGTAACCATCACTCCTGTGTTCCAATGGCATGTTGTGTTAGCTAATCCAAGTTTATGATTTTAAAAGGCTAATTGATCTTTAGAAAACACTTTTCAAACATGATAGCACAGCTGAGAACTGTTGTTCTGATTAAAGAAGCAATAAAATTGGTCATCTTTAGACTAGTTGAGTATCTCTAGCAGCAGCATTTGTTCGATTACAGGCTCAAAATGGCCAGAAACAAAGAGCACTCTTCTGAAACTCGTCGGTCTTTGCTTTTTAAAATGTTAAACTCGGATTAGCTAACACAACGTGCCATTGGAACACAGGAGTGATGGTTGCTGATAATGGGCCTCTGTATGCCTATGTAGATACTCCATAAAAAATGTACAGTTTCCAACTACAATAGTCATTTAACATGAACAATATCTACACTGTATTTCTGTATTTCTGATAAATGTTATGTTTTTTTGATGGACAAAATATGTGTTTTTCTTTCAAAAACAAGGACATTTCTAAGTGACCCAAACTTCTGAATGGTAGTGTATATGTCAGTACATACACGCAACAAGTAGGTCACATGGGGGAGAGGCTTTGTGCCGTGAGTGTAACGGCGTTCTTCGTTTGTTGAAAGAGAGTCGGACCGAAATGCAGCGTGGTGGTTATTCATGTCTTTAATGAAGGAAAAACGGAACGATACATGAACTAACTAATAAATACAAAAAAAAACAAACGGAACGTGAAACCTATATACAGCCTATCTGGTGAAACTACACAGAGACAGGAACAATCACCCACGAAATACAAAGTGAAACCCAGGCTACCTAAATACAGTTCCCTATCAGAGACAACAAGAATCACCTGACTCTGATTGAGAACCGCCTCAGGCAGCCAAACCTAAACTAAACACACCCCTAATCAACCACAATCCCAATTCCTACAAAAACCCCAATACGACAACACAATAACATAAACCCATGTCACACCCTGGCCTGACCAACTAATTAACTAAAACACAAAATACTAAGACCAAGGCGTGACAGTGAGGTGCTGCTTAATTTGTTTTTTGAAACCAGGTTTGCTGTTCACTTGTGCTATATAAGATGGAACGGAGTTCCATGTGCTCATTTCTCTGTATATTACTGTACAGTGCGTATACTTGAATTTGTTCTGGTCCTGGGGACTGTGAAAAGATCCTTGGTCGCATGTCTGGTAGGGTAAGTGTATGTGTCAGTTTTGTGCGTAAACTGACTACGCAAACAATTTAGAATTTCCAACACTTTAATAATTCTTATAAAAACAAGAAGTGACGCAGTCAGTCTTTCCTCAACTCTTTGCCCAGAGAGACTGGCATACATAGTATTCATATTAGCCCTCTGATTGCAATGAAGAGCAAGACACATGACTCTGTTCTGGGCCAGCTGCAGCTTAACTAGGTCTTTCTTGCAGCACTTGATTGATCTCTAATACACTATTGTAGGCCCAGCTTTTGGAACTTTGGCTTTCCTGGATAGAGCCACTATATTCTGATCACTGCATCAAATGGGTACGAATACATCCAATGGGTAAAATGAAACAACAAATGTAAATTTTGATTCAGGAACAGGAGTGGAGAATGTGTGGTTCGTGACAATTTGTAAAGGTGGCGGTGCTATCTTTTTTTAGCATCATAAAATCTGAGATTATATGAACCACTTAAAATACGCATCCAAGCCAAACTGAAATCTTATCAAAGACATGTTGGGTCGTTTAACAGCTTTTAATTTCCTTAAAAACCCGGGCAAACTGATGTCTTTGGGAAATTTGGCAGGGGAAATCTTTCCCTCTTTTTTTCTATTGGGTTTTTACCCAGGCTGTAAATGTCTTTGAGATGAAATAGAAAAATATAGATACATTTTACTGATGTCAACTAGATTGAAGCATTCATTCTATCGATTTCTGACGTTTTTCTGATGAGCACGGGTTTACTTAGTCTTCTAGGGCAACAAGTAATGACAGAAGAGAAGCTGCATGTAGGCCTATTGAATTATAGACAAGTTGACTAACAAATAGCCTACCAAAATGTTGGAAATTATAAGCAGAAATATAGGCCTATATAAAAAAGGACTGTAAAAAAAAATCTCCACCATCTCTGACTATACAGCATATTTTCACTTTATTACATATCGTCAGGCAATTACGGAATGGTTGTTAGTAATTGCAGGTGTGTGCGGGTGAACCAACTGACACTCGCCACACTAGTACTTGATATCTTAGAGTACATTTGTGTGTGTGTGTGTGTGTGTGTGTGTGTGTGTGTGTGTGTGTGTGTGTGTGTGTGTGTGTGTGTGTGTGTGTGTGTGTGTGTGTGTGTGTGTGTGTGTGTGTGTGTGTGCGTGTGTGTGTGTGTCTATGGCTCTTCTGCACTAGCCCCCCGAAACAACCCTTGGCGCCAGTACAGAGTCCCATGAAATGCCCCTTGGTGCTCCTCAACAGGGAAGCCTTTCTTCCAGCATTCTCCTGGCCTCGAAACAAAATCTAAGTGGCGGTCAGAAAGAAAATAATGCATTAAGGATAACCATTTGGGAAAAAGTTATCTTGCAGAAAATGTATCCTAATTTATCAAGCTATAATGTAATCATATTATAAGGTAGGGGCATAATGAATATGGTCTTTAAGGTAGTACACCGGAGTTCTTTTTCACAGGGAGGTGTACATTTTTTGTGGCGTCCTGTATTTATTTGAAATTCCTCTGTCTGGTCTCATAATACAGACAGAGTAAAGTGGGCATACACTCCCCTCCACTCCATCCATTTTCACGATGCGGTTTTCATTAATGGTGTTCTCCATCTATACGTTGTTACAGAAATAAATGGAGCAGCAATAAAGTTACTATGGTCCGCCTTACCTCCATTCGTCTACTTTGTAATAAGAATGGGTCCTTTTGAAACCTTGGGCTTGAAACCTGTCTCGACATTGTGGTTTACGTACTACCTGTGCGCCCACATTTTACTCTGAAAACTCCTGGGCAGATATTTTTTACATGCCAGTGGTGCTACTGTGTAAATATGTAAATGAGGCCGTGTGTTGATCTTTTATATCCATGTTCTCATAGATGACTATATAGCTTGTGTGGCTATGATTTTGCTTCATCTTCCGACAGAAACATCTGCATACCACGAGACAGATGTTTTCTCCATGTGGCCACTGAGGAGTCACTCTTAACTTCTGACCTCTCCCCAGAATGCCTCACTCCCCGCACACTTCAAACTGGAAGCTTTGCTTTATCTCTGTGTGTCACCTCTCTTGTTCTGACATAGAAGATCATGATAATAGTCATTCTGATACCGATGAAAACACTCTCCGCATGACACAAAAAAAACTGATAATTAGCCAGGTAAGTACAGTGGGGCAAAAAAGTATTTAGTCAGCCACCCATTGTGCAAGTTCTCCCACTTAAAAAAAATAGAGGCATGTAATTTTCATAATAGGTATACACTTCAACTATGACAGACAAAATGAGAAAAAAAATCCAGAAAATCACATTGTAGGATTTTTAATGAATTTATTTGGAAATTATGGTGGAAAATTAGTATTTGGTCAATAACAAAAGTTTATCTCAATACTGTGTTATATACCCTTTGTTGGCAATGACAGAGGTCAAACGTTTTCTGTAAGTCTTCACAAGGTTTTCACACACTGTTGCTGGTATTTTTGCCCATTCCTCCATGCAGATCTCCTCTAGAGCAGTGATGTTTTGGGGCTGTTGCTGGGCAACACGGACTTTCAACTCCCTCCAAAGATTTTCTATGGGGTTGAGATCTGGAGACTGGCTAGGCCACTCCAGGACCTTGAAATGCTTCTTACGAAGCCACTCCTTCGTTGCCCGGGCGGTGTGTTTATATTTGACCAAATACTTATTTTCCACCATAATTCGCAAATAAATTCATAAAAAATCCTACAATGTGATTTTTTCTCATTTTGTCCGTCATAGTTGAAGTGTACCTATGATGAAAATTACAGGCCTCTCTCATCTTTTTAAGTGTGAGAACTTGCGCAATTTGTGGCTGACTAAATACTTTTTTGCCCCACTGTATATTCTCACATTGAACATGACATTTTATGTTGTGTGAATTATTATGTCCATGGCTTATTTCATCTAGTCAATATTTAGTATTACTGCAGTTACAGTATGTGATTCTATTTTCAAAAAAGTATGTTGTGGCATCTCAGTACGTTTGGTTATGCCTAGTTTAGTTTCCTTGCTAAATTCCACTCCCGAAAGCCATCTGGTTGTTCGGGGAAACATACGCTGTTTGCTATGCTTTGAGAACAAGCAACACACAGGGGTCACGGTCGTTTGATGTACAAAGGAGCTACTTTAGTTACACCCTCTGTTCGCACAACAACAAACTACCCACACAGCACATTTCAAACCATTCATTGCAAAATACACAATAACAATCTTCACATTTCTATCCATACCCCCAAACTGTTAATGGTAATATTAGGGCCCTTTACCTATGGTTCCTAATTCAACATAAGGACCAGTCCAGACAGGCACAGTGGCGAGTGTGTCAATAAACTCAGAACTTCCCTTTTCACACCTGCTGGCCTGGCAGGTTCGAAAAACCAGCAGCTCTGCTGTCGTGTCAGTGTGGTAATCAGCAGAGTCGAAAATTAGACACCCTTCCCTTTTTCTACACTTGGCAACACTACCCGGTGCCAACATCCACAGTGTCCCTATTCCTGATTTCACTCATTTATGCTGAACAAAAATATAAATGTTTAATGAGCTGAAGTAAAAGATCCCCAAAATGTTCCATACGCACCAGAAGGTTGTTTCTTTTAAAATTCTGTGCACAAATTTGTTTACATCCCTGTTTACATCCCTTTGCCAAGATAATCCATCCACCACACGGGTGTGGCACATCAGGAAGCTGATTAAACAGCATGATCATTACACAGGTGCACCTTGTGTTGGGAACAATAAAAGGCCACTGTAAAATGAGAAGTTTTGTCACACAACACAGTGCCACAGATGTCTTAAGTTTCGCGGGAGCTTACAATTGGCATGCTTCTATACCATCAGCCACCTCCAACGTTGTTTCAGAGAATTTGGCAGTACATCCAACCAGCCTCACAACCGCAGACCCCTCCAGCCCAGGACCTCCACATCTGCCTTCTTCACCTGCAGGATCGTCTGAGACCAGCCACCCGGACAGCTGATGAAACAGAGAAGTATTTTTGTCTGTAATAAAGCCCTTTTGTGGGGAAAAACTCCCAAGTGGTGGGCTTATGCCCTCCCAGCTGTGGCTGCGCCCCTACCCAGTCAGGTGAAATCCATTCATTATGGCCTAATGAATTCATTTCAATTGACTGATTTCCTTATATGAACTGTAACTCAGTAAATTCAGAAAAATTGTTGCATGTTGCGTTTATTTTTTTGTTCAGTGTAGCTGTGTTTATTTCAACTGCGTGGCTGTCTCAACATTGTCATGCTCTAGCCCTGAACAAGCCTCCCTGTCTGTAAAAAACAGAGAAGAAACATCCCATAATTGACTGTGGTGTTTCGGTTGTCCCCAACTAGACGTTTATCTATTCTTTACATATTTTCTGGGTGACAGACAGCTACTGAGCTTTACCAAACACAGAAATATAAAATAACCATATATCATCTGAATCTATCACGTGGGTTAGATTCATATAAATGTAAAGGGTTTTGGCCTATTCAGCATACAGACGCAGCTTCTTAATTTGATCCCTCTTTTGTTGCTGCCATTTTTCCTGCGCCGCAAGACATGCAAATGAGCTCAGTGATTTACATAAACCCACTCAAAACCCATACTAACACACTGAAATAATAATGGCGTTGCACTTTTCATGTTGCCTACTTTTGCCCAGCTAATGGCCTAACCATCGGTCAAGCAACATTATGGACTAAACGTTCAAATCCTGTTGCTACAGGATTATTGTGCTATGACATTACGGGTCAAATTAAGATCCTACATCTGTGTGTAATACATTGCTACCCAGTGTATGGTATGAAGCTAAGCCTCTCTCCAAGATATAACGTCTTCATCCCCCTCTTGTCTGGCTGGCTCATGTGTTTCTGATAAGGCCTATAATTGCCTACAGTTTAGTCCCGCTGCGTGGTGTGAGACGATGGGGAATAGGTGTCCTCTGCTCCGGCCTTATCGCGTACCGGCCCCCTCTCCAACGCTCTCCACCAGGCAGGAGGAGGTACCCTGTGGTGGGAGGCTGATGCCGTCCATATGTCTTCTGACAGCGGGCTACCCTGACCCTCCCTGTGCCAATGGCAGGGGGTTTGGGGGGGGGGTTCAGTGCATTTTCATTTTCTTAGCTATTGAGGGTGGAGGACAATCGTAGACTAAGATGCTGAGGAAGAGGAATGTTCCCATGCCAGTGTTTTGGATGTATTGGAGTAGACACCTGGCAAATGTTCCTCAATCTTCACGTATGGGAGAACACCGACATGTACTGTAACCTCCTCTTGCGGTTTTGTAGCTCAGCAAACATCTTTCCATTACTTTTTACTGAGTGCAGATGTTTTGGTGAAGTTTGTTCTGCTCTCAATGAAGATTGCATACAGTTGCACAGGCCTTGTTGGTAGTTGCATCCGGCACTTTTCTGAAGGGATTTTCAGTCATATTCGCTGGGTATCAAATTCCTATCCCGTCTGAAACTCTGTAGGCCTCAATTCAGGCTTGTAGACGCAAACATTGTATCTATATATGTGTTTACATGTGTGTGTTTGTGTGTGTGTACACGCATGCGTGTGTGTTGTTTCGTCAGGGATGCTGAAGCTTGCTAGTGAGCTCTGGAATTCATCTGAGAGCAGGGAAATCCCTGCATGCCACACAGTGGTATTTACATTACAAAGCCTGGTTGTCTGGGCCAAAAGCATTCTGGGAGCCCCGAGGTGGAGATGGGATCCGTATGCTGCTGAGAAGGTGCTGGATCTGACACAGAGATGTGTGTCGCAGGCCAAAGCCCTGAGATTACCCTTATCTGTGCCCCACCTAGCTGATTAGTGGGGGGGGGGGTTTCAGGGTGGTTCAGAAACCAAACACAGGGTTGGAGGAGAGGAGCGGGGTGCTTTCTGTACTTTCGCTAACACCCACAACATCGCCAGCCTTCAAGTGTGTCTGTATACTACCGTCAACTTTACTTCTTCTCCACTCCCTTTCTCAATGCACACATGACCCACTCTTTTTTACTGTACGATATTTGCCCGAAGCTGAAATAAGATCACCATTTAAGAAATGAAAAGTTTTCAGAGACACTCAAGTGGAAGGCTAGTTTGGTGAATGGGCTTTTTCATGGAGAGCGGAGCATAAAGGTTTTTCCTGCTTTCCTGATTATACCAATATGTTAGCCGCAGCCATGCACAGCTTGGGCGTAATGTGTTATTTTACCAGTTTAGAATTGCCATTTCATGCTTGATTCTGAGAGGGAAGGGGCATTGCAAATATTTTTGGGAAGTGTTCTAGACTTTTGGATGGCAGGGTAGACTCTTACCCTATTACGCGACTGTCTGGGGCACTATTTTAAACCAACAGAGGTGGAGCAAACTCTATGATAGATTATATGCGCCATTTCTCTCTTTAATCTGAGGTCTCAAATCATTTAAATGGATGGAAAAAGGAGAACTGTAAATGTTTTATTGCAGGGAATTCTAAATTGGAGACGAGAGAACATTTGATGTACAGAAGTGGGCACCACTTGCCCGCTGCATGTATGACAGGCTTGTATTCACGATTCCAGACATTTTCTGCCCCTTCAAAAATAAACATGTTTGTGTAAAATTGCTATAAATGTAGAAATGGATGATCCTGTTAACAGCGACATTTCCAAAGTTTGATTATGGTGATCAGCTGACATCTTATTGCAACATACTGTAATATATTATGGTATCCGGGATCCTTGGGACATCCCTACCCCAAACCCAAACCTTAACCTTACCCTAACCATAACCCTTACCTAACCCTCAAACTAACCTTTAACCCTAAACCTTAACCATTTTACATTTCAACTTCAATGGGGTAGGGACATCTCAATGATCCCTGGAAAGCATTGACAAATAAATGACTGGACATGACTGGACATCCGTGGGGCTCCAATTGGAGACAGATAGGCCGGAAGGCCATGGCAGTGTCATTGTGACCACAGAGAGATTGGCATCACTCTCCTCACACAGTGTGCAGTGTGTCAGGGTGCAGCTGTGGTGACAGCCACTGTGACCACTCACTGACACACAGAGTGGTTCAACTCAGAAAGAGGGAGAGAGAGACTATTGAACTTTAGCATACTGTTGAACCTTTCTTTAATGGGCTGAACGAGAGAGTTCAACAGTTCAGAAGTAGAAGCAGTAGTAACATTTCTGAATGTGATTTCCATGAAGACAAGGCATTCCTAACGATGAGATGTTGAAAATGTGATCATCTCGGTGATATTTCAAACATAACATTACACCAAACTTAACCAGCCATCATAGGGAACCTACAGGATAAGCACCTAACAATGCAATGCTTCTTCTCCCCCATCAGTTTGCACACCTCTGCTCTTTTCAAGGATCCCCTCACACCCTTAGTGTTCCACTAGCTGCCCTGCCTACAGCAATCCTCCTTAGGAGATCACAGATCTTGTTTCTACGTATATAAGCAACACCACTCCCTTTGCCTGAGCTCTACTCGCTGCCCTTTAAGGGCCTCATTCTGGGTCTGTGCTCATAACGAACGGCGATTCATGTCCACAACCTGTCTGTATACTGTACAGTGAGCCAAACAAACATGTTGAGACATTTCTCACTGTAATATCAGATCCATCTTATTTGGGTAGGACTATGTATTTGGGTAGGACTGTGTATTGCCAGCATGCCTCTGACTACAGTTTGCATCCAGTGGTTTCCTCTCCCCGTTGCAGTGCCCTTGTAATGGAGGGCAGAGGTAATAACTTTCTCTAATTTAGCCTGTGGCAGCACAGTAAAAAGCATGTGCCACAGTGAATCTCTAACATAAACATTAAGGCAGCAGATATCTGAGGGGCAGAGCTGTAGCTTTGACATCCTGTATTACACTTAATTGGCACCAGGCATTAAATAGAAATCCCCCACAGCCACCTGCTCCTAGTGCTGTGTTTATGTTTAAGCAGTAATGGCGCTGGACCACGGCGATTTCGACCTGCTATTTTCTGACACCCGAGATGAGGATTTTGGCTAAAGAATGTCAGTTTAAATTTGTATCCAGGCAGTGTTTTGGAATTCCCAAGTGCATTGTCTTACGCACACCTGATTTATGTGTTATTTGTTGGTAATGAGATACGGAGGAAACAGAGTTCATATCTATATTGCACAACTCATGTGTGTTTTCTTAGAATAGTAATTGTGTCCGAAAATAATGCAAATCCATATATTGTAGTAGGTTAGTTGAACCAAGTATTTCAACCGAAGGACTACTGATTTCAATATCATCTTCATTAAACAGAATAAATAATACTTTTCTCCACAATAATTTCTCTGCATTAAAACACTTGCCAAATGTGATTTGAAAATACAAAAGGAGGAAGTTCATGTTCCCCATAGTGTAGTGTTCCCCATTACCCTCCTATCCTCCCCTGACGTAGCAGAACTCTCCTCCCCTGACGTAGCAGAACTCTCTTCCCCTGACGTAGCAGAACTCTCTTCCCCTGACGTAGCAGAACTCTCCTCCCCTGACGTAGCAGAACTCTCCTCCCCTGACGTAGCAGAACTCTCCTCCCCTGACACGTAGCAGAACTCTCCTCCCCTGACGTAGCAGAACTCTCTTCCCCTGACGTAGCAGAACTCTCCTCCACTGGGGTAGCAGAACTCTCCTCCACTGGGGTAGCAGAACTCTCCTCCCCTGACGTAGCAGAACTCTCCTCCCCTGACACGTAGCAGAACTCTCTTCCCCTGACGTAGCAGAACTCTCCTCCCCTGACGTAGCAGAACTCTCCTCCCCTGACGTAGCAGAACTCTCCTCCCCTGACACGTAGCAGAACTCTCCTCCCCTGACGTAGCAGAACTCTCCTCCCCTGACACGTAGCAGAACTCTCCTCCCCTGACGTAGCAGAACTCTCTTCCCCTGACGTAGCAGAACTCTCCTCCACTGGGGTAGCAGAACTCTCCTCCACTGGGGTAGCAGAACTCTCCTCCCTGACGTAGCAGAACTCTCCTCCCCTGACGTAGCAGAACTCTCCTCCCCTGACGTAGCAGAACTCTCCTCCCCTGACGTAGCAGAACTCTCCTCCACTGGGGTAGCAGAACTCTCCTCCCCTGACGTAGTAGCAGAACTCTCCTCCCTGACGTAGCAGAACTCTCCTCACCTGACGTAGCAGAACTCTCCTCTCCTAACGTAGCAGACCTCTCCTCCCCTGACTTAGCAGAACTGTCCTCCCCTGACGTAGCAGAACTCTCCTCCCCTGACACGTAGCAGAACTCTCCTCTCCTGACGTAGCAGAACTCTCCTCCCCTGACGTAGCAGAACTCTCCTCCCCTGACACGTAGCAGAACTCTCCTCCCCTGACGTAGCAGAACTCTCCTCCCCTGACACGTAGCAGAACTCTCCTCCCCTGACGTAGCGGAACTCTCCTCCCCTGACGTAGTAGCAGAACTCTCCTCCCCTGACGTAGCAGAACTCTCCTCCCCTGACGTAGCAGACTCTCCTCCTCTGACGTAGCAGAACTATCCTCCCCTGACGTAGCAGAACTCTCCTCCCCTGACGTTGCAGAACTCTCCTCCCCTGACGTAGCAGAACTCTCCTCCCCTGATGTAGCAGACCTCTCCTCCCCTGACGTAGCAGAACTCTCCTCCCCTGACGTAGCAGAACTCTCCTCCCCTGACGTAGCAGAACTCTCCTCCCCTGACGTAGCAGAACTCTCCTCCCCTGATGTAGCAGACCTCTCCTCCCCTGATGTAGCAGAACTCTCCTCCCCTGACGTAGCAGAACTCTCCTCCCCTGACGTAGCAGAACTCTCCTCCCCTGACGTAGCAGACCTCTCCTCCCCTGACGTAGCAGAACTCTCCTCCCCTGACGTAGCAGAACTCTCCTCCACTGACGTAGCAGAACTCTCCTCCCCTGACGTAGCAGACCTCTCCTCCCCTGACGTAGCAGAACTCTCCTCCCCTGACGTAGCAGAACTCTCCTCCACTGGGGTAGCAGAACTCTCCTCCCTGACGTAGCAGAACTCTCCTCCCCTGACGTAGCAGAACTCTCCTCCCCTGACGTAGCAGACCTCTCCTCCACTGGGGTAGCAGAACTCTCCTCCACTGGGGTAGCAGAACTCTCCTCCCCTGACGTAGTAGCAGAACTCTCCTCCCTGACGTAGCAGAACTCTCCTCCCCTGACGTAGCAGAACTCTCCTCCCCTGACGTAGCAGAACTCTCCTCCACTGGGGTAGCAGAACTCTCCTCCACTGGGGTAGCAGAACTCTCCTCCCCTGACGTAGTAGCAGAACTCTCCTCCCTGACGTAGCAGAACTCTCCTCCCCTGACGTAGCAGACCTCTCCTCCCCTGACGTAGCAGAACTCTCCTCCCCTGACGTAGCAGAACTCTCCTCCCCTGACGTAGCAGAACTCTCCTCCCCTGACGTAGCTGAACTCTCCTCCCCTGACGTAGCAGACCTCTCCTCCCCTGACGTAGCAGAACTCTCCTCCCCTGACGTAGCGGAACTCTCCTCCCCTGACGTAGTAGCAGAACTCTCCTCCCCTGACGTAGCAGAACTCTCCTCCCCTGACGTAGCAGACTCTCCTCCTCTGACGTAGCAGAACTATCCTCCCCTGACGTAGCAGAACTCTCCTCCCCTGACGTAGCAGAACTCTCCTCCCCTGACGTAGCAGAACTCTCCTCCCCTGACGTAGCAGAACTCTCCTCCCCTGACGTAGCAGAACTCTCCTCCCCTGACGTAGCAGACCTCTCCTCCCCTGATGTAGCAGAACTCTCCTCCCCTGACGTAGCAGAACTCTCCTCCCCTGACGTAGCAGAACTCTCCTCCCCTGACGTAGCAGACCTCTCCTCCCCTGACGTAGCAGAACTCTCCTCCCCTGACGTAGCAGAACTCTCCTCCACTGACGTAGCAGAACTCTCCTCCCCTGACGTAGCAGACCTCTCCTCCCCTGACGTAGCAGAACTCTCCTCCCTGACGTAGCAGAACTCTCCTCCACTGGGGTAGCAGAACTCTCCTCCCTGACGTAGCAGAACTCTCCTCCCCTGACGTAGCAGAACTCTCCTCCCCTGACGTAGCAGACCTCTCCTCCACTGGGGTAGCAGAACTCTCCTCCACTGGGGTAGCAGAACTCTCCTCCCCTGACGTCGTAGCAGAACTCTCCTCCCTGACGTAGCAGAACTCTCCTCCCCTGACGTAGCAGAACTCTCCTCCCCTGACGTAGCAGAACTCTCCTCCACTGGGGTAGCAGAACTCTCCTCCACTGGGGTAGCAGAACTCTCCTCCCCTGACGTAGTAGCAGAACTCTCCTCCCTGACGTAGCAGAACTCTCCTCCCCTGACGTAGCAGACCTCTCCTCCCCTGACGTAGCAGAACTCTCCTCCCCTGACGTAGCAGAACTCTCCTCCCCTGACGTAGCAGAACTCTCCTCCCCTGACGTAGCTGAACTCTCCTCCCCTGACGTAGCAGACCTCTCCTCCCCTGACGTAGCAGAACTCTCCTCCCCTGACGTAGCGGAACTCTCCTCCCCTGACGTAGCAGAACTCTCCTCCCCTGACGTAGCAGAACTCTCCTCCCCTGACGTAGCAGACTCTCCTCCTCTGACGTAGCAGAACTATCCTCCCCTGACGTAGCAGAACTCTCCTCCCCTGACGTAGCAGAACTCTCCTCCCCTGATGTAGCAGAACTCTCCTCCCCTGACGTAGCAGACCTCTCCTCCCCTGACGTAGCAGAACTCTCCTCCCCTGACGTAGCAGAACTCTCCTCCCCTGACGTAGCAGAACTCTCCTCCCCTGACGTAGCAGAACTCTCCTCCCCTGACGTAGCAGACCTCTCCTCCCCTGACGTAGCAGAACTCTCCTCCCCTGACGTAGCAGAACTCTCCTCCCCTGAAGTAGCAGAACTCTCCTCCCCTGACGTAGCAGACCTCTCCTCCCCTGACGTAGCAGAACTCTCCTCCCCTGACGTAGCAGAACTCTCCTCCACTGACGTAGCAGAACTCTCCTCCCCTGACGTAGCAGACCTCTCCTCCCCTGACGTAGCAGAACTCTCCTCCCCTGACGTAGCAGAACTCTCCTCCACTGGGGTAGCAGAACTCTCCTCCCTGACGTAGCAGAACTCTCCTCCCCTGACGTAGCAGAACTCTCCTCCCCTGACGTAGCAGAACTCTCCTCCACTGGGGTAGCAGAACTCTCCTCCACTGGGGTAGCAGAACTCTCCTCCCCTGACGTAGTAGCAGAACTCTCCTCCCTGACGTAGCAGAACTCTCCTCCCCTGACGTAGCAGAACTCTCCTCCCCTGACGTAGCAGAACTCTCCTCCACTGGGGTAGCAGAACTCTCCTCCACTGGGGTAGCAGAACTCTCCTCCCCTGACGTAGTAGCAGAACTCTCCTCCCTGACGTAGCAGAACTCTCCTCCCCTGACGTAGCAGACCTCTCCTCCCTGACGTAGCAGAACTCTCCTCCCCTGACGTAGCAGAACTCTCCTCCCCTGACGTAGCAGAACTCTCCTCCCCTGACGTAGCAGAACTCTCCTCCCCTGACGTAGCAGACCTCTCCTCCCCTGACGTAGCAGAACTCTCCTCCCCTGACGTAGCAGAACTCTCCTCCCCTGACGTAGTAGCAGAACTCTCCTCCCCTGACGTAGCAGAACTCTCCTCCCCTGACGTAGCAGACTCTCCTCCTCTGACGTAGCAGAACTATCCTCCCCTGACGTAGCAGAACTCTCCTCCCCTGACGTAGCAGAACTCTCCTCCCCTGACGTAGCAGAACTCTCCTCCCCTGACGTAGCAGACCTCTCCTCCCCTGA
The DNA here is from genome assembly GCF_036934945.1 of Oncorhynchus masou masou. Taxonomy (NCBI): domain Eukaryota; kingdom Metazoa; phylum Chordata; class Actinopteri; order Salmoniformes; family Salmonidae; genus Oncorhynchus; species Oncorhynchus masou. Next base: position 36,090,622 of record NC_088242.1, on the reverse strand, counting down.
CGTAGCAGAACTCTCCTCCCCTGACGTAGCAGAACTCTCCTCCCCTGACGTAGCAGAACTCTCCTCCACTGACGTAGCAGAACTCTCCTCCCCTGACGTATCAGAACTCTCCTCCCCTGACGTAGCAGAACTCTCCTCCACTGACGTAGCAGACCTCTCCTCCCCTGACGTAGCAGAACTCTCCTCCCCTGACGTAGCAGAACTCTCCTCCACTGGGGTAGCAGAACTCTCCTCCACTGGGGTAGCAGAACTCTCCTCCACTGGGGTAGCAGAACTCTCCTCCCCTGACGTAGTAGCAGAACTCTCCTCCCCTGACGTAGCAGAACTCTCCTCCCTGACGTAGCAGAACTCTCCTCCCCTGACGTAGCAGAACTCTCCTCCCCTGACGTAGCAGAACTCTCCTCCACTGGGGTAGCAGAACTCTCCTCCCTGACGTAGCAGAACTCTCCTCCCCTGACGTAGCAGAACTCTCCTCCCCTGACGTAGCAGAACTCTCCTCCACTGGGGTAGCAGAACTCTCCTCCCCTGACGTAGTAGCAGAACTCTCCTCCCTGACGTAGCAGAACTCTCCTCCCCTGACGTAGCAGAACTCTCCTCTCCTGACGTAGCAGACCTCTCCTCCCCTGACTTAGCAGAACTGTCCTCCCCTGACGTAGCAGAACTCTCCTCCCCTGACACGTAGCAGAACTCTCCTCTCCTGACGTAGCAGACCTCTCCTCCCCTGACGTAGCAGAACTCTCCTCCCCTGACACGTAGCAGAACTCTCCTCCCCTGACGTAGCAGAACTCTCCTCCCCTGACACGTAGCAGAACTCTCCTCCCCTGACGTAGCGGAACTCTCCTCCCCTGACGTAGTAGCAGAACTCTCCTCCCCTGACGTATCAGAACTCTCCTCCCCTGACGTAGCAGACTCTCCTCCTCTGACGTAGCAGAACTATCCTCCCCTGACGTAGCAGAACTCTCCTCCCCTGACGTAGCAGAACTCTCCTCCCCTGACGTAGCAGAACTCTCCTCCCCTGACGTAGCAGAACTCTCCTCCCCTGACGTAGCAGAACTCTCCTCCCCTGACGTAGCAGAACTCTCCTCCACTGGGGTAGCAGAACTCTCCTCCCCTGACGTAGCAGAACTCTCTTCCCCTGACGTAGCAGAACTCTCTTCCCCTGACGTAGCAGAACTCTCCTCCCCTGACGTAGCAGAACTCTCCTCCCCTGACGTAGTAGCAGAACTCTCCTCCCCTGACGTAGCAGAACTCTCCTCCCCTGATGTAGCAGAACTCTCCTCCCCTGACGTAGCAGAACTCTCCTCCCCTGACGTAGCAGAACTCTCCTCCCCTGACGTAGCAGAACTCTCCTCCCCTGATGTAGCAGAACTCTCCTCCTCTGACGTAGCAGAACTCTCCTCCCCTGACATAGCAGAACTCTCCTCCCCTGACGTAGCAGACCTCTCCTCACCTGACGTAGCAGAACTCTCCTCCCCTGACGTAGCAGAACTCTCCTCCCCTGACGTAGCAGAACTCTCCTCCCCTGACGTAGTAGCAGAACTCTCCTCCCCTGGGGTAGCAGAACTCTCCTCCCCTGACGTAGCAGAACTCTCCTCCCCTGACATAGCAGAACTCTCCTCTCCTGACGTAGCAGAACTCTCCTCCCCTGACGTAGCAGAACTCTACTCCCCTGACATAGCAGAACTCTCCTCCCCTGACGTAGCAGAACTCTCCTCTCCTGACGTAGCAGAACTCTCCTCCCCTGACGTAGCAGAACTCTCCTCCCCTGACTTAGCAGAACTCTCCTTCCCTGACGTAGCAGAACTCTCCTCCCCTGACGTAGCAGAACTCTCCTCCCCTGACGTAGCAGAACTCTCCTCCCCTGACGTAGCAGAACTCTCCTCCCCTGACGTAGCAGAACTCTCCTCCCCTGACACGTAGTAGAACTCTCCTCCCCTGACGTAGCAGAACTCTCCTCCCCTGACGTAGTAGCAGAACTCTCCTCCCCTGACATGTAGCAGACCTCTCCTCCTCTGACGTAGCAGAACTCTCCTCCCCTGACGTAGTAGCAGAACTCTCCTCCCCTGACGTAGTAGCAGAACTCTCCTCCCCTGACATGTAGCAGAACTCTCCTCCACTGGGGTAGCAGAACTCTCCTTCCCTGACGTAGCAGAACTCTCCTCCCCTGACGTAGTAGCAGAACTCTCCTCCCCTGACATGTAGCAGAACTCTCCTCCACTGGGGTAGCAGAACTCTCCTCCCCTGACGTAGTAGCAGAACTCTCCTCCCCTGACGTAGCAGAACTCTCCTTCCCTGACGTAGTAGCAGAACTCTCCTCCCCTGACGTAGTAGCAGAACTCTCCTCCCCTGACGTAGCAGAACTCTCCTTCCCTGACGTAGCAGAACTCTCCTCCCCTGACATAGCAGAACTCTCCTCCCCTGACGTAGCAGAACTCTCCTCCCCTGACGTAGCAGAACTCTCCTCCCCTGACGTAGCAGAACTCTCCTCCCCTGACGTAGCAGAACTCTCCTCCCCTGACGTAGCAGAACTCTCCTCCCCTGACGTAGTAGCAGAACTCTCCTCCCCTGACACGTAGCAGAACTCTCCTCCCCTGACATAGCAGAACTCTCCTCCCCTGACACGTAGCAGAACTCTCCTCCCCTGACGTAGCAGAACTCTCCTCCCCTGACACGTAGCAGAACTCTCCTCCCCTGACACGTAGCAGAACTCTCCTCCCCTTAGGTAGCAGAACTGTCCTCCCCTGACGTAGCAGACATGGGCAAATTTCACTAGGGACTGCATGCATCTCCTTGTCAGCATAATAATGGAGTAATAACATACTACATACTAGTATGTCATACTACATACTACTGTAGGACCACAGAATTATCACTCAATAAGTCATGCATGGGTTGCTCTCTTTTCAACCAATAAAGCTACCTGCAAATCACTTGCATATTGCACTGGCTTCATAGTGGCCTCTGGGGGAAAATAACCAATTGAAAATGAAGAAAACAAAACAACGATTTGCGAGAGTTCATGACTCTGAATTGAAAAACAAAACGCAGGTTTGTTAGAGTAAATGAAATCTTGGTTGTCTGTTATTCTGTTTGGTAGGGTATGGTTTTCACATTTCTGGCATGACCTAGTGTCCAATGTTGCTACAGACTGAGCTGGTGTGGATGATGTCGTGGGATGGAGTGGTCAATTCTGAATATTGTCAGTCTGCAAAGAAAACACTTTGTTATACAGTTCAATATGTTGGTTACAATATGGACTCGTTATTATAAAAAACCTCACTCCGAAAAATACGGATTGCGGTTATGAACCAGCGATGGGAGTCTTACATTTCGTTCATACTGAATGCCCAAAGTGACCTTTGGTACCAGTACTAAATATGTTACTTCTGACACATGAAACCGAGTAATAGTGATGAATATGGATGTCTAAGGTTGTTTGTTAGCTAACGTATCATCTACCGTTTCACAACCAGGTTAGAGGGTGGCGGGAGATCAGTGACTCCCCTCCCCGTCATGTACCTGATGGTATATGTTACCCATTAAATAGGAACCCTCCAGGAAATCACTGCTCCATCTGGGGCCCAGTCAAATCCAACTGCCTCGCCACAAAGCCGTGCATGGTAAAGTTTAAAAACTCGAAAGCAGACCGAGCGCACTGTCCACCCCTTCTCCCTTCTGAACGAGGGAACTGACAGAGGGAGAAGAGATTTACTACCCTAATCAAAAACCGGCCCACTGTTGGAAATTGAGCGTGAATGATGTCATCAAACTGTTCCCACTCAGATGCTGTGATTTATCACATAATGTGAGATCCCTAAAAAAAGGGAAGAAGGAAAACCAGCGACCGAGGGGTCTCACAAGGATTGCTGTGTAGAGTACCCTGTGTACTTGTCTTTTGAAGAAGTAAAAAAATGTAGGTACGCTTGAATATTTTCTTTTCCCCCTGAATGTTACACAAACCTGTGTCACCTCGGTGATGCATTGCACTGGCACTCCTTCATCAATAAAGCTAATTGCCATTTCTGCGAATTCAGCGATTCCACGATCCTGAATCTCACTCCAGCGAATCCACCATGTCAAATACGCTGTTCTCCACAGTGGTTCTGCACATAACAGACCACCTCAAGATGCACCCATGCATATCCTGGTTGTCATAGCTTATCTATGCTGAGGGAAAGCATTCAGGTCACTGCTCAGTGGTGTCTTGGCACTTCATTAAACAAATCATCAGGAAAACACAAAGCAATCTCAGTCTTCAAACCTGGGAAATTATGCGAGAGGAGGGGTGAACTTGTGCTCGTTCGTCTTTGTGTTTGCGGAGCTGATAGGAACTGTGAATGAAGAACGTGTTGATACTGCAGTCTACACACGCTGATTCTCAAGTAATGAGGTACTGTTGTGTTTTCTAGCCTTTTCTGACTCCAAAATACACATATTTATAGAAGCTCAATAAAAGCTTAGGATTTCTCATGTCCCTTTAGTGAAGCGGAGACCTAATTCAGATGGGATCTGTGGATTTTGGCAGACTTTGCTGCATGGATAAGGCTGCACATTGGGGCTGTCCCACAAATGCAGACCATTGATGAAATTGAGTGAGAATAACTGAGAAAGAAAGAAAAGGAGTGAAAAAAAGGGGGATTCCTGGCGGTGTGTAAGAGAGTAGGGGGTGGGAATAGTACACACACGCTGAAACGGGAGGCTTGGCTGTAATAAATGAACTGCCACACTGCTATTTCAGGCCTCCGCTCTGGAATAATACACGGCTGTAAGCGCAGCTGGGGCGCGATCAGATGTTCCCTTGCGTGTGGTGTCAAGGTGGTGTCTGCCTACCATCACAGACAGACAAGGCACGGGCCCTAGCAGTCCTCCCAGCCCCAGCCCTCCATCCCCCCAGCCCTCCAGTCTCCCTAGCCCCTGCCCTCCATCCCTCCCAGCCCTCCAGTTTCCCTAACCCCAGCCCCCCAATCCCTCAGCCCTAGCTCAAACACTCCCCAGCACAGAGCACTACTCTGAGGCCTCTTCCTCCACCCGGCTCCGTCCTCTGGTGGGGTTTTACCCCAGTGGAAAAATGGCTCATTTGGTTACCCACAGTGGAGATGATGGATAGATGGTTCACTTACTGGAACAGCCCTACTTTGAGGTAAACAAGTGTAAAGCTATAATAAAAATGGAGGAGAAAGTGAACCTTTTCTACTAGTTACCAAAAACGGAGAAGGAGGACGGCTTTGGGGCTATATCTGAGCCCCTAAGTCAGAAGTACACATTTTTTAGACACCAGGTTGGTTTCGTATGCACTGAAATGGAAATATAGAGTGAACACACCATTTATCTAATCTCCAGATAAAGTGAAGGTGACTTGGTTGCTTGTTGCCTTTAAGTAGGTGTTATTACACGATTATAATGGAGTCATTACACTTGAGATTGTGGCCCTTGTCTGACAAAGTCTCTGCACTATGAGTTACATTGCTCCGTGAATGCCCGCCTTTTAGAAAAGACCTTAGACTTTAATAATGGCGACATTTTTTTGATCTATGCTTTATTTTCCACTAGCAGGGTTGAGGAACCAATGGTCCATGTGAGGCCAAATCAACAGGGAAATTGGACAAGATCTTTGCCCCTGAAAATAAAAGCCATTGGCCTCATTACTCTTCACACCATTACTCTCCAATTGCTCCTGATGGCTGTAATTTCGTCTTTCAAATCAGATCTTGACTAATTAATTCCAGTTGTTTTTCTTACTCAGACTCATGTGCGCACTCCTTTGTCAGAGACCCTGTGACAAAACTAAACGGGTGAAATGAGACAAATTTAAGTGACATTAAATAATGATTGAACTAGAATCTACCAGTCTCCCCCAATGCAAGGAAACTTTGTGTTTTAAAGGTGCAGCAGTGTAAATAAAAGGAAATTAATTAAATACAGGGCGGGTGGTTTACTGCCATGGAAAGAATACACAATTTAGAGACCTGTGCCGAAGATCCAAATGGACCAAATGAAGGTGATCAGTCATATATCTCAGCTTTTTGACAGTGAAGCATATTGTTTTGTTTTTTCGGAGGTCGACGGAGCAATTTAGACAAATTGGATGGAATTGCAAAGGTAAACACAGGGAGAGGATCTGTAATGTTTCTCTCTTTCTCTTCTTCTGTCCCTTACTCCTTTTTTCAAGGACTATTTTTTGTTTTGCATATCCTTTAACTGTATTTTCTGTGAGCAAGGAGGCGAGACCAGAAGGCCCCCGCCGAAGCTATCAGAAGTCTGAACCGTGACATGACAGCAAAGTGCCTTATTTGCTTTCGCTTATGTGGCAGTTCGAAAGTTTGGACAAGACCTGCTCATTCAAAGGTCTTTCTAAATGTCTGGTATTTTCTACATTGTAGAATAATAGTGAAGACATCAACACTATGAAATAACACACATAGCAAGCAAAAACAAAAGTGTTAAACAAATCAACATATGTTTTATATTTGAGATTCTTCAAAATCGCCACCCCTTTTGCCTTGATGACAGCTTTGCACACTCTTGGTTACTACATGATTTTTTTTGAATGCGTTATTTCATAGTTTTGATGTCTTCACTACTATTCTACAATGTAGAAAATAGTTTTAAAAAATAAAGAAAAACCCTTGAATGAGTAGGTGTGTCCAAACTTTTGACCTGTACTGTATATAAACATACTTCCCTTTTTTTGCATAATACAATTTTGAATAAAAAACAAAAAAAATGTAACATTCAAGGCAACAGTCCAGGTAATAGATAGAATGCAACTCATGTGGGCTACGGAGCACATTGTCTCTCAGTGACATGTTTCCAAATGGTGAAGCAATGGCAAAATGAATCACTTGTGACGCACACAGTTCATTTTAAACACTTTGCGCTGAAGCGTGTGTGCAAGGTGCTGAAATCCTGGAGCGGAGTGAAAGGTAATAGGTCCTCAGGGTTGCAGGCCTGAGGGCCAAAGTTTATACAAAGTAAATCGAAATAATAAAGGAGAAAATAACAGCACCACAAAGACACAACACATTTATCTTATGACAGAAGGAAAACCCGGTTCTGGTTTTCTCTCACCTCAAAAATCATTTTTTTTGAGAGGGAGGCAAGATGGGGTCATTGGTTCAAAGAATGAGGACGCCATTACAATCATTGCGACAACATTGTGGCAGTAGTCAGGGGTCTCTTTCATACTGTAAAACAGCTTCCTAAATTGACTGTAATGATTTCTAATGTAATATAAAGGGTCACAAGTTTGATTAAATCTACCCATGCCGCTGTTATAAGAGTAAAACAAGCCACAGGCTCTTTAAAATAATGTGATTTCCTGTCTTCTATTTACCTAATGACTCTTTCACAGTTTAGACTGGGCTATTTCTCTGAGCCTCAGCTAGTTTGTCCACCTCTGGATGCCTAGAAAAGCACTGACCTGCCACAATCATATAATTAGCTGCCCTGCCTCATTAGAAAACAGTACCATATTGGAAAATAAGTGACCTTAATTAATGAAAACTTTACCACGAAACGCTGAGTCACCAACCACTGCAAGACAGTCAAATGTCACTCCAGAGGAAATACGTGCCCACATTTTTTGTATTAATGATCATTTAGGAGAATAGTAGTAAGTCTGTCCGTGTCCTTGCCCGCTCTGTGACATGCTCTCCTGTTAGCATCACGTCTCACACAGTAACAGCCGATCTGATTGGCCTTTGGTCCTGTGTGCTGCTGTATTATGGGAGGCCCTGGTTGGTTCTGTCAGCACACCACTGGCCTCTAAAGGTGACAAATGATATCTGCAATGCCCAGAAGAACCACATTAGCAGTGCTTAGACTTCATCATATTGCTCGGGTCTCCCATACAGTGAGAATATGATGAACATGATACATCATTTGGCTAAGTGCTCAATGTTTACCCTGAAAAGAAAGGATTTTGTCATTAATCTTACCTGGTCCTCCAGGGTTGTCAAACCCATACTGTCCTTGAATTGGATAAACTGATAAAAACAAAAACAAGAAGGCAATGTGACATCAGTGGCCCTGGTAGATTATCCATCAACTGCTGTGCGGTGCCTCATGGATCACATTACTCACCAAGGGTGGCTATTTAATTTGTTATATGTGACGCTGCTGCATTCCTACCTGTTGACCTTTGACTTCCACAGCAGGAATTGTGTGTGTGTGTGTGTGTGTGTGTGTGTGTGTGTGTGTGTGTGTGTGTGTGTGTGTGTGTGTGTGTGTGTGTGTGTGTGTGTGTGTGTGTGTGTGTGTGTGTGTGTGTGTGTGTGTTTGTGTGTGTGTGTGTGTGTGGAGACTGTCTCTGGACTATCACTCACTGCTATACATGCAGGAGGGCTGGTGAGAACAGATAAGCTGTAACGTATCAATCCTGTCAATATCAATCTGGGGTGGTTTGAGCATGGTGAGGCGGTGATCAGCACTTCCTCTGCACTTCTCCTGTGGAGTTTAAATCCCCAGTCTGTCTCCCTTCCCCCTCCTTGCTTTCCTCCTCCCCCTTCTCTCCTTTCCCCCTTTTTCTCATCTTCACCTCTCCCCCTCCTTCCTTCCCTTCCATCTTCCTCGCCTCTCTCCTCTCCCAGCCTTCCACTGCCAGAGCTGTCAGCCTGTGTTCAAGCGCCTAATCATCCAAATTGATGGTGATTGGCTGTTTTGACAGGAAAGTGTGTTAGAGGTTGACACACGGGAATGGGCTTTGTGTCTGCATCCAGGGAGCTCGTTGAGGACCTCAGGGAAGATGGGAACAGACTGGAGCTCAGGTAGATTATGAGATACGGACTAGACCAGGCATTCGGAGCCTCATTGCCAACCACTACTGACTGGATCAGACAAACCATACACGACAGTGCTACATTTTTTATACCTCCCCTTGGTACAGTTAGGTCAAAGTGCCTATTTATCATAAAGCTGCTCAATATGCAGTACCGTTCCAAGGTCACTGCTAAGAAGGCTTTCAAAATATATGTCAAATGTAATATGTTCAATCATTTCAAGTGGAATACCTCAATAATGGTGGTATTTGATTTATTAGATATGAATATACAGCACTTTTGGGAAAAGCCCATTCATCATCTGTACTTGATCTATGTATTCATGCTTGATGCATTTGTTCTTCTCGTGCTCTTGCCCCATAAGAAGAGCTTTACTGGATTGTGAGGGGATCCATCTCTCACTTGTCTCTCCTTCCCAGGTGTGTTTGTCCATCTGCCCCTCTCTTCATCGCTTTCTAATGAATTGTCTGTCGGCGTACCTCTCTACCTCACCCCCTCTCGCTCCCTTTGTGGGAGACCCTGGTGCCGACTGTTGAGAAGCGAGAGTTCTTCAGGGCCCCGGTGTGGCGTAACTCATCGCCCTAACCTCAGGCGTCCACCCCCCTCCTCCCGACCGCTGGTGGTGGTGTAGCTAAAGTCAGAACATGTGGTTTTACCCCTTCCACCAGTCACGGGCGCTATGTGATTGATTAGTTGTGACTATATGACGCCACCTCTCCCTCCCTCCCCCACCTCCGTCCCAATCTCCTCCATCGCAGGCAGGCTTTACATCATACCAGGCCAGACAGACAGACAAAAATCAATTCAGGTACCCCCTGTTTGATTCTGGTCAGGGCCCCCGCAAGAATTATACCTATAAGACCTATAATACAGTAATTTGTAGCGGCTGGGGTAGTGAATGGGTATTAATCAATAGTTGGGTGAGTTGGGCTGAAATTGGGGCTTTCAAGGCAGGGGGTGTGCTGGGGGTTAGGTGAATAGGGGGTTAGTATGGGGGCATGTGTTATTCCAAATGGGGGTTGTTGAATTTAGTGGCTGTGAGAGAGTGGGCTCTGACAACCCCACAGACGGACACCCTCTGTCTCTCGCAGGGGATGAATGGTAGACGAACACATACTCACGTGCATGTGTGTGCGCGCACACACACATGCACACATACACTGTGTGCCTGGACTGGATCGCTGACAAAAGGTTTCGTCTCCCCACCCACAGTAATAGAGACACATACCTGGGTGCTGAGCCAGAGACGAGAAATAATAGACCGAGATGAAAGCAGCCTGACGTTGGTTGCCAACATCATCTCTTCTCCAATCTCTGCTCGGGCAAAACAGGAGCAGGCCATCATGCTCTTTCACAGCTGTAAGTGATAAGACAACCCCTTGTTTTTACATTGGAGAGAGGAAGTAGCCCAAAGGGAATAAACACACAGTGCAGTAAAATCCCGACATTGCGTCTGTTTTATATAACTGAGGATGGCAGATGAGCATCAAGACTGGATCGCTTTCATTCATTCCTAGACTCTTCGACATTGACATATGTGCCTCTGAGTGGGCTGTGACGGTTGTCTTGTGGTGAATTAAGCCAATGTGCCTGTGCTGTTAATCACTGACATCCTGCCATTTGCACTTTGTTAATACTGGCTCCTCTGCTCCCACTCTGGGATTAGCTTGGCTTAATGGACTCATTAATTTCACAGCATTAGTGTGTGCTTCTAATTAGTCATCTGTTTGTAAAGGAAATCAGCAGAGATCTACCCAGCCAGGAGCTTAATGTCATGTTATACACTGTAATTGTGTGTATTAACTCGTGACAATGTTGCCTGGGTGCAATTAGTCAAACGATGGAGAAAAAAAACATTTGTGTTGGATATTGTATCAACGATGTTAGAAAAAAGGGAGTGAGCCAAGACAGTGTATTGAGGCCAGTTCTGTTTAGATTTTTTTTTGGTGCTTGAGTCATCTCAGTTTTGGCAAGGCTCACTGTTTGACCACATGTCACCTTGCTACACGTCCCTCATACATAGCCAAATGCCTTCCCATTGATCGTTTACTTAAATATTAGTGTTTCGACTCTGGGGGTGTGGCGGACAGGGGGTTCTTGTTGGCACGGGCTAATCTGCGCGTGGTTTGGATGTAAAATGGGGCAGTTCACTTCAGAGGTAAATCCTAAAAGTGATTTGTGAGACTTTTCTCATCAGACGAGACTTGTTTTGGCGCGAGTCAAAATGTTTTTTTTTTTAAATATATTTTTGGTTTCGAGAAACCAAATGGACCCGGGGGGGGTGGTAATTAGCTGCGCTAGTACTTCACGATGTAGCCATGCGTCCATGTCACACCGTAATGAAGCATGAGTCTACTGCTGTTCCTCCTGCACCGCTGCTTATTTGATTTCTTTACTGTAACGAAGGTCAGATGGCGCTGTGTTTACACCGGCCCAAATCACTGTCATGTTCTCTAATTATCTGCAAATGGCCTCACATCGAAAGCAGACATGAAATCAAACCTCTCATTCATTTCCATTAAAGGCCCTTGCACAATGCCTTGAGTACCAGGCCTGGTGGTTTCCCCAGCTCTCTCTATCGCTGGTAGCAATTATCTTTTGTTGTGTTATGTTGCAATGGTTTCATGATATCTTTGTGTGGCTGAGTGACTGTCTGGGACAGTAGTACAGGTAATCCACAGCAGGGATAGGCTGTCAGAATGATGGGACACCTCACCAAAGCTATGGGTGGAAGGAGGTGTAAACAGCATGTTGTCTATGAGGTTCTGGGTGCCTGTAAGGGAGGGAGAGAGATATACATAAAAAGGTGAGGAAGAGAGCAACATATATTGAAAGCAAGGGATCGTGTCTGCATGGGAAAGATAGTAGGCTTCTGGTCCTTTTGACCCAAAATGGCACAGGATTCACCATTCACAGTCTTAATTCTTCCGACTAAAATCCAGACACTAACAGAGCTGAAGGAGACCTATGACTGTGCCCATGAATAGGGGTAAGTGAAGGGATGTGCCTGTCATTGTCCAGTGCTATTCATGTTGAGAGAGGACAAGGCCTCTTTGATAATTCGTCTCTGGTAGCATTTTATTGGTGCTTAGCACTGGGGGGGATACTGACCTCACAATTGAGCCCAAGAGGTCAGAGGTTAAATGTATAGGAAGGTTGTAAAAGAGGAAGAAAGGAACAGCAGGTATTTGGGTCAGGGTGAAAGAGTGGGATAAATGAATTAATAGTGGAGTCCAAAAATAAAGTCTGAACTTGAACCCTCCCATGGCCTCCAGTATCCTTGTCCACCCACATTACTATCTTTATAGAGGAATCAAAGAGTTAAGCTCATGGCCTTTGTTTTCTTGCAACGCCACAACTAAAAAGTCCACTTTAGTCTACCTAGACAATGTTATTCTGTATTCAGCCGATTTTGAGACGCACTTACATGAGCCAAGGGTGCTATTGAAACCCATTTTCCCTTTTCTTCCTTTTTTTCTTTTTAGTGACACACCTTTACACGTCACCGTAACGGTGGAAACCAGTGGTTGCTCCTTGTAACCAAACTCAAGCCCTGTGTCACTACGGGCTGCATTATGTTTCCATGGCACAGATGGCATCAAACCTCTACGACTTCCAAGAGCCTCCAGCTCTGATTACGGCTTCCATGTTTGCGTTACACCCCCTATTTTAGCCAGAGGTTGGTGGCAACGGCTGAAAACAGCCACCACCGCAGCCGCCACCAGTCGTGGCACCAGGGTTTGGGTGGTGGAAGACTTGAATTAAACGTGAAGGCAAGAATAACAGCCCGGATTCCTACTGCCGTCGAAGGTCCCACAGCAGACAGATCAGCTAACAATAACATAGTTATTACTCTTTATTTCCTATTGCTGTGCATTCTCGACTGACAATTTTCTGTTTTTCCTTTCTTCTTTTCTCTCAACTACTTCTTGTGACCAATGTGGCCTTCGCTGAAGGAAATTACTTTGATTTAGAGGAGATTAAAAAGGATGGGTGCTCATGAGAATTAGCAAAGAAAGCAACTAATTGTGAAAAACAAGGATGCAAGCATTCAAGAAAACACATTTGCGAATACACACACACATGCTCCGCACTCAAGCACGCACAGACGCACGCACACACCTGCTCCTGCGTAATCTGCTCTGAATTAGACAGAGAGCCGTGTGCTGCAGTGCTTTATGTGGCCTGAAATGGGCTGATCAGGAATTCAGGACCTTACCACAAATGGACCAGACACCAGGCAACATAAAACTCAATTGGCTGATTCCTGCTCTCCATCCTGCCTTCTGGTCGTCTACCTAGTTCTCTCTCTCTCTCTCTCTCTCTCTCTCTCTCTCTCTCTCTCTCTCTCTCTCTGTCTCTACACTCTGGTGGCTGGGCTGAAAGGGCTCATCAGGAATTCTGCTGTGCTAGCTAGCTAACAGGGCAGCGGCAGCAGCGTTGCAGCCGCCCTGGCAGAGGTGCCAGTACAAACGCAGTGTGTGAAAGCTCTCATTTATCATTGAGTGGTGTGGGGTGCTGGGCCCAGCTATGCTATGCTAGGGTGGGGTTGGAGTGGAGGGATCCTAGCCAAGGGCCAGTCCAGACCAACCTTCCCGAGTGAGCTCAAAGGACATCCCACTGACATGGGTTAGTGAAGCCTTGCGTTTACTGCTTCATATGATATGATCTGTTATGTTTTTAGCTCAGTAACAATAAAAGGACACATTCCTCTCTCGTTTTCTACCTTTTGTCCTTTTCCTTACTCTGTCTTTCTTGATCTATCATTTAACCTTGTTCTCTCTCTATACCTGCTTTTGTCATCCTCTACCTTTTGTCCATCTTTCAGAACAATTTTCTACAGTTTTTTTCCATTACTTCATAGAGTATTTGTGGTGTAGATTATAAAAAACTATAAAACTATAACTATAAAAGTTTGTGCCACCAATGTTCATAGATGGGCCTCTGTTGTTGATTATGATTGGAATGGTGCTTGGCAGACTGTATTAAATCCTCGGTCTGACTTGGTAATACAACCTTCATTATAGAATATAGAGAAAAATGTGGTTTTATTTGTTTATGCCCATTTCATGAACTAAATAGAGTTGCCAGGCTGTAAATGCCCTCTGAATGCTTTTGAAATGCGGATCAATATCGTGAACTGGAATTTCTGAGTTTTCATAGGATTATGGTGAGCAATTCTGCCATTGACCCTCGAACCAGTCTTTGAAAATTATCAATTTTCATGTAGGCCTCCTGTCACGTTCTGACCTTTATTTCCTTTGTTTTGTATTTATTTAGTGTGGTCAGGGCGTGAGTTGGGGTGGGCAGTCTATGTTTGTTTTTCTATGATTTGGGGATTTGTATGTTTCGGCCTAGTATGGTTCTCAATCAGAGGCAGGTGTCATTAGATGTCTCTGATTGAGAATCATACTTAGGTAGCCTGGGTTTCACTGTTTGTTTGTGGGTGATTGTCTATGTTGATTGCTTGTGTCATCACAGTTCTCATTTAGCTTCACGGTCATTATTTGTTTATTGTTTTGTATAGTGTGTTTCAGTGTTCAGTGTTTTCTTTATTAAAATTCATCATGAACACATACCACGCCACATTTTGGTCCTCCGATCCTTCTCGCCTCTCCTCTTCAGATGAAGAGGAGGACACCCGTGACACCTCCACGTCACGTCCAGTGTCTAAAAAATCTGGTAATTTGAGCAATTGTGCTGACCCATATATATATATATGTGTGTGTGTGTGTGTATATATATATATATATGTGTGTGTGTGTGTATACATATATATATATGTGTGTGTGTGTGTGTGTGTGTGTGTATATATATATATATATATATATATATATATATATATATATATATATATTAAAGATAATATATCATACTAAACAGGTCAAATAATGTAACCTGGCGTAACCAGGTTACATTATTTGACCTGTTTAGTATGATATATTATGTTTCATAAGACAGTAGATTACTTAAGGTAAAAACGAAAGTAGGGTGGTTGGTTGGGGTGGATGGGTAGTGTAAAACTCAAACGTCTAGCAACACAAAGGTTGCGTTTTCCATTCTCATCATGGACAATTTAGGCATTTAGCATTTTAGCATTTCAGCTAACTGCCTACCACTTGTTACATACTTTGCAACTACTGTATTTAGCTAATTAGCTAACCATTTCCCTAACCCTAACCCTAACCGTAACCCTTTTACCTAACTCCTAACCTTAACCCTGACCGTAACCCCTAACCCTAGCTAATGTTAGCGACCTAGCTAACATTAGCAACCTAGCCACCAAGCTAACATTAGCATGCATTTCGTAATAGATCATATGAATTGTAATTCGTAACATACTACATGTCCTACAACTCATATTATATTGTACGACCACTCGTACGTTGCGTGTGATTAACCAACATTTTCCAGCTTTCCCACCCCACTGTGCTTTAATAAGAGTAAAATGCATACATGAAAATACATTTGCCATCAATCGTCATGTTTAAATTGCCCTTCTAAAACATTTCTAACACATTTTGTGACTGTGGTATTACTGTACAGCCTAGAAGACCACAAGGCTACAATGGCTAGTGTGTTGCCCAAGAGGCCTGAGACCTAAGTTAATCAATGGTAATGCATTTGAGTAAATATGACACCCTGTGGGTGCATACTAATAGGATATTGAACTGAGTAGCAACTCAAACTTCAATACGTCATTAAAACAACACGTGTCAGTAACAACAAACTGTCACTGAGTACAGGATGTCGCACTTTATGGGGAAAGTTAAAGAGCCGAGGTAAGTGAGGAAAATGTTGGTTGCACGATGTTCTGTTTTTGTGTCGTACACTGGGGAAAAAGCTGAACATTTTATTGACGCAGGCACCACAGCTCTCAGCCTTTCTCTCTCTGTCTGCTGCATCTGCTACAGGGACAATGGAATTGTGGCCTCTTTATAACACGTAGTGGCCCCTAGATTCTGATTCTATATGATCGTGTTCATTTATCTTACTGGGTCGTTCTGTGTCATTTCAGCAAGCCATGACACCCACCATCACAGATTGTTCTGAAATCATTTCTGTGGTAAGAAGAAAATTAGATTAGCATTCCTGAAACAACATTTGGTGTCAATTGAATTTGATCTCCGAGAAACAAAGCTAATTGATTGCACTCACATTGACCATTTGCATTTGTAGGATTCACATAATAATCAACAAATATGGTACCCGACATCCAATTTCAAACAAACGTCTTCCTACCATTGAGTAAGACAAGAGGAATATGATAAAAACGATGAAAAGTCACTCACAGACTCCCCACACCCAACGCCAATCCCACCCCAACAACAGAGTACACAGTATTAGTTCCCTATGTTTGACAAGTAGTATAAAGATGTGGTTTTTAGTATTGCTTCTTCATCCTTTGTATTGTATCTCTCGTGAATCTGGCAATGATTCCTCCCCCGTTTAGAGACATGACCCATTGACGTTGCTCGCATTACTCACCATAAATAAGTGGGAAAGTATCAAGTTCTGTCCCTTGGACAACAAAAATGTTGTGATCCATTTGATAAACACATGAGACCAGCGAAATTGATAAAAGTAGCAGGACCAGAAGCATAATAATGGGAACAATGCATTCTATTCTGTCAAGTGGTTTCTTGCATCAAACAGCACCACAACATTTTCAGTAACCTCCTTGTCTGAAAGTCAAGTAGGAAAAGAGGTTAATGTCAAGCCCTGCAGGTTAATGTCAAGCCGTGTTTAAAAATATATATATATATTTTTAAGTATCATGGAATGTAGGCCTACATTGAACACCGCACATTGGCTGCTATTGTAGGCTGAATGATAGAACAGCTATTTCTATGTTAAAATGTCACGGGATGCATTTCCTCCATAGTGGTTGATGGTAGGCCACTCTGGTAGGCCAATATTATGATCAAATATCCCCAGTAGCCTACTTGACCATTGCTAAAGCTATAACTTAATTACTTCAATTAGGAGATGTTTGTTGAAAGGAAGTAAATCACACTAATTCAGGACCATATCACGTAATCATATAAACATTTACACTGACAAATAAACAGGTTTCTTTTTTATTTGTATTTTACACCTCCAGCTTGTAATTATCATGCTTAACTTACCCACGGAAAGAAACAAATGTTAGCAATGGGTTTGGGATCATGGAAAGTAGTCTGTTTCCATCTGTCAATTCTTCTGTTACACTTCTGTTACTGTCAGGCGTTCCAGTGAATTTAAAATAGCAGTGCCCAACTGTTTTCAGTGGCCTTTATGAGGAAATATGTGTTGATTGACATGCCAACATCGCCCTTTTAAAATACCACCTAAGTATTTGATGTCCTGATAGCCATTGTTTAGGTTTACGAACATAAAGTGTGCCTTAGTGGTGAAATGAATGGTTATGTCAGTGTGAGAATGCTCCAGGCCTTTATTTGTGAATGCTCCAGGCCTTTATTTGTGAATGCTCCAGGCCTTTATTTGTGAATGCTCCAGGCCTTTATTTGTGAATGCTCCAGGCCTTTATTTGTGAATGCTCCAGGCCTTTATTTGTGAATGATTATCGTGGAGATGCCTGGTCTGCGTCTGTTTAGACTTTGCTCGCAGGCCTAACTGGGATAAAATGGAAACAACTCCCATTTAGTCTCTCCTTTGTTATAAAACAATTTGGACAGGGATTTGAAAGACATTGGCACAGAGGACATGCCTTGAATATAGGCTTCATCCCTTGGTGAGGGAGGACGGCTAGCGAGGACAGCAAGTGTCTTCACATTCTAATCGTTGACGTTACGTCTTGTTTAGATAATAGTCGGAGATTCCAACCACAGTTTGGTCAACTTTGCAGGAGCTGTGGAGAAACGCTCCATTTCACTTCAATCAGAAAGGGAAATGTGAAACATGCGAAGAGCTAAACCTTAGTAATTTCTCAATAAGCACTGTGGTGAGGAATTTTCGTCTCTTTTCATTTTTCAATCATGAACTCGCCTCCTAGAAGAGAATCCAATCTTGCAATACACTTAATGTGCTTTTAGGAGTTTTCTAGGTGGGCATATTAGATAATGATTTGACAGTTATTTCAGGAGAACACAATGCCATCTAAGTAGTCACAAAGTCTATCTTTAAGTAGTCACAAAGTCAGTCTTTATTCACCAACCACTACTTTAAAAATCATGAAATAGTCTTCCGTGTCAGCCAACGGTGGTGCTAAAACCTTAGTTTTGTTTTCAATTAAGTCAATCATTTAATTCTGTCTCACTCATACCAGGCATCATGAATCACCAATGTAGGTCCATTTAATGTACACACATACTTTGAGGCAAACCTCCCCTGATGTTACAAAGGCCTGACTGAATCCATAGCACTGCCCACACACTTTTTCCAGTTGGTTTATGGCCTTGGCAGACCAGTCTCCTTGCTACATCCAAATTCTTGTCTAATGCGAGAAGGTGATGTGCATAATTTGTTATATTCTTATTCCCTAAAATCTGAAATATAAACAGAGCAAGACATGACACTCCTGCTGCCCTCAAACCCCCTAAAAATAACAGCTCGGTTAAGCCCTCTGACTATTTTGCATCTGATTAGGACGAGCTCTTTAAATGGCAGAGGTTTTCCATAAACACCTTCCGAAATGGTCAAAAGGAGCAAGGTTGGAACAGAGGAATCATACAGAGCAGCACTAGGATAATAAGGCTGTGTTGGTGAAACCGGAGCCCAGCCGCGCTGGACCCAGGGCTGTACTCTGATACACCACAAGTTAGCTTATTTAAGCCTAGTTATTGGATTTACTGAAGTTTTTTATTTATTTTTTATTTATGAAACTTCTGCTGGAGATGACAAAGAAGGCTAAGTTTCACTGGCCTTTGGTTTAATGGGAGTGAACGGGGGGGGGGTTCTCTTTCTTGGTGAGCTTTCACGTCAGAGTCTGTTAGCGCAGCTTCACGCTACATTGAGAAACGGAGTGGAAGGTCGTTGACCTTGGTGGAGATACTCCCCAGCAGGCATCTGGCACTCGATTAACATTTGATTTTGTGGATTTCTGGTTTCTCAGCAGATATAACCAACGAAAGACCTATATGCCTCAATGTCTGGATCTGGACACTGTATAAACATAGTTAGAGAAGATGTACTGGCCAGTAGTTTCACCCTCGATGTGCACAGACTGTGGATTCAAGTACAGTCATTTCACTCATCATTGCCGAAAGAGTTTGAGACAAACCAGATGCGTTCTGGCGTTGATGACAATAGATGATAATGTTGAGTGGTCAGTGCAGCAAAGGTCAGTGGTTGCACCCCCCCCCTCTCTCCTCTCTCTCTCTCTCTCTCTCTCTCTCTCTCTCTCTCTCTCTCTCTCTCTCTCTCTCTCTCTCTCTCTCACTCACTCTCACTCTCTCTAAGGAGCTGAGTGGAATATTCGGTATGATGACGTGAATACCTGCCCACAATACAGTACAGTAGCTGTCATAACTCAGCACTTTACCTCAGCACTCAGACTCCTCTCCCTCCGACCCTCCTGTCTCTATGTCACCATGCCAACCGACCAAACAAGACACAGACTCACCCCAGACACTCATACACTTGCATACTCATTATGAGCTACTGATGTAATGCCAGATGTTGTTGTAAGGGAAATTCAAGGAGTAAAGTCAAGTAGCGGTGGACACAGTCCGTCATTACAGATTAGGGGTAAAAACAACAACTATCACTCTCTCTTTAGAGCACTACCGATACAACTACACTCCTTATCCCTGACAGCACTAATCTTCCTCCTGAACTTCTAGCCACTTGCTGGGGAGATGTGCGGATGCTGATGTTGGCTTGCCAACACAGAGCTGATGTCAACCATCATGAATCTGGAAGCTGATGTCAACCGTCATGAATCTGGAAGCTCTGACTTGCTGCTTTGGGTAAAATAGATTCTCTGTGTTACCCCCGGTCCACTGCTGTCCACTTCCTTTCAAGCTGTAAATAGGCTTCCCCTTATCTATTAGGCAGATCCAAGGTTGTGTGTGTGTGTGTGTGTGTGTGTGTGTGTGTGTGTGTGTGTGTGTGTGGAGGGGTGTGTGTGCGTGTGTGTGCGGCTGCGTGTGTGCGGTGGGGATGGGGGGGGGTACAGGCTTGGTCTCCTGTGATGACTTTAACATCTTACGTTATCACGTCATGTGTTCATTCACGTCCCCTGTGTGAAATAAACAGACGCACTCTCAATGTAGCCTTTCATGTGTTTTGTCATGGTAACCCTGCCGTGCCATTTGTCTTCGACAACCTCGAGCTAACCTGCTTTCCTTTCTAAACTAAATGGGAACGAGGAGAATGCAAAATGAGTAAAACAACTCCCATTCATGCTAGTTATAGCAGATGAGGGTACTGAAAACAATTTCAACTGATATTTCTTGTCCAAATCAATTTTTACCAATCTGTGACTTCACATGAATTCATTTTTAAGTTGCTATGTTCCGGTATAGATGAACTCCCTCCACTCCATTCATGAAATCGTCACTGATTTCATCAGGATAAATTGTGCCACTACAAGGATAAAAACATCTGTACTTATTTTTTTCATATAGCTGACGGTCATTTTTTTCAGTCAGTATGCTTGCTTGGGAACTCAGCAACACGTCCAGAACACCAAGTGTTTTCCCAACCCCCTGCTGTGCCTTGGGAGAGCATCGGGAGCAGGGGAAAATTAGAATATCCTTGAAAATAAGATGTTGTATTGCACGCGAAAGTTTTAATATGACGTTTTATGAAGCGTCCCTTTTCTCCCCCCTCTGGCTCAGCCTGACAACCAGGTTACGCTCAGCGTGTGTGCTGGGCAGTCTAAAAGGCAGGACTGTTGATCTTGCTGGATGATGCCAAACAGAGTTTATAAAGGGACTTTTGAGGGTGGCGGTGGGCAGTGTGCCAGTGTGTCCCTGCCCTGGGGATGGCGTAGCGTGAGGGAGAGACTCGGGCTGGATGAGACGGAGTCGGATTAATGCCACTTTAGTGTTTTTATTTCGTCTCTCTCCCCTGATGCGCTCCCTCTGACCCTAGCCTAGCGTCCTTGAAAGCTTCTGTTGATACTGGACATGGTGGAGTTCCCTGTTCCTTGTCCTGCTGGGTAATGGTTTATTCCACCCTTTTCTTTCAGCTTGTATTCATCATGTGGTAACAAGGAAGATTCAATCCAATTGGTAACTACCTATTTATTAATCCTTCAGAGTCTACTGACTTTAAGTAACATAATAAAAAAATCCCCAACAAAATCCGTCAGTTTAAGATAGAGATACACTATATATACAAAAGCATTTGGACACCATTTCAAATGAGTAGATTTGGCTATTTCAGCCACACTCCTTGCTGACAGGTGTTTAAAATCGAGCCCACAGTCATGCAATCTCCTTGAATAAACATTAGCAGTAGAATGGCCTTACTGAAGAGCTCAGTGACTTTCAACATCATAGGATGCCACCTTTCCAACAAATCAGTTCATTACGTTTATGACCTGCTAGAGATGCCCCGGTCAACTCTAAATTCTGCTATTGTGAAGTGGAAATGTCTAGGAGCAACAACGGCTCAGCCGCAAAGTGGTAGATCACACAAGCCCAGAGAACGGGACCGTTGAGTGCTGAATCATGTAGCGCGTAAAAATTGTCTGTCCTCGGTTGCAACACTCGCTCCCAAGTTCCAAACTGCCTCTAGAAGCAACGTCAGCACAAGAACTGTTCATCAGGAGCTTCATGAAATGGGTTTCCACGGTCGAGCAACCACACACAATCCGCCATTGGACTCTGGAGCAGTGGAAAAGCGTCCTCTGGAGTGATGAATCACGCTTCACCATCTGAAAACTTGACGGTTGAATCTGGGTTTGGTGGATGCCAGGAGAACACTACCTGCCCGAATGCATAGCATCGGCTGTAGAGTTTGGCAGAGGATGAATAATGGTCTGGGGCTGTTTTTATAGTTTGGGCTAGGGCCCTTAGTTCCAGTGAAGGGAAATCTTAACGCTACAGCATACAATGACATTCTAGACGATTCTGTGCTTCCAACTTTGTGGCAACAGTTTGGGGTAGGCCCTTCTAGTTCCAGCATGACAATGCCCCCATGCTCAAAGTGAGGTCCATACAGAAATGTTTTTTCGAGATCGGTGTGGAAGAACTTGATTGGCATTTACAGAGTGCTGACCTCAACCCCATCGAACACCTATGGGATGAATTGGAATACCGACTGCGGGCCAGGCCTAATCTCCCAAAATCAGTGCCTGACCTTACTAATGCTCTTGTGGCTGAATGGAAGCAAGTCCCCGCAGCAATGTTCCAACATCTAGTGGAAAGCCTTCCCAGAAGAGTGGAGACTGTTATAACAGCAAAGGGGGGACCAACTCCATATTAATGCCCATGATTTTGGAATGATATGTTCGACGAGCAGGTGTCCACATACCTTTGGTCATATAGTGTATTAGGTTTTTTGCATGGGCTGCTTCTCAGTCCACTACATCCGCCTATGTTGGCCTTCCGCAAAGGCATTGAGCTACAGCGGTGTTTGTCAGACCATTAGACATTAGACATTAAAAAAACAGTCATAATGGTCATGGGACACGTGTTAAGGGATTCGTCTGAAGGTAACGCATTCAAGCAAATGGAAGTATGGAGGTAGTTTTGTGCCAAAAAAAAGGAGTAAAATATGTATAAAAACCCAAAATATGTATATAAATACTTATATCAGAGATTTTAAATCCTTATTCCTTATGATTTATTTATTTTATTTAAAAAAAGTATTAATGTTTTATTCAATGTGTTTCTATGAGCTATAGTATTAAAAGGCTTAATCTTATCTCAAATATATTTTTAATATTTTTTTTATACCTAATATCCTAAAATTCTAAATCAAATAGAGAAATGATTTAAAAAAAATGTTAGTTTAGCACCCCCCCCCCCCCTCATGTTATGTAATATTATGTAATTACCATTTTACCATGAAATTAAATATAAATCAACCAGCAAACTCTGAAATAAAGCATAGCAGCTCTCCCAAACTACTGTCTCATTGACTTCATAGAAGTGCTGCTGTGAAAGGTCAAAATAAACTATTATCTATAATTTCTTGTTTAAATTCTCCCCTTTCGATGTAATAGGATGATCTGCAGCTCGATGAAGTCCAAACGAGTTAATTAACTTTCATGGAATCTTAGCAACTCTCCAAACAAGTTGTGTTTGAACGGAACTGCATGAGACGAGCGTCAACATCAGTTAGCTTAACGGACACTTTACCAAACCTCCAGGGGTAACTCCGAGGAGCAGGCAATATTTACCCTCCAATCCACACGGGCCTTGGTGAGTTTCCCCCTCTCTATTCAACTCACCAAGGCCCAAGCAAAACAGCTGTACCTTGCCCAGTGTTGCTGTTTACTCTACAGATCCTCTTGTCCAATCTATGGCCACACAGATACCATTTGGAGATCATGGAAAATATTTTCCCAAGCAGAGCTGGCTCGGAGAAGAAAAAAAACAAACACTTTGGTTGGGGTACACACAGCATCGGAAGAATCCGCCTCAGTCTCAGAATCTGCTCAGTACCCTGAGAGAGGGATGGTAGAGTGGAGAGGTGGAGGTAGAGCGAGAGGGGGAGCCATACAGGGATCATAAAGCAAACACCTTTGGGGTCGTAGGTTTGCATGCATTAATCAAAGCTGTCCAGCTAATGGTGGTGGTGTTCCTCGGAGGTGGTTTGATCAGCTGAATCACTTGTGACTGTTGTCCCGGGGATGTAGTCTCCCTCAATAATAATACTGCCCATGGCCTCTGCAGCTGTCACACACAGGCACCTCGGGCCTGGATATATGGATTGGTTGTTGTTGTTAGCAGTGCATTGGTAGTTTGGTTCTGCTAAGTTGCCAGAGCATCACATAGGAAGTTAGTGCATTCAAATGAATGGTGAACGAGCATTACGTTTGTGTTTCTGTTATTAGTAAGAGTTGATGCAGTCAACACCTCTGCACTTCACTCACAACTTCGCCAACACCCTATGCTGCATGAAGACCCTATCATTGTTCACTTGCCAAGAGCGACAATTTGAGAATCTCTGTTTGTGGCAGCATTTGGACAGTCACAAGGAGGATTAATTACTTCAACTCAAATGAGTTCCACACTGTAAAGTACTTGCACTCATTTGGCTTAGATCACAACGGTGTTGCTCTGTTTGGACATCACTTTGCCTTAAATTCACCCAAGTCTGCAAAAGACGTTATGCTTCGGGGAGCAATAAAGTGTATCTAGTCTGTTTCACTCTACTCACAGTGGGTCCACTTCAGAAACGTAACCTCCCCAATGTGACATTTCTCCTGACGCTCGCCAGGAACAACACCAGCTCTACACACTGTCTGTGACCTTCCCATGGATGCACTCCAGAGTCCCGTTCTCCTCTTCCGTCTCCCCTCGCTCTACCTATCGCCTGAGTCGCTTCAATGACCAGGCCCGAAGAGAGCTCTCCTGACAGGCCACACATATGACCCCAATCCTTTCTCCGCACCCATTAGAAGTCCTTATTTTTGGATTTTTTGCCAATGGCATCTTGAGTTTGATGAGTTGGTTAACCTCGAGTTGATTTCCATGGCCTAACTAGTGTAATACAACAATCGCAATGCAAATCTGTGACCTGAAGCTCGAGAGATCAGCAGTGGATGCGTCTCGATCCACTGCATCCGCCGATGATGACGCACGTCCGCGTCTGCGGTGAAAGGTGACAGAGCCAGATTAGTGTTTGTCAGATCATGAGACATCCATGTGGACATCTCACGAAGTCGTCTGTAGCGTCCGAACGGTTTAGCATACAAACTGTTATGAGCCCTCTATGGAAAGATGAGACTCAAACGAACACAATGGTGTTCTCCATTTCGGAACTCGTCTCAAGTCAGTACAGCCGATCTGCCAACTTCTGTCTGTAGAGCCCGCACATTTGGGCTACATACTAATATGACCCTTCTGTGGAAAGGTGAGACTCTCACAAACATGTACATGTCCAGGACTTCCACAAGTCCACGACGCCCACAAGCTATTTCTAAGGCCTTCTGAGCAGCGATTATTTTTGCCATAATAATTGATTGTGGTATGGAGCCACACATGCAAAGCTATTTATTTGTTGTGTCCCTCCCCCAATTTGCACGTGGCTGGGGTAGAGTGTGGGAAAATACTTTTTTTTAACTTTTTTTTTTTTTACAATGTATCGAAACAATGTATTGTTATAAAGCTGTGCAGGTTCCTGCAAGATATTGTGTAGTTTCATACGATACATGGGCTCCTGAGTGGTGCAGTGGTCTAAGGCACTGTATCTCAATGATTGAGGTGTCACTACAGACACCCTAGTTCAAATCCAGGCTGTATCACAACTGACGGTGATTGGGAGTTCCTTAAGGTGGTGCAAAATTAGCCCAGTGCCATCCGAGTTTGGCCGGTGTAGGTTGTCATTGTAAATACAAATGTATTCTGAACTGACTTGCCTAGTTAAATAAAAAATGTTTAACAAATGTTAAAGAGAGCAAGAAAAGTGGCAGGGAGACAGACAGATTCTTGGTGCTATGTTGAAACTGAAGCCCCAGGGAGGAGGAAAGCACACCTAAATCTTGTTTTCACCTACACACTCACTTTTCCTCACTTTTATTACCACATATGTATTAGAAATGTGTAGGGGGGTGCACAGTGTGCACTCAATGAAAATGTCTTCTTTTACTTGTTCTTCACAGAAAATGAGCCTAGGCCAGTGATTCTCAGGCTGAAAAAATAATTAATTGCATCATTTTTCTTTTAGTAAACAATGAAAATAGGTCCCACAGAACCGAACACCACACAAGGGTTAACATTCCCCGGCTTAGACTGTAGAGGGTAAAATATCTTTGTTTTTGGCCCTTGGGATATCCCTCTGTTCCTTCTTACCTTTCCTCTCCCATAGTTTTAACTATTTAATCAGTTGGCCCCTGAAAAAAATGAGAAGGGAAATAAAATAAATTCAGGGTGAAAAAAATAACATTTGCAGGTGTAGAGTTGGAGAGAAAAAAGGTATATAATGGCAAAAAGAAATCATTATGCACTTTTTCATGTCATGGGCCTGTTTATAATGTAGTCTCTTTCAATACAGTCTGAAGAATATCTACCTCTCCATACTCCTCATTTATCCAACCTCTTAATCCACTGTAACATAGACAATTTTGGGGTGTTAGGTTGCACATGATCTGCAATACATTAGATCACAACGGTGTGGCTCTGTTTGGACATCACAAACAGTAATAAGGAATGGAAACAATGCGGTCTACACTTGGCGTATAGTGTGGATACTCATACGGTCTCAACGTTGGTCCGACAGAGATGACACTCTTACACCCTCATAGATTACACCATCCCAGCGTCAAAGACTCAGACAAGGGGAATGACAGGAGGAGAGAGGGGGAGGTATATCCACATCCACATTCCATACAGGCCATTCCTATGAGGTTCTCACCAGGCACAGTTGAGAAGCGTTTTGAAGCGAGAAAGCAACACAACTCTTTGTCATATTTTGACGTGACAGGTGAAGGCCTACCTGTTCTGAGTTGGAATTGGAACATCCCAGGGTCAAGAAGGTACCAACTATTGCATACAGTCCAGATTCGGAAATAACTTCCATGAATTCCCTCCAGTGTTTTTCAGGGAATAGGGGAATTCCTCATTTCCACTGGGATTTGAACCTTAGCATAAAGAAAAAATAAAGAACCAAAGGTTTTGCAGGATATTATATTGAAATGTACAATATTCAATATGGAAAAGCAAACGGGTGCAGCGGTTTTTAAAGGCACATTTGACTGATTGAGCTGGCTGCTGCGCGAGCTAATTCAATCAATGGCTGTTTCCTGAATTCATCACCACAGCTGATAACCAGGCCATAGAGACCAGGAAGACAGATTACTGTAGAGTTAAACATACAGAACATGCTAAAGACCAGCCTGAACTTTATTCCACAACTGAAGAGAGGCCAGGCTTGGCCGTGCCGTAAGCTTCGTTTAACCCAGCGTGCTTGTAGGGTTCCGGATAAAAGCAGACAGGAAAAGGAAAACATGTGCTTTTGTCTTTCCCAGGTTGAGGTAACACAGCTGCTGTAGTGAGGTATTTTGTTGGTGGATCCTTTAACCCCAAACCCATTCATTATGTCTGCCTTGGTGTTCTCCGTCATTGACATAGTCCCTTGGTGTGACCACCATGTAGACGGGCGGACATGGATGCACGCAGACACAGACAAATGCACGCTCACAAGCACGCGCGCACAGCTCAACCATGCCAAACACCAAGTTTCTCCTTCGATAATACACCCTGTTTCCATCCTATTTATTCCCTTTTACATTATGATTCAAATCAAAAAGCTGCTCATTTCCTTCTCAACTAACAAGCCAACCTTTGGAACTTTTGGACTGTGGCACGGCTGGATGTTGAAAACATACCGTGATTAATGAACACCTTGACGTGTCTGAGTGGGCTCAATGGAGTGTGCATGTACACCCGTCTCAGCCAAACCCTCACCATTACACTTATTGTAATAATTACGGGGGAAAAGTCCCCATAATGGGTTAATTACAATAAAATCACTGGGTCTGGGACCACAGGCGTTTTTAATCATCTCACATTGCTATAATGTTTTTCTATTTTTCTATTCCCGCTGTTTTGACGAAGGGTCAGCACCATGGAGTAAAATAGGAAGATAATTGAGGTCATCCATCTCTCTCTCTCTCTCTCTCTCTCTCTCTCTCTCTCTCCCTCTCTCCTTCTCTATCATTCTTTCTTTCTCACCTTCTCCCTCTCCCTCTCCATCTTTCTCCTTTCTCCTCTCTTTTTCTAAGCTCTCTCTCTTTCATCCTGGGGTCATGGATAACAAGGCCTGCATTATGTGATGGGAGACGCTTGCCCCCATCCTTCCCCTGGGGGTTACTCACGTTCCTATAAAATTGTTTTACTTAAAGCTCCCAGAATTATGATTTCATGGGGATTTTCAATCACACTGCCTCTGCATCCATCCAAGCTTTTAATCTCTGTCCGTTAATGAAGTGTCCCGCTTAATTTCCTTCCTTGCTGACGATCGGAGATGAGTGGAAAGGGTAGAGGAAGGTAGGGTGCGTCAGAGAATACCATGATGGTCCTAATGACTTTAGCTTGACAGTAGAGAGAGGGGGGGCACAACCCATCTACAGATGTGTGTGTGCGTGCGTGCGTGCGTGCGTGTGTGTGTGTGTGTGTGTGTGTGTGTGTGTGTGTGTGTGTGTGTGTGTGTGTGTGTGCGTGTGTGTGTGTGTGGATGGTCCAGTCAGCACAGACTAGTGGCTCAGACTGAGGTGTGTGTACAGTATATGCCACAGAATCGGTCTCCCTGACCACGCTGAGGAACGCAGAACACTCCTGTGCCCAACTCAGCAGAAAAAAAAACAACGAAAACATGGAGCTGTGCTCCTCAAAATTGTTTTTGGCCAGTAAAGTCTTGTTGTAGGAAACACAAGCCCACCTCTATACTTGTGTCTACTAAAATGTAAGGATTTATTCCACAGTCTTGAATATTATTCATACTTCCAGTATTCACACATAATTGCTGTAATTTGTGGGACCAAATCATGATGGAAATGTAAGTTTATTTAATTGCTAGTTTTACTATCGATATTTCCACGTTTTTTTGGTGATTGCGGCTACAATTATGCTCATGGTGGTTCTATGGTTATGGTTATGGTCATGGTCATGGCAGTTCTATGGTTATGGTCATGGTCATGGTGGTTCTATCGTTATAGCTATGGTTGTGGTGGTTCTATGGCTATGGTGGTTCTATGGTTATGGTTATGTCATGGTCATGGTGGTTCTATGGTTATGGGGGTTCGATGGTTATGGTCATGGTCATGGTGACTCTATGGTTATGGCCATGGTCATGGTGGTTCTATGGTTATGGCCATGGTCATGGTGGTTCTATGGTTATGGTTATGTCATGGTCATGGTGGTTCTATGGTTATGGTCATGGTGGTTCTATGGTTATGGTCATGGTGGTTCTATGGTTATGGCCATGGTCATGGTGGTTCTATTGTTATGGTAATGGTCATCAAATCAAATCAAATGTTATTTGTCA
This sequence comes from Oncorhynchus masou masou, assembly GCF_036934945.1. NCBI lineage: Eukaryota > Metazoa > Chordata > Actinopteri > Salmoniformes > Salmonidae > Oncorhynchus > Oncorhynchus masou. Next base: position 36,061,739 of record NC_088242.1, on the reverse strand, counting down.
CATACACATGGTTAGCAGATGTTAATGCGAGTGTAGCGAAATGCTTGTGCTTCTAGTTCCGGCAATGCAGTAATAACCAACAAGTAATCTAGCTAACAATTCCAAAACTACTACCTTATAGACACAAGTTTAAGGGGATAAAGAATATGTACATAAAGATATATGAATGAGTGATGGTACAGAGCGGCATAGGCAAGATACAGTAGAATGGTATTGAGTACAGTATATACATATGAGATGAACATGTAAACAAAGTGGCATAGTTAAAGATGCAGTAGATGATATAGAGTACAGTATATACGTATACATATGAGATGAATAATGTAGGGTATGTAAACATTATATTAGGTAGCATTGTTTAAAGTGGCTAGTGATATATTTTACATCATTTCCCATCAATTCCCATTATTAAAGTGGCTGAGGTTGAGTCAGTGTGTTGGCAGCAGCCACTCAATGTTAGTGGTTGCTGTTTAACAGTCTGATGGCCTTGAGATAGAAGCTGTTTATCAGTCTCTCGGTCCCAGCTTTGATGCACCTGTACTGACCTTGCCTTCTGGATGATAGCGGGGTGAACAGGCAGTGGCTCGGGTGGTTGTTGTCCTTGATGATCTTTATGGCCTTCCTGTGACATCGGGTGGTGTAGGTGTCCTGGAGGGCAGGTAGTTTGCCCCCGGTGATGCGTTGTGCAGACCTCACTACCCTCTGGAGAGCCTTACCGTTGTGGGCGGAGCAGTTGCCGTACCAGGCGGTGATACAGCCCGACAGGATGCTCTTGATTATGCATCTGTAGAAGTTTGTGAGTGCTTTTGGTGACAAGCTAAATTTCTTCAGCCTCCTGAGGTTGAAGAGGCGCTGCTGCGCCTTGTTCACGATGCTGTCTGTGTGGGTGGACCAATTCAGTTTGTCTGTGATGTGTACGCTGAGGAACTACTTTTCCATCGATGTGGATAGGGGGGTGTTCCCTCTGCTGTTTCCTGAACAATCATCTCCTTAGTTTTGTTGACGTTGAGTGTGAGGTTATTTTCCTGACACCACACTCCGAGGGCCCTCACCTCCTCCCTGTAGGCCGTCTCGTCATTGTTGGTAATCAAGCCTACCACTGTTGTGTCGTCCGCAAACTTGATGATTAAGTTGGAGGCGTGTGTGGCCACGCAGTCGTGGGTGAACAGGGAGTACAGGAGAGGGCTCAGAACGCACCCTTGTGGGGCCCCAGTGTTGAGGATCAGCGGGGTGGAGATGTTGTTGCCTACGCTCACCACCTGGGGTGACCCTTCAGGAAGTCCATTACCCAGTTGCACAGGGCGGGGTCGAGACCCAGGTTCTCGAGCTTGATGACGAGCTTGGAGGGCACTATGGTGTTAAATGCTGAGCTGTAGTCGATGAACAGCATTCTCACATAGGTATTCCTCTTGTCCAGATGGGTTAGGGCAGTGTGCAGTGTGGTTGAGATTGCATCGTCTGTGGACCTATTTCGGCGGTAAGCTAATTGGAGTGGGTCTAGGGTGTCAGGTAGGGTGGAGGTGATATGGTCCTTGACGAGTCTCTCAAAGCACTTCATGATGACGGACGTGAGTGCTATGGGGCGGTAGTCGTTTAGCTCAGTTACCTTAGCTTTCTTGGGAACAGGAACAATGGTGGCCCTCTTGAAGAATGTGGGAACAACAGACTGGGATAGGGATAGATTGAATATGTCCGTAAACACACCAGCCAACTGGTCTGCGCATGCTCTGAGGGTGCGGCTGGGGATGCCGTCTGGGCCTGCAGCCTTGCGAGGGTTAACACGTTTAAATGTTTTCCTCACGTCGGCTGCAGTGAAGGAGAGTCCGCATGTTTTGGTTGCTGGCCGTGTCAGTGGCACTGTATTGTCCTCAAAGCGGGCAAAAAAGTTATTTAGTCTGCCTGGGAGCAAGACATCCTGGTCCGTGACGGGGCTGGTTTTCTTTTTGTAATCCGTGATTGACTGTAGACCCTGCCACATACCTCTTGTGTCTGAGCCGTTGAATTGAGATTCTACTTTGTCTCTATACTGACGCTTAGCTTGTTTGATTGCCTTGCGGAGGGAATAGCTACACTGTTTGTATTGGGTCATGTTTCCGGTCACCTTGCCCTGATTAAAAGCAGTGGTTTGCGCTTTCAGTTTCATGCGATGGTGGTTCTATGTGGTTATGGTGGTTATATGGTTATGTTATGGCCATTATTATGGTGGTTCTATTGTTATGGTCATGGTGGATCTACGGTTATGGTCATGGTGGTTCGATGGTTGTGATTATGGTCGTGGTGGTTCTATGGTTATGGTTATGGTCATGGTGGTTCTATGATTTTTGTTATGATCATGGTGGTTATATGGTTATGTTATGGCCATAATTATGGTGGTTCTATGGTTGTGTTATGGTCATCGTCGATCTACGACTTATGGTCATGGTGGTTCTTCGGTTATGTTATGGTCATGGTGGTTCTACAGTTATGGTCATGGTGGTTCTATGGTTATTTTATGGTCATGGTGGTTCTATGGTTATGGTAATGGTGGTTGTATGATTATGGTTATGGTCATGGTGGTTCTATGGTTAAGGTCAGGGTTATGGCCATGGTGGTTCTATGGTTGTGGTTCGGGTCATGGTGGTTCTATGGTTATGGTTATAGTCATGGTCATGGTGGTTCTATGGTTATGGTCATGGTGGTTCTATGGTTATGTTTATGGACATGGTCATGGTGGTTCTATGGTTATGGTCATGGTGGTTCTATGGTTATGGTCATGGTGGTTATATGGTTATGTTATGGCCATTATTATGGTGGTTCTATTGCTATGGTCGTGGTGGATCTACGGTTATGGTCATGGTGGTTCGATGGTTGTGATTATGGTCGTGGTGGTTCTATGGTTATGGTTATGGTCATGGTGGTTCTATGATTTTTGTTATGATCATGGTGGTTATATGATTATGTTATGGCCATAATTATGGTGGTTCTATGGTTGTGTTATGGTCATCGTCGATCTACGATTTATGGTCATGGTGATTCTTTGGTTATGTTATGGTCATGGTGGTTCTACAGTTATGGTCATGGTGATTCTATGGTTATTTTATGGTCATGGTGGTTCTATGGTTATGGTCAGGGTTATGGCCATGGTGGTTCTGTGGTTGTGGTTTGGGTCATGGTGGTTCTATGGTTATGGTTATAGTCATGGTCATGGTGGTTCTATGGTTATGGTCATGGTGGTTATATGGTTATGTTATGGCCATTATTATGGTGGTTCTATTGCTATGGTCGTGGTGGATCTACGGTTATGGTCATGGTGGTTCGATGGTTGTGGTCATGGCCGTGGTGGTTCTATGGTTATGGTTATGTTCATGATGGTTCTATGATTTTGGTTATGGTCATGGTGGTTATATGGTTATGTTATGGCCATAATTATGGTGGTTCTATGGTTGTGGTTGTGTTATGGTCATCGTTGATCTACAATTTATGGTCATGGTGGTTCTATAGGTTATAGTACTGGTGGTTCTATGGTTATGTTATGGTCATGGTGGTTGTGGTTATGGTCGTGGTCGTGGTGGTTCTATGGTTATGGTTATGGTCCTGGTGGTTCTATGATTTTGGTTATGGTCATGGTGGTTATATGGTTATGTTATGGCCATAATTATGGTGGTTCTATGGTTGTGGTTGTGTTATGGTCATCGTTGATCTACGATTTATGGTCATGGTGGTTCTATAGGTTATAGTCCTGGTGATTCTATGGTTATGTTATGGTCATGGTGGTTCCACAGTTGTGGTCATGGTGGTTCTATGGTTATTTTATGGTCATGGTGGTTCTATAGGTTATAGTCCTGGTGATTCTATGGTTATGTTATGGTCATGGTGGTTCCACAGTTATGGTCATGGTGGTTCTATGGTTATTTTATGGTCATTGTGGTTCTATGGTTATGGTAATGGTGGTTGTATGATTATGGTTATGGTCATGGTGGTTCTATGGTTAAGGTCAGGGTTATGGTCATGGTGGTTCTGTGGTTCTAGTCATGGTGGTTCTATGGTTATGGTTATAGTCATGATCATGATGGTTCTATGGTTATGGTTATGGACACGGTCATGGTGGTTCTATGGTTATGGTCATGGTGGTTATATGGTTATGTTATGGCCAGTATTATGGTGGTTCTATTGTTATGGTCGTGTTGGATCTACGGTTATGGTCATGGTGGTTCGATGGTTATGGTTATGGTCATGGTGGTTATATGGTTATGTTATAGCCATAATTATGGTGGTTCTATGGTTGTGGTTGTGTTATGGTCATCGTTGATCTACGATTTATGGTCATGGTGGTTCTATAGGTTATAGTCCTGGTGGTTCTATGGTTAAGGTCATTTTGGTTCAATGTTTATGGTCATGGTGGTTCTATGGTCATGTTCATGGTGGTTCTATGGTTATGGTCATTGTCTTGGTGGTTCAATGGTTGTGGTTATGGTCATGGTAGTGCTATGGTTATGGTGGTTCTATGGTCATGTTCATGGTGGTTCTATGGTTATGGTCATTGTCTTGGTGGTTCTATGGTTTTGGTTATGGTCATGGTAGTTCTATGGTTGTGGTGGTTCTATGGTTATGGTTATGTTATGGTCATGGTGGTTCTACAGTTATGATCATGGTGGTTCTATGGTTATTTTATGGTCATGGTGGTTTTATGGTTATGGTTATGGTGGCTGTATGATTATGGTTATGGTCATGGTGGTTCTATGGTTGTGGTTATGGTCATGGTGGTTCTATGCGTATGTTATGGCCATGGTTATGGTGGTTCTATGGTTATGGTTATGTTATGGTCATGGTGGTTCTATGGTTATGGTCATGGTCATGTTTATAGTCATGGTCGTGGTGGTTCTACATTTATGGTCATGGTTGTTCTATGGTTAAGGTCATGGTCATGGTGGTTATATGGTCATGGTGGTCCTAATGTTATGGTCATGGTCATGGTGGTTCTATGGTTATGGTTATGTCATGGTCATGGTAGTTCTATGGTTATGGTCATGGTGGTTCTATGGTTATGATCATTGTCATGGTGGTTCTATGGTTTTCGTTATGGTCATGGTCATGGTGGTTCTATGGTTATGGTTATGTTATGGTTATGTTTATGTCATGGTCATGGTGGTTCTATGATTATGGTCATGGTGGTTCTATGGTTATGTTTATGTCATGGTCATGGTGGATCTATGATTATGGTTATGTCATGTTCATTGTGGTTCTATGGTTATGGTTATGTCATGGTGATGGTGGTTCTATGGCTATTGTCATGGTCATGGTGGTTCAATGGTTATGGTCATGGTGGTTTTATGGTCATGGTCATGGTGGTTCTATGGTTATGGTCATGGGGGTTCAATGGTTATGGTCATGGTGGCTCTATGGTTATGGCCATGGTCATGGTGGTTCAATGGTTATGGTCATGGTCATGGATGTTCAATGGTTATGGTTATTTCATGGTCATGGTGGTTCTATGGTTATGGTCATGGTCATGGTGGTTCTATGGTTATGGCCATGGTGGTTTTATGGTTATGGTCATGGTGGTTCTATGGTTATGGTCATGGTGGTTATATGGTTTTGGTTATGGTCATGGTCATGGTGGTTCTATGGTTATGGTCATGGTCATGGTGGTCCTAAGGTTATGGTCATGGTGGTTCTATGGATATGGTTATGTCATGGTGATTATGGTTATGGTCATGGTGGCTCTATGGTTATGGTCATGGTCATGGTGGTTTTATGGTTATGGTTATAGTCATAGTCATGGTGGTTCTATGGTTATGGTCATGGTGGTTCTATGGTTATGGTTATGGACATGGTCATGGTGGTTCTATGGTTATGGTCATGGTGGTTATATGGTTATGTTATGGCCATTATTATGGTGGTTCTATTGTTATGTTTGTGGTGGATCTATGGTTATGGTCATGGGGGTTCGATGGTTATGGTCATGGTGGCTCTATGGTTATGGCCATGGTCATGGTGGTTCAATGGTTATGGCCATGGTCATGGTGGTTCAATGGTTATTGTCATGGTCATGATGGTTCAATGGTTATGGTTATGTCATGGTCATGGTGGTTCTATGGTTATGGTCATGGTCACGGTGGTTCTATGGTTATGGTCATGGTGGTTCTATGGTTATGGTCATGGTGGTTCTATGGTTGTGGTTATGGTCATGGTGGTTCTATGCAAATGTTATGGCCATGGTTATGGTGGTTCTATGGTTATGGTTATGTTATGGTCATGGTGGTTCTATGGTTATGGTCATGGTCATGTTTATAGTCATGGTCGTGGTGGTTCTACATTTATGGTCATGGTTGTTCTATGGTTAAGGTCATGGTCATGGTGGTTATATGGTCATGGTGGTCCTAATGTTATGGTCATGGTCATGGTGGTTCTATAGTTATGGTTATGTCATGGTCATGGTAGTTCTATGGTTATGGTCATGGTGGTTCTATGGTTATGATCATTGTCATGGTGGTTCTATGGTTTTCGTTATGGTCATGGTCATGGTGGTTCTATGGTTATGGTTATGTTATGGTTATGTTTATGTCATGGTCATGGTGGTTCTATGATTATGGTCATGGTGGTTCTATGGTTATGTTTATGTCATGGTCATGGTGGATCTATGATTATGGTTATGTCATGTTCATTGTGGTTCTATGGTTATGGTTATGTCATGGTCATGGTGGTTCTATGGTTATGGTCATGGTCATGGTGGTTCTATGGTTATGGTTATGTCATGGTGATGGTGGTTCTATGGCTATTGTCATGGTCATGGTGGTTCAATGGTTATGGTCATGGTGGTTTTATGGTCATGGTCATGGTGGTTCTATGGTTATGGTCATGGGGGTTCAATGGTTATGGTCATGGTGGCTCTATGGTTATGGCCATGGTCATGGTGGTTCAATGGTTATGGTCATGGTCATGGATGTTCAATGGTTATGGTTATTTCATGGTCATGGTGGTTCTATGGTTATGGTCATGGTCATGGTGGTTCTATGGTTATGGCGGTTATATGGTTATGGTCATGGTCATGGTGGTTCTATGGTCATGGTCATGGTGGTTCTATGGTTATGGTCATGGTGGTTCAATGGTTATGGTCATGGTCATGGTGGTTCTATGGATATGGTTATGTCATGGTGATTATGGTTATGGTCATGGTGCTTCTATGGTTCTGGTCATGGTCATGGTGGTTTTATGGTTATGGTTATAGTCATAGTCATGGTGGTTCTATGGTTATGGTCATGGTGGTTCTATGGTTATGGTTATGGACATGGTCATGGTGGTTCTATGGTTATGGTCTTGGTGGTTATATGGTGATGTTATGGCCATTATTACGGTGGTTTTATTGTTATGATTGTGGTGGATTTATGGTTATGGTTATGGGGGTTCGATGGTTATGGTCATGGTGGCTCTATGGTTATGGCCATGGTCATGGTGGTTCAATGGTTATGGCCATGGTCATGGTGGTTCAAAGGTTATTGTCATGGTCATGATGGTTCAATGGTTATGGTTATGTCATGGTCATGGTGGTTCTATGGTTATGGTCATGGTGGTTCTATGGTTATGGTCATGGTGGTTATATGGTTATGTTATGGCCATTATTATGGTGGTTCTATTGTTATGTTTGTGGTGGATCTATGTTTATGGTCATGGGGGTTCGATGGTTATGGTCATGGTGGCTCTATGGTTATGGCCATGGTCATGGTGGTTCAATGGTTATGGCCATGGTCATGGTGGTTCAATGGTTATTGTCATGGTCATGATGGTTCAATGGTTATGGTTATGTCATGGTCATGGTGGTTCTATGGTTATGGTCATGGTCATGGTGGTTCTATGGTTATGGTCATGGTGGTTCTATGGTTATGGTCATTGTCATGGTGGTTCTATGGTTTTCATTATGGTCATGGTCATGGTGGTTCTATGGTTATGGTTATGTTATGGTTATGTTTATGTCATGGTCATGGTGGTTCTATGATTATGGTCATGGTCATGGTGGTTCTATGGTTATGTTTATGTCATGGTCATGGTGGATCTATGATTATGGTTATGTCATGTTCATTGTGGTTCTATGGTTATGGTTATGTCATGGTCATGGTGGTTCTATGGTTATGGTCATGGTGGTTCTATGGTTATGGTCATGGGGGTTCAATGGTTATGGTCATGGTGGCTCTATGGTTATGGCCATGGTCATGGTGGTTCAATGGTTATGGTCATGGTCATGGTCATGGTGGTTCTATGGTTATGGTTATGGTCATGGTGGTTCTATGGTTATGGTCATGGTCATGGTGGTCCTAAGGTTATGGTCATGGTGGTTCTATGGATATGGTCATGGTCATGGTGGTTTTATGGTTATGGTTACAGTCATGGTCATGGTGGTTCTATGGTTTTCATTATGGTCATGGTCATGGTGGTTCTATGGTTATGGTTATGTTATGGTTATGTTTATGTCATGGTCATGGTGGTTCTATGATTATGGTCGTGGTGGTTCTATGGTTATGTTTATGTCATGGTGATGGTGGTTCTATGGCTATTGTCGTGGTCATGGTGGTTCAATGGTTATGGTCATGGTGGTTTTATGGTCATGGCGGTTCTATGGTTATGGTCATGGGGGTTCAATGGTTATGGTCATGGTGGCTCTATGGTTATGGCCATGGTCATGGTCATGGTTCAATGGTTATGGTCATGGTCATGGATGTTCAATGGTTATGGTTATTTCATGGTCATGGTGGTTCTATGGTTATGGTCATGGTCATGGTGGTTCTATGGTTATGGTCATGGTGGTTATATGGTTATGGTTATGGTCATGGTGGTTCTATGGTTATGGCCATGGTCATGGTGGTCCTAAGGTTATGGTCATGGTCATGGTGGTTCTATGGTTATGGTCATGGTGGTTATATGGTTATGGTTATGGTCATGGTCATGGTGGTTCTATGGTTATGGTCATGGTCATGGTGGTCCTAAGGTTATGGTCATGGTGGTTCTATGGATATGGTTATGTCATGGTGATTATGGTTATGGTCATGGTGCTTCTATGGTTCTGGTCATGGTCATGGTGGTTTTATGGTTATGGTTATAGTCATGGTCATGGTGGTTCTATGGTTATGGTCATGGTGGTTCTATGGTTATGGTCATGGTGTTTATATGGTTATGTTATGGCCATTATTATGGTGGTTCTATTGTTATGTTTGTGGTGGATCTATGGTTATGGTCTTGGGGTTCGATGGTTATGGTCATGGTGGCTCTATGGTTATGGCCATGGTCATGGTGGTTCAATGGTTATGGCCATGGTCATGGTGGTTCAATGGTTATTGTCATGGTCATGATGGTTCAATGGTTATGGTTATGTCATGGTCATGGTCGTTCTATGGTTATGGTCATGGTCATGGTGGTTCTATGGTTATGGTCATGTTGGTTCTATGGTTATGGTCATGGTGTTTATATGGTTATGTTATGGCCATTATTATGGTGGTTCTATTGTTATGCTCGTGGTGGATCTATGGTTATGGTCATGGGGGTTCGATGGTTATGGTCATGGTGGCTCTATGGTTATGGCCATGGTCATGGTGGTTCAATGGTTATGGCCATGGTCATGGTGGTTCAATGGTTATTGTCATGGTCATGATGGTTCAATGGTTATGGTTATGTCATGGTCATGGTGGTTCTATGGTTATGGTCATGGTCATGGTGGTTCTATGGTTATGGTCATGGTGGTTCTATGGTTATGGTCATGGTGGTTATATGGTTATGTTATGGCCATTATTATGGTGGTTCTATTGTTATGCTCGTGGTGGATCTATGGTTATTGTAATGGGGGTTCGATGGTTATGGTCATGGTGTCTCTATGGTTATGTCATGGTCATGGTGGTTCTATGGTTATGGCCATGGTCATGGTGGTTATATGGTTATGGTTATGGTCATGGTGGTTCTATGGTTATGGTCATGGTGGTCCTCAGGTTATGGTCATGGTCATGGTGATTCTATGGTCATGGTCATGGTGGTTCTATGGTTATGGTCATGGTGGTTCTATGGATATGGTTATGTCATGGTGATTATGGTTATGGTCATGGTCATGGTGCTTCTATGGTTATGGTCATGGTCATGGTGGTTTTATGGTTATGGTTATAGTCATGGTCATGGTGGTTTTATGGTTATGGTTATAGTCATGATCATGGTGATTCTATGGTCATGTTCATGGTGGTTCTATGGTTACGGTCATTGTATTGGTGGTTCAATGGTTGTGGTTATGGTCATGGTGGTTCTATGGTTATGGTTATGTCATGGTCATGGTGATTCTATGGTTATGGTTATGTCATGGTCATGGTGGTTCAATGTTTATTGCCATGGTCATGTTGGTTCTATGGTTATAGTCATGGTCATGGTGGTTCAATGGTTATGGTCATGGTCATGGTGGTTCTATGGTCATGGTCATGGTGGTTATATGATTATGTTATGGCCATTATTATGGTGGTTCTATTGTTATGGTTGTGGTGGATCTACGGTTATGGTCATGGTGGTTCGATGGTTGTGGTTGGGGCGGCAGCGTAGCCTAGTGGTTGGACTAGTAACCGGAAGGTTGCAAGATCAAACTCCCGAGCTGACAAGGTACAAATCTGTCATTCTGCCCCTGAACAGGCAGTTAACCCACTGTTCCTCAGCCGTCATTGAAAATAAGAATTTGTTCTTAACTGACTTGCCTAGTTAAATAAAGGTAAAATAAAAAATAAAAATAAAAGTGGTCATGGATGGTTCTATGATTTTGGTTATGGTCATGGTGGTTATATGGTTATGTTATGGCCAGTATTATGGTGGTTCTATGGTTGTGGTTGTGTTATGGTCATCGTTGATCTACGATTTATGGTCATGGTGGTTCTATAGGTTATGGTCCTGGTGGTTCTATGGTTCAGGTCATTTTGGTTCAACGTTTATGGTCATGGTGGTTCTATGGTCATGGTGGTTCTATTGTTATGGTCGTGGTGGATCTACGGTTATGGTCATGGTGGTTCGATGGTTGTGGATAAGGTCGTGGTGGTTCTATGCTTATGGTTATGGTCATGGTGGTTCTATGATTTTGTTTATGGTCAAGGTGGTTATATGGTTATGATATGGCCATTATTACGGTGGCTCTATGGTTATGGTCATGGTGGATCTACGGTTATGGTCATGGTGGTTCGATGGTTGAGGTCATAGTTATGGTCATGGTAGTTCTATGATTGTGGTTATGGTCGTGGTGGTTCTATGGTTATGGTCATGGTGGTTCTATGGTTATGTTATGGCCATTATTATGGTGGTTCTATGGTTGTGGTCGTTCTACGGTCTATGGTCATTTATGAACATTTGACATCTTGGCAATGTTCTGCATATAATCTCCACCCGGCACAGCCAGAAGAGGACTGGCCACCCCTCATAGCCTGGTTCCTCTCTAGGTTTCTTCCTAGGTTTTGACCTTTCTAGGGAGTTTTTCCTAGCCACTGTGCATCTACACCTGCATTGATTGCTGTTTGGGGTTTGAGATATCAGCTGTTGAAAATTAGGGCTATATAAATACATTTGATTAGATATGGTTATGGCCATGTGTCATGAGAGGCGGACCAAAACGCAGTGTGGTTATAGTTCATGGTTCTTTAATAAGAAAACTCAAACATGAACAAACTACAAAACAATAAACGTGAAAACCATAACAGTCCTAACTGGTGCATAAAACACAAAGACAGGAAACAATCACCCACAAAATACCCAAAGAATATGGCTGCCTAAATATGGCTCCCAATCATAGACTACGATAAACACCTGCCTCTGATTGAGAACCAATCCAGGCAACCATAGACTTACCTAGACACCTAAAATAACAGAACCCCATAAATCTACAAAAAACCCTACACAAGAAAAAACACATAAATCACCCATGTCACACCCTGGCCTAACCAAAATAATAAAGAAAACAAAGATAATTAAGGCCAGGGTGTGGCAGTCCCCCCCCCCCCCAAAGGTGCGGACTCCTGGCCGCACACCTAAACCCATAGGGGTGGGTCTGGGTGGGCGTCTGTCCACGGTGGCGGCTCTGGCGCGGGACGTGGATCCCACTCCACCATAGTCTTAGTCCATTTTTGTAGCATCCTAGGAACGGCGACCCTCGCCGCTGACCTAGGATTGGCAGCACTACTAAATGGCCCCACTGGACTGAGGAGCAGCTCCGGACTGAGGTAGCTCAGGACTGAGAGGTAGCTCAGGCTGGTTGACGGCTCTGGCAGCTTCTGGCTGAATGGCGGCTCTGGCGGATCCTGGCTGAATGGCGGCTCTGGCGGATCCTGGCTGATTGTCGGCTCTGGCGGATCCTGGCTGAATGGCGGCTCTGGCAGATCCTGGCGGCTCTGGTGGATCCTGGCTGAATGGCGGCTCTGGCGGATCCTGGCTGACTGGCGGATCTGGCGGATCCTGGTTGACTGGCGGCTCTGGACAGACGGGAGACTCTGGCGGCTCTGGACAGACCGGAGACTCTGGCGGCTCTGGACAGACCGGAGACTCTGGCGGCTCTGGACAGACCGGAGACTCTGGCGGCTCTGGACAGACCGGAGACTCTGGCGGCTCTGGACAGACCGGAGACTCTGGCGGCTCTGGACAGACCGGAGACTCTGGCGGCTCTGGACAGACCGGAGACTCTGGCGGCTCTGGACAGACCGGAGACTCTGGCGGCTCTGGACAGACCGGAGACTCTGGCGGCTCTGGACAGACCGGAGACTCTGGCGGCTCTGGACAGACCGGAGACTCTGGCGGCTCTGGACAGACCGGAGACTCTGGCGGCTCTGGACAGACCGGAGACTCTGGCGGCTCTGGACAGACCGGAGACTCTAGCGGCTCTGGACAGACGAGGCGCACTGTAGGCCTGGTGCATGGTGCCAGCGCTGGTGGTACTGGGCCGAGGACACGCAGCTCAGGGCGAGTGTGGGGAGGAGAAACAGGGAGAACTGGGCTCTGGACACGCATAGGAAGCCTGATGCGGGGGGCTGCCACCGGAGGGCTGGTGCATGTAGGTGGCACTGGATAGACCGGATAGGCTCTTGAGCACCGAGCCTGCCCAACCTTACCTGGCTCGATGCCCACTCTAGCCCGGCCGATCTGAGGAGCTGGAATGTAGCGCACTGGGCTATGCACCCGCACTGGAGACACCATGCGCTCCACAGCATAACACGGTGCCTGCCCGGTCTCTCTCGCTCTCTGGTAAGCACAGGAAGTTGGCGCAGGTCTCCTACCTGGCTTCGCCATAATTCCTGTGTGCCTCCCCGCAATACTTTTTAGGGGCTGACTCTCGGGCTTCCTACCGCGCCGCCGTGCTCGTTTCTCCAACTCCATTCTCCTGTAACCCTCCTCACACTGCTCCAGTGAATCCCAGGCGGGCTCCGGCACTCTCCCTGGGTCGACCGCCCACCTGTCTATCTCTTCCCAAGTCGTATAGTCCAGATTTTGCTCCCAAGTCCAATAATCCTGACATCGCTGCTCCCTCCTACCGCTGCTTGTCACCACACTGCTTGGTCCTGTTATGGTGGGTGATTCTGTCACGGCTTTCTTCCTGGGAAGGAGAGGCGGATCAAAACGCAGCGTGGTTATAGTTCATGGTTCTTTAATAAGAAAACTTAAACATGAACAAACTACAAAACAATAAACGTGAAAACCGTAACAGTTCTAACTGGTGCATAAAACACAAAGACATGAAACAATCACCCACAAAATACCCAAAGAATATGGCTGCCTAAATATGGCTCCCAATCAGAGACAACGATAAACACCTGCCTCTGATTGAGAACCAATCCAGGCAACCATAGACTTACCTAGACACCTAAATGAACACAACCCCATAAATCTACAAAAAACCCTAGACAAGCAAACACATAAATCACCCATGTTACACCCTGGCCTAACTAAAATAATAAAGAAAACAAAGATAATTAAGGCCAGGGCGTGACGCCATGATCATGGTGGTTCTGTGGTTATGGCCATGGTCATGTTGTGGCTGTTCTATTGTTGTGGTTATGGACATTGTCATGTTGGTTCTATGGTTATGGTTATGGTCGGTGGTGATGATGGTGGAGAATCTGCCTCAATAGTATTGCTCTCTGATACCCCTCATGTAACTTCCAAGCCACAATCCATCCTCTAATTAGTTTGCACAGTTTGTCCACTAACTGTAAAAGATTCTACCGGGCTATCTAAGGAATTAGATGGAGTATAAATATGGCTTAGTGTTCGTTTTCAGCTTCTGTCTGCACCATCTGTTTTGCTGTCTGACCACATTTCCACTTGTCTGCCTGCCTTCTAGCCAACCTTCCTTCCTTTCTGTTTGTCTGTCTTCTTGAATCCTTTCCCACTCTTGTTGTCTCTATATCTCCATGCTGGCGTGTATGCTGCTTGATTGCAGGCATCCTTGTGAGTCTGCCCTCCTGCTTGGCCTCTCTGCGTCTCTACCTGCTTACATGCTAGTCTGCCTGCCGCCTCCTAGCCGGTGTTTGGTAGTCCAACACATGCACCATGGGCTAGCCTGTATGCTGCTTGCCTGCAGGTGATCATGTCCTTCTGTTTGCGTTTGATTCTCTGCCTGCCTGCTTGCTTGTCTGTCTGTGTCACTCTACCTGCTTGCATGCTAGTCTTCCTGCGGCCTGCCTGCTAGCCGGTGCTCTGTACAGGCCAACACAAGCATGTGGGGCTTAGCCAAGGCCGGCCACGGCCCTCATTATTAAAAGCGATGGCCAGGGCTCAGGGTCTGTCTGCACAAACACAGAGTGACGGAGAGGGGGAAAGGGAAACCGGCTCGCAGGGGATGAGGTTTCAATAAACGTCAGGCAGCGTCGGCTCTGTTTGGACTGCAAATTATTGCTGGCTGATGGTCTATTATTTTACAACCGAAGATCGCTGTCGAGAGAAAGGTAGAAGGGGGAATGAGAGAGGGAAATAAAAAACTCCGAAAGGCCGCCAAAGGGGAAAAAGGGTTACAAAATACTATAATAATCTCAGAAAATATTACTGGAGTGGCTGCAGCTCTAGCTAAGAATAGGCCAGAGAGTGCCTGGGGCTGATTTAACAGTAGATCGGAGAGAAGGTGGGGAGTCATGTGAGAGTCTTATAAAATCAACACCTTGTAGCAAAATAAGTTGCCTCAATTACTTCAAAGAAAATAAAAGACATTTGTCACTTTCGTATTACTTCCACTCTTCTATTGCCTTGGGGGATTTGGACCATTTTAACTAATGGAGAACATGCATGGATATGTCACTCAAGGATGGGTTTATGTTACTATTGCTGAATCTTTGTGATAAATAGTCCTTTATGGAGTATCAGCATGTGAAGTGTACCAGTTTTTGGTCATTATCCGTTTTATGGAGACATACATTTGTGAAATGAACACAAAAGCTTGACTCCATTATATTTGACTCGATAATATAACTCCTCCAAAAGTGATTTTCTTAGCCAGACAGCGAGACCAGAAGTACCTGTGCCGTCTGGGTCTGTGTGTTTTTCTACCCATGTTCCACTGAGCGAGACTACACGAGGAAGGCATCTGAGTGCCAGTGTGTGTGCTGTCTGCAGTTTCGTAACAGCGAACCGCGAATAGGTTTAAAAAGTCAACTAGCCGACAGGGAAAAGTCGTTTTCTTACCTCAATAAAATTAGTTTGGATTTTAGTGTTTTTCTAACACTCTTGTACTCCCTTAGTATTCTAGAACGCACCCAGTCTGGGAAGAAAAAAAAGGTGTAACTTATAATGGGCGGGCCTCACTGGTGATTCCAGGCAAATTAAAACGCAACATTATATGGCCGGGCCAAGGTTAGGCTGCGTTTGTTGGGAAGCTGTTACAGCCATTTTTTTCTAGCCTCTCAATTGAGGTAATAAATTGAGGCTGATGGCTAATTTTAGGCGAAACCCAATACCTCTCGGTAAATTACGGGCCTAGCGAGACCTTTTAATCAAACTGCGTCTGGCGCTGTCGCCGATATAGAAATAAGCTGCATGATTTTTTTTTTTCTCAGGAAATAAATCTCTTGAGAATCTGTGTTCAGAAGTACTGTAGCCAGCGTCAGTCATGTTTCCGCCTCCCTGGGACAACAAGAGGGAGACGGGCCACTTTGGCTTGGCACTGTGCAATGGCTGGTTTTAGTCAAGTCTGATTGCATGTGCAGCCTCAGTATTGAGCCATTATAGTGTGCTTACAATATGTGACTGCAGAGGTTTATAACAAAGGGAGCAGAGATATAAACATAGGTTACACTAGGGCAAGAGGTGGTTGACAATGCCACTTCTCAAAGATCGATAGTGGTTGTATAAGAATAGAGTTGCTTGAATGGAATACACAATGTACAATGTATCGTGCTCAGTATATGAACATATCTTCTCATTCTCAGACTGTTATCTTAAACCCAACAAAATGTGCACGTCAAGTAAAAGAAAATCTGAATAGTCTCATGTAAAATATCCCAGTCAAAACACATTCATGAAGGTCTATGATATACTGAACACCCATTTCACATTTACCCCAGGGCTATCGGAGGCAGAAGAAACATTTTACAGGACTACAGCTTCTCAGAAACGTAGCTGGATGCCAAAAGCCACATCTCGTCCGCAGTCTCACAATCAACGGGTGATACCTAATAATTACACTGTGGAACCCAGTAAAGGTCTAATCTGCTCCTGTAGCCTTTGAGAATGTACACGACACGCTCAGAGTAGCTGTCAACTCTTTCCCCAAGGTTCATGCGTGAGACTTCTGGGTTTCAGCAACAGAGGAAAAACTGAAAGTTGACTGCCACTGCAATAAACGTATTGTCTTACTTAATGAGATGGAAACGTGTGAATGATTACCAGCTATATAGAACCATGCTCAGCAGTCTGGTGTGGGTAGGATTAGTTTGAGCTGTTGTGGTCGTAAAGTAGATATCCAGGCTTCCCCTTAAATAAAACTGAGGTACACAGTATAAGGGAATTCGCTGGACTATGTATGAGAGTGCATGTGTCAGGGAAAATGTGAGCCAGATTAGGGATTAAGTCTTTGTGTTTGGTTTCGATTTGTTTTACCCCGTTGGAGCACTTTGAGTGCCTGGTCTAACCAAAGATCCCACATTTGGTCAAGTGTTATCTGATTGGGAAAAAGCTCTCAGGATCAAGAACACTTTTCTGTTGCCTAATAGAAACTTACCTCCAGGAACCATGAAGCCTTTGCTGCTGTTTGAGGATATTTGGAAGTGGATATGACAGTAATTATATTGTGCATCGATTATGACATTGCTACAAACCAATTAGAGGCAATCTCCTTTGAACAATCACAAGACAATTAAAGCAAAAGACCTAAAATACCGTTTTGAGAAAATATTTTCTTGTACCTTAAAATAGCCATAATGAGGGCATGAAAACAATACTGAATTGTTTGACCTTTTTAATCATTTGTAATTGTATCCAGAGAGTACAGATCAACAGCACCTGTCCCACATTTTGAGAGTAACACACAGCTTCTGTCAAAACCATTGGACAGAGGAGTGAGGGGGGCGAGTTGGTGAACTATTGGTTGGGAATATCTGCTTTACGATTAGTTAGTCCTTCACCAACGTGTTTTTGCATTTGCCTATTAAAACATCCTGGAGCTATTGAAGGCATTGATATCTCAGGACCATCTCAGGACAATCTCAGGACTATCTCAGGACTATCTCAGGACTATCTCAGGACAATCTCAGGACAATCTCAGGACAATCTCAGGACAATCTCAGGACTATCTCAGGACTATCTTAGGACAATCTCAGGACTATCTCAGGACAATCTCAGGACTATCTCGGGACAATCTCGGGACTATCTCGGGACTATCTCAGGACAATCTCAGGACAATCTCAGGACAATCTCAGGACAATCTCAGGACTATCTCAGGACAATCTCAGGACAATCTCAGGACAATCTCAGGACTATCTCAGGACAATCTCAGGACAATCTCAGGACAATCTCAGGACAATCTCAGGACTATCTCAGGACTATCTCAGGACTATCTCAGGACAATCTCGGGACAATCGGGACTATCAGGACTATCTCAGGACAATCTCAGGACTATCTCAGGACAATCTCAGGACAATCTCAGGACAATCTCAGGACAATCTCAGGACTATCTCAGGACTATCTCAGGACAATCTCAGGACTATCTCGGGACAATCTCGGGACTATCTCGGGACTATCTCAGGACAATCTCAGGACTATCTCAGGACAATCTCAGGACTATCTCGGGACAATCTCGGGACAATCTCAGGACAATCTCAGGACAATCTCAGGACTATCTCAGGACAATCTCAGGACAATCTCAGGACTATCTCAGGACAATCTCAGGACAATCTCGGGACAATCTCGGGACTATCTCGGGACTATCTCGGGAAAATCTCGGGACTATCTCGGGACAAGGACTATCTCGGGACAATCTCGGGACTAGGACTATCTCAGGACAATCTCAGGACAATCTCAGGACAATCTCAGGACAATCTCAGGACTATCTCAGGACAATCTCAGGACAATCTCAGGACTATCTCAGGACAATCTCAGGACAATCTCAGGACTATCTCAGGACAATCTCAGGACAATCTCAGGACTATCTCAGGACAATCTCAGGACAATCTCAGGACTATCTCGGGACTATCTCGGGACTATCTCGGGACAATCTCGGGACTATCTCGGGACAATCTCGGGACTATCTCGGGACTATCTCGGGACTATCTCGGGACTATCTCGGGACAATCTCGGGACTATCTCGGGACAATCTCGGGACAATCTCAGGACAATCTCAGGACTATCTCAGGACTATCTCAGGACAATCTCAGGACAATCTCAGGACTATCTCAGGACAATCTCAGGACAATCTCAGGACAATCTCAGGACTATCTCAGGACAATCTCAGGACTATCTCAGGACTATCTCAGGACTATCTCAGGACAATCTCAGGACAATCTCAGGACAATCACAGGACTATCTCAGGACAATCTCAGGACAATCTCAGGACTATCTCAGGACAATCTCAGGACAATCTCAGGACTATCTCAGGACTATCTCAGGACTATCTCAGGACTATCTCAGGACAATCTCAGGACAATCTCAGGACTATCTCAGGACTATCTCAGGACTATCTCAGGACTATCTCAGGACAATCTCAGGACAATCTCAGGACAATCTCAGGACTATCTCAGGACTATCTCAGGACTATCTCAGGACTCTCTCAGGACTATCTCAGGACTATCTCAGGACAACATTTGAGTCCTGCTTCTCCCTGCTTTTAAAGAAGCTGGTGAACTTCCACTATAGAAAACATGACGAAATGATGGGAGGAAGGCTTTCCAAGTTAGAATGACACCAATGACACACAAGCCATGTGATATGCTGGGAAAGAACCACGTTTTGAAGACCATCGTCCTTTAGGCTGCGGTGTGATTATGGCTCGTGCTCACGTAAAGAAGATTGAGACTCTTTAGCCTTTCATTTCATGTTGCCTTGATATCGTTTGAATAGATTTCTCTGGATTTCTCATGCATATATATATATTTTTTACATTGAAATGAGGTCTTTAGATTTTTTTATATTGCCCGAACTCTTGATTTATTCCTCAGTCTGTGATTATTACAATTATGTGGCTTTTTAATTGACGGATATCATATTTATGTTTTCGGAAAAAAAGAGAGGTTGTAGAGGTTGCCAGGGACAATGATGTTTTTATGGGAGGATGGTGGGTATTTGGGCATACGTGCTGTTGCAGTTGTACCTGTGTGTGTGTGTTTGGGTGCATGTTTGCATGCATGGGTGTGTGTTCGCACTTATTTGCATGTGTGTGGGTGAGTGTTTGCTTGTGTATGTGCGTGTTTGTGTTTTGATATGGGTGTAGGGGGTATGGGTGTGATTTAGAGCACCTGTCCTGTCACGTCACTCATGCTGCTGTTTGTTGCCTGCTCGGAACCTTCCGGATGACATCATCAAACAACACGGGAAGAGGCCAAGACGCCTGCGGTGGGATGGCTGGAGCGGATCCTGTTTGTGTGTGTGTCTCCTGGTGACCCACTCTCCACAGTCCTAAAAATAAAGACACCTCCGTCCTGCAGTTCTAGGCAAAGTATGACAATATAAACCAACTTGAATCATACCAAGGGCTAATTATTGTTCCATAAGTCACAGTTAAAAGAACTTTTGTGTATACTGAATGTTTGTGTATATATCCTGGCCTCTTGTCTGCCGGTTTTCTATACAAGGACACACTCTCTGTTCTCAACAGTTGTCTGCCTAGAGGATGTGGTTCCTGACTCACTATATAGCAGCCTAGGAGTCAATTGAATCTCAACTATCAAACTACCTCTACCCACATGTGTCCATTCCTCCTCTGTCTGTACAGTAAAAGGTTCATGTCTCTGTCAATTCCCCCGCTCTGTCAAGAAGCATAAGGACATTGGTTATTTTGTGTTTACCACAGGGTAGATTACAGAGGATATGCACAGTTTCCACCTGCTAATCAACATGTAAGTGTTCTTCCACCTACTACCTCATATTTGTCAGGATTGGTATAATGACTCGTCTATCTTACACACCCACCACCTCATTTCCTGTTCCCGAAAAATTCTCCTGCCTGAAACTTAGCTTGAGCTGAAAAAATGTCACAGTGAGATGCAAATGTAAGAAAATAGAACAAATAACAAATAACTAACCACATCTTAATCTAAACAAAATATATTGAATTTCAGGTGACTTATTATGCAAAGGAGACAGATTGGACTGCCCAAACATACTATCCCAGCATGCTTTGCATGACCATAAAAATATCACAATTTCAAGAAGTATACACTTTTGGAGAAAACTGTACAAAGTCAGATAGACCTAAAATGTTAAAGAAACATTATGGGATGGAGACCAAATGGAAAAAGGTGTGTGTGTGTGTGCATGTGTGCGCCACTGCATGTGTATCTGTGCCTGTGCACTTGCATGTGAGTATGCATGTACCTATATTTTTATGTGTGAATCTGGCCACATGCCTGTTTTTTTATTTCGTTCCGTGACGGCGGAGCGCGGCTGACAAAGAAGAGGGACTGTTTCGATCCGGTAAGTCAGCGAAGAACTCGTGCTCCCTTAATGACAGTGAAAACAAACAGTAGTGAATGGGTGCTTGGTCCCTCCTGAAACCACAGGCCCCTTACGGGAAGAGCCTGTCCAGTCCAGGGCTAGGCCTACAGGAAAACCCCGGCGCCAAGGAGTTAAAATGCCCCCAGTGTGTGTGTGTGTGTGTGTGTGTGTGTGTGTGTGTGTGTGTGTGTGTGTGTGTGTGTGTGTGTGTGTGTGTGTGTGTGTGTGTGTGTGTGTGTGTGTGTGTGTGTGAGACCTACAAGGCTGCAGGGGATCAGCTGGGAAACAGACAGTGCAGCCAGAGAGGTATCACGAGGGGAGACTTCCCAATCACGAACAGCAACAATATTATCCTGCCATTGACTGACACACTGTGATTTATGAGTCCAGGGGAAGGGTAAACTGGCTTCATGTCCTGAATATGAAGAACATATACCAAGGACCCAATTCACTGTAATAGTATACGTGTTTGTAATGTAAGATGATAAGCAAGGATAAAAGTTCAACTTTAATTTAGGTTTTCTTTTGTCGTTCTAGAAGTGGTAGAATATGAGCAACTGAAGCATGGGTACGAGTGGAGAAGGTGAGTTGATACGGTACAGTATGTGTGTGTGTGTGTTTGTCAGAGTGGTGCTGAACATATGTTTGTACGTGCGTGTGCTTTCACTGCTCTGCCACTATCTCTCTGTATTAGATCCTTTACAGTGTACAGATCTGATGCTTGGCTAAAAACGATGTATCTTTCTCTTCCAAACAGCCTTGGCAGGCCTACTGAGATGCCAGCTTTCCAAGGTTCATGGATGTGTACTGTCTGATCTGTTCCACTCCCACTTCCAAACAGCTGTTGTTTTTGGACCTGGGCCAACAGAGAGGATCAAATGTGGCTCAAAACAAACTTTTTCAAAACACCCTGCAGCATCGAATGTCTCTACTGTGACAAAGCAAACATTAGCAGGAATGGAGGTGCATTCCACCTTGTTTATGGGCAATTGATGTGATGTGTTATGTCGGTATCCAAGGATAATATTTTATATAAAAAATGTGTAAATATAAAATATCTTCTTACAGCACATTTCAACACGTCCTCCTCTGTTTGGCACCGTATTTCATTTATCACAAAGCATTTTATGAAACTGGTGTAGAGCGTAAGAAAACTGCGAATATTTAACTCTGGCATACATCGACAAGGGTATGTGATTATATCATGAAATATTGTCCAAATATTGAGATGGAAAGGAATCTTTAAAAAAAGACTTTGTCTGCACATTTGAAAAACACTAACGTCATATGGTCCAACCGACATTACAACCCACATTACAACCCACATTACAACCCACATAACATTGTTTTTATCCATGTGTCATTACATGGCATCAAAGCCGACACTGTGGAGGACCCCCCCCCCCAATCAAGATAATCAAATCTCCCACAAATCTTCGCAAATCTCACATCTCTGTACACAATCCTCTGTCATTTTCAATGTAATTTGCTACCACCACTAAAAACCTATTAAAATTGTGTATAACTATAAAATTGTTTATTTGTTATTAAAGATTAAGGTGCGTATGAAACGTAGAGTTAAAAGACACTTTATGCCAATTATGCCTGTTTTCAGTCACTCACCAACCTACAATGATGATGTCTTCCTATTTGCATAACATGGTAAGCAGACGAGAGGACAAGATAACTTGCCATGACAGTCCGACTAAGGGGCAGTTTAGGAGAATTTAGAGTACACATTATCCATGTCGATAGCTGGGCTTATTAGCTACACCATTATACAGGTTACTGTGAATAAAAGTACTACTCTTTAGCTAGCTAGATTATTATTATTAAGCATATTCGCTAGCTAGCTGAGCTCGCTTGCTCATTAGCCATAGCTGACAGGCTTAACTGCTTTCTTATTAGCTAATGTTTTCTAGCTGGCTTGCTAAATAGCTTTCTAGATAGCTATGTTTTTTAGTTGAAATGGGCTGGAACCCTCATGCATGAAGTTGGCTACATCCCTAGCCAGTTCATGTATGATCAGACACTGTTTGTTAGGCTGGGCTGGGCTGGTTTGTGGACACTCCAAGCTGTTAGATGACACGTGTTAGCCAATAGTGTAGGGTAATCTGCAATAAAATGTTTCAACAACAAGATGATGAATGCCTGAAATGCCTGCATTAAAATAAGGTTTTGAAATAAACTACAGCTCAAGTCTCAATCATTTCAGATTTGCAGTCATATGAGGGGAACTAAACCCCATTTTGCAAGGTCAAATCTGTGTGCGGTAAAATCTGTAGAAATCTGTAATAATGTCTTCCTAGCACACCATGTACCTGCCAAATAAATATTTATTTGCTAGTAAAACTAAATGCATGCTCTTCAATCGATCACTGCCCGCACCTGCCTGCCGGTCCAGCATCACTACTCTGGACGGCTCTGACTTAGAATACGTGGGCAATTACAAATACCTAGGTGTCTGGTTAGACTGTAAACTCTCCTTCCAGACTTACATTAAGCATCTCCAATCCAACATTAAATCTAGAATCGGCTTCCTATATCGCAACAAAGCATCCTTCACTCATGCTGCCAAACATACCCTCGTAAAACTGACCAACCTACCGATCCTCGACTTCGGCGACGTCATCTGTAATATAGCCTCCAACACTCTACTCAACAAATCGGATGCAGTCTATCACAGTGCCATCCGTGTTGTCACCAACTGATGATTTCTCTGGTGAGATTCAGCCACTTGCGAATTGATGGAAAATGATAAAAACTCAGAGCAAAAAAAAAATGTATTGGTCAAATACTTGTGGAAGGTTGGCTTCCCTTGGCATCCATGAATACACGCCACTGATAGACAGTTCCTATAAAATGTGTGTTACCAAGTGAGTACCGCAATATGGCTGCCTGCAATTGATCCATTTTCTGCATTTCTCAATGTGTATGCATCTGAAATAGTCTGTAAATTCAAATTTAAAAAAAATATTTTGTTATTAATAAGCAAAAAAGTAAGAAATATAGCAAATTAGGACTTAACATGCAAATGCAATTAAACATATATTTTCAGTTTTCAACTGTCATTAATTCATAGACAAGACTTGTGAAAAGATAAAACACGTATTTAAATGTTCAGTAACACCTTTTTGTCACTTTTGAATGGAAATAATATGAACTATGATGTGTGTGCACTCTGGAGGTTAGTTCCACTGCTGGTCACTCTCCTATGTTTTAAACCAGCTGGTTTGTTCAACCTGAAAGTGATGCAAGAGAGGTTAATGTTGCACTATGTTGTATGCAGAGATGTGTCATTTAAAATTAAAAAAAGAAGTCAACAAAGGCAACAACAAAAGAATCACAGCCAGAACAAAAATAATGCATATAATCAGTTCTGAAACAAGAAGGTTTCAATTCTATATTGATCAAATTGTGTAAAGTAGACAGACTGCGAAACAGTGGGGAAGACACAGAAAGAGTCATCCATAGAGTTCACGTGCCTTTTCATGTGGTGAAACTTCACATAGTTCCATCACCGCGCCCTGGGCTGTCCTCCGAACCCACAAAAAAAAAAAAAAAGAAGACTATCCTGGGTTCTAGACCTGTCGTCAGGGTGTAAAATACCCCCTCTCTGTTGTGCTTCCTCCCTGTGGAACTTGTGTTCTCCCCGCTGTCTGTCTCTCTCTCTCTCTCTCTCTCTCTCGCTCTCTGATCCTGTTCCGCTCCCTGTCTCCCTTACACCCTAGTGTGAGACACCCTGATGATGGGACTTTACCGTGTCGGGGGCTGATGACGTCACTGTGAAAATAAACCTGGTCTAAAAATAGCCTTGTGACGTCAGGTGTTGATACACCCACAGTTTACAGGGACAGCTCGATGACGAGAGTGTGTCAGAGTTCTGGTAGCACAGTCACACCTCCCAGACTCCCTGTCTGTGTGTAAATAAAACACTGGATCCTCTGTGTGTGTGTGTGTGTGTGTGTGTGGGGGGGGGGGGTTTCGCTGAGATGGAAAGCAATACAATATCTTGTTAAATCATGCTCAACACCCGGTTGGTTGATTTAGGTAAATGCCAATGTCATGAAAGATGATATCATAGAGCAACTATTATTTAGCTAATCAGTTGCTTGGAAAGCACACATTGTTAAGCCATTGGAAATATATCTATTTAAAAAAAAGTATAGTTCTTGCCAAGCAGAACTATCTTCTCATCTGCCTGCCTGTGTTGCGCTCAAGTAGCAGGAGTCCTAGTCATTACAGGTAGAGACAGAGTTTTGGTCTACGAGTCCAGGCAACATTACCACAGAGAAAAAACATGCTTTGTCACTCA
Source organism: Oncorhynchus masou masou (assembly GCF_036934945.1). Classification (NCBI taxonomy): domain Eukaryota; kingdom Metazoa; phylum Chordata; class Actinopteri; order Salmoniformes; family Salmonidae; genus Oncorhynchus; species Oncorhynchus masou. The sequence continues at coordinate 36,036,322 of NC_088242.1, read as the reverse complement.
GTAATATCTCACACCTTCGACACACATATTAAGAAGATAAACAAGACCCTGACAATCACGCCACTTCTTCACTCTTTCCAGAGATGATCTGAGTTGACCCTGCTGAGGGAAACTATATTTGTTATAATTCTGCCCATAACACTAGTTTTGGAGTTACAGCACGTGCAGCGACCACAGCAGCTCTCCTAGAGAGTTTTAATATGTGCTCTGCTTTGAGGTTGTAATGTTCTTTAGCAGGTTGTTCTAAGCTGTTTTTCTGTGTAACCACACTTGGTACTGCCAAGTGGGTAGGCTAATATGTACATGGTGTGGCCTAGATGTGTCTTCTCTGACTAGCATGTTGTTATATCTCAGGTTTATGGTAACCATGCACAATACCACAGAGAGATGGGTGCTCTCTCTCATGCGTGCCACCACTGACCGCAAATGTCAAGGAGTTATGCTAACGCAATGCATTTTGGGAAATTATCTACCCAATAAGAGGGAATGGAAAACCCAAAATGAGGTGGTAGGGATTTTTATGACTTGTCGCTCTCATGGTATTGACGTCTACCTACGATTCTGGAGTCCAAGAGCAAGTCACTGATTGGCACATCTAACCTCATACCGCCTGTATTGAAAAAGTGATGCGGCGTGGGAAAGCGATCCCATCTCCTTACCTGATTGATGCTTCCTTAAAGGTTGTGTACCTCCTCTACCTCGGTCTGCCAAACTGGCCTTAGACCAACTTAGGGGAGCCGGCTAGATCTCCGACCCTGTCTTATGAGCCTATTCCTTCTCCATGTGTTGACACATTTGTTGTGGAGTGTCAATAAGTCATCTCTTAATGTCTTCCAGCATATCATCATGCGTGCCTCTGGGAAGGCTTTCCACAGTCCTGGCAAGTGCCATGCAATAATAAATGAGAACGGTGATTATATTGCGTATAAGCAGTATCCACAGTAGCATGTTAGAGTAATGATAGCGTAATGGGCCTCTGCCTGAGTAACTGAGAACGGATTCATCCCATGCCCCATCCAGGAAGATGAGCGAGCGAAAGAGAGAGAGAGACAACAAAAGGGCAACCAGTGGAGAACAAACACCATTGTAAATACAACCTATGTTTATCTGTTTATTTATTTTCCCGTTCGTACTTATTATGACACTGCACATAGCCAATAACATAACATTTGAAATGTATATATTAATTTCAAACTTATGCGAGTGTAACGCTTACTGTTCATTTCTGATGGTTTATTTCACTTGTTTGTTTCCCTTTTGTTTATTGTCTATTTCACTTGCTTTGTCAATGTAAACATATGCTTCCCATGCCAATAAAGCCCTTTGAATTGAGAGATAGAGAATGGGGGAGGGGGGGGGGGGGGGGGGGGAGGGCATTCCTCAGGGCTTTCAAGTGTATCAGCGAGGTATGTTTATCATTTAGGTGAGTTAGTGTGTCTTTGATGTGGCCTGTCTTCAGTGCCAGGGGTCATCTGCCTCCCCCTGACGTCTCTGTCACCAGGAGATAGACGACCTGTTTTCCTCTGAACTGACAGACTAGAGGCTCCTCATTGTACTCTTCAGGATCTTTTAGGCTTTGTGCTCCTTGGCCCATCAGACCAGCTCCTAAAACTACCATGACAGATGCTGGCAGGAGATGTTTGAAAAGTCATGTTTGGATTATGTATTTCACCGAATTTCCACGTGTGTGATCCTAGACTTGTATCTGTTGTGTTTTATGTCGAAATATATGTTTTGATCAAAGTTTATCACTGGGATTTAGTATGTGTTTTGAAATTGTTATAACAAGAAATGGAAACAGATCGAAATATTTATTCTCGTGCACATCTAGATAAATAGACGCTGTAAAGCAGGAGGAAGTGAATATACTAATGTACAATGATGATATTTATTACGTTCAGATAGAATGATGCCTTAGCAACGTTGTGTTAGTTCAGGTCAGTACTTCATAAAGCTTACATAAATACTTACATAAAGCTCTTGTGCTTCTGTCCTTGAACACATGTTGCCCGTCCGAACTGAGGAAAAACACCATAATCAGACAACCACTGATGAGTCACTAATGAAATGGACCATGGGTGGAAACCTGATATTGCCTACCAGAATGTTTTCACTAAAGAAATGTCATTACTACAATGTGAGTCCAACCAGGATTTCATGTGGTGAATTGTGTGCAAAGGGTCTAGCTGGTAAAAAAAATAAAAATATAATCAGTTGTGGCCACCAGCCAGTTCAAAAGAAGAAGGAATTGACGCCAAGTTGCTTGTTTTATCTGGACAGTGATACACTTGCATCATAGTAGCTCTCCAAAAATCATGTCAGACCCCGATGACTCAAAGAGAAAATAGTGAACTTGATGAACTGTCTTTTCAGCTGAACTCCAAATCCGCATTTAGTGGAGCAAAAAAGCAGCTTTTGCAGATTGATGCTTTTCATACTTGTGTTGTTGGACTTGGTGAATGGATGTTTCAGGCAACGTGTTCATAACAAGAATTGAAGCTTTCTGCCAATACCAGATACGTCGATGTCCTGGGAAATGTTCTTGTTACTTACAACCTCATGCTTATCGCATTAGCCTACGTTAGCTCAACCGTCCCGCCGGGGACCCACAGGGGACCCACGGGGGACCCACGGGTGACCCAATAGACTTCAGAAAGCTATTGATCAAGAGAATGGTTGATGGATAGGAAGGAGAGCTCAAACTACAGACGTGGCTTTCACAACTTTTCACAATTTACACGTTTTGGTAACACTTCACTGCATGTGCCCTTATGCATGCTTTCATGACGACTTTATAACAGCTATATAACACATTATAATATTTGTCATAAGCTGTAATAAGTTGTCGTAAGTAGTTATGAGTAACCCCCATATGATGTTGTAAATATATGATGTTAATTGGTGGTATAGATGACCGTTCATCCTGTTGTCATGTGCTCTAATTTCAACTGTTAATAGCAACTGCTGTTACACAGACTTGATGACAATTTATGTCATATGTTATTACATACATAAGAGTCTACATACAAGATGTTATAATGGGATTATTTCATTTTCCAACCCTATGTCACCTCTATGTGTAAGGTTAGGGTTAGGTTAAGGTTAGGGGTTAGGGTAGGGACGTCCCAAGGTTCCCGGATAGCACAAACCTGTTAATTTTGCTTATCATGTGAAATGTTAGTAAGTCACACCCTTCTTCTGATTTCAGCGATATGATTTGATGACACAAGATCTGTTAAAAACTTATCATTGGATCTGCAACCTGTCAATTTCTGTCAGCCAATTATCAAGCTGAAAATGTATGGTCAGTTTGGAGATCCAATAAAACATTTTTGAGAGCACTCTTGCCAGCGAATCATATTGCTGAAACTGGAAGAAGAAAGGTGGGACTAACAGAAGATGGGAGAAGAGAAGACCTTAACGTGTGAAATAGTGAGTTGCCAGATCACAAAAATGGCTGTAATTTCCTGTCAAATAAGAAAACAATGTCACAGTGTGACAATCTTGCATTAATCATCAGCATCTCACATTACCCAAATTCCCCCTGGATGAAAATAGATGACAGTGTACTTGCGTGTGGGGTGTGTGTTCTGATGTTGACATTTCTGGCCACATTCCAAGATCTAACCTGTTTTTGGTATACATAGCATGACGAGTATCGGCAACAAATCACCAAAACAGGACATGTAACTGGCAGGTGATTGCGCCTTGTCAGGTCTGGACAATTGAGGAGTCGAAAAACATTGCCTGGAACATGACAGTAATTTCAATTTACTCAAGCGGCCTGTGTAGTCCACAGACCTCAACCTAATAGAGCATCGTTGAGATGCGATGAAATGGGCTGTTAGCAGCATGAATGTATCGCTGTCCAAAATGCAGCAACTGCGTGATGCCATCACATCAGCACGGACCAAAATCCCTGTGGAACGTTTCCGTCACCTTGTAAAATGCCCCCAAAAATTCAGTCTGTTCTGGAGGCAAAGGGGGGTCTGACCCAATACAGGATATGGTTACTTAAAATATTGGCAGGTGTGTGTATGTATGTATATATATATATATATATATATATATATATATATATATATATATATATATATATATATATATATCACTTAATAATGTCTTTGCTTTTGCACATTTTTGTGTACGAGATCTTCAGTTTGTTGGCAATTTCTCGTACATTGGAGGTGATGGACGCGATCCCATGTTGGTCTATGCTGGAGGTATAGCCTATAGCATAAATGTGTTCAGACAGCCCCATAGTAAACTAAGCCTTAAGCATCTCACTCGCATCAGGGAATCTCGTCCTATGGACCATCAAAGAGCAGCTTCACCACGAGTTTCCCTGCCCTCTGCAAGGCTATAGACAAAAGACCCCTCTGGAATGGAAAACAGGCCTCAGTAGAAAGGGGTGCAGGGGAGGGAGGGGTGTTGGTGTGGGGGAGACGGGGGAGGGAAAAGGGCTGTAGGAAGAAGGAGGTGGGCTCGTGATTGAGGTAGTCAACCAGTGAGAACTGTTTAGCTGTGGTAGTCATACTTTTATTGTCCTGCTGTCACATTTTATACTGGGGGATGTTTAATGTTTTAATGGTGGCCCAGCTGACTAAGCATGTCTGTCTGGTCTGGTCACACCACATAAAGCATGGCATATATACAGTATATACCAGTGGAGGCTGGTGGTAGGATCTATAGGAGGACGGGCTCATTGTAATAGCTGGAATGGAATAAATGGAACAGTATTAAACACATCAAGCATATGGAAACCACATGTTTGACATCATTGACATGTTTAACTCCATTCCAGCCATTACAATGAGCCCGTCCTCCTATAGCTCCGCCCACCCAGCCCCCACTGGTATATACACTGACTATACTAAACATTAGGAACACCTTACTAATATTGAGTTGCACCCCCCTTGCCCTCAGAAGAGCCTCAATTCTTTGGGGCATGGACTCTACAAGGTGTCGAAAGCATTCCACAGGGATGCTGGCCCATTTTGACTCCAATCCTTCCCACAGTTGTGTCAAGTTGGCTGGATGGCCTTTGGGTGGTGGACCATTCTTGAAACACATGGAAAACTGTTGAGCGTGAAAAACCCATCAGCGTTGCAGTTCTTTACACAAACCAATGCACCTGGCACCTACAATCATACCCTGTTCAAAGACACTTAAATATTTGCCCATTCACCCTCTGAATGGCACACATACACAATCCATGTCTAAATTGTCTCAAGGCTTAAAAATCCTTCTTTTAGCTGTCCCCTTTATCTACACTGATTGAAGTGGATTTAACAAGTAAGTAATATCAAGAAGAGATCATAGCTTTCAACTGAATTCACCTGGTCAGTCTATGTCATGGTAAAAACAGGTGTTTTTAATGTTTTGTATATACACCGGCCAGTCTCTTAGATACACCATCCCATTCATGAAAATGGATCACTCCTACAGACAGTGAGTCACGTGGCCATAGCTCGTTATATAAATCAGGCAGACAGGCATCGAGGCATTCTGTTACTGTTCTGTTGAACTTTAGAATGGGGAAAACGAGTGACCGAATCGTCGGTGCCAGTATCTCAAAAATGGCCGCACTCCTGGACTATTCACGAACAACAGTGTCTAGAGTTTATCGAGAATGTTGCGACAAACAAAAACACATCCAGTCTGCTGCAGTCCTGTAGGCGAAAACAGCTCGTTGATGAGACAGGTCGAAGGAAAATGGAAAGAATTGTGCAAGAAAACAGGAGGGCCACATGTCAGGACCCGGTTTCGAACCTGGGTCTCCGGAGTGAGAATCAGTCACTTAAACAACTGAGCCACGAATAGACAGCAGAACCCAGAAGATGAGGCAGACACAGCAGTACTTAAGACGGTGTATTTAATAAAGAAAAAATCCTAAAATACAAAAATGGCAAATCCAAAAGGTGGTAGGTAAAACACAAAAGAACTCAAAAGAAACTCACCAAAAATAAACATAAACAAAAAACAGAATACCACAAGAACGTCACCCGGAATCGACAAGAGCACACAGAACACTAGGGCAGGGTGCTAACATACAAACACAGAGCACAGAACTGAGGGAAACAAAGGATTTAAATACAATCAGGGAAACGAGACACAGGTGCAAACAATAATGGGGATCAAGGGAAAAACACAGGGACAAAAAGCACAATGGGGACATCTACTGACAAAAACCCGGAACAACCCTGGCCAAATCCTGACAGAATCCCCCCTAGGAACGGCTCCTGACGTTCCTACCAGCTCTCTCAGGGTGGAGGACCCTGAACTGACGAATGAGGTCAGGGTCCAGGATGTCTTTGGCAGGAACCCAGGAGCGCTCCTCAGGACCGTAGCCTTCCCAGTCCACCAGATACTGCCAGGACCGCTGCACCCGGCGGGAATCCAGTATCCGGTGGACGGTATAAGCCGGCTGGCCTCCAATGACACGAGGCGGAGGGGGAGGTCTGTCTGCCGGGACAAGGGAGAAAAAACAACAGGTTTTAACAATGACACATGAAATGTGGGATTAATCTTAAGGGATCTGGGTAAGTGTAGGCGATAAGAAACTGGGTTAACTCTCCTGGCAACCTTGAAGGGACCGATGTATTTTTGGGACAGCTTGCGAGACTCCACCCAGAGGTAAGTCTCTTGTGGAAAGCCAGACTCTCTGGCCGGGGCGCAGGGTAGGCCCGGGACGGCGACGTCTGTTGGCTTGTTGTTGATACCTCTGTGAGGAACGTATCAGATTAAGACGGGTCTTCCTCCACATAAGCCGACAGCGTCTGACGAACCTCAAGGCTGAAGGCACTCTGACTTCTGCCTCCTGGTCCGGGAACAATGGAGGAGCATAGCCAAACTGACACTCGTGCGGGGACATACCAGTGGAGGAGGAGCGCAAGGTGTTGTGCGCGTATTCGGCCCAAACAATAAAGGATGACCATGTGGACGGGTTGTCACGAGTCATACATCGGAGGGTGGTTTCCAGCTCTTGATTCATCCTCTCTGTTTGGCCGTTGGACTCTGGATGATACCCTGAAGATAGACTGGCAGAAGCCCCCATGAGTTGGCAGAAGGCCTTCCAAAACCTTGAGGCGAACTGGGGACCTCTGTCAGAAACCACATCTTGAGGAATGCCGAAGACTCGGAACACATGATTAATTACCAACTCAGCCGTTTCCTTGGCAGAAGGTAACTTAGTCAGAGGGACGAACCTGGCCGCCTTTGAAAACCTGTCGATTATGACTAGGATAGTAGTATTGCCATGGGATGGAGGAAGTCCAGTAATAAAGTCCAATGAGATATGGGACCAGGGTCTGTGGGGAACAGGTAAAGGATGAAGGAGTCCTTGAGGGCGGAGGTGAGAAGATTTGCCCTGGCAGCACACGGGGCAGGCATTGACGAAAGTGGCAACGTCTTCTCTTATGGTAGGCCACCAGAACTTACGCTGGATGAACTCCAAGGTGCGACCTACGCCCGGATGACAGGTGAGGCGAGAGGAGTGCCCCCACAGAAGGACCTGAGTCCTCACTGCCTTGGGGACAAACAACCGATTGGCAGGGCCTCCTTTAGGGTCCGGTTCGCTAGCTTGAGCACGTCTCACGGTATCCTCAACTTGCCACGAGATCGGAGCCACAATCTTAGCAGCAGGAAGGACAGGCATGTCCGTGTCATCTCGAATGGCAGGAGCGTAGACTCGGGACAGGGCATCCGGTTTGAGATTCTTCGACCCGGGCCGATAGGTGAGGATAAACTGGAATCGATTGAAGAAAAGAGACCATCTAGCTTGTCTAGAGTTCAATCGCTTCGCCTGCTGGATATACTCCAGATTTTTGTGGTCCGTAAGCACTTGAAACGGGTGAGAAGCCCCTCGAGCCAGTGTCTCCATTCCTTCAATGCCATCTTAACCGCTAGGAGTTCACGATCCCCCACATCGTAGTTCCTCTCAGTCGGGGTAAGCCGGTGTGAGAAGAAAGCGCACGGATGAAGCTTCTTGTCTTCACCCCTCTGAGACAGGACAGCTTCAACACCAACCTCTGATGCGTCTACCTCCACCACAAATGGTTCATCCGTAGTCGGTAGTATCAGGATGGGAGCAGAGAGGATGCGCTGCTTGAGTCCTTGGAAGGCCGTCTCAGCTTCTCTTCCCCAAAAACCTTGCATTGCCACCTTTGGTTAAAGCTGAGAGAGGAGCTGCCACCAAACTGAAGTTCTTGATGAACTTGCGGTAAAAGTTTGTGAAGCCCAGGAAACGCTGAACATCCTTAACGGATTTGGGGGTGGGCCAATCCGCTACCGCCCCTACCTTCCTAGGGTCCATTTGGATTCGACCGGGTTCCACTACAAATCCCAGGAATTGTACTCGGGATGAATGGAATTCACATTTTTCCGGCTTAACGTACAGATGGCTGTCCAGGAGGCGTTTGAGTACTTGTCTGACATGCTTAGTGTGTTCTTGAAGGGAGCTCGAAAAGATGAGGATGTCATCCAAGTAAACGAACACAAATATGTTAAGCATATCCCTAAGCACATCGTTTATGAGCGCTTGGAACACCGCTGGGGCGTTGGTCAGGCCGAAGGGCATCACCAAGTATTCATAGTGACCAGTAGGCGTGTTGAAAGCGGTCTTCCACTCGTCACCAGGTCTGATCCGCACAAGATGGTATGCGTTCCGCAGGTCAAGCTTAGTGAAAACAACTGCTTCCTGGAGCAGCTCGAAGGCTGTGGCCATAAGGGGTAGCGGGTAACGGTTACGGACGGTTATGTCATTGAGTCCCCGGTAGTCGATGCAAGGACGTAACCCACCATCTTTCTTGGCCACAAAGAAAAACCCTGCTCCCGCCGGGGAGGTTGATGGACGCATGAGGCCTGCTTCCAGAGAGTCCTTGATGTAGGTATCCATAGCAGCTCGTTCGGGTGGAGATAGGGAAAAGATCCGACCCCTGGGGGGCAAGTGCCCGGAAACAGGTCGATGGGGCAATCGTAAGATCTATGGGGTGGTAGCATGGTGGCCCTCTGTTTGCTAAACACCAGTTTGAGGTCATGGTAACACTCGGGAACTCGGGTCAGGTCGATGGATTCTAAAGACTCGGGAGTAGAACTCGGGAATTCTGGAAAATACAAGTAGCTTGGCACGTAGGACCCCACTGCTTGATAGTGCCCACAGACCAGTCGATGTGAGGGTTATGGCTGTGAAGCCAGGGGTATCCAAGGACGAGAGGGAACTCGGAACAGGAGATCAAATGAAAGTTCATCAATTCCTGGTGTTGTGAAACTGAAAGTCTCAAGGAGGTAGTGACATGAGTGACAAGTCCAGATCCCAAAGGGCTTCCATCCAATGTAGTAACCCTCATGGGGTCACTTAGAAGTTCAGAGGGAACGCCATTCTCCTTCGCCCAGACACCATCCATGAAGTTACCTGCGGCTCCAGAGTCTACCAAGGCTTGAAGGTGAAGCTTGTGGTTGTCCCAGGAGAGGGTGACTGGAATGAGCAGACGGGAGTTGGACGGATGGGAGGAGGTTATGTTTCCCGTTACAGTTCCCCCGGTCTGTACGGGACAGAGCGTTTCCCTGGAGCCCGGGACACGTGGAACGGAAATGGCCCGGTTTGCCGCAATATAGACAGCGTCGCTCCCTCATCCGGCGGTCTCTCTCAGCCTGGGAGATGCGTCCAATCTGCATGGGTTCCGGTGGAGCCTGTGATGATAAAGGTGGGGACTCGGAGCTGGGACTGATAGGAGCTAGAGGTCTACGGTTGAGTTCTCTCTCTCTCAGACGCTGGTCAATGCGTGAGGCCAACTTGATCAGGGACTCGAGATTGTCCGGTGGTTCCCGAGTGGCCAGTTCATCTTGGATAGTGTCGGAAAGGCCTTTCAGAAAGCACACCGTGAGCGCCTCATTGTTCCAGCCACTCGCTGCTGCCACCGTGCGGAACTGGATGGCATAGTCCGTCACGCTGCGCCAACCTTGATGGAGAGTCAGGAGCTGTTTGGCTGAGTCAGAACCACTGCTTGGGCCTTGAAACACTCGTTTGAATTCCTCAGCAAAGGCAGAGTAGCTGGCACAGCAGGAACTATGGGCATCCCACACAGCAGTAGCCCAGGCCAGGGCTTTTTCCGACAGCAGGGTGATGATATATGCGATCTTAGACCGGTCGGTGGGAAACGACGAGGGTTGCAGCTCAAAGGAGAGAGAACATTGAGTGAGAAACCCTTTACAAGCACTTGGATCACCTGAGAACCGTTGGGGAGGTGGAAGACGAGGTTCAGCCAGGGGGTTAACTGCCATGGGTACGTGAACTTGAGGTACTGGGACGGGAACTGTTGCCGGGGTAAGTCGATCAGATATTTGCTTAATGGAAGTCAGCATCTCCGACAGAAGATGAGAATGTCTAGCCATTAAGGCCTCTTGCTGAACCAGGGCGGCTTCGTGGCGTTGGACAGTCTCCTGGTGTTGGGACAGCGTGGCAAAAAGGTCCTGGGAACTGGCTGCCTCTGGGTTCATTTTTGGCTCTGTGTTTCTGTCAGGACCCGGTTTCGAACCTGGGTCTCCGGAGTGAGAATCAGTCACTTAAACAACTGAGCCACGAATAGACAGCAGAACCCAGAAGATGAGGCAGACACAGCAGTACTTAAGACGGTGTATTTAATAAAGAAAAAAATCCTAAAATACAAAAATGGCAAATCCAAAAGGTGGTAGGTAAAACACAAAAGAACTCAAAAGAAACTCACCAAAAATAAACAAAAAACAGAATACCACAAGAACGTCACCCGGAATCGACAAGAGCACACAGAACACTAGGGCAGGGTGCTAACATACAAACACAGAGCACAGAACTGAGGGAAACAAAGGATTTAAATACAATCAGGGGAAACGAGACACAGGTGCAAACAATAATGGGGATCAAGGGAAAAACACAGGGACAAAAAGCACAATGGGGACATCTACTGACAAAAACCCGGAACAACCCTGGCCAAATCCTGACACCACAAGCAGACAAATAACGGCGCAGAACAACAGTGGTGTGCAGAACGGCAACTTGGAATGCACAACTCGTCGGCCCTTGTCATGGATGGGCTATTGCAGCAGACGACCACACCGGGTTCCACTACTATCAGCTAAAAACAAGAAGAAGTGTCTCCAATGGGCACGCGATCACCAACACTGGACAATTGAGGAGTCGAAAAACATTGCCTGGAACATGACAGTGATTTCAATTTACTCAAGCGGCCTGTGTAGTCCACAGACCTCAACCTAATCGAACATCGTTGAGATGAGATGGAATGGGCTGTTAGCAGCATGAATGTACCGCTGTCCAAAACGCAGCAACTGCGTGATGCCATCACATCAGCACGGACAAAAATCCCAGTCAAACGTTTCTGACACCTTGTAAAATGCCCCAAACAATTCAGTCGATTCTGGAGGCAAAGGGGGGTCGGACCCATATATATATATATATATATATATATATCACTTAGTAATGTCTTTGTTTTTGCACATTTTTGTGTACGAGATCTTCAGTTTGTTGGCAATTTCTCGCATGGAATAGCCTTCATTTCTCAGAACAATAATAGACTGATGAGTTTCATTAGAAAGGTCTTTGTTTCTGGCCATTTCGAGCCTGTAATCGACCCCACAAATGCTGACGCTCCAGATACTCAACTAGTCTAAAGGAGGCCTCTTTAATTGCTTATTTAATCAGAACAACAGTTTTCAGCTGTGCTAACACAACTGCAAAAAGGTTTTCTAATGGTCAATCAGCCTTTTAAAATGATTTGCCATTTCCAGCTGCAATAGTCATTTACAACATTAACAATGTCTACACTGTACTTCTGATCAATTTTATGTTATTTTAATGGATAAAATGTGCTTTTCTTTCAAAAACCAGGACATTTCTAAATGACCCCAAACTTTTGAACGGTAGTGTACCTAGAAAAAGTGCCGTTGTGAGGCGGAAGTGCTGCCCCACTCCACTCGCTGCCTGAAGAAATAACAAGGCACCTTCATGCCCTTCTAATTGGCTATTAACTTTATTTTGACAAAACTTGTGTTTCCATGCATGTGCTGGACTAACAGGTACCTCTCTCGCTCTCTCTTTGTGCTGTGGTCTGGTAGGGATTTAGCATGGTTATAAACACAGTTTTGTCTAGGCCATAGTATTATTCTGATAATTGAGGTCAGGGGAAACTCAGTGTGTACCTCTTACCTTTTCACCCCGCTGGCACGGTGACATCCCTCAGGTCACCAGCTGAGTCCTGTCGTCACTGCGGTCCTGACAGTCACAGGCACTGTGCTCTGCTTCTTGTCTGGTGAAATGTTTTGTATTGAGAGTGAGACCCAGGAGGGGTGCTGGCTGTTAGGCAGTGGAACACAGAAAAAGCCATATCTCTTTTATTGGTCAGTCTGAGATATGGCTTTTTCTTTGCAACTCTGCCTAGAAGACCAGCATCCCGGAGTCGCCTCTTCACTGTTGATGTTGAGACTGGTGTTTTGGGGGTACTATTTAATGAAGCTGCCAGTTGAGGACTTGTGAGGTGACTGTTTCTCAAACTAGACACTTTAATGTACTTTAATGTACTTATTCTGGTTAGAGACAGTTTTTACTGTTCTGTGAAGGGAGAAGTACACAACGTTTCTTGGCAATTTCTCACATGGAAAAGCTTTAATTTTTGAGAACAAGAACAGACTGTTGAGTTTCAGAAGAAAGTACTGTGTTTCTGGCCATTTTGAGCCTGTAATCGAACCCACAAATGCTGATGCTCCAGATACTCAACTAGTCTAAAGAAGGCCAGGTTTATTGCTTCTTTATTCAGGAAAAAAAATTCAGCCGTGCTAACATAATTGCAAAAGGGTTTCTAATGATCAATTAGCATTTTAAAATTATAAACTTGGATTAGCTAACACAACGTGCCATTGGAACACAGAAGTGATGGTTGCTGATAATGGGCCTTTGTACGCCTAAGCCTAAGCCGTTGCATAAACGTATATATACGTTTATACGTATAAATATATACATACAAATATATACATACATATAAAAAGTATATATAAATAAACAGTATATATCAATATATATGTATATATTTAAAAATATGCAGTTGAAGTCGGAAGTTTACATACACTTAGGTTGGAGTCATTAAAACTTGTTTTTCAACCACTCCACAAATTTCTTGTTAACAAACTATAGTTTTGGGAAGTTGGTTAGGACATCTACTTTGTGCATGACACAAGTCATTTTTCCAACAATTTTTTACAGAGAGATTATTTCACTTATAACTCACTGGATCACAATTCCAGTGGGTCAGAAGTTCACATACACTAAGTTGACTGTGCCTTTAAACAACTTGGAAAATTCCAGAAAATTATGTCATGCTTTAGAAGCTTCTGATAGGCTAATTGACATCATTTGAATCATTTGGAGGTATACCTGTGGATGTGTTTCAAGGCCTACCTTCAAACTCGGTGCTTAGTTGCTTGACATCATGGGAAAACCAAAAGAAATCAGCCAAGAACTCAGAAAAAAAATTGTAGAACTTCACAAGTGGTTCATCCTTGGGAGCAAGGAAAGTTAAGGTATTGGAGTGGCCAATTCAAAGCCCTGACCTCAATTCTATAGAACATTTGTGGGCAGAAGTGAAAAAGCGCGAGCGATCAAGGATGCCTACATTCCTGCCTCAGTTACACCAGCTCTGTCAGGAGGAATGAGCCAAAATTCACCCAACTTATTGTGGGAAGCTTGTGGAAGGCTACCCAAAATATTTGACTGAAGTTAAACAATTTAAAGGCAATGCTACCAAGTACTAATTGAGTTTATGTAGACTTCTGACCCACTGGGAATGTGATGAAAGAAATAAAAGCTGAAATAAATCATTCTCTCTACTATTATTCTGACATTTCACATTCTTAATGTGAGTGATCCTAACTGACCAAAGACAGGGAATGTTTTACTAGGTTTAAATGTCAGGAATTGTGAAAAACGGTGTCACGCCCTGGTCGAAGTATATTGTGTTTGTCTGCATTTATTTGGTCAGGCCAGGGTGTGACATGGGTTTTTTGTGGTGTGTTTTGTCTTGGGGATGTATAGCATAGTCTATGGCTGCCTGAGGCGGTTCTCAATCAGAGTCAGGTGATTATCGTTGTCTCTGATTGGGAACCATATTTAGGCAGCCATATTCTTTGAGTATTTCGTGGGTGATTGTTCCTGTCTCTGTGTTTATGTTCACCAGATAAGCTGTATTTGTTTTCACGTTCATTTATTGTTTTGTTTAGTTATTTCATGTCGAGTCATTAATTAAAGAACATGAATAACCACCACGCTGCATTTTGGTCCGCTTCTCCTTCGACAGATGAGAACCGTTACAAACTGAGTTTAAATGTAATTGTCTCAAATAAACTTTCCATGAGGGCTCTTGACTGACTTGTCCTGTGCCAAGTAAGACATGAAAGGACTTATCTATTTAATCTATCGTGTTCAGGGAATGCATGGTGGATAGAGTATTTTGATGTCAAAATAGGATCCAGACTTGTCAGATGTATATTTTGCTGCATCCTTTTTGTGCATCTTTTTTTTGTTTGATTCTCTGTATGGTAATAATACTGATAATAGTGAATTTCATTTTGTGACATATTGGCCTAGGCTATATGCTCCATAATTCACCAGAGGAAGTGAGATCTCAAAACACATTAGCTAGATTGCGAACCCTAAATATGATATTGTTGCTCGATAGCCATGTAACTGCCATTTAGTAGCCATGTAATCGAACAATACATTTTATGTCCAACAAAAGCTGTCCATTGGTAGGCCTATATAGGCTACTTGACGTATTCACCGCAAATGGCGTGCTCTGCTCCGTTCCGCCAGCGCATCATTTCAATTACATTCTCAGTTTGTAAAGTGGTCGTATTTCCTCAATATTTAGAAAGTTGAGACTCCCTCTCTCTTTAACAACAGTAACAGTAGTTGTGTTTTGCTCTAGATTTAGAGTCTAACCTGCTGGCTCCTGAAGCCCCCATGAGCTACCTCAACTACTCCAGTATCCCTGCACATTGTACATTTGGTATTGAGCCTGTATATAGTTTTCTTTATTAAATATATATTATTTTAGTTATATTTTGGTGTTGATTATTGCACTGTTGGGTAGAGCTTGCAAGGTAGACATTTAAAAGTACTTAAATGTTTTACATTTTTCAATGTTTTTTTTTTATTTCACTGTAATTGTGTATGTGACAATAACACTTGAACTTAAAATAAACCTTCTTTGGGATCGATGTCCCGTCCACGGGACGGTTGAGCTAAGGTAGGCTAATGCGATTAGCATGAGGTTGTAAGTAACAAGAACATTTCACAGGACATAGACATATCTGATAATTGCAGAAAGCTTAAATTCCTGTTAATCTAACTGCATTGTCCAATTTACAGTAGCTATTACAGTGAAAGAATACCATGCTATTGTTTGAGGAGAGTACACAATTTTGAACATGAAAAGTTAATAATAAAAAATCGCACCTGGGCTGGAATAATACATTATGGCCTTTCTCTTGCATTTCAAAGATGATAGTACAAAAAAATATATGTATGTTTTTCTTCGTATTACCTTTTACCAGATATATTGTGTTATATTCTCCTACATACCTTTCACATGTCCACAAACTTCAAAGTGTTTATTTTCTAATGGTACCAAGAATATGCATATCCTTGATTCAGAGCTGGACCTACAGGCAGTTAGATTTGGTTATTTTATTTTAGGCGAAATTTGAAAAAAAAGGGGCGGATCCTGAAGAGGTGGGAAAAGCTAAGGGATTGCTTAAGAGATGGCTGAGCTATTGATACATCAGGTCATCAAATGTTAAGTGTCCATTTAAATCCACTTCACAATGGATTATCAACTGTTTTAGATTATTTTCCCCCTTTGAAATACGGTTTTGGGAGATATAGGGTTATCACATATCCGGTTGAGAAATGTCCTTTCTGGTGGCAAAGTCATTCATATCCGTCGGGTGATTGGTTGAGGCTTCTTGGGTGTGTGATGTCATTGTGAGTCCTTACCAAAACACCGAACATGGCGTACAGTTTCTCTCGCCATCTGAAACCAGTAGTAATCACCAACTTCAATTTCAAGATAAGAGATAGACCATGGGCCTACATCCCTATTTGGTGTTATTTGTAATAAGGTTTTCCAAAATTTCCAAGATGGAGCAAAATCTATCCTGACGGGCCTTGTCTTTCCTTGTAGCAAATTTGTTCAGCATTACGAAAGACACCTACATACAAAGTGTAAAGTCTCTAGGTCAAACGGGGCAGCAGATATGAGGGTTTAGGTGAACTATAGTACAATCGGGGGCCATTCTTTTGACCAAGTTACTCATGGCCTCTAAGTTATCCAATCTATGCTTGAGTTATTTGACCATGTCAAGGGAAAAAAATTATCTAAGAAAAACAAAAGATTTCACAGCTTTGCTGGGAACAGAGGTTATAATCCATAAACTTTTAGAGGTGAGAATTTCTTTCAGCAGACAAATGCATCTCTGAACATGAATATCCCACATGTGATAGTTTAGCTATGTTGTGACCACAGCAACAGAGGATGGGCTGAGGAAGCAAGAGAAGGAGGGAACTGCATCTCAGTGATGAGCAGAACCTAATGTTCTCACCTCTGAAGTAATAGTCAGAGGTGCGTTCGCCAGTCAAAAGTGAACACACCTTTTCCACCAGGAAAAGGGGAACCCGCAAGAGACCAAGACATCATCACCATGCACCACCACAACATCGGTCCAGACTTCACAAATTGTGTTTTAATGACAGAAGCTATCACATCATTTTCATAAATTATGACTGCAAGTTCACTCTTGCCCTGCATTTGTAGATTTTTTTTGGGACAGACGTTGTCAAGAGCCAAAATAATACACATGTGGTTTCCTGACACCCCAGTATCCAGCACCAGACTTGGTCTTCTTCCTCATGTCTTTCTCTACCAGTTTTAGTTTTGAGCTGGAGGAGTGTGTGTTACGTGAATGAGCCCAGTGCAGGTTTTGTGTAAATGGCTGTCCAGTCACAGATTACATTAGCAGAAGTTGTGAGCTCAGTAACAGGTCAAGTTTTGGGTACAGAAAGTTTCTAACCCCGGTAAGAGTAGTTTTCCTATACAGAGGAAAGCAAGTGAGACTCAAACCCCTTATTTTCTCACTCCTGCAATGCAGCTCTACGGGTTTTAGCCATTGATGCATCTACTTTTCGTTCTACTTAAAAACTATGCAAAGATTGAACTTGGCTATTTCCCCCTTTATCCACCCTTTCTATGACTTTTTCTCTGCCTCACCATGGTTGTCCTCTATTCTTTCACTCTCCCGTCATCCGAAAATAAAGACTGTAACTATAGGCTGTGTGGCTTGTGTTAGGAAAGTCTGGATTTATACGCTAAGGAAAGATAATGGGACATTTTTACGGCAATACCACTTTTTTAGAGGTGTGTAGAAGTAAGTAAGTATAACCATTTTTAGACTGCAGACATAGGTGGAAAATTGGAGTAAGCTACTAAAAGGCAGTTGTAACTTTTTAAAGCCTATGGCTTTTCACGGAAACACCTCCTCGTAGACATAGAAAATATATGATGCTAATCATATTGCTATTAACATCTCTGCCTATAGCCGGGTAATAGTGGCAATAAAATCTATCTGGTATTTCATCAGAGTTTTCCTTGAGCAAACAAATATTTTTGAAAAAGAACCTAATTACCATAACATTGTCATGCCCATAACACGTGGTTGGCATAGGTTGACACATGGTTGACAATAAGACCTTACATTATGTGACGGCAAGCTCCGTCTGCACTTGGTAAGAACCTGCAGACATGACACTATTTCTCTCTGACTTCTCTGTCTATAAATAATCTGAATAGTCAATGGCAACAAAAATGACTCCCAGCATGATTCATAACCTCCTTAAATAAACAGTGTAAAATGATAGCACCACGGCTCAAGTATCTAAAGCGTATTTCCTTCTGCTATTGTTGTTGTTTCTATATTTAGCTACAGGGAAAAGAAACCCGTGCCACTCATACCGCATAAAACGGGGTCCCTTTCTACATACACCGTCACAACAGAGCAGTGTACTACTGCTGCACAGAGGGCACTGTGCACGTTAACACTACTCAGTAGCTGTGCACGTGTAAAAATCACTGAGGAAGCCAAGCCAAGCCAGGATAAAAGCCATATTACAACCTATGTGTTGTGATAACTGCATTGTTTGGTCAATAACCCGTTAGTTCATACGCCACTGTGATAAATAAGGCCAAGACAACAAGAAGACAGACACAGTGGCAGAATAAATTCAACCACAAGTACAGCGGCTTGCGAAAGTTTTCACCCACCTTGGCAGTTTTCCTATTTTGTTGCCTTACAACCTAGAATTAAAATGGATTTTTGGGGGGTTGGTATCATTTGATTTACACAACACATCACTTTGAAGTTGCAAAATATTTTTTCTTGTGAAACAAACAAGAAATAAGATAGGAAAATAGAAAACTTGAGCATGCATAACTATTCACACCCCCATAGTCAATACTTTGTAGAGCCACCCTTTTGCAGCAATTACAGCTGCAAGTCTCTTGGGGAATGTCTCTATAAGCTTGGGACATTTAGCCACTGGGATTTTTGCCCATTCTTCAAGGCAAAACTACTCCAGCTCCTTCAAGTTGGATGGGTTCCGCTGATGTACAGCAATCTTTAAGTCATACCACAGATACTCAATTGGATTGAGGTCTGGGCTTTGACTAGGCCATTCCAAGACATGTATCCCCTTAAACCACTTGAGTGTTGCTTTAGCAGTATGCTTAGGGTAATTGTCCTGCTGGAAGGTGAACCTCCGTCCCAGTCTCAAATCTCTGGGAGACTGAAACAGGTTTCCCTCAACAATTTCCCTTTATTTAGCACCATCCATCATTCCTTAAATTCTGACCAGTTTCCAAGTTCCTGCCGATGAATAACATCCCCACAACATGATGCTGCCATCACCAAGCTTCACTGTGATGATGGTGTTCTCTGGGTGATGAGAGGTGTTTGTGCCAGACATAGCATTATCCTTGATGCCCAAAAAGCTCAATTTTTGTCTCATCTTACCAGACTACCTTCTTCCATATGTTTGGGGAGTCTCCCACATGCCTTTTGTTGAACACCAAACATATTTGCCTGAAGTTAGGACGATATAGGACTAATTTTACTGTGGATATAGATACTTTTGTAACTGTTTCCTCCAGCATCTTCACAAGGTCATTTGCTGTCATACTTTTCGTACCAAAGTATGCTCATCTCTAGGAGACAGAACGCGTCTCCGTCCTGACCAGTATGACGGCTGCGTGGTCCCATGGTGTTTATACTTGCGTACTATTGTTTGTACAGATTAACGTTTGGAAATTGCTCCCAAGGATGAACCAGACTTGTGGAGGTCTACAATTTTTTTTCTGAAGTCTTGGCTAATTTCATTTGATTTTCCCATGATGTCAAGCAAAGAGGCACTGAGTTTGAAGGTAGGCCTTGAAATACATCCACAGGTACACCTCCAATTGTCTCAAATGATGTCAATTAGCCTATCAGAAGCTTTTAAAGCCATGTCATAATTTCCTGGAATTTTCCAAGCTGTTTAAAGCCACAATCAACTTAATGTATGTAAACTTCTGACCCCCTGGAATTGTGATACAGTGAATAATAAGTGAAATAATATGTCTGTCAACTATTGTTGGGAAAATGAATTGTGTCATGCACAAAGTAATGTCCTAACCAACTTCCCAAAACTATCGTTTGTTAACAAGAAATTTGTGGAGTGGTTGAAAAATGAGTTTTAATGACTCCAACCTAAGTGTATGTAAACTTCCGACTTATATACTAACTGTATATTCTGAGATCATGTGACAGATCATGTTACACTTAGATTGCACAAAGGTGGACTTTATTTAACTTATTATGTTACATCTGAAGGTAATTGGTTGCACCAGATCTTATTTAGATGCTTCATAGCAAAGGGTTTGAACACATATACACGCACCACTTTTCCATTTTTTTTTATTCACTTCACCAATTTGGACTATTTTGTGTATTTCTATTTCATGAAATCCTATTTAAAATCAAATTAAATTACAGGTTGTAATGCAACCAAATAGTAAAAATGCCAAGGGGGTGAATACTTTTGCAAGGCCATGTATGTTTCATCACAAAACCGGAAAGCTCCTTTTCCAGTGAAGTCCACAAAGCATACTGCATGTAACAAATAGTTAAGCAACCTACAGCATGATCAAGCAAGATGTTTCCAACATTTTTGGACCACAAGTCTTGAAGAAAACAGGAGCTGCCAACGCTATTCCAGCACCAATTCAACTTCAACATTTCATCATCATAACATCAACTATGCTTAGTCTAATACAATAACAACTTAACAATATCAAAACAATTTAGTCCAATCAATGTAAGCTAATTATCATGACTCTATCATTAAACACTTTTAGTTTTTGTTGACCTAGACTAGGCAACCTGGCTAAAATGCTTGCAAGCCTCTACGGGATCGGTGTCCCACCATGGGACAGTTGAGCTAACGTAGGCTAATGTGATTAGCATGAGGTTGTAAGTAACAACAACAACAAAATCCCAGGACATAGACATATCTTATATGGGAGCTTAAATTCTTGTTAATCTAACTGCACTGTCAAATGTACAGTAGCAATTACAGTGAAATAATACCATGCTATTGTTTGAGAGTGCACAATTATGAACTTGAAAATGGCACATTTGTGCAGTCTTGATACAACATTTTGAACAGAAGTGCAATGGTTCATTGGATCAGTCTAAAACTTTGCACATACATCGCTTCCATCTAGTGGCCAAAATCTCATTTGTGCCTGGCCTGAAATAATACATTATGGGCTTTCTCTTGCATTTCAAAGATGATGGTAAAAAAATAATGTTTTTCTTTGTATTACCTTTTACCAGATCTAATGTGTTATATTCTCCTACAGTAATTTTACATTTCCACAAACTTTAAAGTGTTTCCTTTCAAGTGGTATCAAGGGGTGGCAGGTAGCCTAGTGGTAAATCCCTGAGTTGACAAGGTAAAACTGTCGTTCTGTCCCTGGAACAGTAGTGGAGAGGGTAGTAAGTTTTAAGTTCCTCGGCATACACATCACAGACAAACTGAATTGGTCCACCCACACAGACAGCATCGTGAAGAAGGCGCAGCAGCGCCTCTTCAACCTCAGGAGGCTGAACAAATTTGGCTTGTCACCAAAAGCACTCACAAACTTCTACAGATGCACAATCGAGAGCATCCTGGCTGGCTGTATCACCGCCTGGAACGGCAACTGCTCAGCCCACAACCGTAAGGCTCTCCAGAGGGTAGTGAGGTCTGCACAACGCATCACCGGGGGCAAACTACCTGCCCTCCAGGACACCTGCACCACCCGATGTTACAGGAAGGCCATAAAGATCATCAAGGACAACAACCACCCGAGCCACTGCCTGTTCACCCCGCTAGCATCCAGAAGGCAAGGTCAGTACAGGTGCATCAAAGCTGGGACCGAGAGACTGAAAACAGCTTCTATCTCAAGGCCATCAGACTGTTCCTAGGCTGTAATTGAAAATAAGAATTTGTTCTTAAGTTCTTAACTGACTTGCCTAGTTAAATAAAGGTAAAATAATCAATGGCAGGTACAGAGAATTAAGTGAAGTTTAAATCCATGTTTCCAGCCATAGCTTATTTAGGAATGTAACAAAGTCCATCAATTTATGTTTTTTTCTGTCAATGATGTTTTGCTTTTGATGTGATGTGATTGGTGTAAAGCCATGTCCAAACTGGCTCACTCAGTTTAGCTCAACGCTGAATGGCTATATTTTTATACTTTTTTTATCAAGGGAGGCCAAATGCTCCCTGGCTTCCCTTGCTATTGATTCAATGCTACGGGCGGCAACAATGTCATACTCTTTTGGCCAGACAGTATCAGATAAATGGACTACACACTGAGACAGATGGACTGAATCAAAATGGTTTTACAGTTACGGTTCAGAATGACACAACAATAGAGTAGTGAACCTTTGAGTTAGACCCTTCCCTGGGAGAACCATAAACATATCATGAGTGACATATTTCACGGTTAAAGGTTCTTGGCTTGTTGCTCAAACAAAACTCCCCGAACAGAGATGAATATTACATTTTCACCGTTGATCACACTCTCCGCTGTGGGTCCTGTTTTGAAGAGCAGACGTTAAGCTAACTGCACGCTACACGTTGAGTGGATCTGTCTCGCCCTGGCTGTTGTTTCATTGGGGTGGCCATTAAGTTGAGCTATTGAATGACCCCCTGAAGGATTGATTGATTCCGCCCCTGGATGAAAGCTGAACTACCGAATAAATCAATCACATTCAGAACTTAGTGTACAGTATGTGCCACATGGTGCATAGTCTAGTGCTAACAAGAGGCATGGAATCAGTCTAGTTTAGTCTATGTGTTAAATGTCCATATCAATGCTATTAAACATCTGGGAAATTGTACACATGCTTTTGTATATTCATTAAACAGTCATGGCCTGCACTCTTAATGGCGGGTGCTTATATCTGTCCTATTTCACACATGTACAAGTATGTATTATTCGCATGTGTGAGTTGGAAATGTGTTTTTGGCATATCCCAACTCCCCCTGAGTCACCCTCGGAGAGTAAGTACCCTTCCATAGGTCTATCAATAGTCTTCTCTGTAAAGAGAAAGACACCCAATACAATAGCATATAAACTGGGGTCTGGACCCTTTTTTCTCAAACAACATGGTTCGTTCACATTTTCACTTCCTTAGAGCACCCGCCAACACTTCCTCTCCAGCGCTTAGCTGTCGTATCACCAGAGCTGCTTGGGTAAGAGCGTGTAGGAGCTCCTGGTTGTATGGGGGGGCTTGTTCAGCCTGTTTGCTTTTCCATCACTCAAGTGGCTGCAAGATGGATGAGCCTTTCAAAACCTCTAGCCACTGTGCTCCCCCGAACTGTCCCCTTGATCGCATATGGAGTGGAAAAATAGCAAGTACCCTTGTCATGACTGGACATCTACTGGTTATGACGGACATCCTGTGCCTGCTCATCTCAAAATGTGGAACTTGGAAGTTTGAAACATGACATTTCAGGGAACGTCAAAGCTCATTTGGGATTGGGAAAGATCCTTGCCAGTGTTGCAGCAACGACGGTGGGGAATTTGATGGGGAAGTAAACATGCAAACGTATCACTCATTGCTTTAGAAAATGCCCTTTATTTAGGAAAAGCAGTTATGATATTTGTTTGTTGAGATGAAGTGAATTGTTGGTTGTGTGACATCTCACGGTTCCCGAGACCAAAGAACATCTTCTTTCGTCCTAAAACAAGAAGAACATAATGTTCCTCTCCAGCAGTCATGGGCAACGTAATATTCACAATACACCCATTGATTACCAATTTTCACAAGCTCTTTCTATGAATGAGAGACCAGTTCTTAAGTTTGGGTATTTCAGAATCAAAATGAATCTGTAGTTAATGTACAACCATAAATAGTATTTCATTGAAACAGTAGACATATCCCATACTGATTTAATCAATAAAGCATAAATATCAATAAAGAAATAATGAAAAAAAAACATCCCATGAATGTCAATGGCTGCCCATTTTACGATAGTAGTGGTAGGTAAACCCTGATAGGTAAATATTTGATGTGTCCAACCAAACAATTGCCTGAGTTGAATAGTTTCAAAAAACAGCTCTCCTGCGTAGGTACCCTTTGCAAATACCAGTGCAAAATAAACAGCTGTGGTGTGAATGTTTACATGTAGCTCAACTAGACGTGTGCTCGACCATGCATGGTAGGACGTCAATGTGTTGGTTGCATGGTCAATTTGGCCTTCATGAGAAAGTGTGGTAAGCGTGTGTTTGTAACATATCTACTCGAAACGGCGTGCAAGAATGTTGCTGGGAAGTTCCAACATGGGAGTTGGTCTCTGCAAGTGTCTCTTGTTTAGCAAAGGAATGGTTTGAAGGTCACAGTTTTTTTAAGACACCCACAAATTAGAACAATCACAACAATACAGCGACACTAGAACTTGTTCCACAGCCAACTAAGGTCTCTCCTTTCTCTCCTCAGTGTGTAAAACACACAGCTGCAGCCCCGCGTCCCTCTGCTCACCAGGGTCGAGATCAACCTTTAAAAATAAGGGTTTTATAGGAGTATTCTCAGAGTGAGGGGCCAGCTCACCCCAATAAGGCTACTGTGTTTCAAGACGGAAATAGACATTCATATTCAGAAGCCAATACACTTTCTCTCCAGAGAATCCCCCCCCCCCCCATTTGGCTCTGTCCCTCCCGGCAGCCTGACACTGATTACCAGCTTTCGGCACTGGGCTCCGTTGCTCCTGCTGCTAAGGCTCATGGGACAGGAAACTTTAGGAACTATTAGCGGTTTTCTTAAGGCCTGCAATCTCATATTAGAATTGGCGCCGCTCCCCCCTCTCTCTCTCAGTCTCTCTTTCTGTTTCACTGGTTTACAGCAGTAGCTCGGTGGCCCTCGTGCGACCCTGGCTCTACATACCTTAGCTGGCTGAGCATTCTGGGCCTGTAGATTTACATCAGTCATGCTACACTACTGCTGCTCCTGAGGGGATGAGAGGGCGAACACTGTACAATTACATTTTTATAGGGCTGCTATCTATTTTCATTAGCACATGGACTTATGTTTCTTAAGATTTTAAGAATGAAATCCAAGTTATCACAAGTACAACAAGCTGGCCATTGACATCTTTGTACTGTTTGATTTACAATATGATTAAAAGTAGATTAAACGAAGTCATCCACATACTATAAAGCTTAAAGTAGCAAAGCATATTGAGAAGTGAGGGCTTAGAACTTGAAACAATGTAATTAGTAGATATTTTGCACACGACCCAATGTTTGAAGGATTGGTCTGGATTCAGCAAATTTTATTGTATTTTCTGCTTAGTCTAGCTCCATGTGAGACTCATACAGCAGTCTCCCAAGCCATCTGAAATTTAATATTCGACAGAGAAATACACTGTTTTATTTCAAAATATTTGTTCAATAATTCAAAGACAGATGTGCTCATATTGCCATAGATTCAATTTCATGCAACTTGAAATAAAAACTAACCCCTACATAAGAAACATTGAAACCTGAATCTACTGTGGCTACATTACTTTGCCCAAAGAAAAAAGTTGGATTTCAGATTGTTATCAAAAGATGTCCAATGACTACACGTGTCTTGACTTCTCCAAATCTTGCATGTCAGCGTTTTTACAAATTCTTTATCAACACAGACAGTCTTATAGTAAATCAGTATAACACCATTTTCAAGTTATCAAACACACAGTACTCTCAGAGAAGAACATAGCTGACAAAGACAACATTCTGGGCAAAATTGTGTTGAGTCAACTTTGATTCCACAAATGTTCAGCTTACTTATGGCCGACAACCTTCAGCAGTTGTCAGGATGAGTATAATACTCGACTTCACTCTAAGACTCAACAACAACGTTTTGAAGAGCACCTCACTTTTTCACTCAACGAGTGCAAAAGACAAGGTCTGTCGTGATGTCCACATGCTGTGTGATTCTACTGTCAGACACAGCAAAGGACATCCATTAAGATCAAATCAAAATGATTTACGATGTGATTGATACAGTTAATTTGCAGATCTAAAGCCCCCCCCCCCCCCACCCACACCACAAACTGATCCACTGCAGGAACCATTAAGCATTCTCTGAACCTGGGAGTGGTATGAATAGATTGCATAAACCCCCTGCTCATTTTCATACCTGGTTTTTGAATAACTTCCTTAAAACTTTCACTGAATGTTTCAATAAGACTTTTAATGACACTGCTAGCTTGTTTTGGGTTAACTTTTCTGAACTCCAAGCACAGATTGGAAACATGGACATTAATTTCCTTAGGCATTAATCTTGCAAAAAATACTGTATTGTGACACGGCATCAGTGCGATTCAAACCTATAATCTTCTGTTCTCTATCCATGGAATTAGTCCACTGCACTAGTGATGTGCAGGTTGACTAATAACCCGCAGTTCCCGTGGTTATATCCACGAGGTGGGCGGTTTTATGGCCATGAAATATTGTGTGGATGAAGGGTAGGTGGGTGGTGTTCGGGTTGAATTAAAAGAAAACAATACATACAAAATGTATAAATCTATCATTCATTATTTTTAGGCTATCTGACATTAGTGCGTAGGCCTAAGCTTTAGGACCTAGCTTTAACCGAGAATTCTCCTTATTGTCACAGCCGTGTATATACCCTCAAGCCGATACCACAATGACCCTCAAGGAACATTACTGGACTTTATGCAAACTGGAAACCATATATTCTGAGGCTGCATTTATTGTAGCTGGGGATTTTAACAAAGCAAATTTGAGAACAAGGCTACCTAAATTCTATCAGCATATTGACTGTAGTACTCACAGTGGCAAAACTCTGGATCACTGCTACTCTAACTTCCGTGATGCAATCAAGGCCCTCCTCCGCCCTCTTTTTGGCAAATCTGACCACAACTCCATTTTGCTACTCCCTTTCTTTAGGCAGAAACTCAAACAGGATGTACTTGTGAACTATTCAACGCTGGTCTGACCAATTGGAATCCACACTTCAAGATAGTTTTGATCACGCGGACTGGGACATATTCCGGGTAGCCTCAGAGAATAATATCGACGTATACGCTGATTCGGTGAGTGAGTATATAAGGAAGTGCATAGGAGATGTTGTACCCACTATTAAAACCTACCCTAACCAGAAACCATGGATAGATGGTGGCATTCACGCAAAGCTGAAAGCACGAACCACCGCATTTAACCATGGAAAAATTACTGGGATTATGGTTGAATACAAACAGTGTAGTTATTCCAATCAAACAAGTGAAATGTCAGTATAGAAACAAAGTGGAGTCACAATTAAACAGCTCAGACACGAGACGTATGTGGCAGAGTCTACAGACAATCACGGACTACAAAAGGAAAACCAGCCACGTCACGGACACCGATGTCTTGCTTCCAGACAAACTAAACACCTCCTTTGCCTGCTTTGAGGATAATACAGTGCCACCCATGCGGCCCACTACCAAGGACTGTGGGCTCTTCTTCTCTGTGGCGGACGTGAGTAAGACATTAATACGTGTTAACCTTCGCAAGGTTGCCAGCCCAGATGGCATCTCTAGCCTCGTCCTTAGATCATGCGCAGACCAGCTGGCTGGTATGTTTGCGGACATATTCAATCTCTCCCTATCCCAGTCTGCTGTCTCCACATGCTTCAAGATGGCCACCATTGTTCCTGTACCCAAGAAGGGAAAGGTAACTGAATTAATGACTTCTCACTTCTGTCATCAAGAACCTCTACCTTACCTGTCATCTTAGAACCACTTCAATTTGCTTACCGCCCTAATAGGTCGACAGACGTTGCATTCGCCATAACACTGCACACTGCCCTATCCCATCTGGACAAGAGGAATACCTATGTAAGAATACTGTTCATTGACTATACTATAATCCTCCTTTAAAAGTTGCATCATACTGCAGCACACCTTGCAGGCTGCTACAGCATTCTGTGGCACATTATCTCATTGTCAGCCATTTTTTCTATTAATCTATTTCTTCTATTAATGCAAGTTAGTGCTAGTTTTACCACCAGAAGGCATCTTTAAGACACATTTGATAGTCTTCCGTATTGGCATTACCAGTTGAATTGAAAACATTTTTTGTCATAACATACTACATGGGATTGATTTTAAGAAATTTGGCTTAATTAATTAGATTAATATTGAGGTGTTTCTATTCTGAGAAAAATGAAACCTTCACTGTTTCTGTTAGGATGGAATGGAAAATATGGCGCTGTGCAATGTGACTGTCTGGATTTTTTACTTAACTTGGTAAGTCAGTTAAGAACACATTCTTATTTTCAATGACGGCTTCATAACAGTGGGTTGACTGCCTTGTTCAGGGGAATAATGACAGATTTTTACCTTGTCAGCCCAGGGATTCAATCTTGTAACCTTTCGGTTCCGACGCTCTAACCCCTAGGCTACCTTCCACTCCATTTGTGATCAAGGGGACAGTTTGGGAGATTGGAGGATTAAAATTGTTTGCCATCATGAGACAACTTTGTCAAATCAAATAACATTTTATTTGTCACATACACATGGTTAGCAGATGTTAATGCGAGTGTATCGAAATGCTTGTGCTTCTAGTTCCGACCATGCAGTGATATCTAACAAGAAATCTCACCTACAATTTCACAACAACTACCTTATACACACAAGTGTAAAGGAATGAATAAGATTATGTACATAAAAATATATGAATGAGTGATAGCCGAACGGCAGAGGCAAGATGCAGTAGATGGTTTAGGGTACAGTATATACATATACATATGAGTTATGTAGGGTATGTAAACATGATATAAAGTGGCATTGTTTGAAGTGGCTAGTGATATATTTATTACATAAATTCTTTCATTATTAAAGTGGCTAGAGATGAGTCAGTATGTTGGCAGCTGCCACTCAATGTTAGAAAAGGCTGTTGATGGCCTTGAAATAGAAGCTGTTTTTCAGTCTCTCGGTCCCTGCTTTGATGCACCTGTACTGACCTCGCCTTCTGGATGATAGCGGGGTGAACAGGCAGTGGCTCGGGTGGTTGTTGTCTTTTTGGCCTTCCTGTGACATTGGGTGGTGTAGGTGTCCTGGAGGGCAGATAGTTTGCCCCCGGTGATGCGTTGTGCAGACCTCACTACCCTCTGGAGAGCCTTACGGTTGTGGGCGGAGCAGTTGCCGTACCAGGCGGTGATACAGCCCGACAGGATGCTCTCGATTGTGCATCTGTAAAAGTTTGTGAGTGTTTTTGGTGACAAGTCGAATTTCTTCAGCCTCCTGAGGTTGAAAAGGTGCTGCTGCGCCATCTTCACCACGCTGTCTGTGTGGGTGGACCAGGAACTTAAAACTTTCCACCTTCTCCACTACTGTCCCATCGACGTGGATAGGGGGCTGCTCCCTCTGCTGTTTCCTGAAGTCCACGATCATCTCCTTTGTTTTGTTGACATTGAGTGTGAGGTTATTTTCCTGACACCACACTCCGAGGGCCCTCACCTCCTCCCTGTAGGCCGTCTCGTTGTTGTTGGTAATCATGCCTACCACTGTAGTGTCGTCTGCAAACTTGATGATTGAGTTGGAGGCCTGCATGGACACGCAGTCATGGCTGAACAGGGAGTACAGGAGAGGGCTGAGAATGCATGTTGTTACCTACCCTCACCACCTGGGGGAGGCCCGTCAGGAAGTCCAGTACCCAGTTGCACAGGACAGGGTCGAGACCCAGGGTCTCGAGCTTAAAGACGAGTTTGGAGGGTACTATGGTGTTAAATGTTGAGCTGTAGTTGATGAACAGCATTCTTACATAGTTATTCCTCTTGTCCAAATGGGTTAGGGCAGTGTGCAGTGTGATTGCGATTGCGTTGTTTGTGGACCTATTGGGGTGGTAAGCAAATTGGAGTGGGTCTAGGGTGTCAGGTAGGGTGGAGGTGATATGTTCCTTGTCTTGACTAGTCTCTCAAAGCACCTCATGATGACGGAAGTTAGTGCTATGGGGCGATAGTCATTTAGCATTTGTTAAGTTTGTCTGGGAGCAAGACATTGTGGTCCGCAACGGGGCTGGTTTTCCTTTTGTAGTCCGTGAATGACTGTAGTCCCTGCCACATACCTCGTGTCTGAGCCGTTGAATTGCAACTCTACTTTGTCTCTATACTAACGCTTAGCTTGTTTGATTGCCTTGCGGATGGAATAGCTACACTGTTTGTATTTGGTCATGTTTCTGGTCACCTTGCCCTGATTAAAAGCAGTGGTTCGCACTTTCAATTTTGCGCGAATGCTGCCATCAATCCACGGTTTCTGGTTGGGGAATGTTTTAATAGACGCTGTGGGTACATCACCAATGCACTTGCTACTAATCTCGCTCACCGAATCAACGTATTCATCAATGTTTTTGTCTGACGCAATGCGGAACTTATCCCAGTCCACGTTGTCGAAGCAATCTTGAAGCGAGGAATCCGATTGGTTGGACCAGCTTTGAACAGACCTGAGCACTGGCGCTTCCTGTTTTACTTTCTGTCTGTAGGCTGGGAGCAACAAAATGGAGTCGTGGTCAGATTTATGGAAGGAGGGTGGGAGATGACTTTATATATGTCGCTAAAGTTAGAATAACAACGATCCAGGGTTTTGCCAGCCCGGGTCGCGCATTTGATATGCTGATAAAATTTAGGGAGCCTTGTTTTCTGATTAGCCTTGTTAAAATCCCCAGCTACAATAAATGCAGCCCCGGGATATGTGGTTTCCAGTTTACATAGAGTCAAATGAAGGACTTTCAGGGCCGTCGATGTGTTTGCTTGGGAGGGATGTACACGACTGTGATTATGATCGAAGAGAATTGTCTTGGTCGATAATGCAGTCGGCATTTAATTGTAAGGAATTCTAGGTCAGGTGAACAAAAGGACTTGAGTTCCAATATTTCTGTTTTACCAATATTTCTGTAATTCAGTGATATTTATTCCCATAGTAATTCGTTATGGATCCATAACTAAATAAACATTTTGAAAGAGTATTTGTATCCTTATTTTATTAATGAAAACATAAAGATGCTGATGAAGAAATACAGTACTGTACAGTATATGCTTTACCATTTGGATAATGGACTCTGCCTGTCAGAGGTGGCGTTCCAGAGCTCACAGGTGTGCCTGGCATGGATTGTGACTCCATCTCGTTCCTCGCCCTTTTCAACGCGTCATTCTCCACCTGACTCTCCGCCAATGCCGCCTGCTGGGCATGAGAATATGAGGAGTGATCCTTCACCAATACCGCCTGGCTCTGGACCAATGCATCAGCTGTTGCCAGTATCTCTGCCCTCAGAGAATGTTTCTCTTTCTGATGGTTTGCCTTCAATGACTCGATCTCGGTCTTCAAAGTTTGAATCTCATCCATGAGCACCACCATCAGATGAGCAGAATGGTACCGCCCTGAGCCCCCATTAATTACAGTGGCCTAACGTGCAGACCTTTTTCTTTAAATTATTGTTTTATGTAGGATGCTACATTTTGACCAGATGCAATTGTAAGTAGGCCTAATTTAAAAAAAATCCTACTTCTATCAGGTTGTTAAGCCTCAGAGCCTACCTCAGCCAGTTAAGTTATTTTATATGGGTCTAGGCTCCGAAGAAATAGACTCCAATTAAGCCCTCTTGTTGTTTGTAAAGTCAAAATAAAATGAAGATGATTGTTGAAATGAATTGCTCGACAGGTGTATGTTTTCTCCATCTGTTGGTGTGCAACACTTGCATAACAAGTTAGTGATATTTTCAGCACCAGCCACTGTTCACCCCCTATTGATTGCACTGCGGTTGCCGCCAGTTGTTTTTAAATTGAACCTTTATTTAACTAGGCAAGCCAGGAAAGAACACATTCTTATTTACATTCAAGGCCTACTCCAGCCAAACCCAGATGACGCTGGGCCAATTGTTTGCCGACCTACGGCACTCCCAATCACGGTCGGATGTGATACAGCCTGTATTCAAACCAAGGACTGTAGTAATGCCTCTTGCACTGAGATGTAGTGCCTTAGACCCCTGCACCACTTGGGAGCCATGACCATTATATATATATATATAACATTAACCGTGTGTAGGCAGATACGCGTGTAGGTAGATGTGGAAGGGTAGATACAAATGATTTGTTGCAAGTTGGGGAGGGTTTTTTCCCACACCTTGCTCGGCTATGAGACAGTTCTTTAGTAAAGGTTGAATAGTCTATTGTTCGGCTAATAACCCATCCTAGAAACGTTGTTAGCAGAATTTACAGCCTGCTACGCTTGTGAAAAAAAAAAAAACTTTTCCCCTTTCCACTTGTTAAAGATTCCAATTGATAAAGTATTTTTAGCTCAAATCGGCCCCAACCCCAATTAATACATTTGGGCACAGTCGATAGCGTGCTGGACTTCGGGCTAGAATGCTGAGGGTGTTGAGGGTGCTCCCTGCTTGTTTCATTATATTGTTATGATGGTCTCAGAGCAAATAGCCTGGATTGTTACTCCCATCTCATTCCTCGCCCTCTTCCACGCGTCATTCTCCACCTGTGGCTCGCTTCTGGACGTGCTGGCAGGATATGGCAGCACCTTCGGTTGTGCATCAAGAATCCAGCATAGCAAGTTTGTATGAAGGTTACTGGTTATTCACAGCCCTGTTTTTAATCGTCCACATGGCTGGGAGAACCTCCTCAGATTAATGCAGATGAAGGAAGTTAGATATGAATAGGAAGTATGGTGTACTGTTTTTTACTGTATATATGAATTACAAATCAGCCTTTACTTAAATCAGGTTTCTAGTCTATTGCATAGTTACAATGTGTAATCATTGATGTCCCAGGAGCAGGAGTGGTAAACACCGTTGAAGAGTATAAAATGTAATGCATACATGCAGACACAGCATCATTCAAAGAACGGAGTTTGATATACCTGGTATTGGATGACTGAAAAAAAACTTGCTCAATAGCGATTTTCGTAAATTAACTTCATGGCAAAAACATATTCACAATTGTTTTTCTCTACATCAACTAACATATTCCTCTCAGTTGTACATGTTTTGCTTAACTTCTTATGACGTAAGTAATTATAACATTTGCTTGCACCATAATGTTTTTTGTCAGACATCTTTGCCGAAGAAAGTCACCAGCGACGGGTGGCATGATGTCAAATTCGTCATTCAAACCACTCGATACGATTGGTCATATAAAAACCTTGGGACCCAAATGCATAATGACTGCTCTAACTACCCCCTGCGATGGTCTGGAGCAATGAAGCCATGATGCTGGGTTCCTCTAAGTCATAAGCTCACACCTTTTAAAGGAGGAACCACTGTAGCTCAGCATTCAACACCATAGTACCCTCCAAGCTCATCATTAATCTAGAAGCCCTGGGTCTGAAACCCCGCCCAGTGCAATTGTGTCCTGGACTTCCTGATGGGCCGCACCCAGGTGATGCTGATCCTAAACACTGGAGCCCCATAAGGGTGCGTGCTCAGCACCCTCCTGTACTCCCTGTTCACCCATGACTTGTTGGCCCATCATGCACGTCTCTAACTCAATCATCAAGTTTGCAGACGACACACAGCAGTAGGCTTGATTACCAACAAAGACGAGACAGCCTACAGGGAGGAGGTGAGGGCCCTCGGAATGTGGTCCCAGCAAAACAAAACAAAGGAGATGATCATGGACTTCAGGAAACAGCAGAGGGAGCACCCCCTATCCTATCCACATCGACGGGACAGCAGTGGAGAAGGGGGAACTTTTTAAGTTTCTCGGCGTACACATCACGGACAAACTGAAATTGTCCAACAACACAGACAGTGTGGTGAAGAAGGCGCAGCAGCGCCTCTTCAACCTCAGGAGGCTGAAGAAATTTAGCTTGTGACCTAAAACCCTCACAAACTTTTACAGAAGCAGAATTAAGAGCATCCTGTCGGGCTGCATCACCGCCTGGTACGACAACTGCACAGCCCACAACCGCACGGCTCTCCAGAGGGTGGTGCGGTCTGCACAACGCATAACCGGGGGCAAACTACCAGCCCTCCAGGACACCTACAGCACCCGATGTCACAGAAAGGCCAAAAAGATCATCAAGGACAACAACCACCCGGGCCACTGCCTGTTTACCCCGCTACCATCCAGAAGGCGAGGTCAGTACAGATGAATCAAAGCTGGGACCAAGAGACTGAAAAACAGCTTTGATTTCAAGGCCATCAGACTGTTAAACAGCCATCACTAATACAGAGAGGCTATGGCTTACAGACTTGAAATAATTGGCCACTTTAATAAATGCATCACTAGTCACTATAATAATGCTGCTTTAATAATGTTTACATTTCTTGCATTACTCATCTCATATGTATATACTGTATTTTATACCATCTATTGCATCTTGCCTATGCCGCTCTGTCATTGCTCATCCATATATTTATATGTATATATTCTTATTCCATCTCTTTACCTAGATTTGTGTGTATTAGGTAGTTGTTGTGGAATTGTTAGATTACTTGCCAGATATTGCTGCACTGTCGGAACTAGAAGCACAAGCATTTCTCTACACTCGCAATAACATCTTCTAACCATGTGTATGTGACCAATACAATTTGATTCGATTTTTTACTTGCGGCAAATAGCCTACATGCTAATCGCCAAACGCTTTTGAGAATGGCCAGAAAAAGTTACTTGGATCCACTGAGGCAAAAGGACAATGTCAGAGTTGAATTCAATAAGAGAAGGCCGTCCCTTCTCTGTAAAATGGAGAGTTGGAAATAAAGAGAAGGGACGGCCAGAAAAGTAATGTTTGGGAGAGAAAAATGTTCACTTCCTTTCTCAGACATTTAAAATACTTTCCATTTTACTGATCAGGAAATGTATGGCTTCGTTCCCAGAACCAATGGAAAACCAAAAACATACGTTCCCAAAACTTCCAAGGAACCAAATGTGCTAGCTGGGATATGGTTCTCAGAACATTATGTGTTAGCTAGTTAGAGATTAAAACTGCTGCTAAAGCATTATCATCATACATGTAAATGCTGACCCACATAGGGCTGTTGGGAAGATCATGGGGATGGGTATGATCTGTGGGGGGGGGGAATAAAATTCGTAGCCCTCGCAGTCTACATAACCCCAGTTCTGTTTTGGTCTGCTAAGGTAGAGTGAGATTGGTAAAAAACTCTAAACTCAAAAAACTCAAGAGGTGTAACTTACAATAATGGAGAGGAAGTAGAAAGTCAGTGGTTTAATAAATTACTTCCCCTGAGGGAATCTGATTTATTCTTAGAGTGGAGACTCTACATGGTGCTAGTTTTGTGTGTGTGTATATGTGCGTGTGAGAGTGCACGCTGGCATGCGTGTGAGTGTGTAAGTGTACTGTAAGTACAAGTTTGTCCTGATGTACACACCTGTCCTGATGTCAGTGACCTGTCCTGATGTCAGTCACCTGTTTGCATCCTGTACACTGGATTAAGCTGAGCAATAAGAAATCAATCTCTTCCTTTTTTACGTGCTTCAACTCCTTTTCAACCTAGAATTAGGCCTTTTGGAAGTTTTTCTTGGTAAGCCATTGTCGTGTGTCCTGATGTACTGAAACTAAACCTGTATAAGCTAGTGATGTCACCCACTTTAGGTATTATTAAAGTCAAACCTTTGGGCTGTACTAGGCTG
The DNA here is from genome assembly GCF_036934945.1 of Oncorhynchus masou masou. Lineage (NCBI taxonomy): Eukaryota > Metazoa > Chordata > Actinopteri > Salmoniformes > Salmonidae > Oncorhynchus > Oncorhynchus masou. The sequence goes on along the minus strand of NC_088242.1, from coordinate 36,001,054 downwards.
ATGAGACTGTTTTATGAGGCAGGGACTGCACCATCATCGATGACATCTTCTTCAGGGCAAAGGAAATGTCCAAAGAAAAGATCAGCAAATCATTATTGATTCATTTATATCCTGCCCATTGCTGCATGTGGTTATAAGACATCTCCCTACTATCTCTATCAAGTCGGTCATAAATATAGTCCAGAAGTTGGAGAAGAGTGCTGGTTTGTAAAACCGGAATCATATTTTTTTCTTGAAGAGTCAGTCCCTGAACCGTATCTCCGCTGTGGGTGAATTTTCGTTCCAGGCAGGTTAGAGATTTTCATTAGTTTGCCAAGAAACAGACAGATATGAAGTAGATGGTTCTTCAATGGTCTGTGGCAGCACAATTCAATGTATGTCTTTTATTGGGGGGGAAATATAAATGTTGTTTTGAAGATGCCTGGAAATTTGGACTACTTCAATCGAACCCAAATGTAAAACTCTCAAGGGTTCGAAAATGAACTCATAGGTCCAGAGTTTGTTGAGCGATTTGCCATAGTCCCAAGCGAGCAACGGTGTTTTTACTTCTTTGTAACTTTTATAGATTTCAATACAATTAACTGACCAAAATATACACTTGTTTAATTCACTTGGCGTTTCTGACAGATTGTCACTTAAAATATTATGTCTCTATTGTATAGCATCAATAGGACATAGAGTACATATTTTTAAATGGTGTTCACATTTTCTAAATCTCCTCAAAATTACTATTATTAATTGTTTATGCAATGAGAGGTGTTCCAAATCTGCATATCACTCTACAAATAAATAAATTCCATCTCATACAATCAAGATTGTCTTTCATGTACACCTACACCTTCCCTTCCTTGAATCCATCAAACCAAAACTAATCTCAGGATTCAATATCATCATCAGCTTGGCCCAGATCACTCCCCATACAGCCTCTCTCTGGTGTCATTTGTCAGCAAGATGAATACAACTTCTACCTAAATGTGTCCTTGTCTCCCCAGACAACACTAAACACCAGTCATGAAATCTCATTTCTGAAGCCAGACATCCTGGCCTGCTGCTGTCATGGCCGATGCATTAAGGTTCCACTCTTCCCTGTGGGGGGGACAGGAGAGCCAGGCGAGGGCTAGGCTCAATTTGATGTTAATGGGAGCAACCACAGTGGGAGGTGTATGGTCCTGTACCAGAGGGACTGCTTCTAAACAATGCCGTACAAGTGCCTCTGGTGATGAGCCCAGCAGCTGTAAGCCTCAGGTTAGGCATGGGTTTACCATTAGAGGGCCACTGTGAGGTCTCCAGCAGGTCTCCAGGTTTGGGGCAGGAATAAAAAGCCCCATATGAAAGGAGTGCAGACAGGTCAGGGGGAAAATGTTTGGCACTAGGGCCGCTTTAAATAAGTGATTTTTAATTGAAGGTCATATTTCTTCCTCTGTCTTAATTGGATCTCGTGGAACATTTTCATATGAGATGAGTGCTTTGTTAAAAAGTGTTAATGTTTCTAGTTGTCACCGGTGGTGAAGTGTGGTGAAGAATCTCTATAGTTTGAATGACTGACATCCATTCCTCCTTCAGAGCCACCTTAATGTGGGCTGGATGAGTCCTCTATGAGTTGCCTGTTTTACTGATAGTCGTGCGGTCAAAGGCTAACCAGGTGAGTTATATCTGTTTCATAGCAGGTGCTCTGTAACCATGGATTCAAATGAGAAATAAGAACCATTTCAAAACCCACAAAGAAATGACCCATCCAAGTTTTTTTCAGAAGCCTCAGATATGGAAATCATTAAGGAGACCATTTGTGACATTTATGTTGGATCTCTTCTGAGAAAAACACATTAATGGGGAGTTACACTGTATCTGAGTAGATCGTTTCAGAGGTATTGACCGAAAGTAAACTTTGCAAGACGGTTGTGTAATAATGTAAGAGGGAGTAGAAGCAGGAGCTGAACATTTAGGGGCTGGATCCACATGTAGGAAGGCATGACTTGGCAGCCTTGGGGAGCAACGGTGCAGACAGCAATGGTCAAGCCGCCTTATGATTTTCCTGTCAGCTTGGCTGAGGTGACTCAATCTACAGTATGACTAATCAGCTGAATCAGTCATTATCGTCTGCATCAGTGGCACAGGGGCCAGCGAGCACGTGGTAACAGTACAGGGGTAATGGGAAAAAAACGTATCCACCTCTTGCCTGAGAGACATGCAGGGAATCAAGGGCGGGTAGGGATGTTTCTTGTGCCCTGACGCAGTCCTGAAAGCCTGGGCCAAACCACAGCTAAATGTCTGGGAGCTACTCCACTGCACCACCACTCCGCCTTCTAGGCTCCCATGAGGCTGGCATGAGTTCCACCGAGCAGCCCTTGCTCCTGACATCCACCCAGGGTGCAGAGAGACAAGCCTGCGAAGGAGGGGAGGGTGGACAGGGGTTGGATGTTGGAGGACTCTGTTAGAAGCCTGGAACCAAAAGGGCTTGTGGCGTTCCTAGCAGAGCCTGGCGTCTTGAGCCGCGTTGTTGGCCAGACTGCGGAGGGATCTCTCAGACTAATCCAGCTCTTTTAGGCTTCATCCCACATGGCACCGTATTCCCCATTTTGTGCACAACTTTTGACTTGGTCCCATAGGACACTGTTCAAAAGTAGTGGCCTGTATTAAGAAATAGGGTGCCATTTGGGACACAGATTCAGTCCACACCATAGGGAAAATGTTAATGCCATGTTTACGTGTCTGTTTGTTGTTTGTTGATTCTAATGCTTCTCGCTGCTAGCCACATGAGTGGAGCAGCGAGTCTGGCGAATCACCCAGACATGATCTTGAATTAAGTGCTTTCTCCCACAGAAGCGCAATGAACAGAAACAGTGCATTTAGTTGTCACAGGGCAGTTGGTCACAGCTTAAGACAAGGCCGCACTGCGGTATGCCGGTCTGTAATTACTGATCAGGGAAATCAAAGCACTGAATACATTCTCCTTATTGTGGGAATGGCTTCGCAGCCACGTGATAGCCTACTGTACCCTCCAGCTTATCAAGGCTGTAATATCATGGCTTTGAACAGAGATTGATATTTACTTCAGGCTTTTAGGTTGAAACAGTTTTTCTATTGATAACAATGACAGAATGCCACAAACAAATCCAACAACCGGTTGCACTTCACAGAATATTGAAGCCCCATGCAGTCTTTAATAAAATGTTTTAATCATCACTAAATTTCTATTAAATCACTGTGTGTGTGTTTATTTTAATTAATTTCCCTGAGCCTGTCATGTCTTGTTAACTCTGTAACTCTGCTGGTCAGGTTATATTTTAATAACTAATTTCCCCCTCTGATTAGGTCTCTATTTCTCTCTGTTCCTGCTACTTTCAGTGTCTGATTCTTGTTTGTGTTTTTGATACCAGAAGCAAGCTGTCGTCCCGTTTGCTTCCACCTTGTCCTATCCTGTCGGAGTCTGCCTGGCAGGTGCATCCTGCATTATACTACGTTCTTTTGTTCCATTGACTACGTTGGAAGAGGATTTATGCCATTCCTGTTTTTTATTAAAGAACTCTGTTTTCTGTTAAAACCGCTTTTTGGCATTGAAATGCTTAGTCTGATTGTGTGGGCGTGTACACAACAAAGCATCTTAGCTTTCATTTTATTAAGCTAGTAGTAATACAAGTAAAATTAGTGGTAGTAGTAGTTGTGTGTTGCTAGGTAACAATGTAAACAATGGCACTTTTTATGAATACTGGCCATGTGTATGTTGTCTATGTATCATGGGCAGGATAGGATCTAACAATGGGAATTCCAAACCAGCAGCGGTATAAATGCAATTATAAAACAAGCCCTGAGCGCTGATTGGCTGAAAACCGTGGTATTTCAGACCATATACCATGGGTATGACAAAACAATTATTTTAACTGCTCTAATTACATTGGTAGCCAGTTTATAATAGCAAATCAAATCACATTTTATTTGTCACATACGCTGAATACAACAGATGTAGTAGACCTTATAGTAAAATGCTTACTTACAACCAACAATGCAATAAGGCACCTTGAGGGTTTGTGATATATGGCCAATATACCATGGCTAAGAGCTGTATCCAGAAAAGCCCTTAGCTGTGATATATCGGCCATATACCACACCTCCTTATTGCTTAAATAAAAGATGACTGTCATTGGTCTATGGAACGCCGTTTGGGTCTTTGCGTGTCAAAAAAGATACATGTTAAATAAACACTATTAGTTGACCAATCAGGACCTGAATTTGACTACACGTCACATAATAATTTTACATGTTCATAAATTTTTTACATAGTTATTACACATTGATGACACTATCCCTATTATTTCATATGTTATAGCGATTAACAAATAACAAGTATTCTATGATGCTGGTAAAATTGTCTTGTGCACCTGCCACTGCAGCACGAGACAGACATACACTTACCTAAACTCTGTGTCAGTGCTGGTCAGAAGAAAATCTAGCTAGCTTTTGGCTGTAAACAATGTTCTCCCCCAAAAACATAGCAAAACGACATCATCTGTTTCAGTAGCTATAGTTAGCTAGCTAGGTCTCATCATGTAAAATGCCATTAGTTTATGAGACAGTTTTCGTATTTGGTTGATGACGGTAAGACTCGGTCTGGGTCTCGGTCATGCTTATAACGTTAGCTTGGGGCAAGAGGACTGGGTAGCTGGCTAGCTTGTTTAGTTTGTTATCTAGCCAGCTAGTTATTTTCATGAACAGAATGTCAATTTTAATAGGAGAACAGTAAGTGGTAGTCTAACTAATACATACTGACATGGATTCCTAAATCATTGCTAAGAATATTGAAAGTTATTTCAGTTCCTGGTCATTGTTTTCAGGCTGGTTTCATTGGTGCTAGCTAGGTACCAATCTAAAGATAGCTAGGTAGCTACCACATAAATTGCTAAAAACATCTGTATCAAAGAAATTGATGAGTGACATTCATACTGCAAACCGAAGTCAACATAGGGACACAGTCTACCTCCAGTTTCCAAACTGTCATCTATGTTGACAAAATGCTTGTTTTTCTGTATTTTGACTACCATATCACCTCCACCCTACCTGACACCCTAGACCCACTCCAATTTGCTTACCGCCCAAATAGGTCCACAGACGACGCAATCTCAACCACACTGCACACTGCCCTAACCCATCTGGACAAGAATGTGAGAATGCTGTTCATCGACTACAGCTCGGCATTTAACACCATAGTACCCTCCAAGCTCGTCATCAAGCTCGAGACCCTGGGTCTCGACCCCGCCCTGTGCAACTGGGTACTGGACTTCCTGACGGGCCGCCCCCAGGTGGTGAAGGTAGGCAACAACATCAGTAGTGGAGAGGGTAGTAAGTTTTAAGTTCCTCGGCATACACATCACAGACAAACTAAATTGGTCCACTCACACAGACAGCATCGTGAAGAAGGCGCAGCAGCGCCTCTTCAACCTCAGGAGGCTGAAGAAATTCGGCTTGTCACCAAAAACACTCACAAACTTCTACAGATGCACAATCGAGAGCATCGTGGCGGGCTGTATCACCGCCTGGTACGGCAACTGCTCCGCCCACAACCATAAGGCTCTCCAGAGGGTAGTAAGGTCTGCACAACGTATCACCGGGGGCAAACTACCTGCCCTCCAGGACACCTACACCACCCGATGTTACAGGAAGGCCATAAAGATCATTAAGGACAACACCCACCCGAGCCACTGCCTGTTCACCCCGCTATCATCCAGAAGGCGAGGTCAGTACAGGTGCATCAAAGCTGGGACCGAGAGACTGAAAAACAGCTTCTAACTCAAGGCCATCAGACTGTTAACTCTTGAAACTCCCCATCCCGGATCCGGGATCGTGACTAAAGCCTCAGGCTCATTAGCATAACGCAACGTTAACGATTTCTGAAAATCACAAATAAAATGAAAATAATGCGCCTACTCTCAAACTTAGCCTTTTCTTAACAACACTGTGATCTCAGATTTTCAAAATATGCTTTTGAACCATAGCAATTCACTAATTTGTGTAAGAGTATGCTAAGCTAGCTTAGCATTTTGAGTAGCATTTAGCACGCAACATTTTCACAAAAACCAGATAACCAAATAAATAAAATCATTTACCTTTGAAGAGCTTCGGATGTTTTCAATGAGGAGACTCTCAGTTACATAGCAAATGTGCAGTTTTTCCTGAAAGCGTCTTTGTGTAGGAGAAATCACTCCGTTTTGTACATCACGTTTGGCTACCGAAACGAACCGAAAATTCAGTCACCTACATCGTCAAACTTTTTCCGAATTAACTCCATAATATCGACCGAAACATGGCAAACGTTGTTTGGAATCAATCCTCGAGGTATTTTTTCACATATCTCTTCTTTGATATATCGTTCATGGAAGCCTGCTTTCTTCTCTAAATTCCATGGAAAAATACTTGCAGCTGAGTTTTGCGCACCAATTTTGGCGCAGGACACCGGGCGGACACCTGGTAAATGTGGTCTCTTATGGTCAATCTTCCAATGATATGCCTACAAATACATCACAATGCTGCAGACACCTTGGGGAAACGACAGAAAGGGCAGGCTCGTTCCTCTCGCATTCACAGCCATATAAGGAGACAATGGAAAACGGAGCCTCAAAAATCCTGCTCATTTCCTGGATGCCGTATCATCTTGGTTTTGCCTGTAGCTCAAGTTCTAGGGCACACACAGAGAATATCTTTGCAGTTCTGGACACGTCAGAGTGTTTTCTTTCCAAAGCTACTAATTATATGGATAGTCGAGCATCTTTTTGTGACAAAATATTACGCTTAAAACGGGCACGTCTTTTTATCCAAAAATGGTATAACAGGTTAAACAGCAACCACTAACATTGAGTGGCTGTTGCCAACACACTGACTCAACTCCAGCCACTTCAATAATGGGAATTGATAGGAAAGGATGTAAAATATATCACTAGCCACTTTAAACAATGCTACCTAATATAATGTTTACATACCCTACATTATTCATCTCATATGTATACGTATATACTGTACTCTATCATCTACTGCATCCTTATGTAATACATGTATCACTAGCCACTTTAACTATGCCACTTTGTTTACATACTCATCTCATATGTATATACTGTACTCGATACCATCTACTGTATCTTGCCTATGCTGCTCTGCACCATCACTCATTCATATCTTTATGTACATATTCTTTATCCCCTTACACTGTGTATAAGATATTAGTTTTGGAATTGTTAGTTAGATTACTTGTTGGTTAATACTGCATTGTCGGAACTAGAAGCACAAGCATTTCGCTCCACTCGCATTAACATCTGCTAACCATGTGTATGTGGCAAATAAAATTTGATTTGATTTGATTAGCCAAAAAGAATCATGTGCAACTGCTTATGATAAGGTTGGCTGGCTGGCAGGCAGCAGCAGGATCACCATCCTTTCTCCCCTGCCTCTGGGATTATTGCATGTCATGGAGAATGTTGGAAGACTTAACTAACATTTTTTTAAATCCTGTTCGTTCGATCCTGATTTTATTTTAAATGCTCACACAGACGTTTTCCCATTCGGATGAACAAATAATGGCTTATTACCAACGCAGCACTGTAAACACATCGTGGCTGGTTATGTACTTGTTTGCAGAACTTTGTATTTATTTATTTTTTTACAGTTTTGACTGTGCTGCTAATCTTACTGGTGGGGCTTGGCTTGCTCATGCAAATTCAGCGTACACAACATTCTAAAATAGCGCTATTTGATGTGTAAAATAGTGTTATTTGACATGTATATTTTCTTGACACGTAAAGACCAAAACGGCATTCCATATTGGTCAGTATAATCAGATCAGATTATCATGTTGTGGGCCAAATACTCTATTCCACCTGAACAGGGTGAAATTCCATTTTTTTTTAGCTCTGACACTAAAAGGGCATTATCATAATTTTACGTGTTATTTCAACCTCATAGTGTGATTATATCAATACAAAAAACTGGGTAATCACGTTTTGACAGCACTGCCCCTTTAAGCCATACATTCTGAACTACCAACTGGTCTTCCTCTTATCACCCTATGTAACCCTTTCCTTGAAGGACTATACCCCCATTCCTCTGCCGTGGACAACTTGGTTGACAGTCCTACCGCTGGCCACTGGGGTTATTAGGAGTAAATCTCCTCTGACCCAGTTACAGCTGGCTACCAGCCCACAGCCTCTTGCCTTTGGCCCATGACCTACCCAGCAACACGGCTGGCATTTAAAACAAATTAAATCAGCAATTGGTCAGAGTTATTTTTCCAAACTGAAAAATGACCTTGGTGTTAAAGTAAGCAGGCAATACAATGTAAATGCTTCCATTTGCAGATCACAGAGAGGTGGCGCACACTCTCACACGCGTGGGTACTTGAGTGTGAACAGACACAGGCTCTCTATAAGTGATGAATCACATCCTTATTTGCACACTCACACACACAATCATTTGCACACACACACATTTAAATACATATGCAAACTACAGAGCAATACATGTTTTAGTAATCGATATTGTAGCACCTTGTTTGCCTGTCAGGCTACTCCGTCGAATATCAAACTTATAGTAGGCCTACATTTGAGAAAGTTTAGTTTATTTCAATTGAGTGGGAACAATAAGGATTTTGGTTATTGCAGTAATCTTCTGGATTACTGTAGTCACTGTAATCAGAATGCTGTACACACTTTCCATTTGAAAATCCAAAAGTATGACAGGATCCAAACAATACAAACCCCCAAAACTGAAAATGATTTAAGGTGGCAATAAAAACGGTGCTGCTGTAAACGTGGAAAAAGTGACACAGACACCGTGGAAGAAACCATGATAGACAGAATTGGACCATTTTCAAAGGCTGTCCATTGTGTTTATTTTCTCAGTCTCGGTTTTCACAAAGTGGTTATTGTATTGGTGACGCGTCACCGTTTACTGAAAGCAGTTGACACTCCTCCAGTTGTAGTCTTGTGGGTACCAAGTCTTTAACGCAACGATCAGCGCCAGCCAGCTTAGAATGCCCTGACTTGACTGTAGAAGAGCTTTTCCCTCCGGCTACAATGGCTCAGCAACTTTCAGTTAGATAATGCTAACCAGCTAATGCCCACACTCTCTTACAGGGGAGCCAAAACTTACTTCACTTGCCAGTTATAGTTACCTCAGACCTGTGTGTTGGTGCAACGACATACAGTAGTGTCCACTGGTCCTAGTGGTTGTTTTTGTTGGGATGAAACCCATGGTGCCATTTATGCAACAACCTGCATTCGGTCATTTGTGTTTATTTCGCTGACTAGGCACATTGACTGACTTATGGGAAAGGAGCTACGTGATTCTACTGAGTGACGTGCCTTATTTTCCTACAGTACTCTCATTTTTACACCCCAAACAGCCATTTTTGCTACGGTAAACAGGTGGGGACTTGTCATCACAACAGGTTTCCCCTTGTTCACCATCCAGTCTCCAGCAAATAATTGTTATGATTTAGTGATTTATAACGTAAGGTATGTTTCTGCCAATATAAATACTTTGTTTACTGATGTTTCTATTATTTATTCTCAAAGATAATCCTTAAAGTGGAGCTGACAGCATTTTAACTACTTTGCAGATTTGAAAATAATATCAGTCAAAAATATCAAATGTCCTATTTATGCTTCAAAACCAACTTTATAAGAGGTTGTAAAAATAAGCTCTATTTGACTCAAAATTCAATGACGCACAGTAAGGCATTGTTGGCAGAATATATGGACGCAGTTCAATGCATGATTAATATAAATCACCAATACTTTTCTTGGTAGTCAAATAGATATTACTATCAGGTTGTACATCACAGCTGGCCTGGTACATTGTTTGCTGTCTCCACCCATTCGGGATGCAATGTTTCAGTTTTAAGACTGAACAAAAATGTAATTAAGGCTAGGAATGTCAATACAATCAAACTAGCAAGGGCAATGATCACAAGTCAGTCATAACATGGCTAATAAGTTGGGCACATGTGTCAAACAAGGCCCACGAGCCGAATAGGACATACAGGTGAGTGTATATATATATATATATATATATATATATATATGAGTCTACAGTTGAGTCGTCTACTTTAGGAAATTAGAGAACCGGTGAATTAAACTTCAATTGCTTTTGTGTGTCCTGTTTACAGCGCACAGCAGAGGGAAGGTGTATAGACACATATAGTCCGAGCTAGGCTACTAAAATGTTGCAGTCTGGCTTCGGTTTTTAATGCTTGACAATGAATAACCAAAAAACTAAATATGCAGCAAAACACCATGCAAATGAGAAACATGTAGGCCTATTACAGCAACATTGGAGCTGTAGCCTAGGCTGGCTACTCAACGACAAGACATGTTGAGTGCACCATACATCAATGCTGCATTCAACTGCACCGGTGATCCATTCAGTGCAAAAAAAATGAAAAACCTATAGCTACACTTTTGTTATTTGGAGTTATTACATACTTTTTGATTAGGGTCACAGCATATTATGCACATCTGCAAGCATAGCAGCAAAGGATGGATAATTAGTATGTATCTCTTCTTTTGTTTTAATATGTTCAAATCAAATTTTATTTGGTTCACATACACATGCTTCTAGTTCCAACAGTGCAGTAATATCTAAAAATGCTATATACAGCATCCTATGTACAGAACATTATAAAGGGACCTCTTTTTAAAATAAAACCATGGCCAGTTTTGGTCGCAATTGCATGTTTTTTTGGTAAAAACAAATAGGATATGTTTGGCCATTGAATTTGTTGTGATTTTTCAATATAACCTGTGTGCTGATTGAGTTTGACACCCCTGGGCTAGTGTATCTATTTATGTAGCTAGCTATTTATTTAGCAAGCTAAATACATGGATCCTAACATTACCGAACTAGCTGGTGGGAGTATGTCATTTGACTTTTTCCCCTCATATAGTTTTCAATGGCCACAGCTAGAGATGCAGGTGCCATTTGGTTAGCTAGCAAGAAATGTGAATCACTTTGCTAGCTGGCTAGCTATATTGAACTTGAGTGTTATCCACAGTTAGCATATCTCTTAGTTGTCAGTCAAATGTATTTGGCATCGATCAAATGGGTGGGCAGGCAGGCAAGTTCCCATTCAGTTGTCAAAACGTGGGTTGGGACAAGCATGCATTGGCAGGAGAGCTACAGAAGGACGAACAGGCTACTATTCCCCATCGTTTCAGTGCAATTTTGAAGGCCAACTAGTTTAAAAATGTTTGAGATGGTTTATGTAATGTTGCCTTGTTAGATTTTAGCTCATCTTGCTCTGGCTAGCATTAGTTGTTGATCTTGTTGATCTTGCTTATTGTTGATGTGCTTAATTGAGGGAGTGACAGCCTACCTTTTCATGGTTGTTTGATCAATAGGACTGTAGTGTTTCCAAAAGAGGACTCCCGTAAGAATTTACATATTCAGGTGTATTTTGTGGCTTTTGGTGAATGCTTTCTAATGACCTAAAGTTACGCTTTTGCTACTGCCTGTAAATGCACAGACCAGTTCAAAGTGAATGATGGCAGGCCAGTGTGGAATATGGCTTATTTGCATATAGGCCTACTGTAGCGCTGCTTCGACTCCAGTCCTGGACAAGACATGTATTGATTTGGTTTTATTTGCTGCAATGTCTATTAACTGTCCAAATGCACTGTCGCTTTCCCACTTTATATAGCTATAGACATTTCACAAATGCCTTACTATACATCATATCCAAACATTCCATGAATTTATGAAAATGTGAAAATCACTTGTCAGAAAATGTGTCCTACCATGTTTTCCCTTTTCGCCTACAACAAATTACATTTCCGAACTATCCATTATTTCATTCTGGGTTGCTACGGCAACGTTGTCCCAATGAGTGTATGTGCATGTTCGCGTTGACTCATGCATTGAGTTTGGCCTGAGGACGAGGCGCCAATCAAAAGGCAGACTCTGTGCCATTATAACCACACTATCCATGCCACCCTGCCCTTAAACTGTCACTTCAGATTGGCAGGAAGGGCAAAACAAAAAGACCCTGGCTTTCTCAGACAGTGGAAACATGAGAAGGCAAAATATGAAAATTACTCGAAAAACACAAAATGACCGATTTTTCATTGCTGTTCTTGTGAAAATCATTGTCTGACAGCAGTAGATGTGTGGATGTGGATACCTTTTTCCTGGCCTCCCTCCCTGTTTCGAGAACAATTGTAAAGTAATGAAATTACTGTAAATGAGTTTAAATGGGGTTTGAAGGGAAAGGAAATCAGAATGGAAGAATAACATCAACCACGACTGGGAGATCCATCTTTCACACACACACACACACACACACACACACACACACACACACACACACACACACACACACACACACACACACACACACACACACACACACACACACACACACACACACACACACACACACACACACACACACACACACACACACACACACACACACACGCAGTTTGCCTCAGTAGCAGTGGACTCCTTTACAAATTGCTCAAGTCTGTCCAAACAAGGACATAGTGTGGTACCACTGATTGCTTGAATATTTCCCTCGCTCTCTTCTCTGTCTGTCCCACTATAAAAGCTTAAAATACATGTTCTAACTTAATGGTATTGCTGTGCAGAATATGGAATATGTTATGTTATTATTGACCTAAATAAATACAATATATATTCGGACCAGTCATGGAGCAAAACACTTCATTGAACTGTATTTAGATGTGCCACATCCATACCCACAAAACAGGTTCCCTGGATTTTCAGAAATAAGCATAGGAAAAAGGCTTACTCATCATTGCATCATTTTGACCAATAGCCACCTTGTCTGATGCTGGTCATGTACTTTATATGAGGAGTGACGAGGAGGATTTTTCCACCAAGTCTTTTTTTCTTCCCTTTTGGTATTACTCAGCATTCATTCAGAGGAGCGTCTATTCCAAGCTACGTTCTCAAAGATTCCAACTCCATCATCTGATCAAAATGGAAATACAAAATTAACTCTGACAGTGTGATATCCTGAAGATAGAGTAAATCCTTTTATTATCAGAAACAATTTGTGTCATTTCAGTGACCCCACATCTGTTTGGTAAATAGGAAAGCTTCTGCAAATATTGCAGGAAAACAGAAACACACACACAGTGAAAATAATTACAATTTTTAAAGAGGTCAAATGACATATTCCAAAAACGAGAGTATTACTTTTGAGAGGTCTGTGACTGCGCTCCTTTTTTCCCAGACACATGCTAAACAGAGTGTGATTTAAAAGTGTAATCTCACATTTTTTCTAACCATATTTATTTTCCCAACCACAGATGGATAGGCTGCTTATTACAATAGCCCAAGAGTGGTTATTAATTATCCTCATTTGGCTAGAGACAATGAAAGGAGCCTTGTTATAGGGAATTCAGTGAAACAGAAACCTACAGAGAGAGAGGGAGAGAAGTTGTGGTTACACCTTGCATGGTTGTCTTCGTTCGATCAAGATGATCTGATTGATATTTGCTATGTCTACACATGGTAACACAATGTGTCTTTAGCTGACCACTGTGTCTGTGTTATGACCAGATTCCCTGGTCCCTCCCTATATGCAAATGAATCCAACCTATCTTGAACCTCCCATTATGACACCAGTTCTCAGTTGTCTCCTCCATGTTGTACCTCATGAAAAAAGTACTACTGAATGATTACAGAAAACCTATTTGTGCAGTAGTGTCTATGTAGAGCAGAGCTCTCCAACCCTGTTCCTATAGAGCAACCGTCTTGTAGATTTTCACTGCAACCCTAATCTAGTCCATCTGAGTTTAATAATTAGCTGGTTGATAATCTGAATCAAGTTAGTTACAACCGAGGTTGGAGCAAAAACCTACTGAAAAATTGTCAACGGGTGAGGGGAAGTTCAGTGGTTTGTGTAAGTTTATCGATCGCATGACAAAACATTAAGTACACTTAGCATCAGGTAGCTTTGGTCACGAAAATCAGAAAAGCAATCAAATGAATCATTTACCTTTGATGATCTTCAGATGTTTTCACTCACGAGACTCCCAGTTACACAACAAATGTTCCTTTTGTTCCATAAAGATTATTTTTATATCCAAAATACCTCCGTTTGTTTGGCGCATTATGTTCAGAAATCCACATGAAAGAGCGGTCACAACAACGCAGACAAATTCCAAATAATATCCGTAATGTCCACAGAAACATGTCAAACGTTTTTTTTATTAATCCTCAGGTTGTTTTTAAAATATATAATCGATAATATATCAACCGCAAATGTTGCGCGAGCTAAACTCATGTGACCACTTGACGTGATGTTAGCGTTCTGGCTCATTTTTCAAAATAAAAGCCTGAAAATGTCTGAAGACTGTTGACACCTTAAGGAAGCGATAGGAAAAGGAATCTGGTTGATATCCCTTTAAATGAAGCAATGGGAGGCAATGGAACATGGAGTTTTCAAAATAGAAGCCACTTCCTGGTTTGATTTTTCTCAGGGTTTCACCTGCAATATCAGTTCTGTTATACTCACAGACAAAATGTTGACAGTTTTGGAAACTTTAGTGTTTTCTATCCTAATCTGTCAATCATATGCATATTCTCGCATCTGGTCCTGAGAAATAGGCCGTTTACTTTGGGGATGTTATTTTTCCAAACATAAAAATAGTGCCCCCTAGCTTCAAGAGGTTTTAATAAAGGCACAGTCAACTTAGTGTATGTACACTTCTGGCCCACTGGAATTGTGATACAGTGAGTTATAAGTGAAATAATCTGTCTGTAAACAATTGTTGGAAAAATGACTTGTGTCATGCACAAAATCGATGTCATAACCGACTTGCCAAAACTCTAGTTTGTTAAAACCTCACTAGGGTACGTGGGACGCTAGCGTCCCACCTGGCCAACATCCAGTGAAATTGCAGAGCACCAAATTCAAAAACAGAAATACTCATTATAAAAATTCATAAAACATACAAGTGTTATACATCGGTTTAAAGATGAACTTCTTGTTAACCTCTCTAGGGTATGTGGGATGCGTCCCACCTCTCCAACATCCAGTGAGATTGCAATGTGACATTATGTGACATTAATGTGACATCAACCAGCCGCTTTTATCCGAAGCTACAGTATGCATGCATTCATTTTCCTTTCGTGGCCCCGGGAATCAATCCCACAATCATGACGTTTCGAGTGCCTTGATTTTTTGCAACGACTGGCATGGTCGTAAATTATTTTGCGATTTTAATAGGCTATAGACTACATTTGTAACAGTTTATTAGGCTATTTTAGGAAATAAAATTATTATACCTCCTAGGCTACAACAACACAGTGCAATAAGTAATGTATTATTGTTAATACATAATTATTGTCTAGCCTGACAACTGCAGTTATGTAGGCTAATTTGAAATGCTGCTCAAACGTCCTTTTGTGTTTCATGCCGAAATAAAGCCTTGATTATTCAACTATTTAGATCAGTTATGGGTTTATTGTTGAACAGTTTAGAAAAGAATTACATTAGGCCACTCAAATGGTGTATTTTGTCAGGTCGTATCGACGTTTACACATAGGCCTACTATAGAAAAATGGGCCATAGCCCATGACACTGAGATGTGCTGTCTGTCATGGATCAAATACCCCAAGTCCTCCTATAATTAACATGGCCACAAGCATATGCCTAAAATCGCTAATGCCATTATATTAAGCCAGGATTGGCCAAAGGATTGAAATTAATAGAATTAGTGTGAGTGGGGTTCCCCAACAAATCTGTATTCAAATGATATTCATTTATATCATAGATTCTCTAGGGTCCTTCTCCATCTAATAGCCTAATGGATCAAGTTTTTGCTTGTAAATGCAAATCCGAGGTGAAATTATTACATGAATTTCTTTTCTTTCATCGCCTGCCGAATAAAAACCTCATGTTTATATGCTGAAGTGGACTCGGCCCGAATACCATTAGCCGGAACCCAGAGTAATATGATTCAGGAACAGTGTGGCATGTATGAAGCCCCCCGAGTCCGAATCAATGCTGAGTCCCCCCGAGTCTCAAACAGAATAGGCCAGAACCCACCATGTCGACTGGGTTAGCACATGGCCTCATGTATCGTTAAATAGATGGGTGGGGCTAAGCAGTGAGTCGTCGAGCCACGGAGCGGGAGGGAGGACCGAGACGGCCTGGAGGATGGGACATAGAGAGTCAAAGGATGCAGAAAGGGAAGAGAGGAGGGTTGAGGAGGCAGAATCCAGGAGATAGGTTGGAGAAGGTATGAGCAGAGGGGAAGAGATGATAGGATGGAAGAGGAGAGAGTAGCAAGTGAAGGTTGGGACGGCGCGATACCATCCGAGTAGGGGCAGTGTGGGCTCAGGCGTATTGCCTGCCTTGTGAGTAGGGGGAAAGGTGAGAGGGTGAGGTCAAAGAGGAGAGGAGTGGAAAGAAAGGAATGAGTCAGTTGTGCCCAGGCTGTGAAGCAGGTGTGAAGGTGTGAACGATGCTGAATAGGTGTAGACAAAGAAGGGCTCTCCAGTAGGTGTACCAACACTTTCATCAGCCTTTTTCTCAAAAGTGGGGTTTCAAGTTTATTATCTTTCAAAGCAGAATCTCTTTCCTATTGTTCCTCAACTGTAGTTAATGATATATATATTTTTTAGCTCTGAATCTCTACTTATATCCAAAGTAAAAAATAAAATAAAAAATGTAAATGTTGCTACCAAAGACCAAATCCAGGTGGTTGGTCACACATTTCCTACATCTGAATCGGGCCCATAGTGAATAAGTAGTCACAACACTACAGCCAGACTACACAGGCTTTTCAGTAGTGATCAGTAGAGTTTTGCAGCTTGTGGCTTGCTGTGCTCGTGACCGCAGAAGACAACAAACCTGGAAGTAGTTGTTTGTTGTTACAATAGCTACTGTTTGACAATCCCCAATGTAATTATCTTTCATGCTTCGTCAACCAGTTTTTCATAGCCCTTACGCTGGCAGCATCTGTAAATTGAACTTTCCTTTACATTTTATGAATACTTTCATGTCGTTGTTTAGCCGTTTACAGAACTTTTTACCACATCAAAAAGATTGCTCGCGAAAATGATCTTAGCCGTCATCATATCATCGTATTGTGTTTAGCCTAGCTGTTTGCTAGCCCCGTTGAAATATAGCTAAGAAGCCTCGTCATGCTAGCTAATATGTATGTGTAATTGAATGCAAATGTAGGGTTTGTTCATATTAGTATACATACCCATTCTACTTCCCTGTTTTGAACTATTGCCAAGGCCCTCGACATAAGAGGAATGAAGGCCATATTTGGTAAGATTAACAATGTTTATCAAATATTTCTCTGTGTTGTGTGACCTCTGTTAGCAGATGATTGTTAATAGCTTATAATTGGTTGACTCTTGTGCTTGTTTTGATTTTCTAAACAGTTACGTGCTGGGGACATGTGGCTGCAACAAAAAAAGAGGATCTGCAGATAGTCAAAGCTGAATGAAGACAAGGTGTCAAAGGGATTAACAAAAAAGCATAAATATGTAATTTCATATGCAGTTAATTGTATTAAATAAAAAAATGCAATTAAGTTTGTATAAGCTTATTCTTTTTTGTTTGATGATGGACCTACTGGGTGGTTACCCATATACCACGGGTAAGACAAAATATGTATTTTTACTGTGCTAATTACGTTGGTAACTAGTTTCTAATAGCAATGAGTTACCTCGGTGGTTTGTGGAATATGGCCAATATATGTCAGTTTAAGCTAGAGATACAAGCTGCGTTATAAACACATAAAAGATACACCCTCCTCCACTTACCCTTGCCTTATGCCCCGCGACCATCTTTGCCGTCGGTCCAAACAATTTGCCAAGGGAAGTCGGCAACGTAAGCCCCTCAGCCCTCGTTTGTGGTCAAGTTTGCGAGTGTACACTCCGGGGCCTGAAACGCCCCATAATTCAATTCGCGATGATTGTACATCCCCTAAGATAAGTCAAAGCAAAACTTAAAACAACATCGATATGTGACCCGATTCAGGAAACTAGGCAAATGTCGCAAGTCATGACTTTACAGGAGAGCAGTTTGAACGTAAAAAATTTTTTTTTTAAATCTAAATATGTTTTATGGCAGAAATGCCTTCTCCAACATGTGAACTTTCATGTATATGACTTAAAAATAAACTTGTATGCATTGTTGGCAAAAAAATAGTTAAATTACGAGCCTTGTTGGTTAAGCCACAGAAAAAGTTGGCAACCTTCCCACGAGCCATGATTGGCTGAGATAATGAGTGGGCTGGACATGCCGAGAGAGGAGTTCGGAATGGTCTTCCATTGAGCTCGTCAGTCTGTGTTGGTAATCCTATTGATTGTGTCTTTTTTTAAAGTATTATGTAGTTGAGCTGCATAAGTGTTGCTCACCACTTTCTGGAGGATCAAGTTTTGAAATCATTGGAATTAGAGTATGAAAACACCTGTCTCCGGATTACATCTTCAAACTAAGAGCAACCGTGGTATGGCCTTCCTGACAAGGAGACACGTCCATCATGCATGATGATGTATACAGGTAAGATAGTCTAGCGTTAGCTAGCTACATTTTCAGATATCACACGTTTCTAATTTTGACAAACAGTGGTTTAATTTCAAGCTAAAGTGTACTATTAGCTAGCTAGCTAACATTAGCTGGCTGGCTCCCTAGCTGACGTTATTATGTTTCCCAGAGCCGTTTGCTTTCTAGTTCGAGCCTAATGTTAGGCATTGTTGGCACTTTGTTCATTGTTGTTTAAAACTACTTAGGGCTGCAATCCCGTTAACGGGATCGATATGACAACAGCCAGTGAAAGTGCAGTACGTCAAATTCAAAACAACAGAAATCTCATTATTAAAATTCATGGGACATATTGGAGTGCCAACAAAAGAAGCTCATCAAAGGTAAATCATATTTTATATTTTATTTCAGCGTTTTGTGTAGCGCCTGCTACGCTAGCTCTTTTGTTTACTACTGGTTCAGATGGGTGCATGCTATCAGATAATAGCTTCTTATGCTTTCGCCGAAAAGCATTTTTAAAACCTGACATGTTGGCTGGATTCACAACGAGTGTAGCTTTAATTGAGTTTCTTACATGTGTGATTTAATGAAAGTTTGAATTTTATAGCATTTTATTTGAATCTGGCGCTCTGCATTTCCCCAGGCAATTGGCCAGTTGAGACACTAGCGTCTCCCTATCCTCAAGATTAATAAACCTGTCACTGTCTTTTCAATATGTTTTCATTGGGAATCCAGAATTCTAATCGACTTTCCCGCAGTTCCTCCCGCTTCCACTGGATGTCACCAGTTTGTAGAAATTGGTTGAGGCTTTTCCTTTGTGTAATGAAGAAGTACCATAGCTCACAACGTCACTTCATGTGTACCTTTTGATAGGCGCGTAACCAGACAAGTAGCGTCAGTTTGTTTTGCTCCTTTATTGAACACAGATCATCCCGTCTTCAATTTGATCGATTATATATGTTTAGAAATACCTAAAGATGTATTACAAAAGTAGTTTGAAATGTTTTGGCAAAGTTTACAGGTAACTTTTGAGATATTTTGTAGCGACGTTGCGTAAGTTGGAAGCCTTTTTTTCTGGATCAAACGCTCCAAATAAATGGACATTTTGGATATATATATCGATGGAATTAATTGAACAAAAGGACCATTTGTGATGTTTATGGGACATATAGGAGTGCCAACAAAAGAAGCTCGTCAAAGGTAAGGCATGATTTATATTTTATTTCTGCGTTTTGTGTCGCGCCTGCAGAGTTGAAATATGCTACTCTCAAATCAACTCAAATCAAATCAAATGTATTTATATAGCCCTTCGTACATCAGCTGATAACTCAAAGTGCTGTACAGAAACCCAGCCTAAAACCCCAAACAGCAAGCAATGCAGGTGTAGAAGCACGGTGGTTAGGAAAAACTCCCTAGGAAGGCCAAAACCTAGGAAGAAACCTAGAGAGGAACCAGGCTATGTGGGGTGGCCAGTCCTCTTCTGGCTGTGCCGGGTAGAGATTATAACAGAACATGGCCAGGATGTTCAAATGTTCATAAATGACCAGCATGGTCGAATAATAATAAGGCAGAACAGTTGAATCTGGAGCAGCAGCACGGCCAAGTGGACTGGGGACAGCAAGGAGTCATCATGTCAGGTAGTCCTGGGGCATGGTCCTAGGGCTCAGGTCCTCCGAGAGAGAGAAAGAAAGAGAATTAGAGAGAGCATATGTGGGGTGGCCAGTCCTCTTCCAGCTGTGCCGGGTGGAGATTATAACAGAACATGGCCAAGATGTTCAAATGTTCATAAATGACCAGCATGGTCAAATAATAATAAGGTAGAACAGTTGAAACTGGAGCAGCAGCACGGCCAGGTGGACTGGGGACAGCAAGGAGCCATCATGCCAGGCAGTCCAGGGGCATGGTCCTAGGGCTCAGGTCCTCCGAGAGAGAGAAGGAGAGAATTAGAGAACGCACACTTAGATTCACACAGGACACCGAATTGGACGGGAGAAGTACTCCAGATATAACAAACTGACCCCAGCCCCCCGACACATAAACTACTGCAGCATAAATACTGGCGGCTGAGACAGGAGGGGTCAGGAGACACTGTGGCCCCACCCGAGGACATACCCGGACAGGGCCAAACAGGAAGGATATAACCCCACCCACTTTGCCAAAGCACAGCCCCCACACCACTAGAGGGATTTCTTCAACCACCAACTTACCATCCTGAGACAAAGCTGAGTATAGCCCGCAAAGATCTCTGCCATGGCACAACCCAAGGGGGGGTGCCAACCCAGACAGGATGACCACATCAGTGAATCAACCCACTCAGGTGACGCACCCCCTCCAGGGACGGCATGAGAGAGCCCCAGTAAGCCAGTGACTCAGCCCCTGTAATAGGGTTAGAGGCAGAGAATCCCAGTGGAAAGAGGGGAACCGGCCAGGCAGAGACAGCAAGGGTGGTTCGTTGCTCCAGAGCCTTTCCGTTCACCTTCCCACTCCTGGGCCAGACTACACTCAATCATATGACCCACTGAAGAGATGAGTCTTCAGTAAAGACTTAAAGGTTGAGACCGAGTTTGCGTCTCTGACATGGGTGGGTAGACCGTTCCATAAAAATGGAGCTCTATAGGAGAAAGCCCTGCCTCCAGCTGTTTGCTTAGAAATTCTAGGGACAATTAGGAGGCCTGCGTCTTGTGACCGTAGCGTACGTGTAATTATGTACGGCAGGACCAAATCAGAGAGATAGGTAGGAGCAAGCCCATGTAATGCTTTGTAGGTTAGCAGTAAAACCTTGAAATCAGTCCTTGCTTTGACAGGAAGCCAGTGTAGGGAGGCTAGCACTGGAGTAATATGATCAAATATGTTGGTTCTAGTCAGGATTCTAGCAGCCGTATTTAGCACTAACTGAAGTTTATTTAGTGCTTTATCCGGGTAGCCGGAAAGTAGAGCATTGCAGTAGTCTAACCTAGAAGTGACAAAAGCATGGATTAATTTTTCTGCGTCATTTTTGGACAGAAAGTTTCTGATTTTTGCAATGTTACGTAGATGGAAAAAAGCTGTCCTTGAAATGGTCTTGATATGTTCTTCAAAAGAGAGATCAGGGTCCAGAGTAACGCAGAGGTCCTTCACAGTTTTATTTGAGACGACTGTACAACCATTAAGATTAATTGTCAGATTCAACAGAAGATCTCTTTGTTTCTTGGGACCTAGAACAAGCATCTCTGTTTTGTCCGAGTTTAAAAGTAGAAAGTTTGCTGCCATCCACTTCCTTATGTCTGAAACACATGCTTCTAGCAAGGGCAATTTTGGGGCTTCACCATGTTTCATTGAAATGTACAGCTGTGTGTCATCTGCATAGCAGTGAAAGTTAACATTATGTTTTCGAATAACATCCCCAAGAGGTAAAATATATAGTGAAAACAATAGTGGTCCTAAAACGGAACCTTGAGGAACACCGAAATTTACAGTTGATTTGTCAGAGGACAAACCATTCACAGAGACAAACTGATATCTTTCCGATAGATAAGATCTAAACCAGGCCAGAACTTGTCTGTGTAGACCAATTTGGGTTTCCAATCTCTCCAAAAGAATGTGGTGATTGATGGTATCAAAAGCAGCACTAAGGTCTAGGAGCACGAGGACAGATGCAGAGCCATTAAAATGTAATTTACCACCTTCACAAGTGCCGTCTCAGTGCTATGATGGGGTCTAAAACCAGACTGAAGCATTTCGTATACATTGTTTGTCTTCAGGAAGGCAGTGAGTTGCTGCGCAACAGCCTTTTCTAAGATTTTTGAGAGGAATGGAAGATTCGATATAGGCTGATAGTTTTTTATATTTTCTGGGTCAAGGTTTGGCTTTTCAAGAGAGGCTTTATTACTGCCACTTTTAGTGAGTTTGGTACACATCCGGTGGATAGAGAGCCGTTTATTATGTTCAACATAGGAGGGCCAAGCACAGGAAGCAGCTCTTTCAGTAGTTTAGTTGGAATAGGGTCCAGTATGCAGCTTGAAGGTTTAGAGGCCATGATTATTTTCATCATTGTGTCAAGAGATATAGTACTAAAACACTTGAGCGTCTCTCTTGATCCTAGGTCCAGGCAGAGTTGTGCAGACTCAGGACAACTGAGCTTTGAAGGAATACGCAGATTTAAAGAGGAGTCTGTAATTTGCTTTCTAATAATCATAATTTTTCCTCAAAGAAGTTCATGAATTTATCACTGCTAAAGTGAAAGTCATCCTCTCTTGGGGAATGCTGCTTTTTAGTTAGCTTTGCGACAGTATCAAAAAGGAATTTCGGATTGTTCTTATTTTCCTCAATTAAGTTAGAAAAATAGGATGATCGAGCAGCAGTAAGGGCTCTTCGGTACTGCACGGTACTGTCTTTCCAAGCTAGACGGAAGACTTCCAGTTTGGTGTGGCGCCATTTCCGTTCCAATTTTCTGGAAGCTTGCTCCAGAGCTCGGGTATTTTCTGTGTACCAGGGAGCTAGTTTCTTATGAGAAATGTTTTTAGTTTTTAGGGGTGCAACTGCATCTAGGGTATTGCGCAAGGTTAAATTGAGTTCCTCAGTTAGGTGGTTAACTGATTTTTGTCCTCTGGTGTCATTGGGTAGACAGAGGGAATCTGGAAGGACATCAAGGAATCTTTGTGTTGTCTGTGAATTTATAGCACGACTTTTGATGTTCCTTGGTTGGGGTCTGAGCAGATTATTTGTTGCAATTGCAAACGTAATAAAATGGTGGTCCGATAGTCCAGGATTATGAGGAAAAACATTAAGATCCACAACATTTATTCCATGGGACAAAACTAGGTCCAGCGTATGACTGTGACAGTGAGTGGGTCCAGAGACATGTTGGACAAAACCCACTGAGTCGATGATGGCTCCGAATGCCTTTTGGAGTGGGTCTGTGGACTTTTCCATGTGAATATTAAAGTCACCAAAGATTAGAATATTATCTGCTATGACTACAAGGTCCGATAGGAATTCAGAGAACTCAGTGAGGAACGCTGTATATGGCCCAGGAGGCCTGTAAACAGTAGCTATAAAAAGTGATTGAGTAGGCTGCATAGATTTCATGACTAGAAGCTCAAAAGACGAAAACGTCATTTTTATATTTGTAAAATTGAAATTTGCTATCGTAAATGTTAGCAACACCTCCGCCTTTGCGGGATGCACGGGGGATATGGTCACTAGTGTAGCCAGGAGGTGAGGCCTCATTTAACACAGTAAATTCATCAGGCTTAAGCCATGTTTCAGTCAGGCCAATCACATCAAGATTATGATCAGTGATTAGTTCATTGACTATAATTGCTTTTGAAGTAAGGGATCTAACATTAAGTAGCCCTATTTTGAGATGTGAGGTATCATGATCTCTTTCAATAATGACAGGAATGGAGGTGGTCTTTATCCTACTGAGATTGCTAAGGCGAACACCGCCATGTTAAGTTTTGCCCAACCTAGGTCGAGGCACAGACACGGTCTCAATGGTGATAGCTGAGCTGACTACACTGACTGTGCTAGTGGCAGACTCCACTATGCTGGCAGGCTGGCTAACAGCCTGCTGCATGGCCTGCACCCTATTTCATTGTGGAGCTAGAGGAGTTAGAGCCCTGTCTATGTTGGTAGATAGATGAGAGCACCCCTCCAGCTTGGATGGAGTCCGTCACTCCTCAGCAGGTCAGGCTTGGTCCTGTTTGTGGGTGAGTCCCAGAAAGAGGGCCAATTATCTACAAATTCTAACTTTTGGGAGGGGCAGAAAACAGTTTTCAACCAGCGATTGAGTTGTGAGACTGCTGTAGAGCTCATCACTCCCCTCATTGTTTACTGTTGTGATATCATCAGATAATAGCATCTTATGCTTTCGCCGAAAAGCCTTTTTGAAATCTGACATGCCGGCTGGATTCACAATGAGTGTAGCTTTGATTTGCTATCTCGCATGTGTAATTTAATGAAAGTTTGATTTTTATAGAAATGTATTTGAATTTGGCGCTCTGCATTTTCCCTGGCTATTGTCCATGTGGGACGCAAGCGTCCCGCTTACCCCAGAGAGGTTAACAATTTCATATTTACAAGTATGTTATAAAGGCACATGAAAGTTCAAATGTTCCAGGAATTTCTGCCAAAAAAACTCATTTTGATGAAAAGTAAAAGCCACTCCTGTGATGAAGTGACGCGTGACATATGGCTAATTTCCTGGAACGAGTCACATATGTTTACATACTGTTCTTTATATTAATGTTCATGATTGAAAATGCAAATATTTTACCCTCTCTGAAGAGACTGGCATGTAATACAAAGGAGCACACATGTAAAAGCAAATACTATGGAGGAATTAAAGTGTAAATCTAAAAGTAGCCTAAACAGTCCTTCATAATGTACATTATATTGGACAGTGGGCTCGCTCATGCTTACAGAAAGCTATGAGCCTTTGTGCATCAATTTGGACATCTGCACTTTATTACAAAAGCGATTTATCTGGAAAATGCTCAAAAATTCAGAGAATATAATATAGGCCGACAGGATTGCATTATATATCAGGGGTGAAAATCTTATTTAGTATATCCCTAAAAAGTAACCTATCTAAAAGGGGGAAAAATAATTTTGACATGCTGGGAGAATGACCATGGTTTGGTTTTCTCCAAATCATTGATAAATGATCATTCACTAACGGGAGTCTCTTTCAATTTCAAGAGTTGATAGACTGATATACTAGCGTTACAGAATTTAAACTGAACTACAAATGTAATGTGGATGCATGGGACGGTGGGTGGGTGGTGGGATGGTCCCCCAATACTGTCCAGTTCTGAATGAAATGGGCTTTGGGTTCTCCCATTCCCACTCCTGCTACGATGTTTCAAATGGTTGGTTTTGCGCTGGCATTGGACATGGGAAAAGAATAACCCTTTTTTCCCTAATTCCCAACTGTCTCTTCATGCATATTTTCATTGATCTAATTTCGATTGAACTGTGGCATCCAACAACAGTGTGAGTAGGCACTTGGTTTCTAATGAAGACCGTGATCTTAATTCTACTGGAATTGTAGTCCATAATTATACCTCAACTGGCCATTATTTTTGGAGAGGGCGGGACAACCGTGACTTTGGCCAAATGTGTATGCTTTTGTTGTCAGGATTTGTTTACACTTCAAGGATACCCGTACAAGATGCGTCTTCGACTACTTCCACAGGTGGTCAGGAAGATCTAATCACAATCGTATCACAACGCATCTTTTGATTGTCTACACCTGTCGAATAATGTGGGCACAATCAGAATGTGGACAAGCTCTGGACAACAGACGCATGTTCGAAACAAGTAAATACGTGGATACCGAGAGAGAAAGATAGAAAGAAGGCAATCCACAAGGCTGATGTAATTCACACTCAACTCATTTACTTTTCTCAGAGAATAAAGGCTTTACCACAAGGCTTCCAGAACACTGTTCTGTTGCCTTGACTCTTTTCAATGGTGGATGAGAGAAATGATTACTAAGTATAAAAGTACATGTTCACAGTGCAATTGGCCTTTTCCCATGGCGTTGGTTTTAGTTTATACTTCCAATTACAATTCAGAAATAAGTAAGGCGGGTTACTATACAGAAAGGTTTCTGGCCCACTGTCCCAACCCATGGGTGCTGTTGTGTGACGATGATGCTGTGCTTGGTCCCTATGGAGAATTTGCTCCCTCTTGTGGAGCCTGTTGATACACTCAAGAGAGGGTCTGTATGAGACAATTACTGTCTATGGAGTTAGGCTAAGAAATGTATTGTTTTTATCTGGTTTTGGTGGAAAAGCTGGAGTGAGAGATGGATTTATTCTTCATAAGGGTGGCCAAAATGACTGATTCATCAAATGTATAGCAAAACAAAAAGGAATAAATCCTAAATCCCATCAGTCAAGGGGGTAGTAATGACATATCAGGGGCTTGGGTGGGTTAGTGACTATTGCCTGCTCCTCTGTCTGCCTCTCTAATCTCACCAAAGCTCACTGGGCTAACCAAACCCTGTTTTTCTTTCCTCCTCAGTAATGAAAAAAATTAATATACTTAATTAAAGTTCAAAATGAAACTGTATGACATGTGTTTACTTGGTCTAGGACCGTATTTACCCTGGGCTTTATTTAAACAGCCATCCAGCGCCGGCCCAGCCATCAGGCTTAGCAAAGGGTTCGTACGCTGAGCCAGAGAGGAACAAGAAGCCCCCCAAAAACAGCAAGGGTGGTGGGGTGGGCGGGACGGCACCTGAGTGGCCCCATGGCCACAGCACTGTAATGGGGACCTCCTGTTCCTCCATGAGGCGGATTATCACAATTACCCCCACACGCCATGGCCAGGGGTGGCCAGAGGTTAGGGTAAGGCAGGCAGGTGGGGAGGCCTCCACTCTCAGAACACAAGCCCCACACACAACGACCACCTCTGCCTTCCCTCCATGCTTGCCTGCTGCGATATTAATATAGTCAACATCACGGCCATCATCCTCATCATCATCATCTTTCATTCTGCTCAGGCACAGTTGAGTGAGTCATTCTGCAGGACCCGAGCAGGGCAGAGTGGGTTGTAATTGCACGGGTGGCTAGCTAATTGCACGCTGATAATTGCTGCTGTTTTAATTAAAATCTGCTCGCCCATCAGTCACCTAAATGGGGCGAGGGGGTGAGTCTCACGCTCTCACGTTGTCTGCACCCTGCAGGGAGAAAAACAGGCAGTCTGTTTTTTAAGGGTCACTGAAGAAGGTCTGGTGGGGTTCCCCCTCCCTGGTGGTCTATCGAAGCAGTCGCTTGTATCCTGGGTAGAAAGGGTTATGACTGCCCATATGACTCAATTGCAAATCCATCACAGCCTGGTCTATGCCTATGCTAGGCCACCACAGGAGAATCACTAACCTGCTGCTGTATGCAGCCTAATGACTGGCCACTGTGTTTGGAGTCAGGGTGGATGTCCTGTCTTACTGAAACATCACAGTCGCAATATAGTCACTCTGGAGCCATGGAGGCACTCTTCTCTCCCCAGTGGGACATAAACTGGCCCTACTCACTCTGAGAGCCATGACATCATCCTCTCCTACTCTTCACTCATTATCTCTCATTCTCTCTCTCTCTACCCCTCTCTCTCTCTATGGAGCAGGTGACAAACTGTACAGCCCAGCAGGCAGGAGCCAGGGCGCACGGTGACGGCAGCAACGACCCGAAAGCAAACAAACCGCACTAATCTGTGAGTGTGTTTACCACTGGACGTCACTGCGCTGAGAGGAGTGAAGGATTAGACTACGGTCGGCAGAATGAGCCTGGCCACTGTGTGAAGGTGTGTGTGTGTGTTTACCACTGGACGTCACTGCGCTGAGAGGAGTGAAGGATTAGACTACGGTCGGCAGAATGAGCCTGGCCACTGTGTGAAGGTGTGTGTGTGTGTTTACCACTGGACGTCACTGCGCTGAGGAGTGAAGGATTAGACTACGGTCGGCAGAATGAGCCTGGCCACTATGTGAAGGTGTGTGTTTACCACTGGACGTCACTGCGCTGAGAGGAGTGAAGGATTAGACTACGGTCGGCAGAATGAGCCTGGCCACTGCGTGAAAGTGTGTGTGTGTGTGTGTGTGTGTGTGTGCGCATGTGTGCGTGTGTGCATGTGTGTGTGCGCATGCGTGCGTGTGTGCATGTGTGTGTGCACACACTTGTGGGTGTGCGTGCACCCATGTTGTGTGCTTGTGTGTGTTCTTTATTCATGAACATGTGTGGGTGTGTGTGTATGTATGTATGAGAGGTGGAAGAAGTCAGTCACACCCATATGCTACATGACACCAGCGCTCCTGGTTTGTTTAGCTAATTTCAAATTAATTGCGGCACTTGGGGAATTATTAATTACCTAATCAAATAATCACCCTGGCGACTGCAACAGCGGCTCACATCCCCAGCCCCCCCCCAATGGAAACTGCAGCCAGAGATATGTAAATGGAAATTAATTGGTAGGTTCCATTTCTGTTATTTTATTTTGAGTGAAAACAGTCTTGCAGGCCATGACTAGCGCAGCGAAGCGTCTCTGCAACCCACTGCCAGACCCCGATGTCGGCGGTGGGGGAATAATTTCACCTCATTATGCCGCAGGTAGACATTGAATTCTTTCCACGTACCACCTTTTCTAACAAAAACAAAAAAAAGCATCAGCATATATACAGCCTTTAAAAACTCCTTCCCAATTAACCCCTTGTGAATGCTACACTGTTGCTACACTGTTGGGTTGTCATACCCCCAAACACCCCTCCATACCCCCCCAGCACCCTGAACACCCCCCCGCTCCTTCACCAGGTAGCCATATTTCAGCCGCCTTATTTACTTTCTCCCCCCCGAGATTTATAGGGTGTCCGACACAGTTTAGTATGTGTGCAGTGAGCTGGGCCAACCACGTCATGACAACTCACGCACCGCCACATGCTAAGTGACCAGTCTCACGCACACGGCACAGGGGCGCCCGGGCAGGCGCACGGTCCCCTCGTCCAATAATAGGAGAGGTATTGAACCCCCCCCAAAAAACACGGTTGGTCGTGGCGTCCCAGGGGTTGTGAGGTGTTGGGGTGACATTGGACACTGGGGTGTTGGTGTGGGCAGTGGTGAAGAAAGTGAAGCTTGGAAACGGTACCCTGGAGACACCTACTTAGATGTTATTGGTGCGTAGTGTAGTGTGGTGTCCCGCCGATGGACCAGAGCAGAACTGACACACACCACTATCTAATAGAGCGATCGTGTTCCCCATAGATCACCATTACTCCATTACATCATCATCCCTGCTACTTACTGTACACAAGCAGCCATTTGAACCATGTGAGATGGGGCATCACTGTGTTATAACCTTACAATAACCTACAATAACCTTGCATTTATGAGTAAAACAAATATACTTTGTTTTTGAACATTATAAATGTTGTTTTCACAAACCAACAGGGGACTGTCAATTTGAACGCTCACTTTGCCACAGGCGTGAATACAACTTCGGAGATTACGAATATTAGATCGCTGCCTTTCCTCCTCACCTGTTTCATAAAAATGATGAATGGCTTTGGACAAAAGGTAAAAGCCTACTGAGATGATGAAGACTCTGGTCATATGAATATGATTTTAGTACACAGCCTGTAAAGCATATCTTCAAACACATACAGCAAATTCCAAAGAAAACACTGCCAAAATCCGTATGGAACTACTGTGCTATAAAAAGGCACATCAAGTTGTTCTCCCTCTCACTCCGCAGAGCCCCCCCGTAAACCCCTCTGAGATGAAATAAATAGCCATTTGGTCTGATAACGGACACCTAATTCAATTGGTAAATTTGATCGACTATCTTTAATCTCGTGTATATAGGCAAGTTATTATTACTGATTGTTGATTTGCTCCTTATGTAATCATTTTTTATGTTATTTCTCTTTTTGTCTCTCTCCATTGTTGGAAAGGTTCCGTAAATAAGCATTTCACTGTTAGTTTA
Organism: Oncorhynchus masou masou; assembly: GCF_036934945.1. NCBI lineage: Eukaryota > Metazoa > Chordata > Actinopteri > Salmoniformes > Salmonidae > Oncorhynchus > Oncorhynchus masou. Next base: position 35,971,086 of record NC_088242.1, on the reverse strand, counting down.
CTCCTGTTGTTTACGAAGGATGTCACAAATACAATTTGATTTGATTGTACAGTACCTTCTAAAATCATCCATATTTGTCTTTACTTTTGAGGGCTTTGGGTGAACCCAAAGGAGAACAGAGCAAGGTCTCTGTGAGAAGGTAGTAAGATGAACCAGTCCAATATCAGACCCACAAACCCGTCAATTTAGAAATGGAGCTTAACACACCAGGACCTGGAGGGCCACAGTGCCGGCTGACTTTCTGCTATGATTCGCCTTGTAATCGCCTGATTAAACATTGATTTATCTATAATTCCTAACTAAATATATATAGGTAAGTATAAATCATGTCTGGTTGATTTTTTTTTCTCAATACAAGATCCCGGTCAGGCCACGGTTAGTGATAAATATGGACCCAGTCAGTCAGTCAGGCAGGCAATCCTGATCCCAAGTTGGCTTATGTGCTGTTGGTGTGTTTTACATAGCCCCCTGGGTGTCTGTGTAGACTGTTGACCCGTGTTAGGGAACCCCACAAGCACTGCACCAAGGGGTAGAGGGTAGGCAAGAGGGTAAATGCCCCTAGCTCACCTATACTTGTGCATTGTGTGGCCTTTTTTCACTGAACATGTCGTTAAATTCCATAATAAACCTTGAAATGAAAAAATGGATATCAGGTCGTGTTTCATTGAGCTGTTGATTGAGTCTGAGGGAGGGAGCAAAGTGATATGAACGCCACTTTCCTCTCTCTGCCTCTCCTTCTCCCGCTATCTGTCTCTCCTCCCCCTCTCTCTCTCTCTGTCTTTCTCCCTCTGCCTCTCCTTCTCTCTGCTCTTTCTGCCTCTCCATCTCTGCCTCTCCTTCTCTCTGCTCTTTCTGCCTCTCTCTCTGCCTCTCCTTCTCCCTCCCTCTGCCTTTCCTTCTCCCTCTCTCTGCCTTTCCTTCTCCCTCTCTCTGCCTTTCCTTCTCCCTCTCTCTGCCTTTCCTTCTCCCACTCTCTGCCTCTCTCTCTCTCTCTGCCTCTCCTTCTCCCTCTCTCTGCCTCTCTCGCTCTCTCCTTCTCCCTCCCCTCACTCTTATACAGTACACACACACACCCACACACACCATTTTACTTTCACTTCACATTTTGAATTCAAACATCAACCAAATACTTCCATAGATGTTTCTCGTTTCTCAGCAGTTTGGGCCTATAGATTGCCATTTCAGTCGCCCCATGCATGGCACGCCATGATTTTTCCAAAGTTTGTATTTTTCCATCGTGGCCCTCCATGCATCCAGACTCTGCTCGGTACCCTCAATTTCACTGTCTGGCTCAGCAGAAAGTCCACCTTAAGAGCACTTAATTTCCAATTAGAAGGCGAGGCCACCCAGACGATTACTCAAGGCATTACTGCTGTTATTGTGGCTGATGTGAGGTGATGTATTTGTGTCGGCCCAGCAAGGTGAGTTATGCCGTGTGGAGCCTGGATCCTGTCGCTGGGGAGGAAAGCCATTACTCAGAGGCCAGAATTGTTTCCTTCGGACAATCCATTTTCCTCTGAGCCACCCACTGGAAATATGTTGGTGCTGGCTGTTTGGGTTGAAGGAGACAGAGGGAGACTGAGAGGAAGAACTATAGCAGGAGAAAGAGAGGGCGAGAAATAGAGAGACCTCTGGAAGATTTAAATTAGTCACGGAGAGGCCTACCTCGCTCTAATGCTGGCCGACCTCAGTTGTCCCCCTGACACACATCCCCAATCCCTCGCTATGCCTCTCTCTCTCCTTCTTTCTCTCACTCTTAGTGACAGTTCAGACTTGCCTTTTCTCTACAGCGGAGAGAAAGGAGGGGACGTCTTGTTCAAACAAACAGGGGTCCATGTGGTTCGTGGAGGGTGGCGACGTGTCATAATAAACTCCGGCTCCTGGCCGATGTTAACATGGGAGGAATTACTACACATAGGGCCAGTGCGGCTGCGCTGGTTGCCGCGGTAACCAGACAACAATACACGGTCAGAACAGTGGAGTGACAGGAGCTAGACCTCCCCCCCTGACAATGACAGACATCTGTTTTGTCTAGGTGGTCATCTGTAAATAACATCTGTACAAGAAATTAGAAGAGAACTGAAAAATGACATTGAGAAAAATGCAAAGCCAGGCTGTGGTGCTGTTTTGTGGTATTGAAAGCCCTCCAGTAATCATATGAGTCAGTGGCAGTGTGTGCATGTGGTTTGTTCCTCTATTGTGTGTGTGTGTGTGTGTGTGTGTGTGTGTGTGTGTGTGTGTGTGTGTGTGTGTGTGTGTGTGTGTGTGTGTGTGTGTGTGTGTGTGTGTGTGTGTGTGTGTGTGTGTGTGTGTGTGTGTGTGTACTGCATAAACTGTATGTGAGTGCCTGCTGTGTACGTGTGTCTGAATTGGCTAACGAATTGGCTAACGTTTCTGACGAGGTGGGACAGGAGCAGCGTGGGTAATTTACGAAGCCCCCGGTTCTTGTATCCCACGGTAACCTGAGTACTCAGGACGCCCGGGTCCCAGAGTCTGAGTCACCCTGTTGAACATGGATAATGCTGTGTGAAGTGAGGTAAATGCTCGGCCACATTCAGTAATGAGGGGAGAGAGGTGACAGTGGTGCCAAAGAGTTAGTGTTGCTACAGCTCCCATTCATGCTTGGCGTCTCCATACTTGGTATCCATGGCATCCGAAGCCCTTTGAGTAAGATGTGACAAACAACCTAGCTAGTCAAATGACGATATGCATGGCACTAAACTGCACTCCTGGATTAAATGTACAATTGAAAGTCTTATTATTGATCATTTGAAATGAGACTCCCTCTGATATGGGCAAAAAGGGCAGACGCTATAAAGGTGTAGGCCTAACACTCTTACACTGTTCAACTCCACTTTTTCCATGTCTCCATCTCTCTCCTGCACCCACACCCACTCCTCTTTCGCACTTCACATTTGAGAAATGAATCTGTCATTCTTAAAAGTGTTTCCCAATCCCAAAACCAAACATTGGATTCATTCGCTATTCCATTCGCTGAATGAGACCTCATAAATCCTTGATCATTTCACCAACCCCCCCCCCATTCTGAAAAAAATACAAATCTAACTTTTTCCACCAAAAAAGTATTCTGTTGCTGTTGGCTACTCTTTTCAGGCCCTTATTTGACTAATTTAAAGTTCCCAACCTCTTCCTTACTTTAATAACTTTAAATTATATCACCACACCAAACCTTAGTATTGAGTTTAGGGTTTTGCTTTGCTTTCGGGGTGCTTGTATGGGGGTGCCTGAGGGTCTTTCCCCATCGAACAAAGGAGAAGGCTAGAGACTAGAAGACTAGAGCAGTAGCTGTCAGAGATGACCACCCAGGTAATTACATCCAAAACAGAAGAGAAAATAAAGGGATTTAAAAAAATGCAGTGTGACAGTAGCTATTGCTTTTCTCTAATTTAAAAATGGATTTTCATGACACTGATATTAAGACATGCATTGTATTATCTTCCTTTGACCTGTTACAGTTTTTCTCAATTGCTAAAACACTAAAACCCATTGGCTGAACAGTTCTCAGTTGCCTGGACTCATTTAGCTAATTATGCAGTCTGTTGTCAATACCTTAAATCATTTCACATGATAAAACACAATTTGCAGATCTCACTTAGACTTTTCAGCAAAACTCCACACACATTCTCATTCTCAAAACACATTCTACACTCTCATGCACATGTCATCCATACTGGTAAACACAAGTGGCAACAATCAAATACAAATAGAGAACATATGTCATTGATTGAACACAACCACTCAAAATTGATTTAACCTGTTTCAAATGATGCGACACAACCGATATAAGCCAGTTCAGAGAGCAAACAGGTTGTTGAAGGTGGGAAGGAGAAAGTCTGAGAATGGATACTATAGTACAGTGCATTGTAGGCTGTATACTGTACAATGGATTAATTGTATGGCCCTGAACATTGTGCTTTCCATTTATTAACAGGACTGGCTGTTAATCTGATCAATTTTGAGCTACTATGATAGTACATGTTTTCGTTCATCAAAAGACAATGATGGAAAAATATTATATTATAAATATATTTTTAGATTAAAAATGTACTTTTGAACAATGTGTTTTCTATTTTTCGGTGTATTGTTTACTGACTGCTTGAGAGTGTGTATCATTTTGATCACTTTGTTTATGATTTGAGAGCAGATTTTGATTTTGAACACAGGTAAAACTATTTTGAGGCGAATGTTTCATTTTGCAAGAGGAGTCAGAGGTTATGTAAATAGTGCTTGAAGATGACCTTTTGTGTTTAATGTTTTCAGGCAATGGAGCAAGGTTTCAGAAATTGTGTTTTAGCAATTGAGAAAAACTGTAATACCTCACCACAAACAATGTGGTGGAGGGTAGAGTCTGTGAGAGAGAGAGAGAGAGAGAGAGAGAGAGAGAGAGAGAAAGAGAGAGAGAGAGAGACACACACAAAGAGAGAGAGAGAGTGAGACACACACATAAGAGAGAGAGAGAGAGAGACACACAAAGAGGGAGAGAGAGACACACACAAAGAGAGAGAGAGAAAGAGACACACACACAGAGAGAGAGAGAGAGAGAGACACACAGAGAGACAAAGAGAGAGAGAGACAAAGAGTGAGAGAGAGACACAAAGAGAGAGAGAGATGTCTGGGTGGTTTTCGTCCTAAACAGTTATAACCAGCCCAACCTTGTATGTTAAGATAAGATCTCCTTGCTACAAATAAATACCCATTTGATTTTTCCACATGACTAATCATTTTACCATGCTCTCTGCATGTGCTTACCCTACAAATGGACTGATTTCCAGATTATACAAATGTGACCGACCGGCTCGATTCGGTCTTATGTAGCAGAATTTAAAATGAGGTTGTTTGTTTTTACATTGGATAAAAGTAGAAACATAGAGCTAGAAAATGATATATCATACACTACAGTTAGGGAACAATGGGAAAGTAATTCTGCTTTGAAGTTGATAAGTTTGTAACCCCACATGGCCTACGGGAGAGTGTTTCTTTGACTACACCCATTCAGCATTGTTCACACCCTCTTAAGCCTTAGCCCCACCCATTACTTTAAGGTATGGTAGTATACAACCAAAGATTTCAAGACTAAAGGCTGGTTTACTACGTCTATCGACATGTTTGTCAAAACAAATTGTCAGCCAACCTAGTCATAGACTGTTCTCTCTGCTATCGCATTGCAAGTGGTACCGGAGCGCCAGGTCGAGGTCCAAAAGGCTTCTACCCTCAAGCCATAAGGCTGCTGAACAGCTAATCATAAGGCTACCCAGACACCTCCTTTACGCTGCTGCTGCTCTCATTTTATTATCAATGCATATTCACTTTAACTCTACCTACATGTACATAATTACCTCAACTAACTGATGCCCCCACACATTGACTCTGTACCGGTACCCCCAGTATATAGCCTCCACATTGACTTAGTCCCGGTACCCCCTGTATATAGCCTCCACATTGACTCTGTACCGGTACCCCCTGTATGTAGCCTCGCTATTGTGATTTTACTGCTGATGTTTCATTATTTGTTACTTTTATTTTAAATGTTTTACTTATCTATATTTTACCTAACACTTATTTTTTCTTAAATTCTTAAAGCATTGTTGGTTAAGGGCTTGTAAGTAAACATTTCACTGTTGTATTTGGCGCTGTTGCATTCGGTGCATGTGACAAATAACATTTGATTTGATTTGTTTGTCTATCATTTTTCATTGTCGTTATGAAAAGGCATAAACACAGAAATCACAGGCTGCATGACATCAGCAGCCTGGTGGTCCAAAATAGCACAACTGTGTATTGTAACACCAATAAACCCATCAGGTTAAAAATGAATTAAGGAACTAGGCGTATGTCGCAAGTCACAACTTCACATGACAGCTGTTGGAACGTAAAAACATTTTTTTTTAATCAAAATGTTTTGTTTGGGCAGAAATGCCTTCTCCAACATGGGAACTTTCATGTGCCTTAATATCAAACTTCTATTCCATCTGTAAATACAAACACAATTGTTAAATTACAATCCTGGTTGCTTTAGCCACAGAAAAAAAGAGCAACCTTCCCGCTAGCCATGATTGGCTGAGATAATGAGTGGGCTGGACATGCCGAGAGATAAGTTTTGATTGGTCTGCCATATAGTACGTGTCTGTCTATTGGAGCTGGTAAGTATGTCTAGGTCATCGTGTCAAATGATTAGCTAGCTAACGTTAGCTGGCTGGCTCGCCTGCTAACGTTGTGTATGCTCTCCACTTTCTGGAGGATCGAGCTTTGAAGTCAGAGGAATTCGAGTATGATAGCTAAGGAGATGGAGAAAACACCAGTCTGGATTAAAAGTGAAAAGTATTTTCACTTCAAGTTAGTGTACTGTTACCTAGCTAGCTAACGTTAGCTGGCTGGCTCGCTAACTAACATTACATCATGCATTGGGATTCATTGTTTACCTAGCTAGCTATCTAGCTACTTTTCTTAACAAACGACTCTCGTCTTAGTTTGCCAGAGTGCAGAATAACTGATGAATTTTTGAACTGCTGTTGAATATGTCCGATGTCAGTAAACTTCAGCAACAAAGCGTAATTCAATTGTTGCCAGCAGCACAGTTACAGTCACTAACGCTCTGGATAACATGAAAACTACCTAACCAGCTCTGCTAGGGGTAGTAAAATGGTCAGAGTGGGGGGTTCTCTCATTATTTGTCTTAATTAGCTCGCCAATGTCAGCCAGTTAGCTTGGGTGCTTGACTGCCGTTGTGAGATCAGAGCTTTCGGAACAACCCTACTTATTGGCCAGAGCATCCAGTTTGCGCTCTGAATGCAAAGGGCTCTGAATTTACAAATGGACAATCTGACAGCACAGTTGCAGTCAACAACGGTCTGGATAACATACAGTAACAGCCTAACCAGCTCTGCTGGGGCGAGTAATGTTCAGTGAGCTGTTCTCTCTCTCTTAGATGTCTGGAAGTAGTTGGCAAGTTAGTACAGATTGGTCGGACCAACCCTTAAAGAGATGGGTGGGGCTAAGGCTTAAGAGGGTTTGAACAATGCTGAATGGGTGTAGACAAAGAAGGGCTTTCTAACAGTAGTACCAAAACATTGAAAGACGGTTTTCTCAAAGGTGAGTTTACAAGTTGATCAACTTTCAAAGCAGAATTACTTTCCCATTGTTTTCTCAAGTGCAGTATATGATATACCGTTTTGTAGCTCTGAGTCTTTACTTTTATCCAATGTAAAAAAACAGATATGCAAATGTTGCTACATAAGATCGAATCCAGGTGGTGAGTCACATATGTCAATCTAGCAAACCAGGCAACTAAAATCAACTTTCTAAACAATGTTTTGGTTTGTTTCTAGCTAGCTAACAAGTGGAACAGCGGTCTAAGGCATTGCATCTCAGTGATAGAGGTGTCACTACAGACTCAGGTTAGATTCCAGGCTGTGTCACAACTGGCCGTGATTGGGAGTCCCATAGGGCGGCGCGCAATTGGCTCATGTCGTCCTGGTTAGGGTTTGGCCAAGAAAGGCCATCGTTGTAATTAATAATTTGTTAAATTTGCCTGTTCAATAAAAGTTATCTGGCTAGCCAGTTCAAATAATGACCATGTCATACAGCTGACAACATCTTAACTATAGCTCATTTGTATTCCTTATTACATGAAAAGAAACTCACAACAAGATCATTATTTACAAGTTAACGACAAGCTAATTACAGAAAATAGTTGTTGGTGTTTATTTGATTTATTTTTTATTTCACCTTTATTTAACCAGGTAGGCCAGTTGAGAACAAGTTCTCATTTACAACTGCGACCTGGCCAAGATAAAGCAAAGCAGTGTGACAAAAACAACAACACAGAGTTACACAGAGTTACACATGGGATAAACAAACATACAGTCAATAACACAGTAGAAAAATCTGTAGTTGTGTACAAATGAAGTAAGGAGGTAAGGCAGTAAATAGGCCAACAGTGACAAAGTAATTACAATTGATCAATTTACACTGGAGTGATATATGTGCAGATGAGGATGTGCAAGTAGAAATACTGGTGAGCAAAAGAGAAGAAAAAACATTTTTTATTTTTTTATTTTACCTTTATTTAACCAGGCAAGTCAGTTAAGAACACATTCTTATTTTCAATGATGACCTGGGAACAGTGGGTTAACTGCCTGTTCAGGGGCAGAACAACAGATTTGTACCTTGATGGCTCGGGGGTTTGAACTCGCAACCTTCCGGTTACTAGTCCAACGCTCTAACCACTAGGCTCCCCTGCCGCCCCAGGGGATGAGGGAGGTAGGTAGTTGGTTGCATGGGCTATTTACAGATGGGCTGTGTACAGCTGCAGTGATCAGTAAGCTGCTCTGATAGCTGATGCTTAAAGTTAGTGAGGGAGATATACAGTAAGTCTCCAACTTCAGTGATTTTGTCAATTCGTTCCAGTCATTGGTATCAGAGAACTGGAAGGAAAGGCAACCAAACAAGGTGTTGGTTTTGGGATGACCAGTGAAATACACCTGCTGGAGCGCGTGCTATAGGTGGGTGTTAATATGGTGACCAACAAGCTGAGATAAGGCAGAGCTTAACCTAGCAAAGACTTATAGATGACTTGGAGCCAATGGGTTTGGCGACAAATATGTAGCAAGGACCAGCCAATGAGAGCATTCAGGTCGCAGTGGTGGGTAGTATATGGGGCTTTGGTTATCAAACGGATGGCGCTGTGATAGACTGCATCCAATTTGCTGAGTAGTGTTGTAGGCTATTTTGTAAATGACATCGCCGAAGTCAAGGATCAGTAGGATAGTCATTTTTACGAGGGTATGTTTGGCAGCATGAGTGAAGGAGGCTTTGTTGTGAAATAGGAAGCTGATTCTAGATTTAACGTTCGTATTGGAGATGCTTAATGTGAGTCTGGAAGGAGAGTTTACAGTCTAGAAAGACACCTAGATATTTATAGTTGTCCACATATTCTAAGTCAGAACCATCCAGAGTAGTGATGCTAGTTGGGAGGGCGGGTGCAGGCAGCGATCGTTTGAAGAGCATGCATTTAGTTTTACTAGCATTTAAGAGCAGTTGGAGGCCACGGAAGGAGTGTTGTATGGCGTTGAAGCTCGTTTGGAGGTTTGTTAGCACAGTGTCTAAAGAAGGGCCAGATGTGTACAGAATGGTGTTGTCTGTGTAAAGGTGGATTGAAGAATCACCCGCAGCAAGAGCGACATCGGCCCGAGAGTTGGACCCTGTGGCACCCCAATAGAGACTGCCAGAGTCCGGACAACAGGCCCTCCTATTTGACTCTCTGAACTGTATCTGAGAAGTAGTTAGTGAACCATGCGAGGCAGTCATTAGAGAAACCAAGACTGTTGAGCCTGCCAATAAGAATACGGTGATTGACAGAGTCGAAAGCCTTGGCCAGGTCATTGAAGACGGCTTTTATCGATGGCGGTTATGATATCGTTTAGGACCTTGAGCGTGGCTGAGGTGCACCCGTGACCAGCTCGGAAACCAGATTGCATAGCAGAGAAGGTAAGTTGTGATTCGAAACGGTCGGTGATATGTTTGCTCACTTGGCTTTCAAAGTCTTTGGTGAAGGCAGGGCAGGATGGATATAGTTCTATAACAGTTTGGATCTAGAGTGTCTCTCCTGGTGTGACGAAAGAATAGCAGGGCATTTCACCGGAATGCTTTTTTTACTTGGACTGCCTAACATTTGTCACAGACACAGGATACAAAAGGTGTAAACGGTACCGTGAAATGGTTACTTGCATAGTGAAGTCTTTTGTTTAAACAATGAACCATAATCCCAACTCATAAGGTTATTAACCTGCATGAATCTACAGGTATCTGAAGCTAACCAACTATCTAGGTTAAATAGCTAGCTAGCTAACATTAGGCTATAACTATCAATGCAAATGGTTTTGATATATGATTAATATTACTACACAGATCACACACATATGTTAGCTAGTGAGCCAGTCAGCTAACGTTAGCTAGCTATCTAACAGTACGCTTTAACTTGCAATGAAAATGACTTTCTGACCACATTTGAAATGTATAATATCTGAAAATGTAGCTAGCTAGACTCTCTTACCCGTACACATGGATGAGGGCTTCTCCCTTTCTGTCACGGATGTCATGGTTGCCCTTAGTTTGAAAATGTAATCCAGAAACAGGTGTTTTATACAACAGCCTTCTCTTTTCGACTCCACATTTGCAATTAAACACCTTCATTTTCTCCTTAGCTATTACTTAGCTACCTCACTGACCAAGGCCCTTCTCCCCTGATTTCTCATTTTGGCCGGGCGGTCTGTTGGTCTTGGTGATTACGAACTTCTTCCATTTACAAACGATGGAGACCACTGTGTTCTTGGGGACCTTCAATGCTGCAGACATTTTTTGGTACCCTACCCATATTTTGGTACCCTACCCTTGCCTTGACACCATCCTGTTTCGGAGCTCTACGGACAATTCCTTCGACTTCATGGCTTGGGTTCTGCTCTGACATGCACTGTTAACTGTGGGACCTTATATAGACAGGTGTTTGCCTTTCCAAATTATGTCCAATCAAATTGAATTTACCACAGGTGGACTCTAATCATCTCAAGGAGGAGCAATGGAAACAGGAGTTCAATTTCGAGTCTCATAGCAAAGAGTCTGAATACTTATGTAAATAAGGAATTTCTTTTTGTTGCTTTTTTTTACAATTTGACAAAACTGTTTTCCCTTTGTAATTATTGGGTATTGTGTGCATATACTTTTTTATTTAAGACATTTTAGAATAAGGCTGTAATGTATCAAAATGTGGCAAAAGTCTGGGGTCTGAATACTTTCCGAATGCACTGTATATGAAGATAGTTTCGTGCCTAAACTAAGATGATAATTACATGTAAATAAAATAAATAATTAAAATAGCTTCCTTATATCTCTATAAGGATTGGACTGACACTTCAGAACAAACTTCCTTTGGATTTTTTTTTTTACTATCTGAGTCTTTTATTATTTGGATTTCTATTGGCTATACATTATGGGGTCATACAATTCTAAATCAAATAGCTAAATGATCCTTGATATGATCCTCTTAAAACAATTCCCTATGTTAACTTACAACCACCCCTCCCTGGCTCAGAGAGGGCTAAGATGTAACAATGTGTAAAAACGCACCCAACATAATTCCTACTTTGAGACGCTTGATATGATCTGAAAAGCAAAAGGTCCTAGATGGTTCTAGATCAGAACTCATAGTCTTGGAAATATGGGCCCAGATGTACACAGCATATACAGAGGATGGGCGAGGTGATGGAGCATAACCCAGTTACTGATTTTTCCCTGTGTTAGTTAGGTCTAAGAAGGCTAAAAAGGACGCATGGAATTCCATATTGACCATACTCCCATGTCTATACACTAAAAAAGAAGATATACAAGTGCTTCCCAGGTGGCACAGAGGATTAAAGACCTGGATTGGGAACCAAATGTTGCAGGTTCACATATCCACATTGACAAGATATTAAGTGTAGAAAAATGTGGTTTTGGCTTTTCAAATGTCATTTCTCAATGTTATGAGGACCTCCAAGACAAGATAACATTTATTTTGTGTGAACATCAATTCCATATTATGTTAAACCTAAAACACATATGCTATGAACATCATATAAACTAACTTATTTGGAAATTGTGGAACATTGTGCAACATTATGGGAATGTTCTGTGCAACCTATGTGAATATTCTTGCAACATCCCATACAACTCCCATAACTTCTGGGAACCTTTACATTTTCTGGGAACCTTTAAATAACTTGGACCAGGTGCTGTCAACATTCTTACAGCATTATAGGAATGTCCTGTGCAACTTAACTTACACATTTCATTAACGTCTTCACTGTTCCCACAATCTAATTAAATGTTCTGGGAACCTTTAAATAACTTAGTAAGGCTGCTCTGTCAATGTCCTTGCAACATTAAAGGATGTTTTTTTTCTTCCGTTTTTGTGTTTTGGGAACTTATCTGTCATCATATGCTCACAATGTTTCCACAACCTAAAGAAACATTCTGGGAACCTTTAAATAACAGACAAAATGTGCCCTGGGAATGTTCTTGCAACATCAGGCAAATCATTTTTGCACCCTTAAAGAAACGTTGTACAATTATCTGCACAACTGGACAGTTGTTGTGTTTTGGGAACATATCTTGTGTGATGTGTCCACAATGTTCTCACCAAATTGTTTCCACATCCTAATGAAACATTCTGGGAACCTTTAAATTAAATATTACATGAGTTCTAGGAACGTTCTTGCCTCATCAGGTGAATGTTTTATACAAACATTCTATAATCATTAGCACGAAGGAGAACATTTGCCGTGACCTAACAAATTATCTGGGAACTATTTGGTTTGCTGGGGACATTGAAGTCATTGTGTGGCAACAGACTATAGAGTATAGAGCCTAAGGGAGTCTGATTAATTAAAAATAATACGAACGTAGGGAAAAGTCTGGATGTAAAGCTATGGCTTTTCAGTGCTATCAAGGGAAATGGAACAGCCCATTGACAAGCATCCTGTGGGGTTTCTTGTGAGATGGGCATGCATACTGTATGGGTTAGCTCTGCTGTGCCGACAGACTATTAAAAGGGAGTGAATTTATAACTCCCTGTTTGCTTTTTAAAGATTGTGAATTTGGTTGCTCAGAGTTTCGGGTTTTGGTCACAGAGGGCCTGTTTTCTGTCCATAAATCTCACAGCCAAGATTTCTTTTTTCTTTTTATAAACATGATCATATTGCTCCAGCCAATATAGGATTAAGACCGTTTAATGTACATGTTCAGTTTCTGACTAAATATTTGTGCGCTCCGTTTCCCCGGTAACAAGGCCTACATTTCCATTTCTCATTTATTTCATGTCTCGTACATTTATTTTGGTAAATATTCTTGGAAATAATTTTGTTTGAAACATCAATGTAAATGTCATAGAAATCTGTCAAAGTATTATTGATTGACTGTTCTCCACCGCATTTAGCTAACATTAACCAGATACAACCGACTAAATCCAACAATAGACCTCTATCCCATTATAGAAAAAAGAGACACATCCGAGGTCACTTCAGTTCAGTTGCTACCTCCCTCCTACCTTAAACTTGCACAAACACACCTTGGGTTTGTCTCGCTAGCTCCCTCTCCCCTCACTGTTGAGAACGTTCAGTTTGTGTTGATTTTGTGGTTTCCCAAATTGGATCCTGGCTCTGCAAGGCTTACGTTTCCATGGAGACTCTAGGCCTTATCTGCTAGAAGGTTTCTGGAACCCGAACAACAAGGTCTTTCACTTGTGTTTGACTTTCCACAGGCATGTCATTTCCAGCATAGAAGCAATAAATACAAATGTGTAAATATAGAAAATATAAATATATACACTAAAAGTTACAAGCTACGACAAATATGTTCTATGGGAGTGTATATGGATGTATGCCTTTCTGTGTGGTGCGATGTGCTGTTTTAGCAGTTGTTGCAGTGGCACATTTAGATATACAGTGAGCTCCAAAATCATTGGGACAGTGACAATGTTTTTATTGTTTTGACTATGTACTCCAGAACATTAGATTTGAAATTATACAATGACTATGGAGTGCAGACTGTCAATTTTTATCCGAGTGTATTTTCATCCATATCGGGTGAACCGTTTACAAATTACAGCGCTTTGTGTTCATAGTCCCCCCATTTTAGGGGACCAAAGTATTTGGACAAATTCACTTATATGTGTAATAAAGCAGTACAAACGTGTACTATTTGGTCCCACATTCACAGCACTACATCAAGCTTGTGACTCTACAAATTGGTTGGATACGTTTGCTGTTTGTATTGGTTGTGTTCCAGATTGTTTAGAAAGTTACAAAGGTATAAATATCATACCCCCCCCCCAAAAAAAAAAAGATAACCTCCTCTGTTATTGTCAGCCAGGTCACCCATGGTACAAGTCAGTATTCGACGTCCATCCATGTCTGAGGACGTCGGGAGATGAACTGGTAACTAAGGGCAACAGCGAGCGCTGTTACCTTCAAGTACAGTAGGTATCGGTTTTGCTAAGGCATTGTGGACATAGGCATACGGTAAGCAACGTTTGATTACTGTGATAGAAAGTTGTTCTTCATATTTTAGTTTTTTAAGCCTATCCCAAACCTTAATCCTTACCTTAACGATTCATGAGTTAATGTCCAAACTTAACAACAACCCTAAACACTTTGAAATGTGAGGTTTGGAACAACTTTGACATTTGACATTTAAGAAACATGGACAAACGTCTAATTCTGACGTGAGACTGTGAGAGCTGGTAGGTTATTGTAATGGTGTGAGGTTAGCATGTCTTGGGGGAATGATATTTGTACGTCTGGTAACTTTTGGCGCTCACTGTATGATGGTTAGTCAAGGCAGGTTAGCTAACATATATTACACTAACACATTTCCTTTAGCTTTACAGAAGTGCCCAGCCTAGGCAGTTCTGTTTGGTGAAGGCAGTGTGCTGCACAAAAGGCAATCAGATTTGTCCAGCAATCATTGCAGGTTATTAAAAGTGCCGGTTCGGACGCCGGTTAGGTGTCTACATTACTGGCTGTTTATGTACTTTGGATTGCCTCTCATTCCTCCTGGAGGGGGGAAAATCAACTAAACAAATTAGGGCAAAGAAAGAGTGTCTTATTGATTGGAATTAATTACCAATGGTGTCACAGATAGGAATAATAAACACCATAATAAAGAGTTTTTTATGTGTGTGTCCAGGGGGGGGGGGGGGGGATACATGTGTGTATGTGTGTATGTGCATGCATCCATGTATCTATGCCGGTTCGGTTACTTGAAGTTGTTGGGGTGGGCTGAACACTCCGTTTTTTGTGACGCTGGGCTGAAAGTAGTTGTAGTTTTCATTGAGCAAATATTCAACATAGTTAAGGTCAGAAATGTGGTAATTAACTACAATGACCATGATCCTTTGCACCAGTTTTTTTCCTGCTCTGACATTTACAAATCTCCAGAAGGAAACACTTGCCTGCTATGTTAGGTTAGAGATACACACAGAAGGCATAGACCGCATGAGAGGATACACAACACAATGACAAGCGGGACAAAGACAGTTTGTGAAAGTATGACTTATCTACTAGTAAAATGATTTAGTCAGACAGCTCTGCAGCATACTTAGGCATGCTAGCTAAATAGGATGACTAAAGACTACAGTATGGGGAGCAGATAACGTTACATGGTCTGGCTGGCTGACTGCTACTGCCTGAGCAGAGAACTCTTGGGGCTAGGGGGCAGAATTTTCACTTTTGGATAAATAGCGTGCCCAATTTCAACTTCCTGTTACTAATGCCAAGAATTTAAGATATGCATATTATTCCTATATTTTGATCGAAAACCCTCTGAAGTTTCTAAAACTGTTTGAATCGTGTCTGTGAGTATAACAGAACTTATGTAGCAGGCAAAACCCGAGGACTAACTGTTCAATTTTTTTATTTCTTCCTCTCTCTGTTCCCTGACTTGTTATTGCCAAGGGATATTTCTTAGGGACCTGTTTTCAGTTCCTACCGCTTCCACTGGGTGTCACCAGTCTTTGGAATTTGGTTGAGGTTATTCCTTTGTGCAATGAAGAAGAAGGCCAACTAGGAACTGGGGACACTTATGTGAGTTGCGCAAGACATGAAAAGTGGCGCTGGTTTGTTTTCTTTCCTGCATTGAACACAGATTGCCCCGTCTACAATCTGATCTATTATTAACGTTTAAAAATACCAAAAGTTGTATTACAAAAGTTGTTTGAAATATTTTGGCAAATTTATAGGCAACTTGAAATATTTTGTAGTGATGTTGCGTTTTTTGTAAGCTGTTTTTTTCTGGATCAAACACGCTTTATAAATTGACATTTTTGATATATATGGACGGAATTAATCGAACAAAAGGACCAATTGTGATGTTTATGGGACATATTGGAGTGCCAACAAAAGATAAAATGCAAATGAATTACATAAAAATCATACAATGCGATTTTCTGGATTTTTGTTTTAGATTCCATCTCTCACAGTTGAAGTGTACCTATGATAACAATTACAGACCTCTACATACCTTGTAAATAGGAAAACCTGCAAAATCGGCAATGTATCAAATACTTGTTCTCCCCACTGTATATCAACCTCCGCATGCACATTTTCAGTGATGAATAGTAATGCATTTTCTCCTCTCCATTGGTCTAAGGTCTGGTTAGGTAGCGTCATGCTTTACCTTACTGTATAGATTGTCTGTGTGTGTGTGGTGTGTGTGTGTGTGTGTGTGTGTGTGCGTGCGTGCGTGCGTGTGTGCGTGTGCGTGTGCGTGTGTGTGTGTGTGTGTGTGTGTGCATACCATACTGTACCGCCATTGTGAGGCCAAGGTGTAGCACAGGGATCAGGGTTGACTCATTTCCTAAATAAATGATACATCAGGAAAGGAAAATCTAATTGCAAGTCTTATTTTCTCTCTGATATTTGCACTGTCTGGTTTCTTCACTAGAAGTTAGTTTTAGCTCCAGAAGGAAAGGTTTCCTGAAAAGGTGCAATCACTCAAACATTCTGGTGCCAGAAAGATACCACAGCGCCTGAACCTTCATTCTGCTCTATATTCTCCCTCTCTCCCTCCTGACCCTCTCTATCTATCACTCTTTTTCCATGCTCTCTTTCTCTCTTGCTCCATCTCTCTCTGCCTCTCTCTATCTACCTACTTGTTGCTCTTTTTCCATGGTGTGTCTCTCTCCTGACCCTCTGTACATGTCGCAATTTTTCCATGCTCTTGTTCCCTCTCTCTATACCTCTCTCAACCTATTTATCACCATATTCTCTATGTTCTCTCTCTCTATCTTTCTCCAATGTTCCCTCCATCTCTTTTTGGCGTTTAGATATATTTTGTTTTCATTGGTTTGACTCCCGTCTTGGTTTAGCTTCGTTAAAAGCACTGGGCTATTTATTACCTGAGAGGAAATAGGTTCAACTGACTGACTGAACCCCCCCCCCCCAACATTATGTCATCCAGAGCAAGGCCCCTGCACTTAAAAGCCCTCTGGTGACGGACAAAGACATAATCAAACGACCCCAGAGGAAACATACACACACCTCACTCCCAGCACGTGCAGAATACATATACATAGGAAAGACTGCAGCGTATGTGGTAGACTATACATGGGAATGAATAAAACTGAGACGCAGAGCGATTTATAGATTCAGTATCTATGTTTAGATTCTTCTGATGGTTCATTCTAATGTTTTATACCCCTCGAGCAAGGAAATAAGAAATGAAGAGGTCCATTTATGAGCGCTTCCAGAGAAAGTGGAAAGGGAAAAAAAGCGGAGGAGATGTTGAAGGAAAGGATTGAAAAACACAAAGTGGTTGAAGTAGTTGAAACCAAGTTGTTCTTTTCTTGGTCCGGTTGCCAAATCCATGATTGGTTCTCTCAATGTCATTTCAGACATTTAATCCACTTTTCAGGGCCCAACCACTGAGTCCAATCCGTCATTCCCAGGTTCCCTAGTTTCCCTAGTCCCTCCCCTCCACACTGATTACACTGTATCAGAGCAATGTTCATCTCCAAGAGAACCCGAACCTCTGCTTCAGAGGGTCCCTCTCCCCTTCCCTCTTTCTGTCTCTCTCTGGCTCCTCCCTCTCTATGTTCACCATTTTGTCTCATTCCTCATCTCTATATCCCTCACTCTCTGTTCACTTTCCCCTCCCTATTTTCCTCTTCCTACCATTCCCTCTCTATCTGTCCCCATCCTTCTGGATCCTTCTGACTGTGTGCTACGCGCTTCAGGTCACATTACTTCAGTAGAGGAAGCTAATAGCTAATGGATAAAATGGTCTATGCAGGGGAGCATAACTTGTCATGTCCTCGTTAAAGTATAGTGCCTGGTTTGATCAAACTTTGGGATTCCGGACAAAATGGAACTGATTTACTTTGATAGAAAAAGCTGTGTGTGAATTGGTATGTCCAGACACATACTGTACAGTACAGTATGTGTATAAGCATGAGTGTGAAGGAATATCAATAATACAGTATAGTAGATCCAGTTCAAGCAACTTCTGTATATTCCATATCTGTTGCCGTGGCCCCTGTGTGAGGTATTTCTGTTCTTTGTTTGAGAAGCCTGTCTGTCACTACAACACTGTCACCATTGGAAGCCATGCATTTGACAGGGTTGGACCCACATACGCACGCACACACACACACACACACACACACACACACACACACACACACACACACACACACACACACACACACACACACACACACACACACACACACACACACACACACACACACACACACACACACACACACACCCTTACAGGCTTATACAGACACACACACACACACACACACACACACACACACACACACACACACACACACACACACACTGCTCCAGACCCATAGGACCAGGCGGATCATCCAGCCTAAGTGTGTGTGATAGTCCAACGGCGGCTTGGAGGCGGGAGGAGGGGAGAGTTTAGTGAAGGGGATAAAGAACGCCTCAGCTCAGCGGGACGACCCTGAGCGCTGGTACTGTAATAATAGTCCCTCTCTGTCAGCAAGGCTGTGTGAAAACAAATTAGCCCCATGATTAATGGATGGGAATAACAGCTTGGAGATTGTCTGCGGAGATGGGACACCCAGTGTGAAACCCCCATAGCCAATCCTCTAAATGCATGTGTACATGCACGAAAATGTACTCACACATGCATGCACGGACACACACACACACACACACACACACACACACACACACACACACACACACACACACACACACACACACACACACACACACACACACACACACACAGCAGCAGCAGCCCCACCACCAGCTCTCTAGTCCCGCCTCATACTGCCTCAGCCTCTCAACTGACAGGAGAAAGTTTAAGATCAACAGCGCCGCGCTACAGGAAACCGTCCCTCTGTGTCTGATGCAGAAGTTCTCTGTAGTCCACTGTTGCACTGCCACTCCTGTTGCTGTCAGCTAGTTGGTATATTTTATTTGATGACTTAAAGAAACACGTACAGCCGTATGGCGACGAGAGAGATTACCTCTCACTAACTAAAGTTGCATACTCCTGGCTTTAGCAAGCCCCGAGCTCTGCAAATGCTCACATACTCAGTCACTGCTGCTGGTATCTACATCTCATAAGATAAAGTATATCTGGTGCTCTGAGAGCCACGGATGTATTAAATAATGAATGACGTCTTACTCAACAAGATCTCTTTTTTTTACCCATACTCCCAAACATAATTCAAAGTATGAATTGATATATAGGCAAAGCCATCTTCCACACATTAAGGCTTTATTTGAGACATATTTGGATAATTTATATTTGACTATATAGCCCGTTGTTATAGCCTACTGTAGTCTCTCCCTCACTGTTCGATATCTAGCGATGGAAAACCCCTAGCTGTCACGAGACTCCATACACAGCTCTTCCTATGCTAGTGTAACCCTCCAAGGGGGATACAGTAACCTCGGCCACTGAAATATGAAACCAAATCAAACTGTATGAAATACATACACATGTAACATAAACCAAAACCAATTCCAATTCCTCGTGTCGAGAAAAGGGGGAAGCTTGTAACGCGATGGAGGGTGTACGATGTCCAGGCAATTTAAGTCAATTTTAATATATAACGAGAGAGCTGTGGCATAGGACATAGGTGGCTTGAGGAGGGGTGGCGGATGTACTCGAGGGGGGGGGGGGGGTACGATGACAGCCATGAGACGGCTAGGGATGACAGACGCAACATGTCAGCGCCACCGGTGGCTCTGAAAAAGGTGGGAAAGGCTGCTTCGATCGCGGCCTACACAAGGCAAGCACGTTTTTTTAGCAGAGTGCTGTACACTGTTGAAATATACAGTCTTGTCTGTTGCTCCACGACCACCCTCTCTCGCTCAACCCCCACGGTCTGTAGGGATGTTACAGCTGTAACAGAAACCCATGTGTTTGACAAGAGTCTATCTGGAGGAATGTGGGCCTGTATCTTACCAGCTCCTCACGAGAAGGCAAGGAGCCCACATAAGGATTTGAGGTATATCGCTGAGTAAGGAAAATCGTATCACACACAACACATGATTGATTGATATTTTGCATTGGAATGGCCTAAAGTAACAGAGATTAAAACCCAGGGTTGTTCACAGGAATGCCGCCACAGCCCTGACATCTACATCAAGAGGAAAAGACCCAGAGACCAATACTCAAATCAAATCAAATCAAATCAAATTGTATTTGTCACATACACATGGTTAGCAGATGTTAATGCAAGTGTAGCGAAATGCTTGTGCTTCCAGTTCCGACAATGCAGTAATAACCAACAAGTAATCTAACTAACAATTCCAAAACTAATTTCTTATACACAGTGTAAGGGGATAAAGAATATGTACATAAAGATATGAATGAGTGATGGTGCAGAGCAGCATAGGCAAGATACAGTAGATGGTATATACAGTATATACATATGAGATGAGTATGTAAACAAAGTGGCATAGTTAAAATGGCTAGTGATACATGTATTAAATAAGGATGCAGTAGATGATAGAGTACAGTATATACGTATACATATGAGATGAATAATGTAGGGTATGTAAACATTATATTAGGTAGCATTGTTTAAAGTGGCTAGTGATATATTTTACATCCTTTCCCATCAATTCCCATTATTGAAGTGGCTGGAGTTGAGTCAGTGTGTTGGCAGCAGCCACTCAATGTTTGTGGTTGCTGTTTAACAGTCTGATGGCCTTGAGATAGAAGCTGTTTTTCAGTCTCTCGGTCCCAGCTTTGATGCACCTGTACTGACCTCGCCTTCTGGATGATAGCGGGGTGAACAGGCAGTGGCTCGGGTGGGTGTTGTCCTTGATGATCTTTGTGGCCTTCCTGTAACATCGGGTGGTGTAGGTGTCCTGGAGGGCAGGTAGTTTGCCCCGGTGATACGTTGTGCAGACCTCACTACCCTCTGGAGAGCCTTACGGTTGTGGGTGGAGCAGTTGCCGTACCAGGCGGTGATACAGCCCGCCAGGATACTCTCGATTGTGCATCTGTAGAAGTTTGTGAGTGCTTTTGGTGACAAGCCGAATTTCTTCAGCCTCCTGAGGTTGAAGAGGCGCTGCTGCGCCTTCTTCACGATGCTGTCTGTGTGAGTGGACCAATTCAGTTTGTCTGTGGTGTGTATGCCGAGGAACTTAAAACTTACTACCCTCTCCACTACTGTTCCTTCGATGTGGATAGGGGGGTGTTCCCTCTGCTGTTTCCTGAAGTCCACAATCATCTCCTTAGTTTTGTTGACGTTGAGTGTGAGGTTATTGTCCTGACACCACACTCCGAGGGCCCTCACCTCCTCCCTGTAGGCCGTCTCGTCGTTGTTGGTAATCAAGCCTACCACTGTTGTGTCGTCCGCAAACTTGATGATTGAGTTGGAGGCGTGCGTTGCCGCGCAGTCGTGGGTGAACAGGGAGTACAGGAGAGGGCTCAGAACGCACCCTTGTGGGGCCCCAGTGTTGAGGATCAGCGGGGTGGGGATGTTGTTGCCTACCCTCACCACCTGGGGGCGGCCCGTCAGGAAGTCCAGTACCCAGTTGCACAGGGCGGGGTCGAGACCCAGGGTCTCGAGCTTGATGACGAGCTTGGAGGGTACTATGGTGTTAAATGCAGAGCTGTAGTCGATGAACAGCATTCTCACATAGGTATTCCTCTTGTCCAGATGGGTTAGGGCAGTGTGCAGTGTGGTTGAGATTGCGTCGTCTGTGGACCTATTTGGGCGGTAAGCAAATTGGAGTGGGTCTAGGGTGTCAGATAAGGTGGAGGTGATATGGTCCTTGACTAGTCTCTCAAAGCACTTCGTGATGACGGAAGTGAGTGATTGATTGAATATGTCCGTAAACACACCAGCCAGCTGGTCTGCGCATGCTCTGAGGGCGCGGCTGGGGATCCCCAACGCCAACGATTAGCGAAACCATAGAGCAGGTGGGAAGCCTAGACAAATTGAACAAGAACGGCTGATTTGATTACAATAATTATTCATTCATATCATTAGGGACATAATTAGTAGAGGCAGAAGGAACTGATGCCATCGCTGCATTGTGGTTGGCTACAGCCATGATGTATGGACTCATAGACTACTGTGCTGTGTGCTGGCACCATTCAAAGTATGGACAGGGGCGATTTGGTATCAATTTCAACAGAGCATACTGCTATTGAACATATTCATAGCTTTCATCATGGGAGTCAATATTGACCTCCATTGTGGATGAGTGGAGGGAAGAGCAGAGAATAAAATACACTGTAGCCGCTTCGAAGTGAAACCTCCTTCTCTTTTATGTGAGGTAACCCTCTCTGACCTGCCATTCTTTCTCAAAACATTGTTTCTGCCCTCATCTGCCAATGATCTTTAATGGAGCTGAAATACAATGGTGGAGCGGAGCAGGGGAAGGCATAAATCACCCACCGCTGAGATTGGGCAGAATGGATGACTTCATCGAGGAAGGAGGCCCTAACATATGCTCTGAGCTCCTAGCTATGGGTGTGATGCATGATGGGATATTATATAGAGGTATACTCGACCTGACCACTCTAGCTCCCCTGTCGGTCCACAGATCGACATGCTCCAAGCCCGTCAAGGGTGCCTTGTTAATTAACGGGGGTGGGGGGTGATGGAGGGGTGGAGGGGGAATGGCTAGGGAGTCCTGTGGATGTAACCTAAGTAGCAACCAGCAGTTAATGACATTTTATGTAACTGTTAAACAATTATTGAATGCATAAAGCCTTTTTTATAACATCCGAGCGCCGTGTGCGTTAGGGACTTACTGCTCGTGCGGTGGAGGAAAAATGGCCAATACACCGCCAAGATCTACATTTTCATTTGGCAAAGCAGTTGGGTTTGTGCATAATCCGTTGCCCGCCTCAGGTTTCATATGTGACTAAAGTTCGGCCACAGTGGCCCCAGCTACTCTGTTTAACAGGCAGGCCGCTCTCTCGTGGCTGCATTAGGCCCTGTACTATAACTGTACTAGATCTGGCTTATTATACCTGCTGTTTATTTTTGTTCTAGAAAGAGTCCACGGAGGAACACTGTCATGTCCTCTGTTGACGAGTTCAATCTGGCGACAGTCAGTCCTGAAGCAATGTATATTACTCAAATCACGCACCCGAATCACACACACACACACACACACACACACACATGAAACAGTAACCCATAGCAAACCTGTTGCAGTTTATGCCAGTCACCTCCCAGTTGCTATCGTTGAGGGAGAGCACAGTGTGAAGGCAAACCTGATTTGAGGAAACACAGGCAGTTAAAAACATGAATGATTCACTTTTAAAATCCCACATGTCTCTTGTGCTGACTATGCAATAAATCTTCCACACAGAGACTTTAAAAAGGTGTTTCTGACGACTTGTGTGAATTTTGGTTGGCCTCTGTAATATTATGGAAATATTATTGGAATAGTTTTAATTTTCTAACATGGGGTTTTCTGACATGTATTGAAATTGTACAGAGTCCATGAGAGGGTGGTGAAAATCTATGTAGGGATAATTTGAGATCCAGATTTGACCCAATAAGCCAGAAAATATATACATTTTAAAAAACGTTTTAGCGATGTTGAAGTCAGTCATCTTGACCTTTAAAAAAAAGCCTCTATTTACACCCTTTGTTGTTGACGATGCTAGCAAGTAGTATTATTAATCATGAGTACTTCATGCCAGAAAGTGCCAAATCTTCAGGAAATAGCCTGGGAGCTGTGTACTCAGTGGTGACTCAGTAGATCTTAATGTTTACTGAATCTGTCACTTTGCTACCTGTAACTTGTTATAGAAAGATTCTCTGTTCAATCAAGATAGTGTTCGAATTATACTGGATGAGTATATGAGCGTAATTGCAGAGAAAGTATGCTTCGGTGGTGAAAATGGAATATGGGTAGTATAGTCTACTTTATTGCGTGACATTTGTTTTGAAGTCACTGTCTATGACACATTTGCTCCAGACTCACATGACTTTGGTGTGAATATGAGTTGTATAAAATGGAATGTTATTTTCCTATTAAATTATCATTCATCTAATGTGTTTAGGTAACACGTGGGATGTCAGATCATCAAAGGATAATATTACATTGATCAAGTCCAATGTTCTTTTAATGAGTTCATAAACTTACTATATGCCTGACACAATATTTACCCATATTAATAATATTCAATATTGTATGTATATATATAAAATATTGTACACCTAAAGTTCATCATTCATCTAAACTGATCTTTATGTCATGTCAATGTTGTATATTGTAACTGACTAAGTGACTGCATATTTTACCTTAGTTTGAGACTCAAGGAGGGAGATAGTGTGTTGTACTTAATACATGGCGTGCTCCATTTCGAAAGCCTCATTCATCTCAGAAAATAACATTTAATTCAGGTAAGCTTTTTTAATATTTACATGTAAGAAATCAGCGTTATTCTATGGAACAAGGTGCGCTATACATGGCAAAAACAAACCAGGGAAAGGTAACTAAAAATAACTATGTGATAATATTTTCACAGTGCACGGTACATGGACGGAAGCGTGACTTCTGGGTAGAAATTAAAATACACTGAGAAGATTTTGAAAAGTATTTTCTTTAGTTCACCCCATTTACCGTGCAAATGTTGTATCGAGTGGAGCGAGGCAAGATCATGGGGGAGAAACGAGTGAGCAGGGTAAGGAGGGAACAAAAGTTGCCAAAGAGAAGTAGGTGAGGGGAGAGAGGGATAGAAGAAAGAGAGGTGTAAGAATTTGCTTGAACATTGGAGGGGAGAACAATTTTGACTGCACTAGGGGGAGGAGAGGGTGCTAGGGAGAACTTGGAGAGAACTTGGCGAGTGCAGAGGGTGCTAGATGATAAACAAAGAACACTAGAGTAGAAAGAGAAGAGGGGGAGGGGGTTGTGGATCTAGATGTAGTGTACAGACCCAGTCAAAAGTTTGGACACATCTACAGCACTCATTCAAGGGTTTTTCTTTATTTTTTTTTACTAGTTTCTACATTGTAGAATAACAGTGAAGACATCAAAACTGTAAAATAACACATATGGAATCATGTAGTAACCAAAAAAGTGTTAAACAAATCAAAATATTTGGAATATTTTATATTGTTCAAAGACGCCACCCTTTGCCTTGAGAACAGCTTTGCAGACTCTTGGCATTCTCTCAACCAGCTTCATGAGGAATGTTTTTCCAACAGTCTTCCAACAGTCCACATATGCTGAGAACTTGTTGGCTGCTTTTCCTTTACTCTGAGGTCCAACTCATCCCAAACCACCTCAACTGGTTTAGGTCGGGTGATTGTAGTGGCCAGGTTATCTGATACAGCACTCTATCACTCTCCTTGGTCAAATAGTCCTTACACAGCCTGGAGGTGTGTTTTTGTGTCATTGTCCTGTTGAAAAATAAATGATAGTCCCACTAAGCACAAACCAGATGGGACGGCGTATCTCTGCAGAATGCTGTGGAAGCCAAGCTGGTGAAGTGTGCCTTGAATTCTAAATAAATCACTGACAGTGTCACCAGCAAAGCATCATCACACCTCCTCCACCATGCTTCACATTGGGAACCACACACACGGAGATCATCCGTTCACCTACTCTGAGTCTCACAAAAAATGTGGACTCATCAGACCAAAGGACAGATTTCCACCCGTCTAATGTCTATTGCTCGTGTTTGTTGGCCCATGCAAGTCTCTTATTATTGGTGTCATTAGTAATGGTTTCCTTGAAGCAATTCAACCATGAAGGCCTGATTCGCGCAGTCTTCTCTGAACAGATGATGTTGAGATGTGTCTGTTACTTGAACTCTGTGAAGCATTTATTTTGGCTGCAATCTGAGGTACAGTTAACTTTAATGAACTTATCCTCTGCAGCAGAGGTAACTCTGGGTCATCCTTTCCTGTGGCGGTCCTCATGAGAGCCAGTTTCATCATAGCGCTTGATGGTTTTTGCGACTGCACTTGAAGAAACGTTCAACGTTCTTGAAATGTTCAGTATAGACTGACCTTCATGTCTTAAAGTAATGATGGACTGTTGTTTCTCTTTGCTTATTTGAACTGTTCTTGCCATAATATGGACTTGGTCTTTTACTAAATAGGGCTATCTTCTGTACACCACCACAACAAAACTGATTGGCTCAAACACATTAAGAAGGAAAAAATTACACAAATGCACTTTTAACAAAGGATATCTGTTCATTTAAATGCATTCCAGGTGACTATTATTTGAAACGTGTTCCGGGTGACTACCTCCTGAAACTGGTTGAGAGAATGCCAAGACCGTGCAAAGCTGTCATCAAGGCAAAAGGTGGCTACTTTGAAGAATCTCAAATAAAAATATATATTTTGTTTTGTTGAACACTTTTTTGGTGACTACATGATTCCATATGTGTTATTTCATAGTTTTTAAGTCTTCACTAGTATTCCACAATGAAGAAAATAGTAAAAATAAAGAAAAACCCTTGACTGATACTGTATGTGGATGGGCGTGTGGAGATTGTGTTGATATTGGTCAAGTTATAATGGACCAGCGCAAACACATCCCACCTCTATGCAGACGACACCATTCTGTATACTTCCGGCCCATCTTTGGACACTGTGTTAACTAACCTCCAGACGAGCTTCAATGTCATACAACTCACCTTCCGTGGCCTCCAACTATTCTTCAATGCAATTAAAAACTAAATGCATGCTTTTCAACCGATCACTGCCCGCACCTGCCTGCCTGTCCAGCATCACTACTCTGGACGGTTCTGACTTAGAATATGTGGACAACTACAAATCAATTCACTGATGCTGCCAAATATACCCTCATAAAACTAACCATCCTGCCGATTCTTGACTTTGGCGATGTCATTTATAAAATAGCCTCCAACACTCTACTCAACAAATTGGATGCAGTCTGTCACAACACCATCCGTTTTGTCACCAAAGTCCTATATGCTACCCACCATTGCGACCTGTACGCTCTCGTTGGCTGGCCCTCGCTTCATACCCGTCGCCAAACCCACTGGCTCCAGGTCATCTACAAGCCTTTGCTAGGTAAAGCCCCACCTTATCTCAGCTTACTGGTCACCATAGCAGCACCCATCCATAGCATGCGCTCTATCAGGTATATCTCACTGGTCACCCCCAAAGCCAATTCCTTTGGCTGCCTTTTCTTCCAGTTCTCTGCTGCCAATGACTGGAACGAACTTCAAAAATCACTGAAGCTGGAGACTAATATCTCCCTCACTAGCTTTAAGCATCAGCTGACAGAGCAGCTCACAGATTGCTGCACCTGTACATAGCCCATCTGTAAACATCCCATCCAACTACCTCATCCCCATACTGTTTTTATTTATTTATCTTGCTACTTTGCACCCCAGTATCTCTACTTGCACAGTCATCTTCTGCACATCTATCATTCCAGTGTTAAATTGCTATATTGTAATTACTTTGCCACCATGGCCTATTTATTGCCTTACCTCCCTTATATTACCTCATTTGCACACACTGTATATAGACTTTTTTTCTACTGTATTATTGACTGTATGTTTGTATATTCCATGTGTAACTCTGTGTTGTTGTATGTGTCAATCTACTGTGCTTTATCTTGGCCAGGTCGCAGTTGTAAATGAGAAATTGTTCTCAACTAGCCTACCTTGTTAAATAAAGGTGAAATAAAAAAAAAATATATACAAAAAATAAACTTTCTGAATTGACTGAAATTTAAATGGAATTGAACCCTGGTCAGTAGAAGGGTTATGGAGGAGTTTATTAGTATGTGTGGGCACCTGCTCTTCTCTGAGCCTGACACACAGAGGGGAGAAAAGTCTATATAAAGCACACATACCCAACCCAGCTCTTGTCCATGTTTATGTGAACAGATGCTATATTCTGACGGCTCACAGAGATGGGGTTACGGATGGGTTAGTGGCAGATGGGTGAGGAAGGGAAGAGTGAATTAAGAGAAAGGTGTGTAGACTGGCAGGAGAAAGACAGATGGAAGGTAGTGAGGACAATAGAGGTAAGGTGTGTGCTGTGGGAGGGGGTGGGGCAGGTGTACGGGGTGTGGGTGGTGGTGATGGCGTGCATGCGTTTAGGGGTCTCTCCGCCGCTCCAATGATAACTTGTGGTTTTGTGAACGTTCGACTGGCCCAGAAAAAGACCTAAGAACATCCCTGCCTGGCTGGAGGTGTGCCGTTCCATAACAAGTAAGGACCAGGACTCCTCTCTTTCTAAGAAGGAAATATTTTAACCATATCCCCTCTAATTTACTCTGGCACTGGTATGAAAACCCCATTTTTATATGCATACTTTTTTACATGGCCCAGGAAAGAGAGGTTGATGGACGAGAGAGGAAGGCAACCTGCTATTAAAAATACCATACTTGTAAACGCAATGCATTAGCATTCATTTGTGATTCGTAACGCCAATTAGAACGGCGTATCAAAGGGGCAGGTACAGTCGGTTGTGTTTTCTCTGGGTTTTGTTTTCCCATGTAAAGCTAACGATGCCGAGTCACCTAAGGTTTTGTTTTGATCCCACGGAGGCCATAACTCAGGTAGCGGTAGCGTGCTTTCTTTCAAAAAAAAGAGACTTCCAGAACACCAACCTCCATTACAGCAGATCACAAAACCGCGTCTGAGCGGAGACAAAAAATATGCTGTTAAGGTTCCAGCAGGTTCCAAACCTGAAGAGCTGTTACTACCTGAGGTTGGAAGGTAAAATAGGTTGTTGGTCCTGTTTTGGGGCTGTGGCGCTTGTCGTTTTTGGATACAGCTCTGGTCCGGTTGGCAGTTGTGAGAGTGGGCCATTCAGGAGGCTGTTGGCTATGGCTGCTCTACCCAGGGTGCTGTACAGGAACCCTGCTAATGGCCTGGATGTGCTCTCTCTCCCCCCATTACCCACCATGCCAAGTCAGGACACAGACAGCCCTGAGAGAGTCCAGGACTCCAATCCACAGGAAACAAGCTCAAAACCATGGACATAAAACGATGCAGGCAGGAAATTATGAATGGTATGGAGAGTCTGGTAGTCATACGAGAATGATAATAGTGCTGGACAATTGAATTGTATCAAATTGGTCCACCATCATTATTAGTCGACAAAGAGGGAAGAAAAATATAGCGATAGGAAATAAATCTGTGGATTTCTATGTGTCTGGATGACTAGGCCATGACGCTGATGACTGATGATTAGGCTATAGGTATGTCGCTACAGCCGAGAGGTGAAACACTGACACCGTTTGATGAAGAGGGGCTGCTGTACAAGAGAAAATGTGTTGTAAATGTGACTTGAACCAGGGGTGGGAGAGAAGGTTAATGGACATCAAAGGTCACAGGTCCATGAATGATGACATGGGGTCGTTCCTCCACATCTCACTCTCTCTCTCTATCTCTCTCTCTCTCTCTCTCTCTCTCTAACTCACATTATTCACAAGTGCACTCTGGTCTTCTCCTAGCTCCTGACCCACTTACAGATGCTCAATATGAAATACATACTCACATACTCCATATTGAGCCCAGACATCCAAGAACCTCTTGCGGTTGTGGTCTTAAGTGTGTTGTTCTAAAGAGAAGAAACCATTCTCTCCGACCAACTCTCACTGGTTTCTGGATGCCTCCAACCCAAACCCTGGGGGAGCTCTCTCTCTCTCTCCTGTTCTCACACACCTCCCGGTTTTGACACGTAACCATGGAAATCCCTCAAAACAGGAAAAATTGAATAAGGTCAGAAAAACGGTTTTCTTATTGACACAGTCTTCAGATCAGAAGAGATTCAAGACGTCATTCTCAAAAAGGTCTAGGAAAATCTAAGCCTCGATATTCATACCAGTATCTTTTGTGGCAGAAAGCATTAAGGATTAAGGATAGCAACCAATGTTGCTTACCAAATCGTGGGCGAATGCCTAAATCAGCTTATTCAGATGAGTCCAGACGTATGCTGACGTTCAACCCACCCATCAACATAAGCAGTAAAAATCTCTGGTCTGGTCTGGAAGCTATTTCTGTAGGCACAGGTGTGACCCCTTCAACCCCGGAGCGATCAAGATCACAACCTGGGCCTGGCCAAAGTCAGCTGGCCGATGGGATGTCACGTAAGCAAATGGTCCTCCCTACTCACTCTCCCTCCCCTCCTCCAGCCTAATCCACTCTAAGTGTTTACAGACAGCCTCTCCTTGGACAGGGTCAGCTGGACTTTCTCAACCCCCCCTCCCAATCGGAACCAACCAGAAAAAGTCAAAGGTCAGGAGAGGTGGGGGCATTCAGGGGAGGCCACTTGCTCAGCTTATCAAAGCCCTGTTTATTTTGCTGTCTGAGCCCCGGCTCAGCCTAGAACAGCAAACAGAAAGGAAGCAGGATTGTCAGTGGGATAAGATGGAATTAAAAGGAGGACGATGGAATTCAGAGGTCAAGGGTAAACATATATCCACTTGCACTTGAACACCTCAGATTCACTGCTGTATTGTTTGAGCCATTGCGGCCTATAGGAGTGTGTGTGTGTGTGTGTGTGTGTGTGTGTGTGTGTGTGTCTAGGCACATAAACTTTGCTTGATTAACTCTCTAGCATTCAAGGATAAAGTGATTGTTTCATAGACAATAGTCATAACACTGCACTAAAGGGTCATACAAGCATGTACCCTCCCTAGATGAAAACCCCTGTTAACCCTTGCCCGTCTAACAGAGCACAGTCCTGTATGAATGTAAATAACCAAGGTGTTAGAGGAACAAAAGCATGTGGGCTTAATATTTTTTTGTTTTGCGCTTGGTTCAGTTCCCTTTTATTTGACTTTCTCCCAAGACATGAATAAACACAGCATGTATTCCGTCGTTATCAAAAACAGCATCATGACATTCTGTTGAGCAGAAATACCATATCAAGACCAAGAAAAGTTTTTTTTCAGAATCGTTTTAGGGGGGCAAGGGTTTGAGTTTTGAGCCTTACTTGGGTGAGAGGAGCTGCGAGTGTTTGACCATTCCTGCTTCACTGGCAGTGTGCATCTCTACTGTAGCCTGAGGCTCACCCAGACCAGAGTGAGTGTTTGATAATGTCTCTGAGTCCCAGACTGTTAGCTTTAGCCGTACTGTGAAAACAGCCGTGTGTTTGAACTAATAGCACACCCAGGGGCCACTCCACAGCAGTGGAAATTAGATAATGAAGAGGCAAACCAAGGGCCACGCTTTCAAACTGTCTAGATGGCTAGATAGACAACATCTATGTGGACCTCAGTGCAAACAAGGCTTAGATAAAGTGTTTACTAATTCCGAAAACAGTTTCAGCAATAAAATATATTCAGTGCTTTCAGAAAGCTTGAAACCATTTTATATTTATGTAATTTAGCGGACACTCTAATCCAAAGAAATTTACAGGAGCAATTAGGAGTAAGTGCCATGCTCAAGAGAACATTTACATATTATTCATGCAGTCAGCTCAGGGATTCAAACCAGCAGTCTTTTAGTTTACTGGCCCAACACTCTTTGCTGCCGCCAACAAATACTGGGAGATGAATTCCCCTTTCGGCAGGACAATACCCTAGGACATAAGGTCAAATCTTACACTGAAGTTGCTTACCAAGAAGACAGTGAATGTTCCTGAGTGGCCGAGTTACAATTTTGACTTAAATCGACTTGATAATCTATGGCAAGACCTGAAAATGGTTGTCAAGCAAGGATCAGCAACCGATTTGACAGATATTTAAGTATTTTTAAAAGGGTAATGGCAAATTGTTGCATAACACAGTTGTGGAAAGCTCTTAAAGACTTACCCAGAAAGACGCACAGCTTTAATTGCTGCCAAAGGTGCTTCCAAAAAGTATTGACTAAGGGGTGTGAATCCATATGAGTTATTTCCTGTTTTCACTTCGTCATTATGGGGTGTTGTGTGTAGACGGGTGAAAAAAAATGTCTTTCATCTATTTTTGAATTCAAGATGTAACACAACAACATGTGGAAGAAGTCAGGCGGTATGAACACTTCCTTAAAGGCACTGTAGATTTACATCTCAGCAGAAGCTTTTATTCAGAGTGACTAGGGGGGGGAATGCACACATATTCATATTAGTCCCCTGTCAGGAATTGAATCCACAACCCTGAGTGTTGCAAGTGACACGCTCTACCAACTGAGCCACACCATGAAGGGGAAAAAGGGGGAGGAGACAGGTTTAAGAAGGATTTTAATCTTCGGTAGGCGTTTCATATTGCCTGTCCCATTCGGTGTATATGTTTGATCCAAGGAAATGGGCAAAACACACAGTCTTAATAACGGTGTACGGTTTATTTGCTTCATTTGTCAAATGTATACAGTCTGTGTTATGATACAGCTTGAACAGCTTGTGTTATGATGTCATCCTTTCACTCATTGCACAATTTTCATATTCTGGCACCTACATTTAGGTTGAGGATCTTTACCAACAGCTCTCCATCCTAGACGCTAGACCCTGACTAATCTATGAGAACGCCAATTAACGTTGTTCTTCTCTTCTGGTTCGGAACACCGTCCAACGACACAGATCGCAGACCCCGCTGCGCTGACCTGTCGGTGACGTCGTGCATATGCAGGTCGTCGCGGATACGCAGGGGCCTACCGCGGCAGTCATTGCCTCCATGGGCCCTGGAAGGCGTGTGCGTTCTGACCAACACCCCAGGCGGGGTACGAGGACACAGCCAATTAGAGAACAGACCAGCGTGTCACAGCGTGATCCCATTGTGTACGGTCATCAAAAAATGATAGAACCTCCCATACAGTGCGTAGCTACCATTGGACTGTATGGAACATTAAAACGTGTGCACTGGTCATTTTATGACTGAATGGCAAAAACAAAGTCCAATATCAACTTCGTCTGGCCTCCCATGGATTGTGAGGAAGAGTAGTCTGACTATAAATTGTTCATCTGTTTTTGCTGGTGTGTTGATATCATGATATTACAATACGCTGTGATGGAAAACTGTAAATCATTTGGTAATTTGCGGTATTATCAGTGGTAAAATACTCTGAAAACTATGGTGCATTCTTGGTCAATTTTGTGGGCAGGGAAAGAATTGCTGTATTTCGAATGGTACTGTAGTTCCACTCCACAGAATACAGTACTGTACTGTATCTTAGGCCCGCCAAAAACCTTTTTCCCACTAGTGGGTGCATCTTATTGTTGTTTCTGGCTCATTAACATATTTTGAGGCGTGCCTTCTAAGAGGTTATATTTATTGCACACGTGAGTAAGAATGCCGTGCCATTTGAACTCCTACATGGTTATAGTGTCCCATCAATTTAAACAGGGTACAGTTTGGAGTGGCAGCAAGTCTTAAACCTAAAATAGTTGAGCATTTTGCCATGTCCGTTTGGTCTATTTTGCTCTGTCGTCACTGCCTGTTTGGAAGCCTTTGCTGCAGTCAAATGACCAAATCGCCCTCTAGTGGCCTTATGGGTGGAATGTTATTCATATTTTTGATCATTTTATCATTAATATATATTTTAAAAGCCAGTGTTTTTATGTCAAATCGTTTTTATATATTTCAATCTTCTGTGATGTATATAAAGTGTAATATTGAGATGCAAACTCAAAATGTAGTATATCTGACATAGTACATGTATATCTGACATGGTGTCTTCTATTTCTACTCCACAACCATGTGTGAGTGGTATACTTTTGTTTAAAAGCATCTAAGGTTAAGGCCTCTAGAAGTACAAGTGATATAAAACACCAAATATTCATTAATATACTATAATGTTTTAATTTGCTAATTCATTCAGCTTTTTTATCTCGATTACTTTTTGTACTGTATAATACAATCAATTGTACAGTATTGTACTGTGACCATTACACAGTATTTGCTTTGATAAAATATTTATATTACAGTAGGCTACTGTAAAAATCACAATAACACTTTTGCAGTGTCGCCAAGTGTATCTGACTGCTGACAGACCCGTGTCAGTATTTCATCCGATAACCTACACGGAACAAAAATATAAACGCAACATGTAACAATTTCAAAGATTTGACTGAGTAACAGTTCATGTAAGGAAATCAGTCAAATGAAATAAATTCATTACGGTCTAATATATGGATTTCTGATGACATAGAATAAAGATAAGCATCTGTTGGTTACAGATACCTTAAAAAAAAGGTACTGGCTTGGATCGGAAAACCAGTCAGTATCTGGTATGACCACCATTTGCCTCATGCAGCGAAACACATGTCCTTCTCATAGAGTTGATCAGGCGTTTGATTGTGGCCCGTGGGAATGTTGTCTCACTCCTCTTAAATGGCTGCTCGAAGTTGCTGGATATTGGCACGACAATGGGCCTCAGTGTCTCGTCCCGGTATGTCTGTGCATTCAAATTGCCATCAATAAAATGCAATTGGGGCACAATGTTCACAATGTTGACATCAACAAACCGCTCGCCCACATGTCTGCCATCTGCCCAGTACAGTTGAAATCGGGATTCATTCGTGAAGAGCACACTTCTCCAGCGTGCCAGTGGCCATCGAAGGTGAGCATTTGCCCACTTAGGTCAGTTACGACGCCCCAAATGCAATCAGGTCAAGACCCCGGTGAGGACGACGAGCACACAGGTGAGCTTCCCTGACAGTTGTTATTCGGCTGTGCAAACACAGTTTAATCAGCTGTCCGGTTGGCTGGTCTCAAAACCATTCCGTAGGTAAAGAACTCGGATGTGGAGGTCCTGGGCTGGCATGGTTACACGTGGTCTGTTGTTGTGAGGCTGGTTGGACATACTGCCTAATTCGACTTATGGTAGAGAAATGAATGTTCGATTATCTGGCAACAGCTCTGGTGGACATTCCTGCAGTCAGCATGCAATTGCACGCTCCCTCAGATGATACATCTGTGGCATTGTGTTGTGTGACAAAACTGCACATTTTAGAGTGGCCTTTCATTGTCCCCAGCACAAGGTGCACCTCTGTAATTTTTTGTTTAATGTGCTTCTTGATATGCCATACCTCACAGGTGTGTAAACAAATTTGCGCATAACATTTTAGAGAAATAAGCCTTTTGTGCATACGGACAATTTCTAGGATCTTTTATTCCAGCCCATGGAACATGGGACCAACTCTTTACATGTTGCGTTTAGATTTTTGTTCAGTGTAACTCACATTCACATTGTACTTTCAGCACAATCACATGTACCACTGTTGTTTTCTATCACAATAAAAATGAGGTCCATCTCAAAGACACTCCCCCCGGATCGTCATTGTGTTTCTTCTACGTGTCTGTACTCTTGAGTGTACATACTTAGCACAGGGGGGAGAGACAAGAACCTTAGCATGTTCATCTCTGACCTACTTGGCCAGAGCTGTGTGTGGCCTAACCCCACGGAGGCTTGTGTCTGTCTCTTTAAAAACACGGCTGCCTTTTGTAGTAGTCACTGCATCAATGGGGCCCAGTGGTCAGGGTGGGCATCAGACCTGGTTGAGCGGGTGCAACGCACCATGGTAACACAGGAGGTCAGTGCTGTAGGTTTACAGACATGGTCACATGGTGTTTGTGTGGAAACATGGCGTCATCTGGACCCGAAAGGCAGTGGTGCAGCGTTCATCATGCATCACGTACTGACACACAGGAACAGTTAACCACAACTGGTGATGAAGATGTTGTGAATGTCAGTCCGTCAAAAGGGGGGAAAAATGATTATAAAATAGGCCAATTCAAAAGACAATCATGTGTATAAGATGGATGCTGGCCTAAATAGGCAGAGTATTCTAATCAAGAGAAGACAGGTAAGAGTTTATATACCAAGAACCAGGGTAGGAGAAAGAGAGCGAGAGAGGAAGAGAGATTTGGCGGACGAGTGGCCCACAGTGGTTAGCTTGTATGTTTGGTTAGTTTAGGAAACGCGCTGTGGCATTATTGTTTTCTTAGTGGTCAGACCGTGACGCAAAAATAAAGCCAGAAGTTCAAAGGGAGCCAGTGTTACTCACAGTGGGGTGTATAACCCAAGATGTAGCCCCCCTTCAACCCTTCTCTACTGCTCTAATATCCCTTTCATGGCACGTCAAGCAGCCCTAGGCAAGGCCACTTCACGGTAGCTCCGCTCGCCCACAGTCACCCCTCTCAGCCCACAGTTTGTCCACCTCGGCCCCCTGCCAACCTGGCATCGCCGGAGTTGGAGATGGGATGTCGGTTCACGTTCATCTTGGGAGGTATCAGGATTGGGGCGGCAGGGTATCCTAGTGGTTAGAGTGTTGGACTAGTAACCAGAAGGTTGCAAGTTCAAACCCCTGAGCTGACAAGGTACAAACTCTGTCATTCTGCCCCTGAACAGGCAGTCAACCCACTGTTCCGAGGCTGTCATTGAAAATAAGAATTTGTTCTTAACTGACTTGCCTAGTTAAATAAAGGTAAAATAAAAGAAGATGCTCTGCATTTTTTTAAACCACAGGTTTATTTAAATTCCACAGAAATCAGCACTCCAACTCATCGGCTCCGATTTTAGAACAACAGAAAATGCAGGTAATTATCCTGTAGGTACGTTGTTATTTTTTTTTTTACCATACTAAATAGAGAATACGTTGCTGACTGGTTGTCATCTATCATTAGTCAAGTCAGCAGATGCATCTTTTTGGCCAAAATATCCATAGACCACTAATCCATATGAATACAGATACATAACCAGCATGCTGTACTGTAATGACAGAAATGCAAGTATATCTTTCCTTTTTATAAATGGATTATAATGAGGGGGGGGGGGGGGGTACTGGGAGGGACATACCTGAAATTGGTCCATTTCATAAAATGATGTGGGTAAGAAGAATTTTTTAACACAGCCACAAACTGTTCAGAGCCATGTTTTAGGCCACAAAATGATTACCTGCTCCTTCCCTTAGCATGGTGCCCAATGACCCTCCATGGGTAGACTAGTCTGACATTCTAAAAAAAAAAATAGATAAATGTTTATAGTCTAACGATTACATCACAAAAGCAAAGGTCTGAACAAATACACAGACCCGCCCCCTCTTTCCTCTCTCCACTTCCCGGGGACCTTTGCTTTGGAAAAGAGCTCTAAACGGACAGAATCCGGTGCCCGTTTACCCAGCACATTTATTTGGTCCACCGTTGAGAAAACATTAACTTTTGCTTAACTGTGTATTATTAAAATGTAAGCTCTTTTTCCATTAGGCCATGGTGATAGGGTGCGTGCAGGTGTGCGTTCCAACCAGGGGTCTCCTTGTTTACCCCCTTACTGGTAATGTTGAGGACTAAATAGCTTTTTGTTTGGTTGACATGGGTCAGCTGTTGTGTCTACTACGGTTGTGATTGATATACTACTGATGCACGTCTGATATTTGTTTTGGATTTGCAACTACGTAAATAACGTATACCCCTTTCTCTTTCTCTCTCAATTCAATTTGAACTCAGCTTTAAGGCCTTTATTGGCAAGGGAAACAGATGTTTAACATTGCCACAGCAAATGAACAAAAATAATAAACAAAAAGTGAATTAAACAACACAAAAATGAACAGTAAACATTGCACTCACAAAAGCGCCAAAGGGAATAAAGACATTTCTCTCTCATGCTTCAGCCACACAGTAATCAATCCGGCTGGCTGCTTATTCGCCAAGCGGACATACGTGGATTTCTATAGGCTGATGGGGCATGTTCACAATTTCTCTCCCCATCAATTTAATGGGGGTTTTTGAACTCAGCTTTAAGGCCTTTATTGGCAAGGGAAACAGATGTTTAACATTGCCACAGCAAATGAACAAAAATAATAAACAAAAAGTGAATTAAACAACACAAAAATGAACAGTAAACATTGCACTCACAAAAGCGCCAAAGGGAATAAAGACATTTCTCTCTCGCCATGCTTCAGCCACACAGTAACCCAATCCGGCTGGCTGCTTATTCGCCAGCAAGCGGACACAAGTGGATTTCTATAGGCTGATGGGGCATGTTCAACACAATGTTCCCATGCTGTCTGCTCCCCATCCACAGGAGAGATTAGTAATGGGGGTTTGCCATGTGAAAACGGCCCATCTACTACTGTGGGTCATCGCATCAACAACACTAGGGAAGACTAGCTTTGCCATCCATAGAATACAATGGGAGCTTGCCCAGTACAGTCAAGCAGCTCCAACCCACAGACTAGAGAATAAACATTTAACATTTAATAATGAGTTCCAATGAGGCCCATTATTGAGAAGGGCATGGGAATGAACAAATAGAACACTATAATATTGGATATTAGACAACACCGTGATTGTTAGGAAATCACGATGGAACGTAGTCAAAACTGCAGTTGTTTAAACGGGATAATGTTTATTTGAGTGTTTTATGAATCATCTTTCCTCTTGGATAGATGTGTGTGTTGTGTGTGTGTGTGTTTTGTTCGACTCCTCTTAGATCACCAGCGCCGGGAGTGCACGGAGGAGGAAACGTCCTGTAAACTGGACACAAGCCAGAGACTCGCAGTTTGAAAGCTAGATTGCGCAGCCCAAGCTGCAGTGCTCGTATTGGAAGATTGGCTTGAAAACTGTGACGAACAAATTGTACCAAAAGACTTCTCCGTCTCATTCGATAGCTTTTAACGAAACACAAAACACAACGAGTTCAGTCTCGACCACCAGCAGAATTAGCAGTTGCTACAAAGATTGTTTTGTTTTCTCAGAAATTGTAACCGAGTCTAGAGCCAGTTCAGTCCAGAGAGGGAGAGGGCAGGAACTACATAAAACTCTCTGTCACATTATCATGGCAGACTGAGATTTACGACGAACAACTCCCTCTGCCTCTCTGGCTCTGAGTTGTGGCTGATCTCGAACATGCCAAGGGCAAGACTAAGGCCTAAATCATACCGCCAGCTGGTACAGGGACACAATGTGAAAAATAACCTCAGCAGTGCTACACTACAGTAGCATTTATCTGTACTAATTTACTTCAGTAGGAGATATTATACTATATTTTGGCATGACATTGCAGGCACAGCAGGCAGGATAACGTCTGAGGCTTACGTATTTCACCATTAGACTACAGACAGATTGTTAACCTCTTTGAGTTACATACTAAGCACTGACTAACCAGCCATGTCAGTGTGTTCTTTCAAATGGTTAGATGTCCCTCAGCCTAAGCTTTCTAAACATCCGCTTATTTGGGGATGAGAGACGTTGAGAACTCCACGCTGTGACAACATGTTTTGGCAGTTTGTCCAAACTTTCCCTTTGTCACCGTGGCTGGGTTCAGGCTAATAAGTGATGAAAAGCCTCTGGAAGTCTTAGGGTCCTGACGGAGACACCTCCAGGCATTAACATGAGCTCTAGCCAGTGGTGCTCCCCGAAGAGTAACCCAATCCTGACAGCGGCGTCCCCACCAACTAGCTTATTGTCATTAGCATACACTTGATTTGACGGAGCTGCTGAAAGGCCCGTTAGTAGAGGATGATTTTTAATTACGTTTGTCAACTCCAATACCCTGAGGCTGCTCCTCTGAGGATACGGTTGTGGGGTTTCCTACGGTAGTTTGATGTGTTTGGGGAAGAAGGGGGGTGGATGTTTGTCAGGAGTAAGGACTCTTCCCAAACAGTGAGTAATGGAAGATGTTGCAGGAGAGAAAGAGACAGAGAGTTAAGGAGAGATCATGTACTGCTCCAGCTCACCTAGCTAACTAAGGCCTAACCTAAATGAACACCAGGCTGGATGATGGCCACTCTCCTCTGCCCCCAGCCCAACCCAACCCACAACCTCAGGCCTGATCCAACCTGATCCTGGCACTGGTTTCAGGGAATCAGGTTTTTATTAAGCTGTGGTCGGGTCTGGCTTAGGTTCATATTGGGTGGGGGGGGATACAGACGGTGGGATAAGTTACCCTTTGTGCAAACAGGCGGAGGTGAAAGGCAGACTGTGTGGAAGGGAGAGGGGCTTAAAGGAGGGAGGGATGGAGGGATCGGCCTGTTGGTTCCACCGGTCCTGGTCCCGGGGCTCGCGCTGGGGCCCAGGCCCGTGCCACTCAGACCTTCCCCCAGTAACCACAGCCTTGACAGTGTGACAACTGGGATGTTCATCCTGCAACCGCACTGTAAAACCTGATGAGTTAAGTTTACTCAAATGGTTTGAGGAACCAAATGCATTGAACCATCTGAGTCTGAAAATATAATAATTTGTGTATACTGTACTGTGAATATTTGAGTAAGCATACCAAGTGTTCTTGGAAACTTTACTTGAATATTTGAGTGAAGTGTACTTAAATGAAAACTGTTTATTATGAAACAACATTCAATTTGTATCTTTTTCTGAAATTGCTTGCAAGGATAATATCAATGTATTGTTTCAGTATGTAACAATAACAGGCTGTTGCTTTACAGCCTTATTCTAAAATGTATTAAATAGTTTTCTTTCCCTCATCAATCTTCATACAATACCCCATAATGACAAAGCAAAAACAGGTTAAGAAATGTTTGCAAATGTAGGAACAGAAATAACAAAAATATCACATTTACGTAAGTATTCAGACTCTTTACTCAGCACCTTGTTAAAGCACCTTTGGTAGCGATTACAGCCTCGCGTCTTCTTGGGTATGACACTACAAGCTTGGCACACTTGTATTTGGAGAGCTTCTCCCATTCTTCTCTGCAGATCCTCGCAAGCTCTGTCAGGTTGGATGGGGAGCATTGCTGCACAGCTATTTTCAAGTCTCTCCAGAGATGTTCGATCAGGTTCAAGTCCAAACTCTGGCTGGGCCACTCAAGGACATGCAGAGAAAATCAAATCAAATTTGCTCCGAATATAACCTTACCGTGAAATGCTTACTTACAAACAATGCAGTTTTAAGAAAAATAGAGTTAACAAAAAGGAGGTGGTGGGGTCAATGCCAATAGCCCGGGTTGGCCATTTGATTAAATGTTCAGCAGTCTTTTTGCTTTGGAGTAGAAGCTGTTAGGTAGCCTTTTGAACATAGACTTGGCGCTCCGGTACCGCTTGCCGTGCAGTAGCAGAGAGAACAGTCTATGACTTTGGTGACTGGAGTCTTTGACAATTTCTGGGGCTTTACTCTGACACCGCCTAGTATATAGGTCTTGGATAGCAGGAAGCTTGGCCCAGTGATGTACCTGGCCGTACGCACTACCCTCTGTAGCACCTTGCGGTCGGATGCTGAGCAATTGCCATACCAGGCGGTGATGCAACTATTCAGAATGCTCTCGATGGTGCAGCTGTAGATCTTTTTGAGGATCTGAGGACCCATGCCAAATATTTTCAGTCTCCTGAGGGGGAAAAGGCGATGTCGTGCAGACTTCAAGACTGTCTTGGTGTGTTTGGACCATGATAGTTTGTTGGTGATTTGGACACCAAGGAACCTGAAACTCTTGACCCGCTCCACTACAGCTCCATCGATGTGAATGTGATGCTGCCACCACCACGCTATATCATAGCGATGGTGCCAGGTTTCCTCTAAACGTGATGCTTGGCATTCAGACCAAAGAGTTCAATCTTGGTTTCATCAGAACAGAGAATATTGTTTCTTGTGGTCTTTGAGTCTTTCAGTGCCATTTGGCAAACACCAAACGGGCTGTCATGTGCCTTTTACTGAGTAGTGCATTCCGTCTGGCCACTCTACTATATAGACATAATTGGTGGAGTGCTGCAGAGATGGTTGTCCTTCTGGAAGGTTCTCCCATCTCCACAGAGGACTCTAGAGCTCTGTCAGAGTGACCATCGGGTTCTTGGTCACCTCCCTGACCATGGCATTTCTCCCTCGATTGCTCAGTTTGGCATGGAGGCCAGCTCTAGGAAGAGTATTGGTGGTTCAAAACTTCTTCCATTTAAGAATGATTTAGGCCACTGTGTTCTTGGGGAGCTTCAATGCTGCAGAATTATTTTATTACCCTTCCCCAGATTGGTTCATTGACACAAACCTGTCTCGGAGCTCTACGGACAATTCCTTCGCCCACATGACTTGGTTTTTTCTCTGACATGCACTGTCAACCTTATATAGACAGGTGTTTGCCTTTACAAATGATGTCCAATCATTTGAATTTACCACAGATGGACTCCAATCAAGTTGTGGAAACATCTCAAAGATGATCAATGGAAACAGGATGCACCTGAGCTGAATCTTTTTTTTCACCTTTATTGAACCAGGTAGGCCAGTTGAGAACAAGTTCTCATTTACAATTGCAACCTGGCCAAGATAAAGCAAGCTGTGCGACAAAAACAACAACACAGAGTTACACATGGTATAAACAAACATACAGTCAATAACACAATAGAAAATCGGTTTACAGTGTGTGCAAATGAAGTAAGGAGGTAAGGCAATAAATCGGCCAAAGTGGCAAAGTAATTACAATATAGCAATTAAGACTGTAGTGATAGATATGCAGATGAGAATGTACCGGTGTGCAAAGGAGCAGAAAAAACTATGTGAGGATGAGGTAGTTTGTTAGTTGGATGAGCTATTTACAGATGGGCTGTATACAGCTGCAACAATCGGTAAGCTGCTCTGACAGCTGATGCTTGAAGCTAGTGAGGGAGATATGTCTCCAACTTCAGCAATTTTTGCAATTTTTTCCAGTCATTGGCAGCAGATAACTGGAAGGAAAGACAGCCAAACGAGGTGTTGGCTTTGGGGATGACGGCGGCAGGGTAGCCTAGTGGGGCGGTAGGGTAGCCTAGTGGTTAGAGTGTTGGACTAGTAACCGGAAGGTTGCAAGTTCAAATCCCCGAGCTGACAAGGTACAAATCTGTCGTTCTGCCCCTGAACAGGCAGTTAACCCACTCCTCCTAGGCCGTCATTGAAAATAAGAATTTGTTCTTAACTGACTTGCCTAGTTAAATAAAGGTAAAAAAAAAATGACCAGTGAGACCACCTGCTGGAGCGAGTGCCACGGGTGGGTGTTGCTATGGTGACCAGTGAGCTGAGATAAGGCGGAGCTTTACCTAGAAAAGACTTATAGATGACCTCCAGTGGGCGATCGAAAATGTAGAGAGGACCAGCATAGTGAGAGCATACTCGCATACAGGTTGCAATGGTGGGTAGTATATGGGGCTTTGGTGACAAAACGGATGGCACTGTGATAGACATTATGCAATTTGCTGAGTAGGGTGTTGGAGGCTATTTTGTAAATTATATCGCCGAAGTTAAGGATTTGCAGGATAGTCAATTTTACGAGGGTATGTTTGGCAGCATGAATGAAGGATGCTTTGTTGCGAAATAGGAAGCCGATTTTGTATTGGAGATGCTTATTGTCTGGAAGGAGAGTTTACAGTCTAGCCAGACACCTATGTATTTATAGTTTTCCACATAGTTGTCCACATATTCCAAGTCAGAACCTTCCAGAGTAGTGATGCTGGACGGGTGCGGGCAGCGATTGGTTGAAGAGCATGCATTTAGTTTTACTAGCGTTTAAGAGAAATTGGAGGCCACAGAAGGAGTGTTGTATGGCTTTGAAGCTCGCCAAGAGGTTTGTTAACCTCTCTGGCCCACCCGACACGCTAGCGTCCCACCTTGCCAACAATAAATGCAAATGCGCTACGCCAAATGCTAATAGCACTCGTTAAAACTCAAACGTTCATTAAAACTCACATGCAGGGCACTCAATTCAAGCTACACTCGTTGTGAATCTAGCCAACGAGTCAGATTTTTAAAATGCTTTTCGGCGAAAGCATGAGAAGCTATTATCTGATAGCATGCAACACCCCGAAATACCAGAAGGGGACGTAAACAAAGGAATTAGCGTAGCCGGCGCTACACAAAACGCAGAAATAAAATATAAAACATTCATTACCTTTGACGAGCTTCTTTGTTGGCACTCCTATATGTCCCATAAACATCACAATTGGGTCTTTTTTTCAATTAAATCGGTCCTTGTATACCCAAAATGTCCATTTATGATGACCGTCAGATCCAGGAAAAACACTGTTTTTTAACGCAACGTTATTTTTTTTTATTAAAAAAGTTGCCTATAAACTTTGACAAAACACTTCAAACTACTTCTGTAATCCAACTTTAGGTATTAGTAAACGTTAATAAATGGTCAAATTGATCACAGAGCGATCTGTATTCAATAGGCACAAGTTTGGAGAACGTAGCCAGCTTTTCCGGTTCCATTTTTCACAGCTGTGGACCTGAAAACCGGATGTGGCTATTACTCAGATGACCAAGGATTTAGTTGAATCGAAATCACAACACTGGCGACATTGTGTGGAAGCTGTAGGAACTGTAATCCCACCCTTAAGTATTTTTCCTTCCAATAGACAATACATAGACTGGCGGATTGATTTTTTCTCTGTCGATTTTCTGATCAGGTTTCCTTGCGATTTTGACCACGGAACTCGTTCTGTTATAGTCACAGACGCCATTGAACCAGTTCTAGAAACTTCAGAGTGTTTTCTATGCACACATACTAATCACATGCATATACTATATTCCTGGCATGAGTAGCAGGACATTGAAATGTTGCACGATTTTTAACAGAATGTTGAAAAAAGTAGCCCGATCTCTAAGAGGTTCACAGTGTCCAAAGAAGGGCCAGAAGTATACAGACTGGTGTCGTCTGCGTAGAGGTGGATCAAATAATCACTCGCAGTAAGAGCGACATCATTGATATATACAGAGAAAAGAGTCGGCCCGAGAGACTGCCAGAGGTCCGGACAACAGGCCCTCCAATTTGACACACTGAACTCTATCAGGCGAGGTAGTCATTTGAGAAGCCAAGGCTGTTGAGTCTGCCGATAATAATACGGTAATTGATAGAGTCGAAATCCTTGGCTAGGTCAATGAACACGGCTGCACAGTACGTTTTTTTATCGATGGTGGTTATGATATCATTTAGGACCTTGAGCGTGGCTGAGGTGCACCCGTGA
The DNA here is from genome assembly GCF_036934945.1 of Oncorhynchus masou masou. Classification (NCBI taxonomy): domain Eukaryota; kingdom Metazoa; phylum Chordata; class Actinopteri; order Salmoniformes; family Salmonidae; genus Oncorhynchus; species Oncorhynchus masou. Next base: position 35,926,264 of record NC_088242.1, on the reverse strand, counting down.
CCATCTCAGAAACCGGATTGCATAGCGGAGAAGGTACAGTGGGATTCGAGATGATCAGTAATCTGTTTGTTCACTTGACTTTCGAAGACTTTAGAAAGGCAGGGCAGGATGGGGGGGGGGGGTTGGGCCAGTTGCTGTGGGGGCTTCAGAGCTGTTGGCCAAGGTTGGGGTAGACAGGTGGAAAGCGTGGCCAGCCGTAGAGAAATGTTTATTGGGTTTCTCGATTGTCATGGATTTATCGGTGATGACTGTGTTTCCTAGCCTCAGTGCAGTGGACAGTTGTGAGAAGATGCTCTTATTCTCCTTGGACTTTACAGTGTCCCAAACCTTTTTGGGATTAGTGCTGCAGGATGCAAATTTCTCATAGCAAAGGGTCTGAATACTTATGTAGAAAAGTGTTGTTGTTTTTTTATATAATTTAAAAATGTGTATTTGCTTTGTCATTATGGGGTATTGTGTGTAGATTGCTGAGGATTTTTTTTATTTCATCAATTTTAGAATAGGTCTACAACGTAACAAAATGTGGAAATAGTCAAGGGGTCTGAATACTTTCCGAAGGCGCTCTATATTTTTGATCAGATTATATTAAAGCAGGTCATGTTTGTGTAAAAAAAACAGTGACTCGGAACATAAGTAACACTACATGTATTTGTCTTCGATTTGAAAAATGAGAGACCATCATGTGCTGGTGTCTGTTTACCAATGTTCCCACGTTCCCAGTGTCATGGGGAGAATCTCAATTGCATTTCCTTTTGTCCTCGCTCCTCGCTTCAGTCTCAAAACCCACCTTACCTTTTCGTCCAATGGGTTTTGAGAAGCAGGCGAGGAGCGAGGATGTGAGGAATAAAGGAAATGCAATGGAGATTCCCCCCCCCTGTACAATGGTTTTGTACAACGTAGGAATTCTCCAAAACTATACGACACAAACGACGTAACTATCTAACGTTAGCCTAGTAAAGGAATTGACTCACCGTGTAAAACCCCGGGCAGCAGCGTGCACTCGGGTGTTTTTTGCTTCTGTGTGGAAAACAAAACAGTGCACGGCATCCTTTCAAATCAAGTTAGCTTCACATTGTCATGCATATTCGCATAACTTGGCCTGCCTGCATTTCATTTCCAGCTTTCATTCACACAAAAAATAGACTGATAATAATGGTCGTAGCTTAACTTGATTAAAACTGCTGAGATGTAATGTTAGCCCTGGATTGCTATCTTTAGAGATTATGCTTCAGAATTCGACAGATTAACACACACATGACACAAATGAACAATTCATACTTTTTTACCATCGAGAAAGTATCCACTGTTGTCGACAATATTTGACATTTGAATTGCGGAGATTTGTGCCTCGATGTTGGAAACCATTTCCGAGAACGTGCTTTGAGGAATGTCAATGTAGATGACATCAGACGCAATCAAGGTCAATCTATTACACAAGTTGTACACACTAATTTGTTCTTTCAAATTACATTCATTCTGATTGACTACAATTTACAATAATTAATCATTGAGTTATAAGTAAGTTTAACTTTTAGTAACCTTTGAGTAAACTGAACTTTATTTGTTTAGCAAGATATACTGTTAGGTTTTACATTGCAGTACAGGGAATGGTTGAAGACCCAAGATCCACTGACACACTCGCAAGTTCCACATTCCACTGTAAGAGACTGCAGTATAGTCCAGGGACCATCTGAACAAGCATGACAAATTAGGTGATGTTTGTGATGATACAGTTTGATATTGTGCAAAAACAACCACTCATGAATGGGATTTATCCTAAGATGTCTCGGGTACAGTAGAGATGTCTCGGGTACAGTAGTTTAAATACACCACAGCTACAGAGAGCTGGTGTGATTGCCTCATTGGCCTCTGAGGACATGTACAAACCATATGTACGGTCTGACAACAAACACTGCAGCTTTTATTATCATGCAGAGAGGCTTCTGATGTTGTACGATGCAGCATATGGCTGAGCTCCATACCCACGTGCCCCCGGGGAGAAATATTGTGCATTCAAAGTGGTTAGATCATCCACAGATACAGATATGACCTCGTGCTTCTCTTGATGTCTGAGTACACGGCCCATGTGTCACTTGTCATGTGACGGACAGTGGAGAGAGCAGGTCGGCGGCAATTTCCTCACGACGCTCCACTCTGCTATGGAACTGTGAATCATATCATAACGGGTTGCCCCCAGATGGCCAATCCAGGAGAGACACAGACAAGGTTGTGAAAGACATCATGGCCAAAAATACAGTAATCACTGCATTCACTCTTTCAGTCATCGTCCTAATTTGGAACAGACAGTATAGTCACTGCACTTTTGGATCCCTGGAAGTAGTGATCCATTGGTTCTGACCGCCGAAACCTGTCACAAATGAAGGTGGTCACAGAGAGGACATACAGGACAGGAGGCCTGTTTCAGAGAGTGGACTCTGAGATAAACTCTAGAGACTCACCGGGGGAGACATGGAGATCTACAATCCCCCAGGGCTGTTGAGGTGATAGAGCGAGCCATATGCTGTAATGGTTACTGCAGGCCAGGAGCATGTCTGTCCATCTATCTGTCTGTCTTCCTCTCCTGTCTGACTTACCTCAAATAGAGCATCTATGTATGTATGTATGTATGTATGTATGTATGTATGTATGTATGTATGTATGTATGTATGTATGTATGTATGTATGTATGTATGTATGTATGTATGTATGTATGTATGTCTGTCCTCTCAGTCTGCCTTCACTCCAAAATAGGATCTCCACCACCTTGTCATCTGCCTTTGCCTATGCTCTTGTCCTGTCATAGGGATAAGTGTAGAGAGCAAAGCCAGAAAGGAGGAGGTAGGAGGTAAATAAGGTATTCTAGACCCTTATTTTTATTACGTTTCTCTAGCAAAAGTGTCTGAAACATCCAGTTTTTATTTCAAGAGGTCACATAGAAGCACATGTGGTCCAAATTACGCTGAGTTTTGTAAGAGTGCCGTAGCTCTGAAAACCAATGGGGTATGAAGAGTTGCCATGTCTGACTTTAGATTCCTTAATTAAATTGGGGTAGCAGGAGCGCCTTCTCAACTTATTCGTCTTCACTCACTGTTCACTTCACTTCACTCCTCTGTCTTCGTTACTCTAACACACGAAGAAGACTAACGTGTCTGTTCCCGGTTCATCATCATCAGGAGTAATGGGACCCTTGAACGGTCTGTGTGTGTGTGAGTGTGTGCGTGCGTGCAGTGTTCGTACGCATGTGTGTGCTACATACGTGCATGTATGTACTTGAGTGTGTGTATGCAGTGGTGGAAAAAAGTGCCCACTTGTCATACTTGATTAAAAGTAAAGATACCTTAATTGAGAATGACTAAAGTAAAAGTGAAAGTCACCCGGTAAAATACTACTTGAGTAAAAGTATAAAAGTATTTGGTTTTAAATATACTTAAGTATCAAAAGTAGAAGAAAAATAATAATATTTTCAAATTCCTTTAGTTAGGCAATCCAGACGATACCATTTTCTTGTTATTTTAATATACGGATAGCCAGGGGTACACTCAAACACTCAGACCTCTTTCCAAATGAAGCATTTGTGTTTAGTGAGTCTGCAAGATCAGATCAGGGATGTTCTCTTTATAAGTGTGTGAATTTAACAAGTTGCCTGTCCTGCTAATCATTCAAAATGTAACGAATACTTTGGGGTGTCAGGGAAAATGTAGGGTGTAAAAAGTACATTATTTTCATTAGGAATGGAGTGAAGTAAAAGTAAAAGTTGTCAAAAATATAAAGAGTAAAGTATAGATACTGTAAAAAATTACTTAAATGGTACTTTACACCACTGTGTGTATGTGTGCATGTTAGTGTGCATGTGTGGATGCGTGCGTGAGGTGTCTTTACTTATGTGTGTGCGTACATGCGTGCATGTCAAATCAAATCAAATTTTATTCGTCACATACACGTGTTTAGCAGATGTTATTGCAGGTGTAGTGAAATGCTTGGGCTTCTGGCTCCGACAGTGCAGTAATATCGAACAAGGAATATCTAACAATTTCACAACATATACCCAATGCACACAAGTCTAAGTAAAGGAATGGAATGAAAAATATATAAATATATGGACGAGCAATGTCAGAGCAACATAAACTAAGACACAATAGAATAGAATACAGTATATACTGTACATATGAGACAAGTAATGCAAAATATGTCAACATTATTAAATTGACTAGTGTTTAATTTATTAAAGTGGCCAGTGATTTCACAACTGTGTATATAGGCAGCAGCATCTAATGTGCTAGTGATGTCTATTTAACAGCCTAATGGCCTTGAGATAGAAGCTGCTTTTCAGACTCTCAGTCCCAGCTTTGATGCACCGGTACTGACCTCACCTTCTGGATGATAGCGGGGTGAACAGGCAGTGGCTCGGGTGGTTGTTGTCCTTGATGGCCTTCCTGTGACATCGGGTGCTGTAAGTGTCCTGGAGGGCAGTTAGTTTGTCCTAGTGATGTGTTGGGCAGACCGCACCACCTTCTGCCGAGCCCTGTGATAGCGAGCAGTGCAGTTTCCATACCAGGAGATTATACAGCCCGACAGGATGCTAATTTGTGCATCTGTAAAGGTTTGTGAGGGTTTTAGGTGCCAAGCCAAATTTCTTCAGCCTCCTGGGGTTGAAGAGGTGCTGTTGCTTTTCCTTGAAGCTTTCCACCTTCTCCACTGCGGTCACGTTGATGTTGATGAGGCGGTGCTCTCTCTGCTGTTTCCTGAAGTCCACGATCATCTCCTTTGTTTTGTTGACCTTGAGTGAGAGGTTATTTTCCTGGCACCACACTCCCAGAGCCCTCACCTCCTCCCTGTAGGCTGCCTTGACATAGTTGGTAATCAAGCCTACTACCGTTGTGTCATCTGCAAGCTTGATGATTAAGTTGGAAGCGTGCATGAACACGTCATTGTTGTGTCATGTCATTGTTCGTTAAATCCAGTTTGGATTTAAGTATAGCGTTTGACTGATGCCTTTAGAGAGAGGTCTAATGATTTAATATTTAATCATATCTTCCCTCTGAATTCATATCTAAGGGGCATTATTTACGGAATTATTAGTTACATTGTTTTATTTTGAACATGCAGACAGGCACTAAGAACAGCGGGAACATTTCCCTAGTCAGCGTTTCCCGAGTCAGTGGATAAAGCTGGAGAACAGCAAGGAAATCCCATTGTGTGCCACTGGGGAGTCATGACCAATATGACCAATATATATTGTCCTGTTAGAAACATTGTTTGCAGAATTCACAGCCTGCCATGCGAGTTAATCTGTGAGAATATCTAAGGGGCTTTATATAATTCAAAATTAATTAATAATAATAATAAAAGCTTTGTTTCAAAAAATAACAATATTTTGGAGATTATTTTGTTTTCAAATAACGTAAAGGGAGTGAGAAAAACGGCTTTCTTGAACATGGGGTGAGACATTTAGAATTTGCAAATAAAACCACTGTTTATAGAGAGAGAGAAATCAAAAGCCTACCATCACATCATGGGTCTCCCGTGTCGGCGCAGGAATTGAACAGTATCTGTAGCAACGCAGTTTGCACTAAAATGCAGTGTCTTAGACTCACTCAGGCGCTGTACAATGTGACCGGTCGGGAGTAGGCTACAGTCCTACAGTAAGAGCAAAATAATCCTAATATTTCACACCCTAATTGTAGTCTAAGTGTCTCTTAGAATAACAACCTTAGTGTAACAACAGTTTTAGTAAGTAATACTGATGGGTAGTAACAAAAAATATGTGTATTTTTAGAGACACAGTAGTGCCTTGGGACCCAATCTGTGCTCTAACTCCCCCTTGCGTTGGTCTGGAGCAATGAAGTAGTAATGCAGGGTACCGTACTAAACCACAAATTACCTCTAAGTTCCGCAGCATAATCGCAAAACTTTTAGTTTAGCAACCACTGTACGTCTCGTGTCTGAGCTGTTGAATTGCGACTCCACTTTGTCTTGCAGAGGGGAAAACTACACTGTTTGTATTCTGTCATATTCCCAGTCACCTTGCCATGGTTAAATGTGGTGGTTCCCACTTTCAGTTTTGTGTAAATGCTGCCATCTATCCACAGTTTCTGGTTAGGGGAAGGTGTTAATAGTCACAGTGGCTACAACATCCCCTATTCACTTCCTGAAAAACTCAGTCACCGTATCAGTATATTTGTCGATGTTATTACGGAGGATACCTGGAACATATCTCAGTTCACGTGATTAAAACAATCTTGAAGTGTGGATTCCAATTGGTCAGACCAGCGTTGAATAGTCCTTGTCACGGGTACTTCCTGTTTGAGTTTCTGCCTATAGGATGGGAGGAGCAAAATGGAGTCTTGGTCAGATTTGCTGAAAGGAGGGCGGGGGAGGGCCTTGTAGGGGGTGCGAACAAAGGATCCAATTCAGGAAAGTCGTATCCCCAGTTTGTAATTCTGGTAGTCCTGGGGAGTTACCAGTCCTCTGATATCCAATAGTTCTTCCCGGCTGTATGTAATAACACAAAACATTTTCTGGGCTAATAATGTAAGAAATAATATATAATTAACCAAATACTGCACTTTCCTAAGAGCTAGAAGCACAGTGTACATGCATGTGTGCGTATGTGTGCATGTGTGCATGCATGTGTGCAGTGTTCATATGTACACTCAATGGCCAGTTTATTAGTTATACCCATCTAGTGCCGGGTCACACCCCCTTTGCCTCCAGAACAGCCTGAATTATTTGGGACATTCTACAAGGTGTCGGAAACGTTCCACAGGGATGTTGGTCCATGTTGACGCGATGGCATCACGCAGTTGCTGCATATTCGACAGCGGTACATTCATGCTGCAAACAGCCCGTTCCAACTCATCCCAAAGAAGCTCTATTGGGTTGAGGTATTGGGTCTGCGCAGGCTACTCAAGGAAACTGAACTCAGTATCATGTTCCAGGCATTGTTTTTCCACTCCTCCATTGTCCAGAGTTGGTAATCGCTTGCCCACTGGATTTTAGCAGATAGGAGTGAAACCCGGTGTGGTCGTCTGCTGCAATAGCCAACCCGTGACAAAGATTGACGATTTGTGTATTCTGAGATGCCGTTCTGCAGATCATTGTTGTACTGCGACATTATTTGTTTGCTTGTGGCCCATTGTTAGCCTGCATGATTCTTGCCATTCTCCTTCGGCCTCTCATCAACAAGCTGTTTTTGTCCACAGGACTGCCACCTACTGGATGTTTTTTGTTTGTCCCACCATCCTCGGTAAACCCTAGACACCGTCGTAGGTGAAAAGCCTAGGAGAGTGGCCGTTTCTGAGATACTGGATCCGATGCACCTGGCACTGACGATCATACCACGCTTAGTCGCATAGGTTACTTGTTTTGCAGTAGCTGAATGCCTCGATGCCTGTCTGCCTGCTTTATATAACAAGCCACGGTCCTGTGACTCCATTTTCGTGAACTGGGTGTTCGCACATATATGCATGTGTGTGCATGTGTGCGTGTGTGTTTAGCAGAGGGGCCCTTGGCACAGGTTGAGGATGTTTGCAAAGCCTAGGCCCACTCTGATCAGATATGATGTGTTTTTCCTGTGCCGAAAATCCTGGTTTGTGCTGCCTGGTTAGCACACATAATTACACCCTAATGCTCATGTCAGCGGCTGAGATTATCTGATTGACAGTTAATGAGCCAAGTCCCATTCTTCACATCTCCCATGCCTCTCTCTCAGCCTACCACAAAACCACAGCCAACCCCTTTGTGCTGCTATCCCTACTGCTTCTACCTGCCACAGTTTTATGGGGCCTGAAATGCTATAGACTGAAATGGTACTGGGCACTGTTCTGAAATGCCCTATTTGCTGTGTTAACTAAAGTGATGGCAATTTACTAGACGACAGTACAACTGTATGTGCAGTACTTGAAATCTTAGTCACGCCTTTCCTTCTGCTAGTCTGCCTACTGTTGATTTCTAGAACGTCCCAGAGACCAAAACCAGGCGTCAATCTCAAGAACAACATAGCCTGCGTGTCATTTATCAATGCCGTCTGCCTGTGACGCAGATTGATGATGTCATCTGTTCCACTGTTGCTCTTGGGACACAGAATATCACGAGGCATACCCCCGCAAATGTTAAGGAAAATAAGAACCTAAGAGGGCAAAACGTACCGTCCGTCAAATTATTTAATGTGCCGCCTGATAAGTTTAACCTTCAACTGCAGACCAAACAGCAATTTTGCCTTGCTATAATTGCGCAATTTATAATGACCTGATGTACAGATAGAGTTATGTGGAGTTATGCTCGATAATGCCAAAACAAGTAGCTTAATCAGATTCAGGGGCACTTCTATTGAAAGTGCATTGTTTCCTAGGATGTTTTTCTTATACAAGGTATCTGGTATTTTGATGACTTTATTACGGGTAAAAAGTTTGAAAACTGGTGGGGGCCATTTTTTTTATTATGACGGGCCTGTGTAAAGGTCAGAGGAGGAGATCGACTCCTGTTGGTTTTGCCATTTTCTACGTGTATTATGTGTGTTCGAATTTGAGTTTCCGTATGCTTGCTAGACACAGTCTAGCAAACTATCCCCCTTGTGCCCGATACCCTACAGTGGCAGGCCCTTGTATAATACACTCACTCCATAATCAGATAAATCAGACAATGGCATCACGGTAGGATTTCAGGTTCAGGACCTCTATCATTAGTTTTGGAAGAGTCTTCTAAACTCATTAATGTCACTGGCACAATAAAACGGGCACTGGCCTGATTGTAAATGTCTTTGAGCATTAAACAGTTGCTGATCTTGGCTTTTTTTTCTGCCTGTGTGGGCAAACAGGGTGGATGTGTAACGAGCAGGGCGCCTCTGGGGGTGTCACGCACGTAGAGGCTGAGGCTGAAGCTCCCACGAACATGTGTACAGTAAGGCCGCTGTGTACAGGGATGTTGAGGGATCGGCTTCCCTGGAAGTCAAATAATCATCGAGAGTAAATATAACAAACTACAATGTACCATGGTTGGTAAGTATCTGAAGGGGGCAGGGCATCATGCCCATTGTGGCATGAGGAATTAGCTCAGTCTACAGACGAGGTACGCCTAGACGTTGAGGCCTGATTCACGTGCAACACTACTGTCTTTTTGCAATTGTAATTGTTTATAATGGAATATTTGGCTGCGGTCCTGTGCGGCCCTGTGCTGCTACTTCACAATATGATACAGGTTCAGAGTTTGAAGCCAACTTGTACCTTTAATCGTTTACATAAGACCTAGGCCGGGCCAGGAGACGAGGTACAGCAACAGCCCTTCAAGCAAGAGGAGCTTTCTCTGGGTGCATCAAACGTGTTTCGCTGCATTTGAAACATAGCCCATTTTGAATTAAATACAAACTTAAGGTTTGAAAAAAGCCTAGAAACTAGGCAGGGAAATCATAAAGAAGGTATCAGATATGAATGTTAACTGTTACATTTTCCCTACTAGTAGGTGAGATATTCTATATCCAGAGTATGATATGAAATCGACTCAGCCCCCTAACTTATTTTGCTTGGACGAGGCAACACTGCCTTGCTTATCGAGGCTTACTCCAAGCTGACAGGGTCACAATTTACTGTAGGACTCCTTATGAGATGGGCTCTGGCTTTGGCTTGAAGGAAAACCCTTGATGGACAGGTGCTCTACCTGAGCCAAGAGCAGGAGGGGGAAAAATGAAATAAAATCAATACTCGAACATAACTTTTTAAATAAACATTTGCACTCTATGGACATTGTTGGCAGCGACTCTCTGTAACCTGTCCCTATTGGGGGAACTTAATACAAGACGTTCGTGGAAGCCTGGCCCGCTTTGCAGCGATGGATACTGGCAAGATGTGACGTGAATAGCATGTTCTGTTGATTCAAAGCAAGAAAAAGCTGAAATCCTAATGTGCACTTTTGGGAGCCAACGTTTTCACGGATTGTTACTAATTCTAAAGGCACTTTGAGTCGTGTAGGATCGGTGTCCATAAGTAGCATTTCTTCTCTGGGGGGAGAAATGAACTTAAACAAGGTACCTGACTTTCGCATGCAAGTACACCTCCCTCTACACCCATACATGATTTAGTTTCAAACCTTAGGCCCTGCATGTTCAGTTCACTCAGACATGGAGCATGCCAAACGATCTGAGCCGACTGACCGTGTGTCTAAAGGAAAATTGGCCAAAAGGGACTGACTTTGAAGGACGAAAGGACATGCGAGTCAACACAAAACAAAGACTCAGTCATTCAAATAAACAGCTGAACAGAAAGATAACACGTTTTAGAAGTTTCCTGAAAAAAATCCTTGATCCTGTCCCCATTTTTAAGTGATATGGGCAAATCCACATTAACAGAGTGATGCTGAGACTCAGAACTGTGGAATTGCCCTCATCCATGGGGCCTTCAGAGCTGAACCTACCTTAGTAGCATAACTGAACTGAGCTAATACGAGCTGAGTTAAATTTAGCTTTGCTGATTTGCTAAGCTAAGTACACCAGGTAGGAAGGGTAGGTTATGTTATACTGGGTGGCCTTGACTGCCAGGTTGTCCTGCCCAGCTATGCTGGCCCAGGTGCTACTGACTGCAGTGGAAAAGGACTCTCTCTCTCTCTCGCTCTTTGTCTCTCTCTCCTCCCAGCTGTTGTGTGGGCATTATACAGAGAGAGAGAGACACGCACAGCTGTTGCTGCAGCTGTCCTGCTCAGGACTACTGGAACTGATTCACAGCCAGGGAACACCAGGAGCATATTACATACTGTAGATGACATAGGATAAAAATGGGTTTGGAGAGTGAGAGTACATCAGTACCTCCAGTAGATTATGCTAATGCCATGTCATCTGTTTCAGTGACCAAATCCTCTTTCCAACTTTGGCCAGTCTTGTGCCATAGTAAAAAAATGAGGAGAATCGGGAAAGCTCCTCGGCCACAATCTGACGTAAGACTTATGGTGGACGAGAACGAAATACAAACACGCGTGCCGGACAAGTCAAGTGATCCATTCACAGTGTGGCTTTAAATAGAATGGGGTGAGGGATACCTCAGGGATTCTGTATGCTCTCCTTATTCTCTGGGATTCAGGGATTCTCTGTGCTCTCCTTATTCTCTGGGATTCAGAGATTCTGTGTGCTCTCCTTATTCTCTGACTGAAATGTCAAACACACATACACTCACACACACACACACACACGTCTACACACCCCTTTTCCTCTCCTGATCCCTTACTGGAACTGTGGGCAGGGCGTTTTAACAGGGCCTGGTTTTGGGCCAGACACTATGAATCACTTATGGGCTCTGGTAGATAGATGACACTATGTGGATGTTCAACATATGTGGTCTGAACACACATACACCTGTCATTCGTAATACGGGTGGTATTGGTCTTGGTATACACTGAACTCTAAACACACAGCAGCAGGTCAAAGGAAGAACGCCCGTAAATGTCAAAGCCGTAAGAAAGGACCTTTCTGTCATTACCTCCATCTCCATCGTCACTTCTCTTTCCTCACGTAGACCGTTGATCAACATTACTGTCGTCTGAGGTTACGGACCAACTGGAAAATAAGGGCAATCTCCTCTCTGCTCTTCCTGGGAATCTAACGGTCAGGAGAACATGCTTGCGAGAATAGCAAGAGAGTGAAACAAAGGTGTTCATTTCTATTTGTGAAAGGCTTTTTTGGGGGGTCATTTCCTGATGATTTCAGTGTCGTTGATATGTGGTTTACATGATTGTTTTCATATTTGAGATCAAATCATGTCAAATTAACCTCATTGGTTTCCTATAAGGCTCGTTGGTGTTCATCAGACCTGGTGGGTAATGTATATGTAGGCTGGTGTCATCTCCTATTAGGCTACATCCGCCTACACATACCATACGTGTCCCTCTCTTTTAGACTGGTCCCAGATCTGTTTGTGCTGTCTTGCCACTAGTTGATACGGCAGCACAAACAGATCTGGGACCAGGCTAAAACAGTACAAACAGACCAGGGACCAGGCAACCTCTCTCTCTCTCTCTCTCTCGCTCTGTCCAGTCGGAATCACAGCTCTCCGTGCGACGTGTGGCTGGCTGCAAGGATGGCAGAGACCACAGCCACCTCGCGGGTTTATAAAGGAGTCCATTCACCAAATAATCACACTGCATGCGAAAGAAAACCCGAAGCGAAAACAAGCATGGTTTAAAGAGAAAACAATCGGGCGGTCCCGACAAATTCCTACTAATGCACAAGCGCCAAGCTGGAAAGGAATGGCTTATAGCGACGGCCGGCGGGACGGCTGCCTGCCTCAGTGCCTCGGAGGGTGCCAGGTATCCCATCAGGCCCAGCTTTGACACGTCCCTGATACATCCTGTTCCCTGCACTCGGTGGTATTTTATAGTTGGCCGAAGCCATCAGCATCCCTTCTTCCAAACACATACCCCTCTCAGCTCTCTCTGCTTTAAATGTGCAATATGCAGAAATCACTCCGGCAGTTCCTGGTTGCTAAAATTCGAATAGTTCGCCTAATTTCGGTGTATGTGCCAAAATAAGCTGTGTATAATGTAGAGAATCATTATACCAAATGTATTTTCAATGACCAAAAATATTGTATTCTCAGCTTTTTGAAACTGGTGTACAAAACCATGAGTAAAATACGCAAAAACAATAGTTAAGAATGGGACGCACAGAAATAGCTTTAATGTTACATTTGCGTCTTTAATATTACTCAATGGATATGTCTCCTTATTGTACATTATGTCAATTATTTGCACGAGACACAGTTTAAGACGACCTGTTTATTTGTTCACCCTTAGCAAACCATACCTCTTGCTCAGCTGAGCCTTGTAAATGCTACTGTAGGCATGTACAAACACTTTTCAATACTCTTTGAGTGGGCGACTTGTTTGGTTACGGTAGCGAAGCTGTCTGGCGAAATATGGCAGGTGTGTTTTGTAAAGTGATGATCTGGACGTGTGTGTTTGTTCGTGTCCGTTGGTCAGGTGTGAGGGGACAGGAGACAGGAGACAGCAGACCTGACCAGGGAGGGGATGGGATGGGAGGGGAGGTATGGGGGTGATCAGGGCATAGGGCTGAGCCGGCAGCCGGGGCTCTGGAGAGAGAGAGGGAGAGGAGGTCCACTCCCCACAGAAGAAGGCCTCTTTGACTCAGTGGAGGCCCTTGTGGTCTTGGAGTCGGATAGTCTGGCAGTTCTATTTTTTTTATTTTAAACATGGCCTCTAGTGGTCAGAGAGGGCTGGCTGTGAGGGGATTTCTGACAGCACACCTCCACCATGTGGTCTACAGATGAGTGGCGAGCTAGAAATGGACATAAACAGTACATCTATCTACGACAATCCTATGTTCTTTATGTCTACTTAATGAAGAATACAGATTTTTAGGGGTTATTGTGTTGCTTCCTAATATGAAACCTTTTGGTAACCAGACTATCATCATCACCGGCGTCACCAACCCCCCCCCCCAGACTGCTTGCTGGCTGACACCTAATCCAGAGCTATGTTACCATAACATTTTCATAAGTGTCCATCTCTGTAGAATAACAGTTCCAGATGAATTGGAGAAATGCCTTCTTTATAAGGGGAACGACACAAGCTATTAGTGTTCATTGGTGTTACATATTTTTTCTGTATATTTTTACAAGCAAATTAAAAAAAAAAATGTACACAGTGCGCCTGTGCGTGCGCGCATGAGCGTGAGAGAATGTGTGTGGGAAAGAAATTGTGTGCGCGTGTGCCTGCTATTTTCGTCTTTAGCCGTATCCCTGGGAGTACTAGCGATAAGTAAGGGCATGATGAATGGGGCCGGTTATAGGGAGCTGTCAGACTAATAGAACCATACAGGCTGGTGTATGTGTGGGGTGGGGACCTCCACCACATGGCACTGCAGGACACATCTGTCACTGGACCTATTCTGGGACTGAGCCCGGGCCTGAGACAGCCACACTGCTGGGCCCGGCGCTTTCCCACCTGGAGCCTTCTATGGAGCCGGTTGTGCCCCTTACCCAGCCAGACCTAGCGTCTATGGTCCTGGGTGTTCAGGTGGAGGTCTGGTGGAGGTTTATTAACCCACACAGTATGACTGCTTTATCCCTTTAACCGGTGTGGATCATTGAAATTGAGTCAGGGCCGAAGGCTCTGCTTCAACAGAGAAATCTGATATTCAGATACAGTGAAAGCTTATCTTTACTACAGTGGGGAGGGGTTGGACACGGAGTGAGCGTGCACTTGGAGTTCGAGAAAGGTTGAATACGGCTAGAAATGTCAAGCCCTGGCTGCCTCCAACTTATTCTCTTGCCAGTAGTAAAACTAATGACAAAATTGGAACAGTCTGCTCTTTGAATGGCTCTTTTTATTCCCCGAATGTACCAATCTGTAGGCTAATTTGTCCCGTGGGACACCACACACTCCCATAAAGTTGTGTCAGAGGAGCATTAGCAGTGCTAATGAACACGGTGCAGACAGAGAAGAGGTGGGGCGACTGGATGGGAGTCGCAACAACAGGACCAAGGTCAGGCGGAGCTCCTGGTCTGTACGTCTACTCCTGGGGGTTTCATGTACAGATGAAAGATGTTCTAGCACTGGATGAAATAGAACATACGGTAGCATAAAGTGTATCAAATCAAATGCATTTCTATAGCCCTTCTTACATCAGCTGACATCTCAAAGTGCTATATAGAAACCCAGCCTAAAACCCCAAACAGCAAGCAATGCAGGGGTAGAAGCACGGTTGCTAGGAAAAATTCCCTAGAAAGGCCAAAACCTAGGGAGAAACCTAGAGTCTATGAGGAGTGGCCAGTCCTCTTCTGGCTGTGCATGGCCAAGATGTTCAAATGTTCATAAATGACCAACACGGTCAAATAATAATAATCACAGTAGTTGCCGAGGGTGCAACAAGTCAGCATCTCAGGAGTAAATGTCAGTTGGCTTTTTATAGCTGATCATTCAGAGTATCTCTACCGCTCCTGCTGTCACTAGAGAGTTGAAAACAGCAGGTCTGGGACAGGTAGCATGTCCGGTGAACAGGTCAGTGTTCCATAGCCGCAGGCAGAACAGTTGAAACTGGAGAAGCAGCACGGCCAGGTGTACTGGGGACAGGCATGGTCCTAGGGCTCAGGTCCTCCGAGAGAGAGAAATAAAGAGAGAAAGAGATAATTAGAGAGAGCATACTTAAATTCACACAGGACATCGGATAAGACAGGTGAAGTACTCCAGATATTACAGACTGACCCCAGCCCCCCAACACATAAACTACTGCAGCATAAATACTGGAGGTTGAGACAGGAGGGGTCAGGAGACACTGTGGCCCCATCCGATGACACCCCCGGACAGGGCCAAACAGGCAGGATATAACCCCACCCACTTTGCCAAAGCACAGCCCCCACACCACTAGAGGGATATCTTCAACCACCAACTTACCATCCTGAGACAAGGCCGAGTATAGCCCACAAAGTTCTCCGCCACGGCACAACCCAAGGGGGGTGCCAACCCAGACAGGAAGATCACATCAGTGACTAAACCCACTCAGGTGACGCACCCCTCCTAGGGATGGCATGGAAGAGCACCAGTAAGCCAGTGAATCAGCCCCTGTAATAAGGTTAGAGGCAGAGACAGCAAGGGCGGTATGTTGCTCCAGAGCCTTTCCGTTCACCTTCACACTCCTGGGCCAGACTACACTCAATCATAAGACCTACTGAAGAGATGAGTCTTCAGTAAATACTTAAATGTTGTGAACGAGTCTGTGTCTCTCACATGGGTAGGCAGACCATTCCATAAAAATGGAGCTCTATAGGAGAAAGCCCTGCCTCCAGCTGTTTGCTTAGAAAATCTAGGGAGAATTAGGAGGCCTGTGTCTTGTGACTGTAGTGTATGTGTAGGTATGTTTTTTTTTTACCTATATTTAACCAGGCAAGTCAGTTAAGAACAAATTCTTATTTTTAATGACGGCCTAGTAACGGTGGGTTAACTGCCTGTTCAGGGGCAGAGTGACAGGTGTGTACCTTGTCAGCTTGGGGGTTTGAACTTGCAACCTTCCAGTTACTAGTCCAATGCTCTAGCCACTAGGCTACCCTGCCGCCTGGCAGGACCAAATCAAAGAGATAGGTAGGAGCAAGCCCATGTAATGCTTTGTAGGTTAGCAGTAAAACCTTGAAATCAGCCCTTGCCTTGACAGGAAGCCAGTGTCGGGAGGCTAGCACTGGAGTAATATGATCACATTTTTTGGTTCTAGTCAGGATTCTAGCAGCCGTATTTAGCACTAACTGAAGTTTATTTAGTGCTTTATCCGGGTAGCCAGAAAGTAGAGCATTGCAGTAGTCTAACCTAGAAGTAACGAAAGTATGGATTATTGTTTTTGCCTCATTTTTGGACAGAAAGTTTCTGATTTTTGCAATGTTACGTAGACGGAAAAAAGCTGTCCTTGAAACAGTCTTGATATGTTCGTCAAAAGAGAGATCAGGGTCCAGAGTAACGCCGAGGTCCTTCACAGTTTTATTTGAGACGACTGTACAACCATCAAGATTAATTGTCAGATTCAACAGAAGATCTCTTTGTTTCTTGGGACGTAGAACAAGCATCTCTGTTTTGTCCGAGTTTAAAAGTTGAAAGTTTGCAGCCATCCACTTCCTTATGTCTGAAACACATGCTTCTAGCGAGGGCAATTTTGGGGCTTCACCATGTTTCATTGAAATGTACATCTGTGTGTCATCCGCATAGCAGTGAAAGTTAACATTATGTTTTCGAATGACAACCCCAAGAGGTAAAATATATAGTGAAAACAATAGTCTTCATGTATTTTTGCGGGGGAGAGTATGCCTAGGTGCAGCTGGCGGTGTATGTGTTCAGCTACAAGATAGAAATGTTAGCTGGCACGATGCCTTCGTGCTTTTGTTCAAGGGATACTTTCTGTTCTACATGATACATTTCTATCTAAATATTATGTTCAATCTGAATAAGCTTCTGTCGTGCGATGGGGGGCTGGCTCAGACCCTTCGGGCAAACATACACCTCATCATTCAGCGCCTCTGCCCCACACAGTAGTTATCGGTCAGCGCCCTGGGTAGCGCAATAATACTGTCAGCATTAGCCGTGAGATGGGCTCGCTCTCCTTACCTCCCCACCCTGCCACTGTCTGCCACCTTGTCTCATAAATCCATCCTGAACAGGTCCCTGGCGCGTGGACATGTGTCGACATATGGAGAGTGCGTGGGGGATCGTATCTGTGTGTGTGTGTATGTACTGCATG
Organism: Oncorhynchus masou masou; assembly: GCF_036934945.1. Classification (NCBI taxonomy): domain Eukaryota; kingdom Metazoa; phylum Chordata; class Actinopteri; order Salmoniformes; family Salmonidae; genus Oncorhynchus; species Oncorhynchus masou. The sequence continues at coordinate 35,909,049 of NC_088242.1, read as the reverse complement.
CACGTGTGTGTGTGTGTGCGTGGGGGATGGGGGTGTGTGCGCCTGTGTGCTTCCATGGTGTGTACTCCAGGGCGCATAAACGGATTCTGAAAATGTGAGGATGATTGGCATGTTGGTGTGAAACAACTAGAGCACCACAGCACCTCCATCTGGACAGTCAGAGGTAGGACATACATCAGCTGAAGGTCCCTGTTTATCCTGTTTCTGCTGCTGTCACACATTGTCCCCTACATCTAACAGATCGAGTGAGGGCAGAACTCCCAGACCCGGTGGCTGACGGGGGGCTTGGTGCCTTCAAAGCCCCAGAAGAGTGATCCTATCCTATGGTGTCGTCTGCTGCTCCCTTTACCCCGCGGTGGCTGCTGCATGGATGTGGGAGACCAGGAGGGCTGTTTGGCTTGGCATGACTCTGCACGCGTGTAGTAAAAACAGACAGTGCAGGATGGAAAGGCCCAGTTAGAGGGGCCAGCGAGACCAGGCAGCATCCAACCCATAGGCAATGGAGTCTGGCACCCTGCCTGCCTAACCCAGTTCTCCATCCCCCCTTCCCTGTACTGTGGCTCCCTGCCCAGAAGCTGCTTGGTGGAGACCCGTGCATTTGTAGCGGTGTGGAGGCCCAGCTGTGTGTACAGTGTGTGTGTGTGTGTGTGTGTGTGTGTGTGTGTGTGTGTGTGTGTGTGTGTGTGTGTGTGTGTGTGTGTGTGTGTGTGTGTGTGTGTGTGTGTGTGTGTGTGTGTGTGTGTGTGTGTGTGTGTGTGTGTGTGTGTGTGTGTGTGTGTGTGTGTGTGTGTGTGTGTGTGTGTGTGTGTGTGTGTGTGTGTGTGTGTGTGTGTGTGTGTGTGCGTGCGTGCGTGCGTGCGTGTGCTTGTGTGTAAGGCAGTTTTGCTTGGCACAGCAGCCGCAGGGGTATGGAAACCTCACCCTACATGTGACTGAGGGATAGACAGACAAAAGACAACCCCTACTCAGCCACAGGACTGTCTGTCTTTCTTGTAAGGAAGGATGGACAGAGAGAAGAAAGAAGGGAATAAAGGAGGGAGGAGATATTACAATACAGAATATCACTCTCGTACCCACTAAGTGGCAGTATAAAACACGGCACACAGAGTAGCATAAAAATGAGGCCTGGTGTAGAAGTCAAGATGGCTAATGTCTTTTGCTCAAGTAGGAGTTAAGCCGATGCCTGTGCTTGATGGTGACTTGAAAGCAGCACTCTCTGGGTCTTTCCATGCTTCACAAACATTGTTTTGCAAGGACTTTGCCTCAGGGTGATCCTTCTCCTCTACAAGTCTGGCAAAGCTTACCAGTTTGTATGGAGTGTGAATTCTGCAGACTGTCCCCCCAAGTTCAGCTCTTTAAAATACAAAACCGCAAAGAAAAACACAAGGAGACAATGATTTCTTATGTCCCTGCGATGCTTCAGGGCTACATTTCTTTCATTTCTTAATACAGACACCAAAGCGACGGCGTCAGAGCACATTACAACATGATCCGGTGATTGACAGTATAAATACTGAGCTCGTTACCGAAACAAAATTAAGTTGTTTCTCTTCTTTTTGTCCAATTACAGGGAAATGATGGTGCTACCATTGGGAATTAGGTCTGTAGAACATCCATGTGACAGCTCCATTCCATCTGTATATGGAGGCCTGTGTGGCATCTCCACTCAACTCACACCAGAGTACCAGACTCCAGCACAAACACACAGCAGTCACTTTAACTACCTGCAACAACTTTTCCCACTGAGCTTTACGTCATTTAAGGAGCTCATAAATGCGCTAAAGAACGCTGCGGTAGCCTGTTTGGCATTACCGCAGTAGTTAGACACAGGCAGAGACAATAGAGGAGCAACACAAGGTGCTGAATAACCTACTGAATCGAGGGCTCTGACCTCATGCACTGGAATTTCGCCGGAGCCTCTGTGGTAAACAAGTGATCGCGCCACGAATAAAGCAAACAAGCTCCAGATACGCCACTTTTTAACGGGGATTAACACGGCGTACTTCCAGGGGCTGCGGCCCCACACTGACAGCTTTATAGGGCTCTGATCAGAGGTGCCATGCCAGAGAAACAAGGGAGGCCAAATACCCTATGGAAGGAGAAATACCGAGATACAGAGAAATACAGAGACACGGATAAGAGAGAAAGAGAGAAACCCAGAGATGCAGAGAAAGCCATTGGTTTGCCTGTGTGTGAGTGTGCATGCAAGCAGTACGTGGTTGTGGGCTACAGCACGTACGCTGGTACATCAGTGTGTGATGGTTGCATGCTAATGCTATGATAATCCTTTGCTCGTACTGTGCGTCGTCCATACTTATGAGGGTGGCGTCACACTCACGGTATTGTTACCACCTGGAAGGCTATGCTGCTGCTGCATAGATTAGCCACTTTATTCTTAATCGAGTCAGTGACAGGGCACGATTCTTCAGTGTGCTTTGTCAGGCGGCCAATACAACAGGCTACATTACACACAATAGTATGTCACCTGGAAAGTAAAGATGTGGCTCAATTGGACCCAGGTGTGTCTCACGGGAACTGGGACCAGGGCACCTGTAGAATGATGTTGCAAACTCTGTCGCACACACACACAGAGAAAGACAGACACACACACACACACACACACACACACACACAGTGTGTAAACAAGTGGAAAATCACCCCTGACATCACCTCCACCACCGCCTGGCCCTGACGACACCTGACCGGTGACACGGTCCTGTTTGCGGACGCCCTCTACGTGCCACAGGGGCACAAAGACACCCTTCTCCCCCCCCACACACATCCAAACCCACCGCACACATACACACACTCTCCACACCACACCCCGCCCTGCAGAGACCAATTTCTGGGTTACGTGTGTCTGGAGTGGAAACATTAGGTGGCACCACGGCGCCACCTACGAGACTGACGTCAAATGTTTATGCTTTTGACATTTACTGGAGATTCCTCCCCCCCCTCTACACTCTTACCTGCCCCAGAGCAGGACTTGTTATTGGGAGTGTTTCCCCCTCATTTGGCACTTTATGGAAATGTGTTTTTTTTCCTCTGGGGAGGTCAGGGTAGATCATGAGAAAGCGGGAACTTGTTACACAGCTCCTTGCTCATTTGTGAACATGACTGGGGCTGCTGTTTGAGATTCACCCACCACTGCTGAAAATATCACATTTTGTTCTCCTTCTAAGGTGCCGTAATACGGATGAGGCTCCAAGTCACCCGAGGACGGCTCACTGTCTGGTGCTGTTGATTTTAGTGGTGGAAGATAGTTCCTCGCTCCTCAGCGCATGGCTGTCTCCTCGCTCTGTCTCAGTTCATCTCCCTCTTCACTCCTCCTATCAGTCTGGGAAATAACCCCTCACCCCCCTACTCCGCCCCACGTTCATTCTCCCCCTTTCCACCACTCTCTTTCCCTTTTCCCCATCGCTCCACCACTTTCTGCTACAGTTCCCCACCCCCTCCCTCCTTCGTGCCCTAATTGAACTCGGGCCTGGTTTTGTGCTGAAATCAAGGTCCAGATTTAGACTGACAATGTCAATCAAGGTTCAGTTTAAATTGGACCAGTAACAGCTCACTTTGGCTGTAGCCCCTTTCGGGGGTAAAGATGGCCTTTATTGAACACGTCGGGTGCAGGCCAGACAGAGGCCGTAACTCCTCTAACCTCAAAGTTACAATCTCCTCAAGCTAAAAAGTTTCTCCGGGTAGCTCCAGGCACGGTTAAGACACAACAATTGTCCGGCTCCTGATCCTTTGTGTGTTTTGGAGCTCCACATTTACCATTGTTATCTCAAGAGCAGGCCACCAGAGTCGGTGTTCATAACACAAAGACCCAGACGCGTGACGTGATTGACAAGGTTGATTCTCCTTGTGTGGTAGTTTTTTTTTGTTGCACGGTCATAAATGAACATTTATTTAGACAAGGCTCTTTTAGGGCTTGAGGTGGAGGCCGAGACCATAGTTGGGTTCAGTAACCAAAAGATGTCTGCCAGAGACATGAAGAGAAAGATAATGTTATTAACTACCAGGTTTCAAGATGGCACAGGAGATAGGCCAGGGACAGGAGATGGCCAATAGTGATTGGGAAGCGAATACGATTTATTCTTTCAGTGTAGCTCTAGCTTGGGCGTGAGGTGTTTTTTTGGTCTTGCGTTCGGACCCAGATGAGAAGCCCCTAAATGCAATAAGCTGCTTGGAATGGAGTCTTTAAAGTATTTTTTCAACGTTGGAATTCCGTTTCACTGTGCCGCACTGTGGTAAGCCCCTAGGCCCAGACTCAACAGAGCATCAGCTATTGTTTTTCTACTGTGCTATCCCTCCCGGGGTTTATAAGAGAGCTGCTACTTGCCCTGAGACAGCCAAACAGCTAACCCTTCCTCTGAGGACAAGCCACATATACTCCGAAGCCAAACACTTCCACTCAGATTGCTTTATACTCCAAATGCAAGGATTACATGAGTTTTTGACATGCACATATTTGGCTCATTGGTGCCAAGTAAGTCAACTCTCATGGTTATTATGTGTTTAACTGTTTGAGAGATTGTATAAATTGATACAATATGTGCAGGAATTTGACAGGACTGCTAATGAGGCCCTAGCTATGGGATTCACTGTCTAACTTTTTCCAGTTACCATATGACGAATCTGAGTATAACTATCTTCTCGCTCGTCTAATCCTTTTCCTCATATGCAGCCTGTGTGTGGTTTGAACCTATTCATACACAAAGACGGCCCATTACTGGAAACGAGAAAAGAAATTAGAGTTTTACTGGAATAGTGACCCCGTTATTGAAAAAGAATAAGAGAATCAGGGTGCTGGTTTCAAGGTCAGGCCAAGACACTTTTTCCAGTTCATTCACTATGGGGAAATGATATCTGGTTGAGTGTTTCTCTGTAGACGTTCTTGGGGGGACCTGAATCATGTAATCATGTGATTAACTACCATTATGTGGAGGCTTGGTTTCACCAGATGCCATTTAATCCAAGCCCAGTGATTACAATGTGTCATGGCCCAGATCTTGTGCCACTGCAGGATTGAAAATAAACTCCCCACTGGGCACACCACGTCATTTCAACATGGAAATGTGGGTAATATTTGGCTGAGAGGTTGCTCAACGAGATTACAACCTTGTTTCACTCGAAAAGACAGCTTGAAGTTTGTTGAATTCCCAGTGTGTTTTCACTGCGCTTTCAACCACTAAAAGCACAACAAAGTTCAAAAGGGAACACAATGTCAGATATTTAGTACTTATACAACAACTTAATGTGTTATCATTGCGCTAATAGTGCAACCAAATGATCTGGATTGCAGTTGAGTTCACTTTTAAGAGTACGTAGTATGTAGATCAACACTGTTCAAGATTCTGTGAAGGTCTCCACAGACCTGAGACCATTGCGCACTATCTTGAACATGCATGCTTTATGATTACATAAGAAGACCTTTATTTTTTTTATATATTTTTGTTCACCTTTATTTAACCAGGTAGGCAAGTTGAGAACAAGTTCTCATTAACAATTGCGACCTGGCCAAGATAAAGCAAAGCAGTACGACACATACAACAACACAGAGTTACACATAGAGTAAAACAAACATACAGTCAATAATACAGTAGACAAATAAGTCTATACTATGTGAGCAAGTGAGGTGAGAAGTAAATACAATATAGCAAGTAAAACACTGGAATGGTTGGTGCAAAGGAGCAAAGTAAATAAATAAATACAGTAGGGAAAGGGGTAGTTGTTTGGGCTAAATTATAGATGGGCTATGTACAGGTGCAGTAATCTGTGAGCTGCTCTGACAGCTGGTGCTTAAAGCTAGTGAGGGAGATAAGTGTTTCCAGTTTCAGAGATTTTTGTAGTTCGTTCCAGTCATTGGCAGCAGAGAACTGGAAGGAGAGGCGGCCAAAGGAAGAATTGGTTTTGGGGGTGACCAGAGAGATATACCTGCTGGAGCGCGTGCTACAGGTGGGTGCTGCTATGGTGACAAGCGAGCTGCGATAAGGGGGGACTTTACCTAGCAGGGTCTTGTAGATGACCTGGAGCCAGTAGGTTTGGCGACGAGTATGAAGAGAGGGCCAGCCAACAAGAGCATACAGGTCGCAGTGGTGGGTAGTATATGGGGCTTTGGTGACAAAACGGATGGCACTGTGATAGACTGAGGATTGGTAGGATGGTCAGTTTTACAAGGGTATGTTTGGCAGTATGTTGCAAAATAGGAAGCCAATTCTATATTTAACTTTGGATTGGAGATGTTTGATGTGAGTCTGGAAGGAGAGTTTACAGTCTAACCAGACACCTAGGTATTTGTAGTTGTCCACATATTCTAAGTCAGAGCCTTCCAGAGTAGTGATGTTGGACAGGCGGGCAGGTGTAGGCAGTGATCGGTTGAAAAGCATGCATTTAGTTTTACTTGTATTTAAGAGCAATTGGAGTCCACGGAAGGAGTATTGTATGGCATTGAATCTCGCCTGGAGGGTTGTTAACACAGTGTCCAAATAAGGGCCAGAAGTATACAGAATGGTGTCGTCTGCGTAGAGGTGGATCAGAGACTCACCAGCAGCAAGAGCGACATCATTGATGTATACAGAGAAGAGAGTCAGTCCAAGAATATAACCCTGTGGCACCCCCATAGAGACTGCCAGAGGCCCGGACAACAGACTCTCTGATTTGACACACTGAACTCTATCAGAGAAGTAGTTGGTGAACCAGGCGAGGCAATAATTTGAGAAACAAAGGCTGTCGAGTCTGCCGATGAGGATGTGGTGATTGACAGAGTCGAAAGCCTTGGCCAGGTCAATGAATCGATGGTGGTTAAGATTTCGTTTAGGACCTTGAGCGTGACTGAGGTGCACCCATGACCAGCTCTGAAACCAGATTGCATAGTGGAGAAGGTATGGTGGGATTCGAAATGGTCGGTAATCTGTTTGTTGACTTGGCTTTCGAAGACCTTAGAAAGGCAGGGTATGATAGATATAGGCCTGTAGCAGTTTGGGTCAAGAGTGTCCCCCCTTTGAAGAAGGGGATGACCGCAGCTACTTTCCAATCGTTGGGAGAGGTTGAACAGGCTAGTAATAGGGGTGGCAACAATTTTGTCAGATAATTTTAGAGTCCAGATTGTCTAGCCCGGCTGATTTGTAGGGGTCTAGATTTTGCAGCTCCTTCAGAACATCAGCTGACTGGATTTGGGAGAGGGAGAAATGGGGAAGGCTTGGGCGAGTTGCTGTGGGGGGTGCAGTGCTGTTGACCGGGGTATGGTGAGCCAGGTGGAGTTACAGTTATAGTTACAGTTATAGTTACAGTAGGCTAACCTCAAAATGTAGTCGTGGATGTGTTACTCATTTTAAGGTTCAATAAATATGGTTACATTTGTTGTAAGCAAGCCTTAACTTAAGGCTACGTACTGTATAATAAAGGTATAACGTTTCACATGAACCCCTGGCTTTATTTTACTCTTGAATTTTATTTTTTAGCTTAGTTGGAGAATAAACCAACACAATTCAATATCCAGTTTGTCTACAAGTTAATAATTGATGTGTTGGATTCACGTCTCTTCCTCAACCAAAAATCTCAGTTAAAGAACAGGACTAAAGAGGGCATCCCGAGTGGCGCAGTGGTCTACGGCAGTGGTGCATAGCAATGCTAGCTGTGCCACTAGAGATTCTGGGTTTGGGTCCAGGCTCTGTCGCAACCGGGAGACCCATGGGACGGCGCACAATTGGCACAGTGTCGTCCGGGTTAGGGGAGGGTTTGGTCGGCATGGATGTCCTTGTCCGATCGCGCACTAGCGACTCCTGTGGCAGGCCGGGCGCAGTGCACACTGACAGGTGTGCGGTTTTTCCTCTGACAAATTGGTGTGTTTGGCTTCTGGGTTAAGTGGGCATTGTGTCAAGAAGCAGTGTGGCTTGTTTGGGTTGTGTTTCAGAGGACGCATGGCTCTCGACCTTCACCACTCCCGAGTCCGTATGGGAGTTACAGCGATGAGACAAGACTGTAGCTATCAATTGGGGAGAAAAAGGGGTATAAAATAAATAAAATTAAATCAAAGAATAGGACTAAATTTAATCTAATAAAACCTTGAATGCACTTTAAAACAAGTTTTATTAGGTTTAGTCCTATTCTTTAAGGTAGATTTTTGAAATATGAATTATTAGGAATGATTTTGAATTTATGAATTATTCATTTTAATAAGATGAATTTGGAAATCAAACAAAGCTTGAAAACCTAGGTCTATACGTATCGACTATTTTTAGTTGAACCCTGGGTTGAATTGAAACAATAGCTGTTAATGACTTTGCAAATACTATATAGGCCGAAGGTGTCATGCCTCCCCCCGTTCCCCCTCTCTGGCGCCCGAGGACGCCAGGTGGCCCATGATTACTTCAAAAGCAACAGTGAATATATTTAGTTAGTAAGAGATCTCTCAATAATCATTCTCATGACAGCACATTGGTAGTAGTCAGTGACAAATAGCAAAGATAAGCAGGGCTCGGATTGGTTAAAACCCTTGATGGGAATCAAAATGATTAGCTGTACATGGCATAACTCTCCGGTAGGAGGTGCTGCCCAGCCTATATATATTTTTTCTGATAGTGGATATAACGTTGAAGATCTGACATTGTTTCAAAGGTACAAATTCAAAATATTTTATACAAGGTTTGTTTGTCTATGTTGAAAATTGGTTACAATGATGACATAATCATGCGATTGAAATGTCACCCTAGATTCCACGTCAAAATATATTTAGAAATTGCGTTGAAACAAGTTTGTGCCCAGCTTGTCTGTACTTTTCTTCACCAGGAGCACTTGGGAAACGAAAGTTTAGGATTAAACTCCACTCAACTGAAGGGTCATGGTTGGGGTCATATATTAAGAGTTTGTCTTCATGATTCCTTTCTTTGTTATGATAAAGTAAAAATAAAGAGATGACATTTTTTGTTGTTGAAAATTATTCATATTTTCTCAGCCACTCACACCAGTCTTCGTTTTCGTCTTTGAAGTCACTGAACAAGAAAATAAGAAGGAGCAAAAGTATGTCCTCTCTTATGTTGAATTTCTTTTATGTTTTAATCTCAATGACAAAGGACTATCTTAACGTAGCTTGCCCAGTGAAAATCTCACTTTAAAAGTTAATATTCAGTTAACTCATACCCCAATAATTATATTTGTGGCAAAAGCATTAAAAAAACTACAAAAGAAAAACAGTTTCAGAAATACCTGCTATTTCCTAATATAACGTGATCTCATCTCCCTGAGGAGGATGAGCTGGCCAATCAGCACTCGACTTGCATTAAACATTTCTGTTGTTGGCGTACGCCGACACCATTCCAACAAAGAAAAGCTGCTTTTTAACATAATTTATTTGTATTTTTATGGAATGACACTGAGAATAGAAAGACACTGCTGTCCAAGCAAAGCAATACCAAGTTCACCCAATTATCAAAATGCAAAGAAATTGCTTCGAAAAAACATCAATAACTAACATGGATGGATAAATCTGTGGCACACTTTCCAACATGTTCTTTCACCTACACATATTGATCAGTTGTCCATCACCTCTCTCTCTCTCCCTCTCTCTCTCTCTCTCTCTCTCTCTCTCTCTCTCTCTCTCTCTCTCTCTCTCTCTCTCTCTGTCATTAGTAATCTGTTATAAAATGATAACACACACCCATCTAGGGTTACCACAACCCTCCTCCAAATGATCATTGGTAAAATAAACTGTTTTAATGGGGAGGTGTAGTTTGGGAACATGAGCAGGTATTTGGCACAGAAAGTGGCTGGGAGGGGTGCCGGGCCTTTGTTTATCCTGGTGACTGACACTTGCATAACATTCGGTGGGCTTCTGCTGTGTGTCCCCTCACTATGAAAGCCACCTACTGGCAGAACTTCTGGTCTACTCTAAATAAGCAGCCCAGACTCACCCCCCCCCCCCTCCCCATATCTATACCTAGCCAGTCTCTCTCTGTGCAGACTCACTGAGCTGTGTGGTAAATGAGAAGGGATGTCCTCCTGGCAAAGACACACCGCACTGTGTTACTGCACCCCAAGGAACACCTAGGGGAACACCTAGGGGAACACCTAGGGGCACTGGATTGTACTGTTGCTAATACCCTGCTACTAACACTGGTATGATGTTACAGTATGATAATTATCTGCATGGCATTTGGTGCTGTGTGTATTGGCACTGCCTGAATAACCTAAAGTAGTACATTTTGGACCAGGTTTGAAAGTACTCCTCCACTCACGTATTGCCTTTACGGTTCACCTTATCCCTCTTTGGCATCTTCCCTAGTCAAAGATCAAGCTAACAGATCTGGGTACAAAGCTAACACAGCCACTAAATGAATGGAGAGATAAAAACCCAGCCATATGTTGAATGTATAAAACGTATGTGTGTCGCCGAGCTATCACTGCCCTTGGTATGAATGGAGATAGATTGAATTAGTTTAATATGAAATACTGTACTGTACCTGACTGTGTAACAGCCAACCACTGGAACATCCTATATCCTTCACCCTGGTTACCCCCAAATCTAATTTTCCAACATAGTATAGAAATGAACTCAGTTCTGGGTTTTGTGGGGTACTTGTTGAATATTACGGGACAGCGGTGGGTACTTCTCTACAGGCTATGGGTCGACCGTGGGAGGTATAAACTAACCTAAACCATGTGCAATTCCCTCCCAATTTAATGTAAAAGCAAGTTGCCTTTTTGTTGTAGCTCCTCCACTGTAAACCATACATGAACTGCTCGGGTTTCAAGCCACACAGGGGGGTTGGTACGCCCAGACACATTTCATGCAGTATATAATCATCCCGGCTTCAGGCCTGGTTATGGATTAGTCATCACAGAAAAAGGCATTAAGGGCAAAAAGCTGCGGCCTTGAAAACCGCATGGAACTTTTCCCCCGTAATAACGACGGTATTAAGACGCAGATGATAACAAGAGACAACCGCGTGGCGCGATAAGGGTAGCGACTTGGTCACGTGGACACGCGTGAGTTCGGGCACCGTCGGTTGCACCCTTATTTGTAGAGAAGATATATGGAACACGTATAGGGCTTGGGTTTTGCTTCGTGTTGAATAGAAACAGGTCCATAATATTGCTGGCTCTGCGTGCTGGTCCGTTGGTGTTGACAGACGAGAGCACTGCATTTCCCAAGCTTCCCAGCACCCATAGACTAAACCAGATTCCTCCAACCACTCTTGAGGCTAGGAACCATGCCCCAGGTACTGAAAAACGCAGCAACAAATAGGTTGACGGAATAAAACCGCAAAAAAAACCAGGAAAGAGGTGGGTTGCGTATGTCTTGAGTAAAGATAAACGTGTTCGATAGCTATCCCGCTGACAGCGAAATCACATTAGAATTACGCTGATTCGTTTAGCAGATGCCCTCATCCCAAGAGAATTTCACAGACAGATGCTGGGTATACGATAACACCTCGGATACAACTTCAATGGAGACCTTTCATCAAGAACGTCCAAGCGTCAGCAGAAAGATGCCGCACTGCTGCAGAAATGTGCAGAGGACAGAAAGATGATAACCCAAACAATTCCTCCAGAGGCAAAAAAAAAAAACAGAAACAGCCGCGAGGGCGTCTGTGAACCCACTCTTGGCTTCCGAATCTGGGATATCTGTTTATCCCTAATGAAATACTGGGCCTGGATGTGCACCTATCAGGAGGGTTTGTTGTTTTCCTTTTCTCTCCCAAACGTCTGATACAATTTGAAACCAAATGAGAAGCAGATGTTTTGAGAGAGAGAGGGAGCAGGAAGAGAGGAGACAGAACCCTCAGACGGAATCCGCAGGCAGGAGAATTCAAACCAGTTCCTGGTGTGAAAACATGTAACATAAGACCCCTTTTAGACAGAGACGTAAGGAGCTCTCTCTCTCCCTTGCTCTCACACCCACAATTACACCCATTTGTCTGATGTGTCTTCAGTCTGTTAAAAATGCTGGACTTGAATGGATTCCAGCCATTAGTAGGAGCCATCTGATTTATGCATTTAATCTGCTCTTCTTTCTGACTCTCGTGGCTGTCGGTAGTTGCTGGGTCTCTGATGGAGACCTGGAGTGCGTCCCACACGGCACCCTAAGCCCTACGCAGTGCACTAACTTTTTGACCACAGCCTTGGTCCAAAGTAGTGCACTATATAGAAAATGGAGTTCCATTTCAGATGCACCTCTGTGTTCCAGGACGAAGTATAGAATGTAATGTGTAAAATAAACGAGGTGACATACATAGCATGACTCATAAACCTGTCTGAGTTTGTTTGTTTACCATATTTAACATAGTAAGGGGAATGCTTTTTTCAATGGTTTGTGACATGCGCTACATTCCAGAGGTGAAAGGTGAAACAATAGTATGCAATAGTATGCAATTTTACCACTGCACTCCTCTCATCCTGTGTCTCACATTGTCTATTGTAAGCAAAGGCTATAACTCGCACTGTGCAGATGAATACTGTCAGAGGTCACGGCAGAATTGAACGATTAAAGGAGGAACAATGTTGCCAATGCATTTTACTAAGTGTATTTGATTTATTTATGCGAGAGAGCATTTAAGGATCCAACTTTGTTCATCAATCTTTTCTCTCTTTTGCTCTGAGGGGCGGTAAATTGTTTCCTGGGCCGTATCTTTCAATACTCGGCTGCTGTTCTTTTCTATCCACTGGGCAAAGACTGGAGGGCTGGCGAATGGCCAGGAGACACATTTGCTCTTAACACCTCCATGTTTTACTGCAGAAGCTATTGTGTTTGTTTGTTGTGCTCGCGTGTGTCTGCATGTCTTATGTATAAGTGTGTGTTTTTGTCTTAATACCCCCTCTCCCCTCCTCTAGTCACTGGAGTACCAAGCGTTGACTACCGGCGGTACATGATGACTCCACTGAGGGTCCATTCCTCTTGGTTTTCCACCTTCCATTGTGATTCAGAGATGCTGAACGCAAACTGTGGAGGTGTGAAGTGACATTACCACTGCCCACCTCGTTTCTTTTGAATGAATGAAGTGGATCGGTTATACACACAGCTGGATCTATCATTAGACAGCATTTAAAACCTGACTTCTTTCTCTCCACTTTGTTTTCACAGAGCCTCAGAGCGTGTAGAAACTGGACTTGCACCAAAGTTGTGCTGATAGCCAGTGGTTGTGATTCATAGTTTGACGGGGTTTTTTTTTGTGGAAGCAAACATACAGTAGGCTACAGTAGCTGGGTATATTTGCCTGGCACAGCTGTGGCAGATTCATTCACAGGTCGTAACATTTATTTACCTTTTAGTAACTTGATATCTTAGGGATGTTCTTACAGTTTTTTCCCCCCATGAGATACATATATGAAGCCGTTTTTATTTGGTTTAGTTATGATTGTTTTGTTTCTAGGATACGTATGCCCTGCCTATGGGCCTACTTAAGTCAACATTTCATTCGACAACTTGGCATTTTACGTGATTCTTCTGGAGTTGTTTTTCTCCCTGTTGCTTAGACATAGAGAGTTGGATTTCATTGTGTTTTTCAAAATATCTAAGTAAAGGTTAAGGGGAATTTTCTACACAAGTATCCTCTGATTTTGATGTATTACTGTGGTTTGGCATGGACTATAGACATTCAAGCCCAAAGGTACAGTGGACTCAATTCCCTCCTTAGATATTCTGGTAAATTAGGAGTATATTTATGTCTCGTAATATCATAAACAGAATCTTCATATCCTTTATTAAGCAGTCTTTTTTGGAACAGATCTCGCTGATGGAACAGATATGACAGGTTTAGATTGGGTTATTTAGTACCTGATCAGACATGCCCATTAATAAATCATTAAGAAAAAGTTCATAAAGACAATCATATATAAATCACCTGGAAGTGTGTGCAAGTGTGAGGTCTTGGCAGTCACATCTTTCAGGTTCAAATTTGGCTCCAATTTGTTTTCCATCATTTTGAAAAGGTGTGGTTTGTGCAATAAAATAGTGGTTATGGAGAAGGGTAATCTCAATGCTTCCAAAAAAGTGATACAATTTGTATTGCAGTTTTTGTACACTGCTTGTCTATCACATTTTCCTTAAAGGCAAATTACTATAAGAGAACTCCTTTACTGTGACCCATTAGATCTGCAAACAGCTGGATGGAAGAAGGGGGAAGCGGGGTGTCACGGATCCCTCTGGAACTTTCATTGCGCACACCTGGCCCCTATTCCCACTGATTGTACTTGTATATATGTGCCCTTTGTTCACCCTGGTGCTGCCGATTATTGTTACAATGTCCGTTGGTGCGTGTGAGTACCTGTGTACTGTGTGTTTTGGCTTTTGTGCCATTGTGGATTGGGCAGATGATTATGGGTCTCGTCCTGTGTGTTAATCATTTTATAGTACAATATTTACACATATATAAGGGAAGGGGCAATTGGGGAGCAAGTTTTTAAATTGTGCAGTATTAGCAATTGTAAATGTCTAATAGCAGCAGTTGTGATATGTGTGTAAGGTGTGTGTAGCATGGGTGTGGAGAGTCAGTGCAGGTGGTCCAGTTTCTAGTACAAGTGTCCAGCAGTCTGATGGCTTGTCGATACCAACAGGCTGAGAGACCGTTTCTATCAGACTTCAAGCTCCGATACCATCTGCCCCACGGTAAGATTGTGAACAGCTCGTGGCGGGGGTGTCCTCGGAAAGTAGATGTACTTGGCCGTCTTTACCACCCACTGGAGGGCCTTGCGGTTGTGGATGGAGCAATTCCCATACCAGGCCATGATGCAACCGGTCAGGTTTCAATGGTGCAGCAGTGGTGTTAAGACTTTTCTGTAATTCTGTCATTTCAACAGTAAAACACTATAGAATGCACAGTACAATATCAATGTATTATACAGCATTAATACTGTAGATCGCACTGCGTTATGGGTAAAACGAAGAAGAATACTTTTATTGACTGTACTTTGAAGCCTCCTGTAAAAATGACTCATACTCTAAATTGCTCGTAAATATTGTGCTGTGCGACCTCGAAAAACATCACCCAGATAATAATTGCTGTGATGATAATAGGCTTCGCTGTAATGCAGCCTCTGAGAGCCATAGAGAATAGACTGAGTGCAGATGTGTGACTGTTATGTTTTCGCCATTATTACAGCATGGCTTGTTTCCAGCCATTCAAAAGACATGACCGACATTACCGGCGCAACTTATTTCTCCGATTTCAAATTTGACACATATATACCACCTCGTGGGCCGTACTCACGAGCCGCTACAGCCAATGCAAATGAGCAGTGCACCAGTGTTGTATCGTGGCGGAGGTGCCTGTCGACCTAAGGCGGGCACCGGGCAGCTGTAACCTCTCACAGTGTCGCTGGGGGTAAATAGTAGTAACGTGGCACATTTACCTTTAGCTGTCATATGAACGAATCCCACAAGGTTGTGACATGTATAACCCATCAGTTTACAGACCAGGAATATCCGTATAGCCTCTCCCTGCTACCCATATGTTTAATTTATACATTGTTCCATAATGATACAGTATTAGCTACACCTGTTCACTTTACCAGTGGCATGCAAACATTTCGCGGCATAGAAAGAAAGGGAAATGGTGTGAGTTTGCTCAAATATTCTGCGATATTGTGCAGGCTACTGTAATGTTTTATTTGTTAGCTAGAGTTTGAAGTTGGTGTATCTAGCTGTCTTATTTGCGTTTGTTCAACGCCTCAATTGATTTCATAAACTATATTGGATATATGCTGTAGGTTTGAATCAACCCAAGCTGATAAACCCTGTAGATGGGACAAAGTGCATGGCAAGGTGGCCAAGAGAAAGCCATCTGTTCTCAACCTCTACATTGCCCCATTTTTCCAAGAGCTCGCTGAGTCTCTAGTGACGTAAGAACACAAAAATTTCACAAATTTCAATTAATCAAATGTATTTATAAATCCCTTTCTACACCAGCAGACGTAACAAACAGAAACCCAGCCTGAAACACCCAAAGAGAAAGCCATGTAAATGTTGAAGCACGGTGGCTAGGAAAAACTCCCTAGAAAGATAGGAACTTATAAAGAAACTTAGAGAAACCAGGCTCTGAGGGGTGGCCTGCCCTCTTCTGACTGTGCCAGGTGGACATTATAAGAGTACATGGCCAATTAAGGCCAGATCGTTCTACAAGATGTTCAAACGTTCATAGATGACCAACAATTCGAAACAGCAGATCCAAGATAAGTAGCACGTCCGGTGAACAGTTCGGGGTTCCATAACCTAGGCAGAACAGTAGAAACTGGATCAGCAGCATAAACAGGTGGACTGGGGACGGGGAAAGCCAGGAGTCGTCAGGTCAGGTAGTCCTGAGGCATTGTCCTAGGGCTCAGGTGCTCCGGGAGAAGAGAGAGCAAGAGCGAAATGGGAGAATTAGAGGGAGTCTACCAGGCAGGATATAACCCCACCCACTTTGCCAAAGCACAGCCCCCACACCACCAGAAGGATATCAACAGACCACCAACTTACTACCCTGAGACAAGGCCTGGGTCATGGTCCTAGGGCTCAGGTCCTCCGAGAGAGAGACAGAGAGAGAGAAGGAGAGAATTAGAGAACGCACACTTAGATTCACACAGGACACCGAATTGGACAGGAGAAGTACTCCAGATATAACAAACTGACCCCAGCCCCCCAACACATAAACTACTGCAGCATAAATACTGGAGGCTGAGACAGGAGGGGTCAGGAGACACTGTGGCCCCATCCGAGGACACCCCCGGACAGGGCCAAACAGGAAGGATATAACCCCACCCACTTTGCCAAAGCACAGCCCCCATACCATTAGAGGGATATCTTCAACCACCAACTTATCATCCTGAGACAAAGCTGAGTATAGCCCACAAAGATCTCCGCCATGGCACAACCCAAGGGGGGGGCGCCAACCCAGACAGGATGACCACAGCAGTGAATCAATCCACTCAAGTGACGCACCCCTTTCAGGGATGGCATGAGAGAGCCCCAGTAAGCCATCAAGTCCTCGGTGATGGGGATGCCGAGGAACTTTAAACCGTTGACTCTCTCCACAACTGCTGACATACCCCTGTTGCACCCTTGTTTTAAGAGAGTATGGAGGAGGTGTTGTTGACCATTTTTACAGCCTGTGGTCTGCCCGTCAGGAAGTCTGGATCCAGTTGCAGAGGGTGGTGTCCAGATCCAGGTATTTGAGCTTGGTGTCGAGCGTAAAGGGAACAATAATGTTGAATGCTAAACTGTAGTCAATGAACAACATTCTCACATAGGTGTTCCCCTTGTCCAGATGTGTTAGGGCCATGTGAATAGCGATGGAAATGGTATCTTCCGTGGATCTGTTAGCGCAGAAGGCAAATTAGAGTGGGTCAAGTGCCTTGCATTCTGACCCTGATGTGTGCCATGACCAGCCTCTCGTAATAGGCGATAGTCACTTCGGCAAGTCATTTGGGCATGTCACCTCAGTTTTCCTGGGCACTGGGACAATGGCAGTCTCCTTGAAGCAAGTGGGGACTACAGCCTGGGACAGGTTGAAGAAAATGTCGCCAGTTGGTCAGCGTACACTCTGAAGACACAGCCAGGGATGCCATCTGGGCCGGGGGCTTTGTGAGTATTTAGTCTTTTGAGAGATTTCCTCACGTCAGCTAAAGCACCTGGTCGTCCAGAACAGCGAGAGCCTTCCTGGATGGCTTGGTATTGTCTGCCTCGAAGCGAGCCTAGAATGTGTTAAACTCGTCTGGGAGGGAGGCTTCGGTGGGGACCACACAGCTGGATTTGCCTTTGTAGTCCGTGTTAGCCTGTAGTCCTTGCCACACGCGTCACAAGTCAGTGGTCGAACATTGATTCAAGTTTAAGTTTGTATTGTCTTTTTGAGTCCCTAAAGGATTTGCGGAGCTCGTACCTGCTTGCCTTGTACACGTCACGCACCACTAGTCATCTGGGTTTGTTCTGCAGACATTGAATGCTGAGGTTTGGGATCTGGTAACGATATCTCTCTTCATCCCGGGTTTTTTGTTGGGGTATGTCCAGATTGTTATTGTGGGTACAACATCATCAACACATTTCCTAATGAAGCCAGTGACTGACAATGTATATTTGTCAATGTTGATGGATGAGTCCTGGGTGGATTCATCTTTGAACATATTCCAATCAATATTCTCAAAAGCATTGAGCCTGCCTCCTTTATCCAGCGCCTCACTATTCTCTGTGTTGGTGGGCCTCGAGTTCCTGCTTGTAGGTGGGGAGTAGGAACAGAGACATGTGATCTGATTGGCTGAAATGGGGGCGGGAAATTGCTTTGTACGCTTAATGGATGTTTGTGTACACATGATCAAGCACGTTGTTTGTTTTTAACATGCTTGGTTGTAATCTGCAGTGACAATAAAGACTGCTTCCGGGTGAGAGGATTCTTGCTAGGTACAGGGTTGAAAGAAAAGGGACCCTGGGAAAGATTTTCAGGATTTCGATACAGCCCGTTGTGAAAAGCCCTTCCCGCACAGATCACTGACTCAGATAGTGCTGCTGTGTTACTCTGACAGTCTGCCTGCCTGCCCCTGTATGTGTTTGACAAGGGAATCATGCATAACACGTTTCATATGTTCTGCTTGAGATGGGCCCGAGATCTACCTCTCTGGGCATGCCTCATACCTTTCCTCTCATCTCTATGAGGGATCCAGACTAAGGGCTCAGGGCCAGGAGGGGGAAATCAGGCCTGACTCTAATGAAGGCTGGGGAAATACATTTGGACTGTGTGAATCTCTCTCCAGTTTGGAGACTTCAACAGTTTGTTTTACATAGCCACCCTCTAGTCTCCTCTGCTCTCGTCACTCTGAGCCCATTGGAGCCCAGGTCCAGATGCATATAATGCTGCTCTTCCTCCCAGGGGGAGTTCCTGTAGGGCATTTTTCCACTCACATATCTTCAGGTAATTGTTGCGTGCGGGCATATATGTGTCGAATCTGATCCTCCAGACATGAGTGTGAGTCTTTGGCACGGAATAGTGTTGCTAAGATAACTTCCTGACAGTTGATTGCAGTAGAGGGACGCTTTTCTATCCAAAGCGCATGCTTGTTACTTTGATTCAATTGTGGAAATATAAATAACAATGTTACAGATGTTTATGCAGACAACTTGTCAGGAAACCTGGCTTCGCCGGGCGAGTTACATGCCAGAGACTAGATGTGTGTGGACAACGACAAGGTGCCCGGCTTCCAGAAACACAGATCTCCTTTGAGAGGCTCTCACATCCTGGTTGAGAAGACTTCAGGGTGGATGGAAGGATGATAAGGAGACATGCAGCAAGGCAAGTCCCAAGACACCCTATATCACCTCTGCTCTGATCCCCCTACCCCCTCCTTACTGCCCTCTCCCGCTCCCTCACCCCTCTCTGATGGCCTGCCAACACAAACACAACCAGGCGTCATCTCTCTCATTACCATGTTGAGAGTGCACAACACGGCAGGGGTTTTGAACATTCTCAATTCCCAAAGACACAATTTCCATCCAGTTTCTGGAGCCAATCTACCTGTAGTCTCTGAGTAGCCAGTGAGTCAGGAATCAGGAGTGGGGGGGGGGACCACAGAAAAACAGGGTTAGCAATGGGGCGAGAGATTGATGCTAACACATGGTGTCAGTGGCCGAGGCGGAGGGGACAAAGAGGCGGTGTGTAGGAGCAGTTAGGAGCAGGAGAGGGCCCATTAACTGGCTGTAATGAGGAGGGGATATTGGTTTTGTAGGTGTAATTACCTCTGACTAACATGGAGTAAGGGCCCTGTGGCGCCTCCAATACAAATATGAAACATATAGATATGACTTTGTCCTTTATATGTGAGGTTTACCTGGGGGGGAAATGGTCGACATGGCTTTTGTGAGGAGGGGAAGGGCTGCGTGTGCGTGTGTGGGTTGTGCACAAATGTGTGTGTCCGTGCGTGCCTGCATTCGCGCATGTTTGCGTACGTGCATGCATGCATGCGCATGTGCCTTTGTGTGTGTTTGAGACAGAGAGAGAAACGCAGAAAGAGAAAGAGGGAGGGAGTGGGTGTGCACGTCTGGGATTGTGTTATCGGCTGACTTGTCCCGGCAGTTGAAATCGTAACTCTTATTACTCACAGTCGCTCTCTCCTTGAGACTCTGCAGGACACATCACTTTGAACCCTGTCCATCCAGCCGATCCAGAGCCCGGACATCTCCATCGTAATTTCACTGTAAGAACATCTGTTTGATTAACAGGCAAGGCTTTTTGGCCCTAACCAGCCACCATAAATCCCTGCCCCCACCCGTCATGACTAAAAGCAGGTAGGGGACAGCAAAACAGGGCCAGCGTGTGCCCTCTAAACTCTGGAACATGGGGTGACGGTCACGCTGCCAAGCTCTGTGACGTCACAGCTGGCAGCCGGGTGCGTTCCATAAGCTGCCACTGATGTCATTCCTATGCTGGGTTACTCTATCTATGACACATGGTTCCTGTATCAGGACTTAAGACTTGGCTTCTCTACATCTCCTCTAGCAGCGGCAAAGATGTTGTGGTCCCTGTTGTCCCGTAGCCAAGCAAGCCTGGGTTGGGTGGATGGTGGACTGACTGCTAACAGGGCCAGGGAGGGAGGGATGAAGGGATGGAGAACGTTGTATCCCCCCCCCCCCGCCCTCTCTTCTGATCCTTTTTATTACTCTGTCGTCCCTGTTATTGTCATCATGTCATCATTCAGTTGAATATCATGCTGTGGATTTTGTGTGAATATTTGTGGGGGATAGCTTGTAGTCGTGCAGACAGACATGGAAGCATAAAGATCCATCTTAAATAATACAAATATCCAGCCACTACGTACGGTAGTTGAATGATTGACGAATCGGACCATAACGGTGTCTTTCACCGACGAGAGAGAGAGAGAGAGAGAGAGAGAGAGAGAGAGAGAGAGAGAGAGAGAGAGAGAGAGAGAGAGAGAGAGAGAGAGAGAGAGAGAGAGAGAGAGAGAGAGAGAGAGAGAGAGAGAGAGAGAGAGAGAGAGAGAGAGAGAGAGAGAGAGAGAGAGAGAGAGAGAGAGAGAGAGAGAGAGAGAGAGAGAGAGAGAGAGAGAGAGAGAGAGAGAGAGAGAGAGAGAGAGAGAGAGAGAGAGAGAGAGAGAGAGAGAGAGAGAGAGAGAGAGAGAGAGAGAGAGAGAGAGAGAGAGAGAGTACTGAGAGAGAGAGAGAGAGAGAAGAGAGAGAGAGAGAGAGAGAGTCTGTTGAGTATTAACAGTGTCAGAAGATACAGAAGAGGCAGGCTCTTTGGACATAGTACTGGGCGAGAGATAAATCAGTCCCGTCTGTTGAGTATTAACAGTGTCAGAAGATACAGAACTCAGACTGCAGAGCCTGGGTCTTGTAATATCATTTAAGGGAGTTTAGAAAATGAGTTTTGAGTATATCTCCACTTAAGTATCATAGCCAACAACATACTTTCACCCGCAGTATAGGAGTTGACCCTTGATTTATTTGTTTGCGCTCTCTATGCACACTCACAGGAGTCTACACGCTCACACACAGTGATACTCCCAACACACACACATTCAAATGTGTGATACTTTTGTATATTTTTGATACTGAATGTTATCAGATCCTCAATCAACATGTAATATTAAATAAAAGGGGGCCTGAGTTTACAAATAACAAACAAAATAGATACTTATTTCATTTATTTAATGAACAAAGTTATGCAACTCCCAATTCCCCCTGTGTGAAAAAAGTAATTGCTTACCCTTTACACTCAATAACTGGTTGTGCCACCTTTAGCTGCAACGACTCCCACCAAACACTTCCTGTAGTTGTTGATCAGTCCACCTTTAGCTGCAATGACTCCCACCAAACACTTCCTGTAGTAGTTGATCAGTCCACCTTTAGCTGCAACGACTCCCACCAAACACTTCCTGTAGTTGTTGATCAGTCCACCTTTAGCTGCAATGACTCCCACCAAACACTTCCTGTAGTAGTTGATCAGTCCACCTTTAGCTGCAACGACTCCCACCAAACACTTCCTGTAGTTGTTGATCAGTCCACCTTTAGCTGCAACGACTCCCACCAAACACTTCCTGTAGTAGTTGATCAGTCCACCTTTAGTTGCAATGACTCCCACCAAACACTTCCTGTAGTTGTTGATCAGTCCACCTTTAGCTGCAATGACTCCCACCAAACACTTCCTGTAGTAGTTGATCAGTCCACCTTTAGCTGCAACGACTCCCACCAAACACTTCCTGTAGTTGTTGATCAGTCTCTCGTCGCTGTGGAGGGATTTTGGCCCACTCTTCCATGCAGTAGTGCTTTGACTCAGTGACATTTGTGTGTTTTCAAGCATGAACTACTCGTTTCAGGTCCTGCCACAACATCTCAATTGGGATTAGCTCTGGACTGTGACGAGGCCATTAGATAAACTTCAAATGTGTTGGCTTTTAGCCATTTTCATGTGAGTTTTGGATCACTGTCTTGCTGCATGACCCAGCTTTGCTTCAGCTTCAACTCACAAACGGATGGCCTGACACTCTCCTGTAGATTTGTCTGACACAGAGCAGAATTCATGGTTCCTTCTATTAAGGCAAGTCATCCAGGTCCTGAGGCAGCAAAGCATCCCCAAACCATCACACTACCACCACCATGCTTAACCGTTGGTATAAGTTTCTTACCGGGGAATGCAGTGTTTATTTTTCGCCAGGCAAAATGGGACAGATGTCATCCAAAAAGTTATACTTGGGACTCATCGGCCCATATAACATTCTTCCAAGAGTCTCAATGATCATCCAGCTGCTTCCAGGTGCTTTTTTGGCCAACGTGAGTCAACTTTTTGAGCCCTTTTAGAGCTAGCGTTGTGACACAGAAAACAAGCGTCTGTAAAATTGGGTTAAGTTGGCCTGCAGACGGCAAGCGATCGCACCGTAGATTAGCAGCCAATGTGAGTTACCTGATCTGTGGCATAATGTACACCTGCCAAATAAAACCCTTTATGAAACTAAACAATATTTCAGAGTCACTATGAGATATATAAATCAACGGATCACCAGGCCTGAGGGTCTGAGGATCTACCTTGGTCTGCCGTCTACAAGTAAAAGCCATTTCTATGGGGACTGAAGAGGACGAAGGGCTCCGAGTGTTATTGTTAACTATAATGGATTTCTACCTAGGATTAGACGTGTGGTTAAGGTTACAGTTTCATACGTTTTCTACCTCCCCAGTCTTTCACGAACATTTTAACAAGAAGGCACCAAACATGAACTTTATCCAGCGTGAACGTAAATATTCCTGAATTTCATTATAGCTGAGCACTTTCTAAGTACCTTTCCTTTCGAATGTTCTTTTGTGTCAAGAGGTTTGTGTATGTGTGCACCAGACAGGGAGACGGAGTAGCTTTTGGAAATTAAAAAGGGAAGTTGGCTAATTTGTTATTACATTGTAGGTCTATGAGTGGGAGAATCACATGAAGTGGTCTACTCCATGTGCCTGTACAAAATGTGATACATTGAGCTATGACTTCCAGATTCTTTCTCCCTTATGTCTGCTCATTAAGAGATACAAAGAGATTATACAGTTACAAAAAGAAGAGACGCAACACAAAGAGATCGTACAGATACAAAAAGAAGAGGTACAAAGAGATTATCCTGGCTATCACGTTGTACAGGTCAACGTCTCAAATATTTGACTTTGAACTTTCCGCCCTCGGTATAGTAATGTGAGTCACTTGAGCAAAGACTTACCATTTCAAATGTGTGTTGGTCAGTACGTCTGTCTTTCACCATGTGTTGTGTCTCTGAACCTCTTAAAACACTCAAACACGGTTGAAACACCTGAAGCGATGATACTAAACCCCCTGCTTGTGAAACTCTAGTTCAAGGTGGTCAAGCTCGTTTGCTGCGAACAGAGAGGGGTTTTGACAGGGCCAGGGGTGATACCACTCACCCATGCCTCTGCTTTATAACAGGGCAATGGGCGAGGTCTGCAATGAGGTCCACCTTGTCCATACAGGGTTGTGAAGGGACAGATGTGAATGTGGATGACGGGTCATGTCAACTGGCGCATTGCTCGGAGAGACGCTATACCCGAAAAGCACATGGATATGCGTTTAAATTCACCTAATGTTAATAGTCAAGGCCCCAAGCTAAGTGGTTGTTTGGTTCCTGCAAAGAGCGGTTGGCTGACCCTCTGTTTCCTAGGCTACCATGTTTACATAACCGTCATATTTATTCATATATGTGCAATCACTAGGACAAATATCAGCGACCACAAAACTGCCCACTAGGCACTGCAACAGTAGAAGGAATCAATCATATGTGTTCACATTTGCCCGGTGTGTCGTATGGAATGTTTTGGGCCCTTTTGAATTATGGATTGTTATGGTCTTGTGTGATTGTTTTGGTAACTAGCATGATATTATGCAAAGCATGCTCCATGGAATATGGCCATGCCATTTTGCTTGTGCGTTCACATTAGCAGTGAGACACCGTCAGACACACACAAATGTGGGTATTTCTGTTAAAGATTGCAGATACAGCTTAATGTAAAAACCAGCTATTATGATTTTAAAAATGTGTCTTTGGAGAGGGCATGAACTAAGTTGAATTAATGGCCGTGTTTTGTTTCATGTAAATGATTGCGAGGTTCTGTCGCACTCCCTCCCTCTCTCTCACTCGCACATGCACACAGACACACACGCACACAGACACACACGCACATTCACATTATTGCTTTATAAATGGGGCCAATCTCTGGGCAATCATTAGGCAGCGGTGAGAGAAAATAAACCGCCTGGGGATACCCTGGAGGAGCAGATATTATTATTGCTATTAATAATACTGTGTGTGTGTGTGTGTGTGTGTGTGTGTGTGTGTGTGTGTGTGTGTGTGTGTGTGTGTGTGTGTGTGTGTGTGTGTGTGTGTGTGTGTGTGTGTGTGTGTGTGTGTGTGTGTGTGTGTGTGTGTGTGTGTGTGTGTGTGTGTGTGTGTGTGTGTGCGTGCGCGTTTCAACCAGGGGTAGCTAACAGCAGCGTGCACTTTGAAAAAAGTCATATTCTTCACCTCCGTTTGGAAACGGTTAAGAGGAGGGTGGCAAAATGTTTCCCACATGTCTGAATGTTATGGTACTGCTCATTACCCTTAAAGGGTTTCTCAAAGTGACCTGATTAATTGGGCTTGTCCTCTAAGCCCTGGAAACGCAGGCGGTGGAGACCGTTCGTCCAATTATTATAATCCTACCCTGTTTATTTACACTGCCCTACCAGCCATATGGAGTAGGATGACTCTGGATGGACAGGGGAGAGAGAGGACGGACAGGGAGATGAGTGTGTATGTGTGGTGTGTGTGTGTGTGTGTGTGTGTGTGTGTGTGTGTGTGTGTGTGTGTGTGTGTGTCAATGCGCGTGCGGAGGGTAGAGTGGGTAGAGGGAGGTTAGCCTACACAAATAACAACCATGAGTAACATACACTAACATGATGGAAAGTTAGACACTGAGGTAGGATGGTACTAGCTCTTCCAACTATGGCAGTGATTGCTGAGAGATGTTATGTGGTTTGTAAAGGCTATGGGATTAGCAGTGACTAAGGGTAAAACATATACTAACTGGTTGCATCACTGCCTGGTACAGCAATTGCTCGGCCTCCGACCGCAAGGCACTACAGAGGCTAGTGCATATGGCCAAGGACATCACTGGGGCAAAGCTGCCTGCCATACAGGACCTCTACACCAGGCGGTGTCAGAGAAAGGCCCTAAAAATTGTCAAAGACCCCAGCCACCCCAGTCATAGACTGTTCTCTCTACTACAGCATGGCAAGCGGTACGGGAGTGCCAAGTCGAGGACAAAAAGGCTTCTCAACAGTTTTTACCCCAAAGCCATAAGACTCCTGAACAGGTCATGTAACCCAGACTATTTGCATTGTGTGCCCCTCTTTTACGCTACTGCTACTCTCTGTTCATCATATATGCATAGTCACTTTAACCATGTCTACATGTACATACAACCTCAATCAGCCCGACTAACCGGTGTCTGTATGTAGCCTCGCCACTTTTATACCCTCGCTACTGTATATAGCCTGTCTTTTTACTGTTGTTTTATTTCTTTACTTACCTATTGTTCACCTAATACCTTTTTTGCACTATTTGTGAGAGCCTGTAAGGAAGCATTTCACTGTAAGGTGAAATACCTGTTGTATACCTGTTGTATTTCGCCGCACGTGACAAATAAACTTTGTTTTGATTTATACAGTACTCGTATTGTAAGGTGAGATGCTCCGGGCTGTCTCCAGTGATCCCTGAGCGGTGTTGTGTGGTTTATTGAACCTCACACACTTTAACAATCAGAGATTGTGTTGATTTGAGTGTGTTGGATCAGGTTAGATCAGGCACACAGAATCTCACAACACACCCAGCGTCTGAAATCAGGGACTGGTGGGCGGCCAAGGTGTCTCCCCGGTTCCAGCATGGAGACGCCATCAGGAGCATGGAGACGCCATCACAGTGTGTGTGTAAATGGCTGCTGGCTGAGGCTATGACTTAGTAATGGCTCTCACTTTGTAAGTCATTGCGTCGCAGCAAGAAGACGAAATGAGCGAAAAACTTTAGGAATAGTGCCTGGTTCTGATGGGAATAGTGTTATTGTATGGTGCTGCTCATTTGAAGACACTATCAGACATTTCAAAGCTGGGGTCTTAGGTCATTTTATTTGTATTATTTCTGCCTTTGGGTCCAGTCCTCTTTATTCATAAAACGAGCAGCATGTTAACGTTAGTCCAGCCACTGATTACTGAAACTCATATTTGCCCAGAAATATTTTCTATTTTTCCCTGCCTAATGAACTATTTATGCATTCAATATTTATACTGTATCTGAAAGAACACTAAAGCCACCTGTTTGTATCATTTTTAAGGGTTTAAAATGTCAGACTCAATGAGTTCCACCATTATCTAAGCGGGGGGAGATTAAATTGGGCCTTATAACAGTCAGCTCCACTCTGACCATGACTTGGCGGTAGAGTGCCTGGCCCCTCAGCTCCTTCCCTTGTCTAGACGTAGCTAGATGGCCAGGCAAAAAGCACAGTCTCTGGGTTTCTGGTTAGCTTTGTGAGGCCAGAGACAACGCCAAATGGGATCCCTGTGGATCCCCCACCGCTGAGGGTGAAATGGCGTTCTGGACGAGGAGGCCCCATAAAGGCCGACAGAAATGCAGCGTCATACGCCTGGTGGTTGATCCTGGGCGGCCGTGTCCCTCTTATGTTCTTTAATGTTAAAGCCCTGTTTGTGATTAATGGCTGAGGGGGGTGGGCTGGACTCTCTGTAGCCTAGCAGGTTATGGAACAGTTCCTTTCACTCGGCTCTGTAGATTGAGCTGTAGTACGGGCTGACATGGGCCCTTGCTTGTCGTGGGAGTTGCTGTTCTCTGTATGAGCCGTGTTGGAGAGGTGGAGGTTCATTTGAAGGAAGTGTTATTTGGTCTGACACTCACTGACTTCTCCCCTGGTCTCAGGCGGAGTTAGGGTAAGTTCCATTTCTACTTAGTCAATACAGGAAGTAAAATAAGAATTGAAAAGTCCCCCCCCCCCAAAAAAAGAAAATGCTAATTGTAATGCATCTTCTAAATTGAAATGGAATTGAGCCCAGCCTTGGCCACTGCTCCCAACCTCTGTCTGTCTGTCTGTCTGTCTGTCTGTCTGTCTGTCTGTCTGTCTGTCTGTCTGTCTGTCTGTCTGTCTGTCTGTCTCAACTGACCTCCTGCAAGATCCTTCCACACCTTAGTTTAATATAAAAGGATCAACACTGCTATGATGTTATTGGCCAAACACAATTCTGTTGTGCACAGCATGCAGCTACCCAAGTATTACACGTGTGGCCACTGTGTACATTGTTACAATCCGGCCAATACTAAAGTTTTTACCACCTAAGAACAGGTATAGAATACAAAATGAAAAGCTTCATGTCATATACATGCTCAAATGCATCTGCGGGGCTTCTTATAACCGGTCAAACTGAACGAGCATTGAAACTGTCACACAACACAATGCTACAGATGTCTCAAGTCTTGAGGGAGCATGCAATTGGCATGCTGGCAACAGGAATGGCCACCAGAGTTGTTGGCAGAGAGATGTTTATATTCATGGATGAATCCCGGTTTCAACTGTACCGGGCAGAGGCCAGGCAACTTTGCACAGCCATTTTAGAGGAGTGGGACATTCCACAGGCCACAATCAACAGCCTGATCAACTCTATGCGAAGGAGATGTGTCATGCTGCATGAGGCAAATGGTGGTCACACCATTCAATATTTATATATTCAACTTCAATGTAGTGGATATCGCATTCAACCTATAATTTCGAATTTATTGAAGATTCAAATCAATTAAAACATACCATTTTTAAGTTGAATATTCAATTAAATTTACATTGAATTTCAAAACTGAATGCAACATTCATTCAATTTAGTTTTAAATCATGAAATGCAAGTTCAATTTATGAATTCAATGGTCACATTTTTGCATTCAAATTCAACATCCTAATGCCAATTTAAAATGATGGAATTGAAATCATTTCTGATGGCACTGAAATCTCTCCGTAGAACATATGTTTTAGCCTATTTCTCTGTTTTGTATTTCTCTTTATCTGCTTGTAAACAAACTGACTGACCAATGGGAAAAAAATCACACAGCAATAAGTGAATGCACCAAACCCCCGTCTGCATATCTGGGTAGCCCCCAGTAACCAGGTCCCCGACCACACACACACGCACGCACGCACACACACACACTACCCCCACTGACCTCCGGGTTCACCTGCAGAAAAACAGGCCTGGCTTTCCTCTTTCACACCTTAAACATTGACAACAGCCAATAATAAGGATCTAATTGCCAACCTGTGTTGGTGTAGGCCAATTTGCACTCGCATTAATTGAAATAGTTCCCATCAACAGTTGGTATAGAAGTTTATGATGTTACTCAGTTGCTACTGGTTACCGGACCAATTAGTTAAAATAATGTTTTTGCTATTTTGTTTTTTTGTTAACCCTTCTGTTGTGTTAGCTTCATGTTAATTAATTCCGTGTTCCCGGTCCAAAATGACCACCCCATTATAGCTGATTAGAAATCCATAATAATCCATATTATCACCTAATGTTGTGTTTGATCTTTTTATCAACTTAAGTTCTGGTGAACATTACAAGTTTGGATTTCTATTTGCTATGTATGGCCTGTAGGCCTCATTGACCTGAGCTCATACAACTGATTTTTTTGTAAAAGAAAAGCATAATGTATGGATCATTTTGACTTAAACAAATACTCAGACGAGACATATTGTGCAATTTATCAAAGACTACTTAACTGTCAGTTTCCTGGCCTCTCTCCTCCTCACCAGTGTCATGATCAAAGATATGATTAAGAGACTCACATACAGTATATAGTTTGGTCAATTTGCTGCCACAGAATGAGTTGTGAGCAAGATCTCAAAGATGCTTTATATACCAGAGTTGCGAGAAAAGCTCTATGTATTATTGAAACAATGTTGCGATTGTTTGTGAGAATGCCAACAGGTGTGGTTCCCGTGGGGGAAAGATTGTATTGGGGAAAGGTTCCCGTGGGGGATGCCATGGAAGCCAAGAAGGGGAGTGAGGTGTGTGTGTGTGTGTGTGTGTGTGTGTGTGTGTGTGTGTGTGTGTGTGTGTGTGTGTGTGTGTGTGTGTGTGTGTGTGTGTGTGTGTGTGTGTGTGTGTGTGTGTGTGTGTGTGTGTGTGTGTGTGTGTGTGTGTGTGTGTGTGCTTCAACACACATGCATGTGGGGGTCTGGAAGAGGAAGTGTGTCCATCTGATGAATGAGCATGTGCCTGAACTCAATTTGATACACTGAATGTAGTCTCACCCGTTCATTTCTAATGACTGGTCATTGTTGACCGGGAACACCACAGGTGTACAAAAGTTAAACAAAATACCCAAAATTGTATGAAAATCATCAAAATGTATTTTGTGTGTTCAGATTCCCTGCGTGGACAAAGTCATGGAACCTTATGACAATCAGATTAAATGAACCTCATTTTTCAGAGAGAAAACTTGTAAATCGGTCCAATTCGACCGGAACACAACAGGAGGGTTAAGGCCCCAAATTTGGATTTTATTTGCCCTTTTCTATTTGGTTACTCTTGTTTCCGAGTTCTTAGAGCAGGGGTGTCAAACTAATTTCGCCCCGGGGGTTGCATTCGGTCTTCAATGAGGTCCGGAGTGCCGCACTGAAAATGGGTTTTATTTCCTCTGCATCAAAATGTGCAAAACATTTGACTCTTTCCATGGTTTTGGGAAATATCTATGGTCCCTGACTTAAAGCTGGACAAAGTCAAGAAACATATGAATGTCTATTATTATTTCTATACAGTATACGATTTGGGGTTAGTCATCTTAATGTACAGTACATAGAATTTGTCGTAGAGTGTAGCAATGTACCACACTCCCTTCTCAACACCTAGAGTATTTTATGCCCTATTGCTGTATGCGGAACCAGTCAAAAGTTTGGACAAGTTTTTCATGATTTTTACTATTTTCTACATTGTAGAATAATAGTGAAGACATCACGACTATGCAACAACACATATTGAATCATGTAGTAACCAAAAAAGTGTTAAACAAATCTAAATATATTTTAGATTTTAGATTCTTCAAAGTAGCCAAACTTTTCCCTGATGACAGCTTTGCACACTCTTGGAATTCTCTCAACAAGCTTCATGAGGTAGTCACCTGGAATACATTTCAATGAACAGGTGTGCCTTGTTAAAAGTTATTTCATGGAATTTCTTTCCTTCTGAATGCGTTTGAGCCAATCAGTTGTGTTGTGAGGTAGAGGTGGTATACATTTCAAGAACTTCTTCTTCAAGTGCAGTCGCAAAAACCATTAAGCGCTATAATGGAACTGTCTCTCAAGGGGACCGCCACAGGAAAGGAAGACCCAAGTTACCTCTGCTGCAAAGGATAAGTTCATTAGAGTTTCCAGCCTCAGAAATTGCAGCCAAAATAAATGCTTCACAGAGTTCAAGAAAGAGACAACATCAACTATTCAGAGGAGACTGTGTGAATCAGGCCTTCATGGTCGAATTGCTGCAAAGAAACCACTACTAAAGGACCTCTATAATAAGACAAGACTTGCTTGGGCCAAGAAACATGAGCAATGGACATTAGACCGGGGGTTTATTTAGAATTCAAGGCAAACTTAACCAGCATGGCTACCACAGCATTCTGCAGCGATACGACATCCCATCTGGTTTCCACTTAGTGGGACTATAATTTTTTTTCAACAGGACAATGACCTAACACACCTCCAGGCTGTGTAAGGGCTATTTGACCAAGAAGGAGATTGATGGAGTGTAGCATCAGATGACCTGGCCTCCACAATCATCCGACCTCAACCCAAATGAGATGGTTAGGGATGAGTTGGATCGTAGAGTGAAGGAAAGGCAGCCAACAAGTGCTCACCATGTGGGAACTCCTTCAAAACTGTTAGAAAAGCATTCCTCATTAAGCTGGTTGAGAGAATGCCAAGAGTGTGCAAGGCTGTCATCAAGGAAAAGTTTGGCTACTTTGAAGAATCTAAAATATATTTTGATTTGTTTAACACTTTTTTTGGTTACTACATGATTCCATATGTGTTATTTCATAGTTTTGATGTCTTCACTATTATTCCACAATTGGTGGAAAATGGTAATTTTTTTAATCAGGAAGTAAAAATACAGAAAAACCCTTGAATGAGTAGGTGTGTCTTAGACGGCTGCGCCACTCTGTGCCACCTGAGGAGATGTATGTGACCCCATTTGAGTCTACACTCATCTGAAGTTACACCATTCCCCTCCACAGTGGCCTCCAGGTTAAAACAGCCAACAGTCAAACATAATGCAATATGGAGAGTATAGTAAAGTGCCTAGGACCACTCACACACGTATTGTTTTAATGTGGACCTCAGGTTCACTGGCAGTTCATGGCCTGCTATCCACAGATCAAGTGTTAAATAAAGTGTTACAATCTCGCACTGGACCGACCGAGAGCTCTTTAATGGCTGGCCTTAGGGGAGGCCAATAAAATGGTGCTCCATTTTGCGCAATCATCAACTGTTTTAATCATGCATATTAGTCCTCCAATAACTTAAATGTCATCTAATCCACTAAAAACTCTGTGAAAGAAAGAACATTTCTCAAACATAATGTTCCCCCTGTGGGTTTAGGAGGGCGCCTGGACAAATTCAAACTTTACATGGCCCTTTACACACATACAAGAACAATATGAAGACCTACGGGGAGCTAGGAAAAGTGACAAATGACTAGCTTTGTAACTGAACAATTATTACAAACCATCAAATCACTAATCCTTAACAGATTTGTCTGGAGAAGTGTGCATGTGGGCATCCAGTCATGGAAGTGTCAATACTCTGATTAAACCTTTCTTTGCAAGATCTTTCTCCTCCCTCATTGGATTTGGACAACTCTTGTGCCTGTATGCTGGGTTGGACAATCTACCAGACGTCCTCCATCTCCTATCAATCCCTGCCATCACCATTCCAGGCCCAGAGCCCTCCAGCACATACAGAGCAGGTCCGGTCAACCGAAGGAGAAATCCATGAAGACGTTCTCTCCGGGAACACACAGCCACACGTCCCTTACCAAACATTCCAGCTTCCTCCATCTTCCCGGGAACGGCGCTCTCCATCTCGCCCCTGTGTTTTCCTACGGAAATAATAAAAAAAATGGACAGAGGCGTTCCAACAAAAGCCCTGGTCCAACCCCTGAGGAAATCTCTGAGATATTTCCCCCCTGACTGGGACTGGGGCTCTGGGCTTTGTTTTATGTGCTTGTAAGGCCTCAGCATTAGAGGAAGCGTTTGCCAGGGATATATATCTCGCTGTGCTGTGAGCTCAGGCCCTATGATGAACAGTCTGGGCAGCCATTGTTCAAACAAACACTGTTATTTTTCTGTTTCCTTTAGTGTTCTCTCGCTCTCACAACCCTGATCTGCGGTTGATTGGAAGAGTCCTCCCACTGTCACTTCCTGTTCTCCAAGGCAGAGGCGACCACACAGTCCACGGTATGCTGCTACGCCCAGGCAGGCAGACTCTCCACACAGACGGACGGGGCCTGATGAGCTCATACTCCTGGAGACTGGAGAACTTGAACATCTCCTTATAAACAGATAACTGTGCTCCTGGGGCCAGTGGTCCAGACTCCTACTGCATGCAATGCTGCATGGCCAGCTCTTATTATGATGTAGCTGGTTGGAACCAATTGGAACTATTGGCACCTTCACCTTTCTGCTGTTTTACCCATAGAAATAGAACCCCCATTCCCCATGCATTCTGTGCACAACTGTGTAGCCTATACTGTACAGCCAAGCGTAGTCATGATGTGATCGCAACACAAGCTGAACCCCATCAATACCACATTAACTTATTCTGTGGTCCCACGTTAACACACAAGCTCAATGTTCATCGCAATTGACCCATTAGGCCCTAGTGTTTTTACAAACCTTTGAATCCCAGCCAACTCGACTCTGCTGGGACCTTTGCTTGCAGGGTAGTCACGGTTACTGACAACCAGCAGTCTTAATTAAAAGCCTGGGCGTTAAAGTAAAGTCATGACCCTCCAGAGCTCCTCCAGAGCTAGCGATAAACACGCATGAGCAGCAATCCCCGCTACAATCCCCGCTACACCGCTCTGCCCACTGGGAAGCCCACGTCTTTTACTGGCCAGACCCAGGAAGTCTGATTGCAGCTAATAAAGCCTGCAGAGCAGTCATATCTCCTGGCCTGAGGCCTCTATGAGGCAGGGTGGAGGGAATGGAGGGTATAGAGATATAGAGGGGTGAAGCCTGACCCCCACCCCCCCGCAGAGAAATGATGGAAGATTTATAGAACCATTGAGTGTGAATCACAGGGAGGTCTTAAATATCAGTTATGCATACACACACACAGACAGACACAGATGATTTTGACTTTGTTGTCATTTATCCTCTCCAATCACATTGTCCCTTTCATTAAGGTCCTCTCATTCTCGACCTTTCCTCCGCTCTCTCTCTCTCTCTATCTCTCTGCCGCTCATCTCTCCCTTCTCTCCTGTAGTCAGAGTGAGTGAAGTAATAACCGGCCTGGCCGTGCCCTGCCGAGCCCCGAGCCCAGCATTGTCCTGAGACAGGAAATGAAAGTGAAATACGGAGGCAGGCCTCTCTCTCACACTTCTCCCTGGTCATAAAGCAGCACTAACCCCACTGTCATCTTTACAGCCCTACACGTTCTTTAAGGAGAGTTTTCAGCGTCGTCATATAAATCACTGCTCAAATGTTTTCAGGATTTCCCCTAGCAACGGGGAGGGAGAGAAGAAAGAAGGGAATATTAGAGATATGTGAAAGGTTGTGCGTAAGACAACGAGAAAGGGTTAAATGTGAGTTTGACCCGACCTGTGAGTGAGTATAACACCCAGGCGAGCTTGCTGCAAAGTCCTGGATGGCGTAATAGTGTGTGAGGTTTACTTTCAGTGAAGAGACAAGGAATCAGATGAGAGGTGCGTAGGTTCAACTGCTGGTTTTCATGCAGAGGATTGACTATCCAGAGAGGCAGAAAGGGAGGTAGCGAAACATTTACAGTACATAATACGCAATGCCAAAACGTATGCGTTGACAGCCCTATAGGACGAACACCTACAGTATCGAACTATCCTTCTGCTAAGAAATGACAAGTTGCTGTATGGAGGTATTGTTATTGTGATAGAAGTTTTACTGACTGACTCTTTATAGACAGAAATGGATCAACCCATTTGTGGGTCATTGATGCAATTGACCTATGATCACTTCCCTGATTTCATGTCAGAATAAAACTCCCAACAACGTTACCTCATATCCAACATCCGACACATCCGAGGTGCCTCCTGCTCTGTCTCAGGCTTGGCTGGGTTGTTTTACTGGCTCCTCTTGTGTTTCAGAGTCCCGCACGTGTGAACGTACGGAGAGAGTGGAGAGGATAAAAAAATAAGCATCATTCTGCTCCAGCATTGTCTCGTCGCTCCAACATTATAGAGAGATCTTGTTACAGTTCAACATTGCAGCATATGGTTGGTAAATGTACATCCGCTTGACGTTTGTGATGAAGGTATACAGAAAGTCACTTACTGGCTAGCCATAGGGGGGCAAAATAGATCAATTGTATGCCACAACACCAGTCTAATAAAGTAAGTGAACGGTAACAGAACTGTCAGTTGTGTACTTAATCGTGTTTACCTGGTGGAGTTTGGCTGTTGCCATGACAATCGCAAATAGGAGCTAGCTAACGACGTCCACGGTCCACTTCCTGATTAGAAAATGACCAGTAAGGTGACCTCATCTGTGCTCCAATCAAGAATCACAGAGAGAGAAATCTATATTTTTAAACTGGCAGTCACTCAAAGTCATCATGGCCAGACAGTACCCATATGAATCCCCCAGTGATTAGGGCAGTCATTGAGTTAGTCTGCTAGTCTACAGCATGGGCGTAGGTCATGGACAGCCCAATGACAAACAACCAATGAGACTGTCTTTATGAGACTATCTAAGTATCCTTGTTGCTTTCCTAGTCAGCTCTATGATGCTCTCTCTTTTTTGTCTTTTTGTTTGCACTCAACAAGTTGTTTAGTAAGGCCTCAAGTGAACTTTATTTTTGTGAGAAAAAACTATTGAGAGGATTGCTCGGGACAGGATTTCCGGCACAATCTTACACAATTATCTTACACAATGGGGAAATGAAATATTGACATGAGAAAAAAACGTCAAGTCCTTGAGAATTATGATATAGTAAGTAACGATGCATGCCTTGGATGAGGTCCCAACTCATTTGGGGGCGATTCATATAATTTCCTCTTGTGTCTTGGGCATTCACAACCATTAGTGATGGTGTAAAACGTTATGAAATGTTCTGAACAATGGAGGCTCCTCAGAGGAGGAATGGGAGGACCATCCTTCTCAGGGAATTTGATGAAAATAAAAACAGTGAAACATTAATAAAGCTATAATTTTTTGATATAACTATACTAAATATATTCACCTCACCAAATAATTGATTAAAACACACTGTTTTGCAATGAAGGTCTACAGTAACCTCAACAGTTCTCTGTAGGGTAGCACCATGGTGTAGCTGGAGGACAGCTAGTGCCCGTCCTCCTCTGAATACATTGACTTCAATACAAAACCTATGAGGCTCTTTATTCTCACCCCCTTCCATAGACTTAGACAGTAATTATGACAACTTCTGGAAGACGTCCTCCAACCTATCAGAGCTCTTGCAGCATGAACTTACATGTTGTCCACCAAATAAAAGGATGAGAGAATGAATCTAGTACTGAAAGCATAAGCTACAGCTAGCTAGCAAGGAAGTGCATTAATTGTGGGGAGTAGTTGACTCAAAGAGAGAGAAAGACGAAAGTTGAACAGTTTGGAACAAATTGTTTTTTTCTAAAATGAAGGAGAAGTGAGAGAGAGAGAAAGCGAGTGAGTGAGAGAGTGAGAGAATATATATATATTTTAATTTACTTAGCTAGTGAATGCAGTTATTTAGCCTACTCAAACAGCTGGCTCAAACCGAAAGGGATGCCATGTTACCTAGTTTTTCTATGGCTATCCAATACTGGAAGTCAAGGTAAGCTTTTGGGTTTTTGAATTTATTGGCACCAAGGCCCGCCGGTGTAATTGCTAAACTGTGTGTATCCAGTACTGCATGATTGTAGCGGGTTTACTAACGTGTTAGTTCTAGTAGCTATTTTCTTAACTTAATTAACATTAGATAATATGGTGACAACTATGTAGGCTGTGTGTAGCGATTCGCGTTTATAATATGAAGGTTCGGTTTGGAAAGGTTTTTTCGCCTGGTCACAGACAGCTGATGTGTTGTGCACTGAAGTCCACAAGTGAAGGGAAAAGGTGAGAGGAGGAGAGCGTGAAGATGCGAGCAGGAATTATATAACAATCTGGCTACTATGAAGGGTGTATTCTTTCCTCCGATTCTGTTGAAAAGCATTTCTTAAACGGAAGCAAACAGAACGAAACTGGGATAAACCTACCTGCATTTGTCCAATAGAAATTCTCGTTTGCAACTGTTGGACTAATGATTACACCCTAGATCAGGTAAATAGAGGCAAGATTGTGCAAGGCAGTATTGAATGTGTCAATGTCTGTCACCTTTATTACTCAAATTTGACTCGACCTGTGCACCTACATTGCACATTTTCATTCATAGGCTAGGTTGTAGCAACCTCATGATGGGTATAGGGAAAATTTGAGTTTCATGTAGTAGCCTAAAACCTACATTTAGCTGGGTGAACGGAATATGAATGACAGTCATCCAACATGCGGTAATAGAAATAAGGCCATGGTCCTAAAAGTTTTCAGCGTGGAATTTCAACATGGAAAATTGGGTAATATGTAGTTGAAACCTTGATCAATGAGATGACATCCTATATTCACCCACTCAAAATTACAGCAAAAATATAGTTTCGTTTCCAATGTGTTATCATTATGCTTTCAACCATCTAAGCACAACAACATTCGAGTGGAAAAACAATGTCTGAATTTTGGTTTAGTTGTCACCCAAATGTCTGTCACTGCGCTTTCAACCTTTTAAAAGCACAGCAATGTTGAAGTGGGAATGTAATGTCAGATATTTTGTTTATTTTTTTAGAACAGATTAATGGATTATCACTGTGCTTCATCTACACTGAACAAAAATATAAACGCAACATGTACAGTCGCATATCAAGAAGCCGATTAAACAGCATGATCATAACACAGGTGCACCTTGTGCTGGGAACAATAAAAGGCCACTCTATAATGTGCATTCTTGTCACACAACACAATGCCACAGATGTCTCAAGTTTTGAGGGAGAGTGCAATTGGCATGCTGACTGCAGGAATGTCCACCAGAGCAGTTGCCAGAGAATGTGATGTTAATTTATGTACCATACGCCGCCTCCAACGTCATTTTAGAGAATTTGGCAGTACGTCCAACCGGCCTCAGAAAACTGCGTAACCACTCCAGCTCAGGACCTCCATATCCGGCTTCTTCACTTCCGGGAACGTCTGAGACCAGCCACCCGGACAAGTGATGAAACTGTGGATTTGCAAAATCGAAGAATTTCTACACAAACGGTCAGAAACCGTCTCAGGGAAGCTCATCTGCGTGCTCATCGTCCTCGCCATGGTCTTGATTTGACTGCAGTTCGGCGTCGTAACTGACTTCAGTGGGCAAATGCTCACCATCGATGGCCACTGGCAAGCTGGAGAAGTGTGCTCTTCATGGATTAATCCCGGTTTCAACAGTGCTGGGCAGATGGCAGCGTGGATGGCGTTGTGTGGGCGAGAGGTTTGCTGATGTCAACATTGTGAACAGAGTGCCCCACGGTGGTGGTGGAGTTATGGTATGGGCAGGCATAATCTACGGACAACAAACACAATTGCATTTTATCGATGTCAATATTAATGCATAGATATAACGTGATGAGATCCTGAGGCCTGTTGTTGTGCCATTAATCTGCCTCCATCACCTCATATTTCAGCATGATAATGCACAGCCCCATGTCACATTGATGTGTAGACAATTCCTGGGAGCTGAAAATGTCCCAGTTTTTCCATGGCTTCTATATCCCCCAGACATGTTACCCATTGAGCGTGTTTGGGATGCTCTGGATGGACATGTTAGACAGTGTGTTCCAAGTTCCCTCCAATATCCAGCAACTTAAAAGTACACCGTTAAAAGTACATGGTGCAAGTTATCAATTCCATTCTGCACAGATTATTAAAGCAATTGTGAAGATCTCCATAGACCTGCGATGACCTATGCATGCAATCTTGAACAGGCACACATGACATCAAAATAAATGTATAGTTACAGTTAAAGTACCAACCTCTTAGACATCGGGCTACTTTTTTCAGCATTCTGTTAAAAATCGCGCAACATTTCAACGTCCTGCTACTCATGCCAGGAATATAGTATATGCATATGTATGTGTGCATAGAAAACACTCTGAAGTTTCTAGAACTGGTTCAATGGTGTCTTTGACTATAACAGAACGAGTTCCGTGGTCAAAATAAAACAAAATAAAACCTGGTCACTAAATCGACGGAGAAAAAATCAATCCGCCAGTCCATGAATTGTCTATTGGAAGGAAAAATACTTAAGGGTGAGATTACAGTTCCTACAGCTTCCACACGATGTCGCCAGTGTTGTGATTTTGATTCAACTAAATCGTTGGTCATCTGAGTAATAGCCACATCCGGTTGTCAAGTCCACAGCTGTAAACAATGGAACCGGAAAAGTTGACTACGTTTCCCAAACTTGTGCCTATTGAATACAGATCGCTCCGTGATCAATTTGATCGTTTATTAACGTTTAGTAATACCTAAAGTTGGATTACAGAAGTAGTTTGAAGTGTTTTGGCAAAGTTTATAGGCAACTTTTTTAATTTTAAAAAATAACGTCACGTTTAAAAAATGTGTTTTTCCTGGATCTGATGGTCTTCATAAATGGACATTTTGGGTATACAAGGACCGATTTAATCAAAAAATAGACCCAATTGTGATGTTTATGGGACATATAGGAGTGCAAACAAAGAATCTCGTCAAAGGTAATGAATGTTTTATAATTTATTTCTACGTTTTGTGTAGCGCCGGCTACGCTAATTCCTTTGTTTACGTTCCCTTCTGGTATTTCGGCGTGTTGCCTGCTATCAGTTAATAGCTACTCATGCTTTTGCCGAAAAGCATTTTACAAATCTGACTCGTTGGCTAGATTCACAACGAGTGTAGCTTGAATTGAGTGCCCTGCATGTGAATTTTAATGAACGTTTGAGTTTTAACGAGTGCTATTAGCATTTGGCGTATCTCATTTGCATTTATTGTTGGCAGGGGGTGCGGTTGCGTCCCGAGGGGGCCAGACAGGTTTAATATGTGGCCTTGAATTTTGTTTTGGGTTGAATGTTACATGAATTTGTAATATAGCCTTAATTTAAAGGTCATTTAACTGTATTTCAAAAGTAATATTGAATTGCGTTTGGTTGACAACGTAACCACTGTTGGAGCTAGGAACACAAGGATTTCACTACACCCGCAATAACATCTGCTAAATAGGTCTATGCTACCATTCAAAATTTGATTTGATTGAAAATGTACACATCTTCTGATTGCATAGTTCCATCTGTGCAACTGACATAGTCTTTCATTTCAGTTTGTCTACAAATGAATAACTGATATGTTGGATTCACATCTCCATCTCAACCAAAGAGCTAAATAAAAGAATGGGACTAAATCAAATCAAACTTTAAATGCACGTTTTTTTTGTTGGAGATGTGAGACGTGAATCCAACATATAAATGATACATTTGTAGACAAACTGGAACAGTCCTTGGATAGCTGTTCAGAATTCACAGATCAATTGGTCCACATGGAAAACTAATTGCCTAGAAAATATAAATGACTTGGTAACAGGAAATACATTTACAGTGCCTTGCGAAAGTATTCGGCCCCCTTGACCTTTGCGACCTTTTGCCACATTTCAGGCTTCAAACATAAATATATAAAACTGTATTTTTTTGTGAAGAATCAACAACAAGTGGGACACAATCATGAAGTGGAACGACATTTATTGGATATTTCAAACTTTTTTAACAAATCAAAAACTGAACAATTGGGCGTGCAAAATTATTCAGCCCCTTTAAGATAATACTTTGTAGCGCCACCTTTTGCTGCGATTACAGCTGTAAGTCGCTTGGGGTATGTCTCTATCAGTTTTGCACATCGAGAGACTGGAATTATTTCCCATTCCTCCTTGCAAAACAGCTCGAGCTCAGTGAGGTTGGATGGAGAGCATTTGTGAACAGCAGTTTTCAGTTCTTTCCAAAGATTCTCGATTGGATTCAGGTCTGGACTTTGACTTGGCCATTCTAACACCTGGATATGTTTATTTTTGAACCATTCCATTGTAGATTTTGCTTTATGTTTTGGATCATTGCCTTGTTGGAAGACAAATCTCCGTCCCAGTCTCAGGTCTTTTGCAGACTCCATCAGGTTTTCTTCCAGAATGGTCCTGTATTTGTCTCCATCCATCTTCCCATCAATTTTAACCATCTTCCCTGTCCCTGCTGAAGAAAAGCAGGCCCAAACCATGATGCTGCCACCACCATCTTTGACAGTGGGCATGAGGTGTTCAGGGTGATGAGCTGTGTTGCTTTTACGCCAAACATAATGTTTTGTATTGTTGCCAAAAAGTTCAATTTTGGTTTCATCTGACCAGAGCACCTTCTTCCACATGTTTGGTGTGTCTCCCAGGTGGCTTGTGGCAAACTTTAAACAAAACATTTTATGGATATCTTTAAGAAATGGCTTTCTTCTTGCCACTCTTCCATAAAGGCCAGATTTGTGCAATATACGACTGCATCTCTGATCAGTCTTCTCCTTGTATGAGCTGAAAGCTTAGAGGGAAGGCCAGGTCTTGGTAGATTTGCAGTGGTCTGATACTCCTTCCATTTCAATATTATCGCTTGCACAGTGCTCCTTGGGATGTTTAAAGCTTGGGAAATCTTTTTGTATCCAAATCCGGCTTTAAACTTCTTCACAACAGTATCTCGAACCTGCCTGGTGTGTTCCTTGTTCTTCATGATGCTCTCTGCGCTTTTAACGGACCTCTGAGACTATCACAGTGCAGGTGCATTTATACGGAGACTTGATTACACACAGGTGGATTGTATTTATCATCATTAGTCATTTAGGTCAACATTGGATCATTCAGAGATCCTCACTGAACTTCTGGAGAGAGTTTGCTGCACTGAAAGTAAAGGCGCTGAATAATTTTGCACGCCCAATTGTTCAGTTTTTGATTTGTTAAAAAAGTTTGAAATATCCAATAAATGTCGTTCCACTTCATGATTGTGTCCCACTTGTTGTTGATTCTTCACAAAAAAATACAGTTTTATATCTTTATGTTTGAAGCCTGAAATGTGGCAAAAGGTCGCAAAGTTCAAGGGGGCCTAATACTTTCGCAAGGCACTGTATTTTCATGACAGAATTAAAAAACAATTTTGGACTGACCAATGCAAATCTTTTCAAATACATGTAACTTAAAAATTGTATATCATGAAATTTTGATTTGAAATCTTTTGGATATCAGAGCAACCTGAAGGGAATGTCATTTGAGTCAGAAAAGGATGTTCATATGATAGGTAAAATATACAAATCTTGCGGAATCTCTTAGAATTTTCTTTTTTACCGAGAATTGAATAGAACTGATGTTGGCACAAGATGGAGGCAATACGCTTAATCCAGTATAAACTAATGTATATAATTTATTATAGAAGAGACAACATTCACAAATTCTACAGCACAACGGCAGAGTCATGTCTTAAGTGTAAAACTAACCAACAATGACTCAATAATCCATGATTTCTAGGAATGCTTTAAAGTCCACAAGTTTTAGGCGGAGCTAGAGAGTTGGCTGTCAGTAGTATTAAAATGTAAACGTACTTTTAATCCATCTGTCTGCATATTTCAAAACATGGCATATGGGGGTGTACTGAGATCTCCAATGGGCTGGAAGATTCTCGGAACTCAATCCATCCCATGTTAATCGAATGGTTTATTATTGAAATAGCATGGCCAACCGAGAAAAATGAATTGGTACAATGTAAAGCCAAACAATCATTCAGGCACTAGGGATGGAGGTGTGAGCATGTGGGTCTGGGAAGATGAGATGTTGTTTCCATTTGTGCATGTCTGCAAGTTGTTCTTCGTATGGTGTGAAAAAAAATGAAAAAATATTATTTAAAAAAATTATTACTTCGATAGCAACAGTGAATCTGTTTAGCTTTTAAGTGGAGATCTCTCATGAAAGCACATTGGTAATAGTCAGTGACAAATATCATAGCTTAGCAGGGTTGTACTTTGTTTATAACCCTGAATG
Organism: Oncorhynchus masou masou; assembly: GCF_036934945.1. Taxonomy (NCBI): domain Eukaryota; kingdom Metazoa; phylum Chordata; class Actinopteri; order Salmoniformes; family Salmonidae; genus Oncorhynchus; species Oncorhynchus masou. Next base: position 35,866,178 of record NC_088242.1, on the reverse strand, counting down.
GGAGACCAAAATGTTCTCCAATAGGAAGTGCTGCCCCGTCAGTTTATTTTTCTGATTTTTGATTTAACATTGAAGATCTGACATTGTTTTAAAGGTACAAATGCAGCATATTTCATACGTTTGCCTGTTGACATTTGGTTACCATGATGATATAATCCTGTGCTTGATATTTCACCCTCATAACAACATTTTACACACTTAATCTAAATCTAATGTATTTTCCACATAGACTCCATGTCACAATACATTGACTAATTACGTTGAAACAACTTTGATTCAGGCAGTTTGTTTCCAGTGAAATTTTTCTCCATCTCTTCAATTAAGTGTCTCGTATTCTCTTTCTCTCCTTTATTTCTCCCTCCCTTCTTAAACAGGCTCAGTGAGTGTTGCTGTTGGCCCACTCTGACAGACACATCCCTTCAGACTCATCTTCCTGGAAAATCCACCACTCCATCACACTATGTTTGGACAAGGCAAATCAGATCTCCTGCTGCTGTCTGTTTTTAAAGCTGTAAGACGTGTGTGTGTGTGTGTGTCACCAGAATGAGCCATCCCTTGATTTTACTCTTGTCCGGAGGTATGTCCGGAAGGATGTTGACACTATTATTTTTGTGATATGTGTCTGAAACAAAAAATATTGGGGCTCTCAGGACTTATTTACTTAGACTTGCTCTGAGGATGTCTGCACCTTTTTGTGGCACCTTTTTTTAACCAAAAAAGGAAGTCTTGCCGAGTTGCTGGTAGGAGAGATTGGGGTAAGTTGAGCCACCCTTGGACACCAAACGCAAAATGAATCATTTGACCAAGTATTTAGGAAGAGGTCATCATTTAATTTAGTCTGTGAACGAATAAACCACATGGAAAAAGTGGTAAGAAAGTTGGGTCCAAAAAACAGATTTTCACCAAGTCAAATGAATTTATTGTGTTATAGGTTTCATGATGCTTCAAATCAAATCAAAGTTTATTTGTCACGCGCGCCGAATACAACAGCTGTAGACTTTATTGTGAAATGCTTACTTACAGGCTCTAACGAATAGGGCAAAAAAAGGTATTAGGTGAACAATAGGTAGGTAAAGAAATAAAACAACAATAAAAAGACAGGCTATATACAGTAGCGAGGCTATAAAAGTAGTGAGGCTACATACAGACACCGGTTAGTCAGGCTGATTGAGGTAGTATGTACATGTAGATATGGTTAAAGTGACTATGCATATATGATGAACAGAGAGTAGCAGTAACGTAAAAGAGGGGTTGGCGGGTGGTGGGTGGGACACAATGCAGATAGCCTGGTTAGCCAATGTGCGGGAGCACTGGTTGGTCGGCCCAATTGAGGTAGTATGTACATGAATGTATAGTTAAAGTGACTATGCATATATGATAAACAGAGAGTAGCAGCAGCGTAAAAGAGGGGTTGGGGGGGGGCTTGCAAATAGTCTGGGTAGCAATTTGATTACCTGTTCAGGAGTCTTATGGCTTGGGGGTAAAAACTGTTGAGAACACTTTTTGAACTAGACTTGGCACTCCGGTACCGCTTACCATGCGGTAGTAAAGAGAACAGTCTATGACTTCCTCTGACACAGCCTGCTGTAGAGGTCCTGGATGGCATGCAGCTTAGCCCCAGTAATGTACTGGGCCGTACGCACTACCCTCTGTAATGCCTTGAGGTCAGAGGCAGAGCAATTGCCGTACCAGGCAGTGATGCAACCGGTCAGGATACTCTCGATCTTGCAGCTGTAGAACCTTTTGAGGATCTAAGAACCCATGCCAAATCTTTTTTGTATCCTGAGGGGGAATAGGCTTTGTCGTGCCCTCTTCATTACTGTCTTGGTGAGATGGGACCATTCTAGTTTGTTGTTGATGTGGATACCAAGGAACTTGAAGCTCTCAACCTGCTCCACTACAGCCCCGTCGATGAGAATGGGGGCGTGCTTGGGTTCTCCTTTTCCTGTAGTCCACAATCAACTCCTTAGTCTTGGTTACGTTGATGGATAGGTTGTTATTCTGGCACCACCCGGCCAGGTCTCTGACCTCCTCCCTATAGGCTGTCTCGTCGTTGTTTGTGATCAGGCTGTTGTCTCATCTGTAAACATAATGATGGTGTTGGAGTCGTGCCTGGCCATGCAGTCGTGGTTGAACAGGGAGTACAGGAAGGGAATGAGCCCGCACCCCTGGGGAGCTCCAGTGTTGAGGATCAGCATGTCAGATGTGTTCCTACCTATTCTCATCCCCTGGGGGCGTCCAGTCAGGAAGTCCAGGATCCAGTTGCAAAGGGAGGTGTTTAGTCCCAGGATCCTTAGATTAGTGATGAGCTTTTAGGGTACTATGGTGTTGAACGCTGAGCTGTAGTCAATGAATAGCATTCTCACATAAGTGTTCCTTTTGTCCAGGTGAGAAAGGGCAGTGTGGAGTGCAATAGAGATTGCATCATCTGTGGATCTGTTTGGGCGGTATGCAAATTGGAGTGGGTCTAGGGTTTCTGGGATAATGGTGTTGATGTTAACAATTACCAACCTTTCAAAGTACTTCATGGCTACGGAAGTGAGTGCTACGGGTCTGTAGTCATTTTGGCAGGTTGCCTTCGTGTTCTTGGGCACAGGGACTATGGTGGTCTGCTTGAAACATGTTGGTATTACAGACTCAATCAGGAACATGTTGAAAATGTCAGTGAAGACACCTGCCAGTTGGTCAACACATGCCTGGAGCACACGTCCTGGTAATCCAACTGGCCCCGCAGCCTTGTGTATGTTGACCTGTTTAAAGGTCTTACTCATGTCGGCTATGGAGAGCGTGATCACATAGTCGTCTGGTACAGATGATGCTCTCATGCATGCTTCTGTTGCTTGCCTCGAAGCGAGCATATAAGTGATTTAGCTTGTCTGGTAGGCTTGTGTCACTGGGCAGCTCGCGGCTGTGCTTCCCTTTGTAGTCTGTAATAGTTTGCAAGCCCTGCCACATAAGACGAGCGTCAGAGCCGGTGTAGTATGAATCAATCTTAGCCCTGTACTGACGCTTTGCTTGTTTGATGGTTTGTGGCAGGGCATAGCAGGATTTCTTGTAAGCTTCCGGGTTAGAGTCCCGCACCTTGAAAGCGGCAGCTCTACCCTTTAGCTCAGTGCGAATCTTGCCTGTAATCCATGGCTTGTATCTAAACCAAAGTAGATATTTTTAAGAATGTTTTTTTTTTATCACTTGTGGTCTCTATACACTACAATATGAGATCCTAAACCTAGCATGAAAGTTAATCCTTGTAGCTGTGTGGGCTTATATAGTCATAAAGTTTGCCTTGGGGTAAGTTGAGCCAATGGCCACCATACCACATACAAATGATGATTACTTTCAGTCAGTTTTATGCATAATAGGCATAGTATTTATGTAATCTGTCATGCATATGACCTTTGCTGCTATAACAGGCTCCACTCTTCTGGGAAGGCTTTCCACTATACGGAACATTGCTGGATGGATTTTCTTTCATTCAGCCACAATAGCATTAGTGAGGTCGGGCACTGATGTTGGGGCAATCAAGCCTGGCTCGCAGTCGGCATTTCAATTCATCCCAAAGGTGTTCGATGGGGTTCAGGTCAGAGTTCTGTGCAGGCAGGTCAAGATCTTCCATACCGATCTCGACAAACCATTCCTGTATGGACCTCACTTTGTGCACGCGGGTATTGTCACGCTAAAACAGGAAAGGGCCTTCCCCAAACTGTTCCCACAAAGTTGGAAGTTTTGTGGGGAGGAGCAGGACTGGCAAAAAAGTTTAAAGACTTATCTAAAAAGTGGAAATCCGAAGAGATGGGAGCAAGAGTGAGCTGGTATTCACTCCCTACAGCCTATTTTGCAAATCTATGTGTATGTAGTCAGCACTTCATCGACGATGACTACGTAAGAGATACACATTCGGAAATTATGGAAACAAAACACAGAAGAAAACTCAAGGACACAACTGCAGCTTCTGTGTTCCGATGGACAGGATCTGGTGCCGTGCCAAAAACGAGGTGATTTTGAGAAAAGAAGGCGTCAAAGCGAGCATGCAGAGGTATGTAGTCTAATCATTGCAGTTCGAGTTGTAGCCTAGGCATTATACAGGTTAGCATATGTTGAGGAGATAATAGACAGTAACTGTGTCACCTTACATTGTAAGAGACAGTCATTGTGTCATTTTACATTTCAGAATACAAATTAAATGTGTTGTTGTGTTTTAATTACTTAGGATTGGGTCTTCTCACATTTTTTCATTATTATAATCTCCCATGTCTGATGTGATGACTAGCCATGGTTTATTTACATGACAAAATGTCATGCTTTTAACAACTGTATAGCCAAACGTGAAATACGTATGGCTACCTGGGATAGGCCTATTTGGTTGCATGTAATCGGGTCTATTGTGTATTCACAACCCCCACCTCCCCCTGTTGATAGTGGTCTAACAATGTAATAACTGTTAAGCCCATGGCCATAAAGTAGCTAAACGCATGCTGTTCTGCACATTTTGCAATTAGGCCGAGAGAACTTTGCATTTTTAAGCAAATTTCCTTCTATTCTACAAATTTGACCATGAGGGTGAGAGAAAATGTTTCAGTTTAACAGCTACTTTACTGTAATTCTAAACATTTTTACATGGGTTATGACGTGATCATATCTAATCTGGGGGCGAATCTTATTAATTTACTCGAGGGGCTATATCATAAACCCTAAATATTCCAGAATGGGGTAAAAAATAGCAGCCGTATTGGTCAGGGGGAAATCTTAATCATTCTAATTGGAATGAATGGCAGTAGAGGCATGATCCTGTTTTAACTTATGCAGTAAAATAAAACAGAGGCATGTGATATCAAAAAGTATGTAATGGAATGATTGTCAATATAAAATATTGTTAAAAAAATACAGCCTAATTGAGATGGTTTGGGAATAGTTGGACCGCAGAGTGAAGGAAAAGCAGCCAACAAGTGCTCAGCATATGTGGGAACTCCTTCAAGACTTTTGGAATAGCATTCCTCACGTAGCTGGTTGAGAGAATGCCAAGAGTGTGCAAAGCTGTCATCAAGGCAAATGGTGGCTACTTTGAAGCATCTCAAATATAAAATACATTTTGATTTGTTTAACACTATTTTGGTTACTACATGATTCCACATGTGTTATTTCATAGTTTTGATGTCTTCACTATTATTCTATAATGAGGGTAATAGTAAAAATAATGAAAAACCCTTGAACAAGTAGGTGTGTCCAAACTTTTGACTGGTACTGCATATGTAACAATATACCTGTAAAAAACTAAATGTAAAACAAATGTGCTTTTGTCCCCCGGAGAGGGGGGTTGGTGGATGGGCTTTTGACTGGTACTGTCTATGCATATTCGTCTCCGTTTCAGCACCAACTGGTACATTTGAAAATACTCTGATATTGTAGACTATTTATGCACATTTTAGGGCTAGGAATGTATGTATTAATTAAAAATACAGTGGTTTGATTCATCCTGAAAGTTGCCATATTCAAGTTCAATGCATGACATTTTGGAAGGTGGAAAAAAAGTGTACATTTAGAGGTTGAACAATAATCCTACAAATCTACCCTAATCCTCACCAATCATGGAATTGTATGAAAACGGTCCTGTCATCATTTTTTTTTTCAATTTAAAGTTTTATTAAGTTCTTGTTTTTCAATCAACCAACAAAACACATTCCACATTCACAGATGTGACAGGCTTAAAAAAATAAAAATCAAAAAATATAATAGTACATTTGAAAAAATAAAAATACAATTCAAATGAAAGATTAAGAAAAATAAGTGTTTTTATTTTTATTTGACTTTATCTATTTATTTTCCTTGGTGCATATATATATATATATATACACATACATATATATATACATACACACATACATACATACATACATACATACATACATACATACATACATACATACATACATACATACATACATACATACATACATACATACGCACACGTACTCAAAAACAAAATTAAAATAAAAACACAAAAAAACATATATAACACTTGCAGCAGCACTATCAAGGTTCTTATCAGCTATTTCTAGCATTCGCTGAGACGACGGGCCAATAATTTGTTTTAGGTTTTACAGTACCTTACACAACATGTATCTGCGCATTTCCGTAGTCACCCCGTTCACTCTGTCCAGTTTGAAATATAGTTGAGTAGTGGAGACCAGAGTCTATCAAACTTGGGCTGTCTCTTGTGGAGGTCATAAGTGAGCTTTTCAAGAGGAAGAAAGTCAACAATCTGGTCAATCCACATTTTAAACGTAGGAGGGGGTATTAGAGTCCCACAATAGAAGAATACATTTCTTAGCAAAGTATGTAATAGTCATAAGCAAATTTTCTCTGTCAGGATCAAGAACAAAGTCCTGCTGGGCATTAAGAAGATAGATACACGGGGTCATATCAAACTGTACCTCTAGTATTTTCTGTGCAGCAGTATGTATAGATTGCCAGAATCTGGCAATCTCTCTACAGCTCCAAAATACATGCATATAGGTTCCACTTTCAGAGGTACATCTTTTACAGTTAGGAGACATATCTGTTTTCATTCTATGGAGTCTCAAAGGAGTATAATAAAATTTGTACAAAAATTTGTAACTAGATTCTTTCATTTTTACAGTGGTAGAGGAGCAGTATACCCTGTCGCAAACCTCCGCCCATAACTCATCACTGATAGTCAGACCAAGGTCCTTTTCCCAGATTATTTTCAAAGGAGTAAAGGAGGAGCCTCCTTTCTCAGAAAGGAGTCTATAGATGTAAGATATTTTGCCTTTAATGGATTGAGCTGTGACAAGAAGGGTTTCAACTTCATTCAACTGAGTTCTAAACCTCCTCTTGGAGGTAAATGAGGAAATTACATGTCTAATTTGAAGATATTTTTTTTTTAAATGGATCTTGGCACATCGAATTCGCTGCTCTTGAAAGGATTTCAATGTAGTGGTTTTCTGATGAAATAGTTCTGAAAAGGTCCTGATTCCTAGAGTATGCCAAAGATTAAAGTTGGCATCCCTCAGGGCTTTTGGCAAGTCTGGGTTGCCAGGCTCCAGTTTTAAACTGCTACATGGGGTCTGACTTCCATAATGATTCAAATAGGCTACATGTTCCAAATGATTGATTCAAATAGGCTATATGTTCCAAATGATTGATTCAAATAGGCTATATGTTCCAAATGATTGATTCAAAAAGGCTACATGTTCCAAAGGATTGATTCAAATAGGCTACATGTTCCAAATGATTGCACAACATTAGCCTAATATGATCCACAATTTGAATTTATTTATCATCATTGTTAACAACTCAGGAACAACTACACGGACGTGACAGTGTAAAGTGACAGTTATTAATTAATGTGGGTATTACTGACTCTGGCTCCTGATAGTGGCTAATATTTAACATGATACAAAATTATAAGGGCATACAATTAAAGTTCTGAATAACGGCACGGTAATTTATAGCCTACTTCATTGTGAAAAGGGGGCTGCAATACATGTTGATAAGATTTACAGTTTGTTTCCATATGACTGGTTTCACATTAGTCTCCAGTGGTCATGTCACGCCCTGGCCATAGAGAGGCTTTTATTCTCTATTTTTGGTTAGGCCAGGGTGTGACTAGGGTGGGCATTCTATGTTCTTTTTTCTATGTTTTTGTATTTCTTTGTTTTTGGCCGGGTATGGTTCTCAATCAGGGACAGCTGTCTATCATTGTCTCTGATTGGGAACCATACTTAGGTAGCTCTTTCCCACATGGGTTTTGTGGGTAGTTGTTTTCTGTATTGTTCGTTTCCTCACAGAACTGTTCGTTTTCCTCTTTGTTGTTTTTTCGTTCTAGTGTTCTGATTTTAATCAAATATCATGAACACGTCTCACGCTACGCCTTGGTCCCAGTCATTCACAGGAAGAGGATCGTTACACGTCAAAGAAAAAAATTATCTAAAACAATTGCTATGTGTATTTACAATCCCCTTCCCCAAAGGGATTACTCATTTCCCTAGCTCTTATCAATAGCTAATATCACTTTCTAATATTACAGTGTATGGAGATGATATGGACAACAATAAATATGATTTTCCCACTGTGGAATATGCTTTTTCCATGTGGTGCAATTGTTAGGGAATTGAGACGAGTTCAGAATATGGCTCATCTGTAGACACACCTCCGTCACACTTTAATTTCTTAACTCTCCACCTCAAACGAATAGCAGGTGAATCACATGCTATTCTCATGCTTACATTCAAGGTCAGAATTCGCATAGAGAGAAAAGGGCATTAAACATTTTTTGGTAAATTCCGTTGATGCTCTTTTTACTCTGGTCGGAATTCCACCCTTGTGGACTTGGCTCTAGTGATAGCTACATTGTGCTCTTGGCATCTGAATATATTTCTCTAACATTTAGACCTAAAAAATATGTTAGGAGGTGGTTGAGGGGGAGTTACCATTGCTTTAAATCAGATATACGAGTGTTTTCATGACATGTGTTATTTACAATGGCAACAGAAGCCGTGCTGTTACTGCCTCAAACATCTTATTTCTCGATCTACATGTCTGCCTCTGACTGGGATCGGGACTAGGGTATGCATGGCTGGAACAGGGCTGACCCAAAACAGGCGAAAATTACACCAAAGCCACCGAGTCTGCCTCTCACCCCAGCTCATGCCCCACTCATTCCCCCTACCCCTCCATTCGCTCCTCTGTTCACTACCCTTCCTACTGCCACTGAACCAGCCTGCACTGCACATGTGCATGATAAGGATCATCTAGGGCCGTGACCAACCCCTTGTCTGCTTATGTAAATCCTTAATGTGGCCCATTTAGACAAACTAATTGAGGTAAATTCACAAAGCCCATTTTGTATTTATGTGCTATTAGCATAATACCTTTATAAAAAGGCAAAAAGAAAGAAAGTAATGAAATTACTATTTGAATCCAGGTACAATTTAACCAGAGTCATGATGATGTGGTTTAGGTACAGTATTAAGTTTTAGAGCATTTGATCGTCCTACAGTAGAAGGATCTTCATTTGAACCAGTTTGCTACAGCAGGCAAATAATGTGAATTATTTTGTAGATTATAATTATTGGGCATTTTTGCAGGGGGTTATACATTTTTCGTATAGGAAGATCAAGTCTGAACTTACAAAGTTCTCCTGCAACAGGGTGATCAAATTAAGATCCTGCATCTGCACAGAACCAGGTCTCAGCCTGCTCAGTCAAACTGGGACAGGCTATCCCAGGTGAGACACATTCCTAGGTGCATGTCCTCTCCAGGTGTCAGGTGCACATCAAGGAATACCTTTCTCATTTTCTCTCTTGCTCTTCTTAGATGGACTTGGCCCAGAAACAAGTCCAAGTTCTTCTGGTGATGCCCGTTCGTGAAGGTGAGGGAAAGCTCCCTCTCGCTCAGTCAGTTCCCAGAGAAAGATCCGGTACCTCTGGAAAGTCCCCTGTATACCTGACTGACAAGCCCTGTGTTTTTGATCCCTCCGGGGAAAAGTGAATTCCAAGGAGTTGATCCTGTAATTAGTGCAGATAGAGCAGGAAGTTTATTCAGGTGAGGCGGTGCTCTCCAATTGGGCCTACTTACAAGCAGGGGAGAGTCTGGTTACCATTGGGAGGGCAGGTAAAGTAGTGTAGGTTGGGGCAGAGCATCAGCAGCCAAACACCCTGGGATTGAGAGAGTCAGCGTGTCTGTGAAATCATGACCTCACAACATTAATTGTGCTGCTTATTTCTTCTTCTGTTTGATCCACAAAACGTTGAAGTTCATGCTTTTTCCTCATGCTGTCACCACATAAAAAAAAGCTACAGTACTCTTCCCCTTAGGGCCACTGTAATTACATCACCTAAATGCGGGATTTGTTTTTCTCCTGCTCCTCCGCACTTCTTTCAATACATATTCTTGTTTTGTAAATGGATGCATTGAGAACTGAGCTGTGAAGTAAATTGCTAGGAACAACCATGTGGTTTTAAACTACTTTTGTAATGCTCTATGTTTTCGCAATAGCTACCAGCTGGTGGCTAATAATAACACCACCCCATAACACCCAAGGTCGTCACTGCAGCATCGAAATGGGCCAAGACGCCGAAATACCACTCAACCCACCAGCCGCCACCTCACAGTCACCACAAACACCCATGAACTCTGATGGACACACACACACACACACACACACTGACACACTGATATACCTTGTAACCTTTCAAACTTCATTCAACAAACATCTAACGTCGGTCCAGTTAATGTGACGAAATAAACATCTACTTATCCCCTACTTCTGCAGGAATCAGTTCTTATTTATTTAAATGTTTGGTTATAGAGGGTGTAAAGCTAAGCAAAGCCCATCTGCCTTTACCCTTCGCACTGTGAGTAAATCGGTCTCTCCTGGCCTGTGTGTCTGTTGGGTAGAGAGGAGACTTGAGGCAAGGCAGCTTTATCTTACTAATTGCCCGTATGTCCTCTCTCCCAACCCCCATACACACCCTCTTCATCACACACACATAGATAGCTCACTCACAGACACACATATCTCTTAAAGTCATCATTCCCACCTACCACCCTCACCGCAAACACACTCACTCTCTCCCTCTGTCTCATCCACAGTGAGTCTGAGTCTAGGCTGTCGCCGTGGACCAGAGCCAGACTAGGTGAAGGGCCAGCCAATCATCCGTCAGCTCCAGACAACACACACACACACACACACACACACACACACACACACACACGGCAGGTAAGTAGGCTGAGAGAGGACTTTCTCAGTGAGGAGGGAGAAAATCCAGATTATTATCAAATCTCCACACCTACCGGGCAGAAACATGGTGTACTTTGGCTGGGCTCTTCTCGTGGCCAACAAAAACAACTGTATGACTAACTACAGGGTCTATACAGCCACAGACGGAGGACAAAATAGAGAGCAAGGGAGAAATAATCTGATAGAAAACGGAGCATTAAAAGAGAGACGGCATTCACTCTACCACATCATCAGACAATACAACCTCTGTCTTTACAGCTGTACGGTAGCGGTTGTGTTGTCCCGGTGCATTCTGTTTTGTTGTGTTGTTTTGTGTCTCCTAGTGATTGCTATGCTGTTTAGCCAGGCCGTGGACACCTGTGCTGCTGAGCGCACCTGTGCGGGGCATGGGGAGGAAGGTCCAGGCAATGGGCCGTCAGACAGTTGAGAGGGGGAGGATTACAGAAGCAGGTGATGACAGGGCCAGAAGCTAATTTAAAGGGTCCAGGAAGAGCAGGGTTGTCAGAGAAGCAGCTGATGTCAGAGAGCTAGGCCGATAGGCCGACATGATACTGCAGCTGCAAGGGTCAGGGCATACACAGACACACAGGCTTACACACACACACACACACACACACACACACACACGCCCGCACACACACACGAACACGCACACACACACGGGTCATGCACACACACAGGTCCTAGTCTACCAGTGCTTTTAACCGGGCTCAGAGCAGACCAAGATAGAGAGAGGGAGGGACAGATGGAGATAAATCCTAAGGAGAGCAAGAAGGGCACCTGGAAAGCTCTGGGAGCATTGGAGATGTCAGTCACCTGGCCTTATTAGTATTTAGTATTTTTAGCAGCCACCTGGCCTTATGAAGGTTAAATCATGCTGACAAGACATAACTCTGTAACAGTTATTCATTCTCTCTGGGGATCTCCCTTCACTGGGTCACCTACCTAGTACACGGGGAGAAAACACACAGCAAGGTGCTAGGTAGTACTATAAGCACATCACTCTCTTTTGACGTAACAGAGGTTTGAAACCATCACGTTGGGATAATCTACTCACTCAGGAACTTGCATGAGGCTTTTCTACTGAGAGAGTGGGAGAAACGATGGGAAGTGTGAGCATAGTGTGACCATGGTCTTTACCCTCGAATGGTGGGCCATGTTGTAGAGTGTCTGAGTAGATGTTATAGCAGGTGTATAAAGCATGCATAATGCCACTACTGCAAAACACCAATATCCATACTGCATTTTTATTTACTGTAAGTTGCCAGGGTATTTAACTGTGTTTGTTGTAGGTAGACTGAAGATCTTAGGCCTTTAAATGTTGACTAAACATAATACCAGGCATAACCACAGTAAAGTTGGAGATTGTTAGGAGAGGACCATAGTAATTGTACTATTGTTGGTGCCACTGTCCTACCCGCCAAGGTCCTTTCAGAGTGTTATATAGCATGGTCACTGGTCAACGCATTTCTGTTTTTGCATTTTTAACATCACCATGGTTTCCTGTTGGGCCCAGTTAAAGTATTATTTATGGGATAGAGTCTGCCTGAGCTATCTAGTTCTGCTTTCTTCTATTTCTCAGTCTACCCACTCATTGGGACCCTCTAGACCCAGACGCCCAATGAGAAGAGGAGAATACTCAACCCTGGCGATTATTTAGTCTGAACTCTATAAACATGCATAATCTCTGTGTATATCTAGCATTTGTGTCTCTCGGACCAAGTGCTTTTAGTATTTAGACTATATTTTGTTCTGAGCTCAAAGTCTGCCCACCCTACTCTTCCCACCCATACAAACTCTGCCTCCCTGCTCTTCTAAAAGCCAAATCACCATGCAACTCACTGATTGGCTTCCTCCAAAACAGTTTAATCGTGTTTTCTCTGCTGATTCGGAGGAATTACGCAGTATCCCTGTTTATTTAAAGGCTTCGTATCACTGCTCAGCAACCCACTTACTGACCTCACTCTCCCACAGGGACCCTGGTGACATCATCATCCAGCGCCAACACGTCCTGATAACCCTTAACCCTGTGTCACTGTCAATTACATGCAGGCTGGACCCAGATGTTGTGTGTGTGTGTGTCAGAGGGTGGAGACGCCAACCGTTTAGACTGATAATCAGGAGACAAAAAATAGGTGGGTTGATATCGTAAACAGGAAATTTGTTTCGAGATACACCTACAAGCCTGCTTTTACTTACACAGCATTCAACTCGCTTAGCAAAGAACCATCCAGCTTTCACATAATATGCTGACTCTTTCAGTTTCCACAAAGAAATTTACACCTGTTTTTCTGGGACAGAAAGGTTTGCGCTTTGTGGTTCTGGAACATTTCACAACCTCCCTAAAATGCTCTCGCAATGATACATGTTTTGGATTGATAGATGAAATATCATGTATCCTCGAGGTCAAAAGTTTGTTTTCTCATTCAGACCATTTTGGTAGACTTTATAGCTGCGCTGTCATTTATATGCTTGTATATTTTCATACATTCATTCACAATATTTCTATCCAGATGTCTATTTTTCATATCTCAAATAATCTTGTTTTTGTAGGCTTTATTGTGCATTAGGAAGTAACTAATTGCAGCAAAATATCTAAAATGTCTTAGGTCATAATGATACCTAAATGCCATTTGTCAATCCTATTTTGCTATTATACATACATATATATATGTATATATATATATATATATATTGGTACAGTACCAGTCAAAAGTTTGAACACACCTACTCAAGCCAGGTTTTTCTTTATTTTACCTATTTTCTACATTGTAGAATAATAGCGGTCATCAAAACTATGAAATAAGACATATGGAATCATTTACTAACCCCAAAAATTGTTAAACAAATCTAAATATATTTTATATTTCAGATTCTTCAAAGTATACACCTTTTGCCTTGATGACAACTTTGCACACTCTTGGCATTCTCTCAACCAGCTTCACAAGGTTGTCACCTGGAATGCATTTCAATTAACAGGCGTGCCTTGTTAAAAGTTAATTTGTGGAATTTAATGTGTTTGAGCCAATCAGTTGTGTTGTGACAAGGTAGTGGTGGTATACAGAATATAGCCCTATTTGGTGAAAGACCAAGTCCATATTATGGCAAGAACAGCTCAAATAAGCAAAGAGAAACGATAGTCCATCATTACTTTAAAAGACATGAAGGTCAGTCAATCCAGAAAAGTTTCTTCAAGTGAAATCGCAAAAACCATCAAGCGCTATGATGAAACTAGCTCTCATGAGGACCACCATAGAAAAGGAAGACCCAGAGTTACCTCTGCTGCAGAGGACAAGTTGATCAGAGTTACCAGCCTCAGAATTTGCAGTCCAAATAACTGCTTCACAGAGTTCAAGTAACAGGCACATCTCAACATCAACTGTACAGAGGAGACTGCGTGAACCAGGCTTCATGGTCAAATTCCTGCAAAGAAACCACTACTAAAGGACACCAATAATAAGAAGAGACTTGCTTGGGCTAAGTAACACAAGCAATGGACATTACACTGGTGGAAATCTGTCCTTTGGTCTGATGAGTCCAAATCTGAGATTTTTGGTTCCAACCACTTTGTCTTCGTGAGACACAGAGTAGGTGAACAGATGATCTCCACATGTGTGATTTCCACTGTGAAGCATGAATGAGGAGGTGTGATGGTATGGGGGTGCTTTGATGTTGACACTCTCAGTGATTTATTTAGATATCAAGGCACACTTAACCAGCATGGCTACCAGAGCATTCTGCAGCGATATGCCATCCCATCTGGTTGCTCTTAGTGGGACTATCATTTGTTTTTCAACAGGACAATAACCCAACACACCTCCAGGCTGTGTAAGGACTATTTGACCAAGAAGGAGAGTGATGGAGTGCTGCATCAGATGACCTGGAATCCACAATTACCCCACCTTAACTAGGTTGAGATGGTTTGGGCCGCAGAGTGAAGGAAAAGCAGCCAACAAGTGCTAGACATATGTGGGAACTCCTTCAAGACTGTCGGACATGCATTCCAGGTGAAGCTGGTTGAGAGAATGCCAAGAGTGTGCAAAGTTGTTATCAAGGCAAATAGTGGATACTTTGAAGAATCTAAAATCTAAAATATATTTTGATTTGTTTAACACTCTTTTGCTTACAACATGATTCGATATGTGTTGTTTCATAGTTTTGATGTCTTCAATAGTATTCGACAATGTAGAAAATATTAAAAATAAAGAAAAATCCTTGAATGAGTAGGTGTGTCCAAACTTTTGACATGTACTGTATATATCTTATAGTTAATTCATAAAGTATTCAGACCCCTTGATTTTATTCCACATTTTGTTATGTTACAGCCTTATTCTAAAGTTGATTAGTTGATTTGGTCCTGCCGTTCATACCTACATGTACGCTACGGTCACAAGACACAGGCCTCCTAACTGTCCCTAGAATTTCTAAGCAAACAGCTGGAGGCAGGGCTTTCTCCTGTTGAGCTCCATTTTTATGGAATGGTCTGCCTACCCATGTGAGAGACGCAGACTTTATTGAAGAGTCATCTCTTCAGTAGGTCCTATGATTGAATGTCGTCTGGCCCAGGAGTGTGAAGGTGAATGGAAAGGCACTGGAGCAACGAACCGCCCTTGCTGTCTCTGCCTGGCCGGTTCCCCTCTCTCCACTGGGATACTCTGCCTCTAACCCTATTACAGGGGCTGAGTCACTGGCTTACTGGTGCTCTTCCATGCCGTCCCTAGGAGGGGTGCATCACTTGAGTGGGTTGAGTCACTGACGTGATCTTCCTGTCTGGGTTGGCGTCCCCCCCTTCGGTTGTGCCATGGCGGAGATCTTTGTGGGCTATACTTGGCCTTATCTCAGGATGGTAAGTTGGTGGTTGAAGATATCCCTCTAGTGGTGTGGGGGCTGTGCTTTGGCAAAGTGGGTGGGGTTATATCCTGCCTGTTTGGCTCTGTCCGAGGGTACCGTCGGATGGGGCCACAGTGTCTCATGACCCCTCTCGTCTCAACCTCAAGTATTTATGCTGCAGTAGTTTATGTGTCGGGGGGCTAGGGTCAGTCTGTTATATCTGGAGTATTTCTCCTGTCTTATCCGGTGTCCTGTGTGAATTTAAGTATGCTGTCTCTAATTCTTTCTTTCTTTCTCTCTTTCGGAGGACCTGAGCCCTAGGACCATGCTTCAGGACTACCTGGCCTGATGACTCCTTGCTGTCCCCAGTCCACCTGGCCATGCTGCTGCTCCAGTTTCAACTGTTCTGCCTGCGGCCATGGAACCCTGACCTGTTCACCGGACGTGCTACCTGTCCCAGACCTGCTGTTTTCAACTCTCTAGAGACAGCAGGAGCGGTAGAGATACTCTGAATGATCGGCTATGAAAAGCCGACTGACAATTACTCCTGAGGTGCTGACCTGTTGCACCCTCGACAACCACTGTGATAATTATTATTTGACCCTGCTGGTCATCTATGAACATTTGAACATCTTGGCCATGTTCTGTTATAATCTCCACCTGGCACAGCCAGAAGAGGACTGGCCACCCCTCACAGCCTGGTTCCTCTCTAGGTTTCTTCCTAGGTTCTGGCCTTTCTAGGAAGTGTTTCCTAGCCACCATGCTTCTACACCTGCATTGCTTGCTGTTTGGGGGTTTTGGCTGGGTTTCTGTACAGCACTTTGAGATATCAGCTTATGTAAGAAGGGCTTTATACATTTGATCTGATTAAATCATTTAAAAAAATCCTCAATCTACACACAATACCCCATAATGATGAGGTGAAAACAGGTTTTAGAATTTTTTGCAAATTTAAAACAAATAAAAGACTTAAATACCTTATTTACATAAGTATTTATACCCTTTGCTATGAGACTCGAAATTGATCTCAGGTGCATCCTGTTTCCATGTATCATCCTTGAGATATTTCTACAACTTGATTGGAGTCCACATGTGGTAAATTAAATTGATTTGACATGATTTGGAAAGGCACACAACTATCTATATAAGATCCCACAGTTGACAGTGCATATAAGAGCAAAAACCAAGCTATGAGGTTGAAGGTATTGTCAGTAGAGCTCTTAGACAGGATTGTGTCGAAGCACAGTTCTGAGGAAGCAGGATTGAAAGTCCCCAAGAACATAGTGGCATCATTCTTAAATAGAAGAGGTTTGGAACCACCAAGTCTCTTTTTAGAACTGACCGCCCGGCCAAACTGATCAATCGGGGGTGAAGGGCCTTGGTCAGGGAGAACCCGATGGTCATTCTGACAGAGCACCAGAGTTCCTCTGTGGACATGTGAGAACCTTCCAGAAGATCAACCATCTCTGCAGCACTCCACAAATCACGCCTTTATGGTTGAGTGGCCAGACGGACGCCACTCCTCAGTAAAAAGCACATGACAGCCCTCTTGGAGTTTGCCAAAAGGCACCTAACGACTCTCAGACTATGAGATTCAAGATTCTCTGGTCTGATGAAACCAAGATTGAATTATTTTTGCCTGAATGCTAAGCGTCACGTCTGTAGGAAACCTGGCACCATCCTTACGGTGAAGCGTGGGGGTGGCAGTTTCATGCTGTGGGGAGATTTTTCAGTGGCAGGGCGGGAAGACTAGTTAGGATCGAGGAAAAGATGAACGGAGCAAAGTACAGAGAGATTCTTGATGGGATCTGAAGAGAAAAATGGGAGAAACTCCCCAAATACAGGTGTGCCAAGCTTGTAGTGTCATTTATTTGTGTTTATTTATTTAACCCTTATTTAACTAGGCAAGTCAGTTAACCTTGTTCAGAACACTTCCAAAACAAAGGTCATGTGGTTTGGTAAAAATATTGCCCCTCTTCCCACAGGTGTTATTACTACCACTGAGGGTTCTTTGGCTAGACGGTGCACTGTCCTTCTCTCAGCACATATCAAAGCTGCAGGCTAAAGTTAAATCTGGACTTGGTTTCCTCTATCATAATCGCTCCTCTTTCACCACAGCTGTCAAACTATCCCTGATTCAGATGACCATCCTACCCATGCTAGATTACGGAGACATAATTTATACATCGGCAGGTAAGGGTGCTCTCTCAATTCTCCTTAGAGGACACATCACTGCACTCTATAATCCTCTGTAAACTGGTCATCTCTGTATACCTGTCGCAAGACCCACTGGTTGATGCTTATTTATAAAAACCCTCTTAGACCTCACTCCCCACTATCTGAGATAGGTTGCAGTGACACGGCCATTACCTGAGCGGAAACCAGATTGTATACCCGAGAGAATACTATAGACATCAAGAAAGCCAGTTAATTTATGGTTGACAAGTTTTCCCAATACTTTAAATAAACAGGGCAAAATAGAAATAGGCCTATAACAGTTAGGATGAGTTTGATCTCCCCCTTTTAAAAAAGGATGAACTGTGGCTGCCTTCCAAGCAATGGAAACCTCCCCAGAAAGGAGAGACCGGTTAAGAAAGTTGGAGATAGGCTTGGTGATGATAGGGGCAGCAACTTTAAAGAAGAAAGGGTCTAAACCATCTGACCCAAATGTTTTTGGGGGGTCAAGTTTAAGGAGCTCCTTTAGCACCTCAGACTCAGTGACTTCCTGCAGGGAGAAACTTTGTAGCGGGGAAGGAGAAAAAGAGGGAGAAGCATCGGAGATAGTCACATTAGAAGGGGTGGGAGATGAGGAAATGTTGGACGAGCAAGGAAGCATGGCTGAGTCAAATAGGAATCATGACTTAATGAAGTGGTGATTAAAGAGCTCAGCCATGTGCTTCTTGTCAGTATCAACCACATCATCAACATTAAGGGACATGGGCAGCTGTGAGGAGGAGGGTTTATTCTCCAGGTCTTTGACCATTTTCCAGAACTTATTGGGGTTAGACCCACAGAGAGAGAACTGCTCCTTAAAGTAACTAACTTTGGCCTTCCGATAGCCTGAGTGCACTTATTTCTCATTTGCCTGAACGATAACCAGTCAGCCTGAGTATGTGTGTGCCGAGCCTTTTGCCAAATGCAATTCTTGAGGTGGAGTAACTTTGCAAGATTACGGTCGAACCAGGGGCTGAACCTGTTTTTAATGCATTTTCTTTATTGTGCGCATCTTTTTGTGACAAAATATTGCGCTTAAAACGGGCACGTCTTTTTATCCAAAAATGATATAGCGCCCCTAGAGTTTCAAGAGGTTAAAGAGCTCAGCCATGTGCTTCTTGTCAGTATCAACCACATCATCAACATTAAGGGACATGGGCAGCTGTGAGGAGGAGGGTGTGTTTGTTAACATATGCAATTCTTGAGGTGGAGTCGATGCATTTTCTTTATTGTGCGGTGTGTTTGTTAACATACCACTGAAAATATCAAAAAAGAAGGTCCAGGTGTCTTTGACAGGGGGGGATCAAGCTGATTCTATACCATTTTACAGCAGCCAGTTCAAGAAGGAAGGCTTGCTCAGTAAAGTTTTTTTGCAAGGGTCTATGACAAATCAGGACAGGTCGTTTCACTGAGCAGCCATTACGAACACAGGCTGTATAACAGCGATCACTAAGGTCATTACAGAAAACACCAGATTGATACCCATCAGGATTATTTGTGAGGATAACATGGAGGACTGTAGCCTTTTCTGGGTGTTTGGAGTCTTACCTTGTGGGATTGGTGATAATCTGAGAAAGATTTAGGGAGTCCCATTGCTTTAGGACTTGGTCAGGTGGTTTAAGCACATCCAAGTTTAGGTCACCTAGCAGGACAAATTCAGACTTAGTGTAAGGGGCCAGGAGAGAGCTTAGGGCAGGAAGCAGATATCAGAGCACAAGTCAGAATTGGGGCTAGCAACAGTAGATGGGCCAGGGTGTACATGCACATTTCCAGATATCGTCAACAGTAATACAATCAAGGCACGGCATAGCACAGGGAGAGCTCTGCAGTGCTGATTTATGAATTTATGAATGTGCTTCAGATGGCAACAGGATCATATTGTACAGCAATTTCATCAGGTAACATGAATAGAAAGCATGATACTGCCTTCTTAGCATGCTCTGCTCTACATTTTGGGAGTTGAGACATGAAAAGTTTATCGTTATAAAGATTAAGTTCTCCTCCATTACAGTATAATAATGTCTCAATGTGTTTCGGTGTCCATATGCCTGAAGATGTTAGAACAAACCTCAAATGCAAATAGCGAATTGAAACTGCTTGTTGTCGGGGATGAAGTGGCAGAAGGAGGGGCTTGGTAAGTGGCTGGGGGAGGGGCTTGGTGTCTGTGTGCGAGAGGGAAGGTACACAGTGCACATAGCACAGAAGGAGCCGAGACCAGAAAGACAAAACACTCATAAAAAACGAAAACAATCAATAATACTTGACTTTTGCAATACAGGCATTTGGAATATTGCGCTAAAACATGAATTTGAATTAATTCAATATATTTTGCCCAGCCCTAGTTTCCCTCATGCCTCTTTGGGGTGATGACAATTCAGTTGTGTCAAGGAGGGCGAATATGGCTCACTGGTTTGAGTCCGTTGTCTCTCTGTTTGACATGCACTGAAGTACAGACCTCAACCCCAGAGTCCTGACACCTTGCCGAGGGTGTGACTGCAGCTGCAGACTCCTCTTCTGCTCCTTCACAAAAGTTGACGGTCTGTTTGGGGATTTGAAAACCCGAAGTGCACAGAGTGGATGAGAAAGGACTATGTTGATGGAAAGTGACACACATCATGGGAGATGTGCTCCTGTGGGATATCCAAAACAACTCTTCATTCTGGTAGTCCAGGTTTGAGCCAAAGTATGGAGAAAGTCATCCTTACAATGCAATCTTCAGGCATATCAGTGTGATTCTGTGATAACTACTGTGCTTTCTAATAAACTATATGTGACAAAAGCGCAACTTGTGTGTTTCTTCTGAAACACTTCTCAGCTCGACAAAGCACAACGTGTGTATACCCAAGAAAACTCGGGGCTGTAATCGCTGCCAAAGGTGCTTCAACAAAGTACTGAGTAAAGGGTCTGAATACTCATATCGCTGCCAAAGGTGCTTCAACAAAGTACTGAGTAAAGGGTCTGAATACTCATATCGCTGCCAAAGGTGCTTCAACTAAGTACTGAGTAAAGGGTCTGAATACTCATGTAAATGTGATATTTCAGTTTTAAAAATGTCATGCATTTGTTAAAAAACTCTTAAAAGCTGTTTTTGCTTTGTATTTATGGGGTATTATGGGTAGAATGATGAAGTAAAAACAACAACAATTGAATCAATTTTAGAATAAGGCTGTAAAGTAACAAAATGTGGAAATGGCGAGAGGTCTGAATACTCTCCGAATGCACTGTGTATTGTAACAATTGTCTCAACTAATGTTTTGAATACTACTATGCAGGTGTGGGCAATTGTAATTATCAGGTGACATCTTTAAAAATATATTTAAAAAAAGACATTTTGGATTACATTTTACATTTCCCAATGTTATTCAACTTGGGATTTCATTTGTCGTCATTGTCATACATGGCAGAGCACCCAGCTAATAAGGCAAGATAGCGCACCTGTTAACCACTCCAGCAAGGCTTACTACTTCTCTTGAAAGCTAAAATGTTTCAAAATCAGTTGAATGTGTGGGTGCATATGGCAGCAGTGCCCATTCTCTCCAGCAAACTTTCACCAAACTTGGCATGTGCTTCAAAACATGCTTCCTACACACGGTCTTGCTCACGCGTGTGGTTACTTTCTCTTGTGGGCAGAGCAGTCTGCTAATCTTTTGATGATTTATTTTCCAGCCCAGCTGTCCATCGCACGTTTGTCATAAAATGCATAGATCTATACCTGGATTAGTAGAGCAACCATAGCTTATTACGATAAACGATGACCCTCACTGAACGAGTGCGGTCGAGTGAATGTCGATAAATATCTGAATAGGAATCCAGTGAATAAGGTTTGTACAAAAGTTGTGTTGACGCATAAAGAGGAGTAGCAGCGAGATAAAGGCTGCGCAGAGGATAGGGAAGGGCTGGAGTACGGGAGGGAAAAGAAGCTACGTGCTGAAGGCTGCTAAAGGTAAACATGAACAGAGAAATTGTCCTTGAAATACATTGTGGGCTAATAAAGTGTGTTTTTGCGCGTGTCTGTGAGTACGTACGCATGCATGCACGTGTCTTTGCGCGTGCGTATGTTTGCGGTTGGAGTATAATTAGCCAGGAGGCAGTCTGTCTGTAATTAGGAGTAAAACACCTTCACTCACACTCAGAGAGCAGCAGAAAGGGGTGGAGCACATATGTTGTCAATACGTTTTAATTACTTGTTCTAATTCTCCCTTTCCTGTGCTGGACGTGCTAAGACACACTTCCCTCCCGAAGATGTATTGCTGTGGAGTGGAGGTGGTCCTTAAGTGGAGCTATAGTCCCCCCATCAGGCTAGTTATGGAAATGCGCAAATCTCCAATTCTCCTCTATTAGAGGAAATGGCTGTGAGAAGTTGGTAAGTAACACTCGTCCTTAACAACTGAATGTAACCAACAAAGCTAGAAAGAAACTCTTTCTCCTCTCTCAAATCTGACTTATTCTACTTTAGAAAATATCCCCCAATTGGTTACAAAATGTTACATCATCAATACATGAACAGGCCAACAGAGCAATAATCCCAGAGATCGATTGTAGGTGATAATAATGGAATGAACCGGAAAACCCATTACCTTGGTGAATTTCACAACACCCTCATAGTCTGAAACCCTTTGACCCTCTCGGGTGGCTGTGTTCTGTACATGGAACTCTATGTGAGTTTATTATGTGCTCTGTCTCTATTAAGCCCTATTCGTTTTACTGGGACAGAGGGGCATCATTAGGCCTAATGTCATCCCCTGCTTCCCTCTCCGAGTCCACAGGTCAGCGTGTAAGACGAGAGGGGAGCCTGTAAAAAAGGGGGATCGACGTGCATTTTAAGAAAAGCCAAAGGACGGCTTTATGTGATCTGTGATCTGGGACAGCTTATTCTCCCTCTCTTTCATGAAGGTTGCCAAGACAAGAGCCGGCAGACTTGGGTCCTTGAGAATTTACAATGGCCACCGGGCCAAGTAAAAAAAGATGGGGGGCTGGGAAGTTAGAGGTAAGATTGGTTGGGAGTCAGAAATATCGAGGGAGGGAGGGAGGGATGGAGAGAGGGAGAGAGAGTTGGATGGAGGGAGGGAGAGAGAGAATGTGGGAGATGGAGTGAGAGCGAGATGGGGGGAGATGTAGAAAGCGAGAGCGATGGGGGCGAGAGAGAGAGAGATGAGGCGCTGGCCGAAACACAGGATTTATATTTAAATCACATCCTCCAGCGTTAACCTGGTGTCTGGGCAGCTGTACGTTCTCACAGCGTAAAGTATACTGCTCCGGCAGGGCCTATAACCAGCCTTCCTTCTGGCAGATGCACATCATAACGGCAGACGATCACGAAGAGGAGAGGAGGGAGACTTTTCCATAGGCTGCAAGCTGTATTAGAGAAGACTGACAGAGGTCAAAAGATGGTGGAGGTGGTCAGGAAATCCTCTATCTTCACACAGCTGTACATCACAGTTAGATAGACACTGGTGGCTGGCTTTCCGTAGTGTGTTAGGTGTCATACAAACAAACCTGTTAAATTTACAGTATGTATTAATTTTTCAGGGGATAGATTTTTATTTTTAGAAAAATAAAGACAGTTTGCTGAGATGGGTTTATAATCGAGCTGAATGGGCATTCAGCTGGAGGACACACACACACACACACACACACACACACACACACACACACACACACACACACACAATGTACCCTATCCTCCTCAGTATGAACTGTGCTCTTCCATATTGGGTTACCCACTACTAATAGTCCATTTGATTGGTAAGCCCCATGCTCCAGGCATACAATATGGTCTTGTCTCATTACGGACAAATTGCTGCAGGGTGCTGTCTTGGGCCGTTCTATGGGGTGCTGCTGGACTCTAATACCAGAGTAATGATGGCTGCGGCCACCAGATTCCCCACTAATTGAGGTGAAGCTGGATTTTTGTGAGCTGGAATGTGGGTGAGTTGGAGTATTGCTACCAAACAAACGTGCACATTGGCTTCTGTTCCAAGGTGAAACGCAGGTCACCTCACAGCACCAGTAAGTCCCTGAACTCCTTATTGATGCCATAATTTCATGCAACACCTAAAACACCAGTATTACAGTTGAATTGAATATTCCAGTTGAAGTATGACTTTTTACTGAAATACTACCTTCCAATCAGCATTCAGAAAATAACCGAAGGAATTCCTCTGACCAATGGAATCCATGCAGTCATCTCCTCACATACAGTATATTGACATGGAACAGGCACTCAAATACACATACACGCAAGCGCACGCACAATAGACAGAATTCATCTCACTTCAATAAACCTCCCTGTCTTTGCCCCTACTGTATGAGTTAGAGGATGTTCCTCCAGCTCAGCCAGTGTCTCTGACAGCAGCAGTGTTGCTTTACTGTACTGTGTTGTCCCGACGAAGCGAGGGTCTGAACAAACCTCAGCCTCGCTGTGACAAATTGAGAAATGATTGCCTCAATGTGATTGTTTTAATAGTTTGGCTGCGATTGGAATAACAGACAGAGAAGAACACCGTGTTTTAGTAACAGCAGGCAGGGGTGGTGCGTTTCTGTAACAACACATTTTAAGATGTTTAACGAAGGCGGTACTCTTGAGCTTCCATCCAACTAGTTTTTTTTGTCTTCCTACTTTTTTATTTGCCAGACTAAAGAATGTTATTGTTAGAATGATATGAAGCAAGTAGAAAGTTTATAATGACTATATCAGTAATTGTCGAAAGATTTTAATCTTTTAATAAAACTCAAATGTGTTCGACTGTGCTGTTTCCTTAAGATGGGGAGGAGGTGGGGTTGGGTTATTTTACTCAGGCAGCTATTAGCCGGGTAGACAGTGTCTGTAATATCTTTATTTTCTCTCTGAAGAGCTGAACAAAGAAAAAACAATGGTGGAATGTCCAGCCAGCTCTCATTTGCCAAGGAAAACTGAAGCAGATGTCCGAGAAAGGAGGAATTTCACTTGCTCTGCCAGTGCTCTTGGGAATTTCACCAAGTGAAGTAGACGGGTGGATCGGAGTAGAGAGAAAACCCACGCTCAGGACCCTGACCACGTGATGAACGCTCAGTCCACAGATGACAGTATGTCCTAGACGATGCCTTCATGTGATTAGCCCATTTTTTCTGGTCTAGTTTAAACAAACTGAATGTTGCCCTCAACAAGTGGAACAATGATGAGCAGAGATTTCAGTCTGGTTTAATAACCAGGCTAGTTCTGGTTATGGAGGTGGTAACATATGGAGGTGTTAACATGGAGGAATGTTGGAGGTGGTAACACATGAATTGTCGATGATGTGATGCTAGGCAGTGTGGTGTTGATAGTTTGTGTAGTCTGTTGGTGCTCATCTCGCAATCGGAGCCTCACCCCGTTGCAGGCTAAAAAAAGACATTCTTCCAAGATTCTTATAATACCTCACAAAACAGCATCTAAAGTACTGGTATACTGACCTACAGTACTAAATTCACAGGCTCACGTAATACATTCAAATCCTTTCAACTGAGTCTCTACAAGCCACATATGTGATGATAGTGTGTTTAGAGAGAATGTATTGAAAAGATGAATGTATGAAAAATATATCTTGAAACAAAATTATAACACACAACTCTGGCCAAATAGTGTTGCAGCTTTGCCACAATTTCCGAAGCTCTCTCCCTCTTTCCCACCCGTGTGATGTAAATAAAACACTATGAAAAATAGCCTCAAACTGCCAACTTCAACAGCTTTCACAGACTTGTGATACTAATGATAAGTGTGTTGGGTTTTGAATAACATTGGTAATGTCTGTGATCTGCTCGTGAAAGTCTTAGCGTACACAAACAGTCAAACTAAATACTCTCTCACAAGATTGGCAGAGAAGGCTGTGAAACATGGCGCCCACCTAAAAAAAGAGACCTATATCACCCAATGGCATGATCTGTCGCTGGTCAATGCCAAACCCTCAAAAGGTTGGGATTGGAGGAAAGAGCTCCAATCAAGCATATCTGACCCCAGTGTCCCATGCTGCTATTGAAAACATTCTGTCACTTTCCTATTGGGTTGGGCAACTTGACTGCTCTTGAGACCGTGCTGCCAATATGGAAGTGAGGTCACTGGGGGATAATACTGCTACTCCCAACGAAAGCTAACTTCTGGGCCTTGGTTTAGAGTGAGAGATGAGTGAGACAAAAGAGGAGAAATGGGGAGCAAGAGGGGGGGGGGGGAGTCACCGCCCACCTCTTGCTCCAAACCTTCCATCCCTACCAGGAGCTCTCGAGGGCCCATTAAACTCATCCTAAAAGCAACAGCCTCGGTCCCAGATCCCCTGCTGTTCAATGGATTCTCCAATCACTCTCAATCACTCTGTAAACAAAGAGGCGGACAAGGAAAGCACAAAACCATGACCAGAAATTCGAAAAGGTCAACTCAGTGCCGGGGGCCTCATTTTTCTTATTCATTTCTGGATGCATTTTCCTCATCAACTGGCAACATCTCACTGGGCACACACTGTTTGAATCAACATTGTTTCAACAAACGTAATTTGTCAACGTATTGTGATGTGGGATCGACAGGGAAAATACATTGGATGTGCAAAAAGTCAACTGTTGTGTTGAAGGTAACATTTCTTTACCACATGTTTATGTCATCATGTTTACCAATTTTCAACGCGGACAAACACGCCTTGTATAAAACATGTTGAATTTGTGCCTTTGAAACTATATCAGATCTTTACATTTATATCCACTATCAGAAGAAAAACAAGCTGAGCAGCATCTCCTACTGGAGAGTTGATCTATCCATATGGTCTCCCATTTTAACTAAGGCCAGCCCTGCTTAACTTCAATATTTATCACGGAGTATTACCAATGTGCTATTATTAGGGTTATTAAGACACCTCTTAATAGCTAAATAGATTCACTGCTATCCAAATCATTCCAAAGGGTATGTTTAACAGAGCAAATGAAATGTAACAATACTTTATAAGTCATGTATCACCAATGAGGCGGCAGGGTAGCCTAGTGGTTAGAGTGTAACCGAAAGGTTGCAAGTTCAAATCCCTGAGCTGACAAGGTACAAATCTGTTGTTCTGCCCCTGAACAAAGCAGTTAACCCACTGGCCTTCATTGAACATAAGAAAAATATATAACATTTGCTATATAACAAAATAGACAACACGTAGGCCTGGTGTTTCAAGCTTTGGTTGATTTAAAATTGTATCTTCAAAAATCTAAGTTAAAGAATAGGATCAAAACAAGTTTGATTTCGTTCTGACCTTTTACTGCAGTGGCTAAATCAGGGTCGCACAGAGTTCTTGGTCGTCTTAAACAAATCTACTCTGAAACAAAAGTACACACCTCACACACATGGTTATGGGTTTACAAAAAAAGAAGACCCCTATACCATGTCAGATATAGAGTTGAAATGTATTCGGTTTCGAGTTTGCATCACATTATTACACTTTATATACAGATGACTGAAGTATAACAAAACCCTTTGACATACTGTAGAAACACCAGATTTTCGGCATTTAAAAAATCATATTTATTCATGAAATCCCATGAGGCAACTAGGTAATTTGACTGCAGCAAAGGGCTACCTTTATATTTTTAGTTGCGACAGAGATGTGAATCCAACATTGCAATTATTCATTTGTACGCAAAATGGATATTGAATTGTTTTTGGTTGTCAAGGCAACCGAATATCAACATTTGAAGGAGATGTATCTTCTGCTTGGATAGTGCCAGACTTAGTCTGGCTTTAATTCCAGTTTGTTTACAAATTAATAATTGATATGTTGGATTTACGTCTTCATCTCAATCAAAATTCTAAGTTAAAGAATACAACTAAATTAAATTCAAACTTTAAATGCACTTTTAAATAAAGTTTGATTTGATTTAGTCCTATTCTTTAAATGTTGATATTTGGTTGCCTTTCATCATTCCAAGATGAAGCAGTAGCAATTGGATGTGTGTTTTGTCTTGTCCAGTGTAAATATAGTTTTCCTCGTTTTGTATATATTTCGTATACATTTTAATCTCACTTTCCATCTACAGACTGAATATACTCTCCTGCAACCCGCCTCACCCAATGTGGTACGGATCTGCTATTTTTATACTTTAGAACCGGAACCCCCATCAGCAGCTAGCCAGCTAACTAGCTAGTAGTCAGTTAGCCACTGCTAGCGGTCTTCACCTTTAACTCGGCCACCAGCCAGCTTCAGCTCGGTCAATACCTGCCAGTCTGCACAGCGCAATGTCAACCCGGAGCATATCGGACTGCTTTTTCTCTGGATTCCTATTGCAAAATCTGAACTTTTAAAACGGATCCAAGTGGCTACTCCTAGCAAACGTCTCTGTCCTGAAGCAAGCACAAGTTAGCCTTGAGCTAACCTCGAGCTTATGACCATCTCCCAGCATGCCAAAGAGGTCCATCAGCTAATTATTGGGCTACAATACCTATTTTTGTTTACTTTTGCACTCTTATTTGTTGACTTCTGTAATCGTAAAAGCCTTGGTTTCATGCATGTTAACATCAGAAGCCTCATCCCTAAGTTTGTTCTATTCACTTCTTTAGCACACTCGGCCAACCCTGATGTCATAGCTGTGTCTAAATCTTGGTTTAGGAAGGCCACCAAAAATCCTGAAATTTCCATCCCCAACTACAATATTTTCTGACCAGATAGAACTGCCAAAGGGGGCAGAGTTGCAATCTACTGCAAAGATGGCCTGCAGAGTTCTGTCATACTATCCAGGTCTGTGCCTAAAATAATTGAGCTTCTAAAATATCTTAAGATCCACCTTTCTAGAAACAAGTCTCTCACCGTTGCAGCTCGTTATAAATCCACCTCAGCCCCCAGCTGTGCCCTGGACACCATATGTGAATTGATCGTCCCCCCCCACCTATCTTCAGAGTTCATACTGTTAGGTGACCTAAACTGGGATATGCTTAACACCCCGGCCGTCCTACAATCTAAGCTAGATGCCCTCAATCTTACACAAATTATCAAGGAACCTACCAGGTACAACCCTAGATCTGTAACCATGGGCATCCCGTTAAATACACCTCTGCCATCTTCAACCAGGATCACAGCGATCACTGCCTCATTGCCTGCGTCCGTAATGGGTCCGTGGTCAAACGACCACCCCCCCCATCACTGTCAAACGCTCCCTGTAACACTTCAGCGAGCAGGCCTTTCTAATCATCCTGGCACGTGTATCCTAGAATGATATTGATCACAACCCGTCAGCACAGGATGCCTGGTTGCTCTTTAAAAGTGCTTTCTTCACCATCTTAAATAAGCATACCCCGTTCAAAAAATGAAGAACTAAGAACAAATATAGCCCTTGGTTCACCCCAGACTTGACTGCTCTTGACCAGCACAAAAACATCCTGTGGTGTTCTGCTTTAGCATCGAATAGCCCCCACGACATGCAACTTTTCAGGGAAGTCAGGAACCAATATACACAGTCAGTTAGGAAAGCTAAGGCTAGCTTTTTCAAACAGAAATTTGCATCCTGAAGTACTGATTTAAAAACGTTTTGAGACACTGTAAAGTCCATGGATAATAAGAGGACCTCCTCCCAGCTGCCCACTGCACTGAGGCGAGGAAACACCGCCGATAAATCTACGATAATCGCTCATTTCAATAAGCATTTTTCTACGGCTGGCCATGCTTTTCATCTGGCTTCCCCTATGGCCAACAGCTCTGCACCTCCTGCAGCAACTTACCCCCCCCCACCCTCTTCTTCTTCACCCAAATCCAGACAGCTGATGTTCTGAAATCTGGATCCCTACAAATTAGCTGGGCTAGACAATCTGGACCCTCTCTTTCTAAACTTTTCCGCCGAAATTGTTGCAACCCCTATTACTAGTCTGTTCAACCTCTCTTTCGTAGAGTCTGAGATCCCTAAAGATTGGAAAGCTACCACGGTCATCCCTCTCTTCAAAGGGGGAGACACTCTAGACCCAAACTGTTACAGACCTATATCCATCCTGCCCTGTCTTTCTAAAATCTTCGAAAGCCAAGTGAACAAACAGGTCACCGACCATTTCGAATCCCACCATGCCTTCTCCACTATGCAATCTGGTTTCTGAGCTGGTCATGGGTGCACCTCAGCCACGCTCAAGGTCCTAAATTATATCATAACCGCCATCGATAAAAGACAGTAGTGTGCAGCCGTCTTCATCGACCTGGCCAAGGCTTTCGACTGTCAATCACCGCAATCTTATTGGCAGACTCAACAGCCTTGGTTTCTCAAATGACTGCCTCGCCTGGTTCACCAACTACTTCTCAGATAGTTCAGTGTGTCAAATCGGAGGGCCTGTTGTCCGGACCTCTGGCAGTCTCTGTGGGGGTGCCACAGGGTTCAATTCTCGGGCCGACTCTTTTCTCTGTATATATCAATGATGTCGCTCTTGCTGCTGGGGATTCTCTGATCCACCTCTACTTACACGACACTATTCTGTATACATCTGGTTCTTCGTGTTAACAAACCTCCAAACGAGCTTCAATGCCATACAACACTCCTTCCGTGGCCTCCAACTGCTTTTAAATGTTAGTAAAACTAAATGCATGCTGTTCAACTGATTGCACACAGTGTACATCGATTTTTCTATTGTGTTATTGACTGTACGTTTGTTTATATGTTATATACAGTGCCTTGCGAAAGTATTCGGCCCTCTTGAACTTTGCGACCTTTTGCCACATTTCAGGCTTCAAACATAAATATATAAATCTGTATTTTTTTGTGAAGAATCAACAACAAGTGGGACACAATCATGAAGTGGAATGACATTTATTGGATATTTCAAACTTTTTTAACAAATCAAAAACTGAAAAATTGGGCGTGCAAAATTATTCAGCCCCCTTAAGTTAATACTTTGTAGCGCCACCTTTTGCTGCGATTACAGCTGTAAGTCGCTTGGGGTATGTCTCTATCAGTTTTGCACATCGAGAGACTGAAATTTTTGCCCATTCCTCCTTGCAAAATAGCTCGAGCTCAGTGAGGTTGGATGGAGAGCATTTGTGAACAGCAGTTTTCAGTTCTTTCCACAGATTCTTGATTGGATTCAGGTCTGGACTTTGACTTGGCCATTATAACACCTGGATATGTTTATTTTTGAACCATTCCATTGTAGATTTTGCTTTATGTTTTGGATCATTGCCTTGTTGGAAGACAAATCTCCATCCCAGTCTCAGGTCTTTTGCAGACTCCATCAGGTTTTCTTCCAGAATGGTCCTGTATTTGGCTCCATCCATCTTCCCATCAATTTTAACCATCTTCCCTGTCCCTGCTGAAGAAAAGCAGGCCCAAACCATGATGCTGCCACCACCATGTTTGACAGTGGGTATGGTGTGTTAAGGGTGATGAGCTGTGTTGCTTTTAAGCCAAACATAACGTTTTGCATTGTTGCCAAAAAGTTCAATTTTGGTTTAATCTGACCAGAGCACCTTCTTCCACATGTTTGGTGTGTCTCCCAGGTGGCTTGTGGCAAACTTTAAACAACACTTTTTATGGATATCTTTAAGAAATGGCTTTCTTCTTGCCACTCTTCCATAAAGGCCAGATTTGTGCAATATACGACTGATTGTTGTCCTATGGACAGAGTCTCCCACCTCAGCTGTAGATCTCTGCAGTTCATCCAGAGTGATCATGGGCCTCTTGGCTGCATCTCTGATCAGTCTTCTCCTTGTATGAGCTGAAAGTTTAGAGGGACGGCCAAGTCTTGGTAGATTTGCAGTGGTCTGATACTCCTTCCATTTCAATATTATCGCTTGCACAGTGCTCCTTGGGATGTTTAAAGCTTGGGAAATCTTTTTGTATCCAAATCCGGCTTTAAACTTCTTCACAACAGTATCTCGGACCTGCCTGGTGTGTTCCTTGTTCTTCATGATGCTCTCTGCGCTTTTAACGGACCTCTGAGACTATCACAGTGCAGGTGCATTTATACGGAGACTTGATTACACACAGGTGGATTGTATTTATCATCATTAGTCATTTAGGTCAACATTGGATCATTCAGAGATCCTCACTGAACTTCTGGAGAGAGTTTGCTGCACTGAAAGTAAAGGGGCTGAATAATTTTGCACGCTCAATTTTTCAGTTTTTGATTTGTTAAAAAAGTTTGAAATATCCAATAATTGTCGTTCCACTTCATGATTGTGTCCCACTTGTTGTTGATTCTTCACAAAAAAATACAGTTTTATATCTTTATGTTTGAAGCCTGAAATGTGGCAAAAGGTCACAAAGTTCAAGGGGGCCGAATACTTTCGCAAGGCACTGTATATTTATATATAACTCTGTTGTTTTTGGCGCACTGCTTTGCTTTATCTTGGCCAGGTCGCAGTTGTAAATGAGAACATGTTCTCAACTGGCCTACCTGGTTAAAAAAGATGAAATAATAATATATATATATATATATATATTTTTTTTTAAAGAGTAAATAGCCTAAAGTTATGGCTGTATTTCAAACTACTGTAACAGTATTATTCAACCTCAACATGAGTAACACATCCATGGCCACATTGAGGTTACTGTAACTAAATGTCTTCTTATGTTCAAGAGCATGCAAAGGTCACATGTCTGCTATAATAATCTGTGCAGAATCTTGAACAGCATTGATCACTTGCACTGTTATGTACTTGAGTGAAGACCCAAAAGCGGTTTTAACAGAAAACAGAGTTCTTTAATGAAAAAACAGGAATGGCATAAATCCTCTTCCGACAGGATAGGACAAGGTGGAAGCAAACGAGACGATAGCTTGCTTCTGGCATGAAAAACACAAACAAGAATCTGACACTGAAAGTAGCAGGAACAGAGAGAGAAATAGAGACCTAATCAGAGGAGAAAGAGAGAACAGGTGGGAAAGGATGAATGAGCTAGTTAGGGGAGATGTAGAACAGCTGAAGAAGGAGAGACAGAGAAGGTAACCTAATAAGACCAGCAGAGAGAGACAGAGTGAAGAGAAAGGACAGGAACAGACATAATAAGACATGACAGTACCCCCCCCCCCCCCCACTCACCGAGCGCCTCCTGGCGCACTCGAGGAGGAAACCTGGCGGCAACGGAGGAAATCATCGATCAGAGAACGGTCCAGCACGTCCCGAGAGGGAACCCAACTCCTCTCCTCAGGACCGTACCCCTCCCAATCCACTAGGTACTGATGACCACGGCCCCGAGGGCGCATGTCCAAAATCTTACGAACCCTGTAGATAGGTGCGCCCTCGACAAGGATGGGGGGGGAGAGGGAAGAGCGGGGGCGCGAAGAACGGGCTTAACACAGGAGACATGGAAGACCGGGTGAACGCGACGAAGATAGCGCGGGAGAAGAAGTCGCACTGCGACAGGATTAATGACCTGAGAAATACGGAACGGACCAATGAACCGCGGGGCCAACTTGCGAGAAGCTGTCTTAAGGGGAAGGTTCTGAGTGGAGAGCCATACTCTCTGACCGCAACAATATCTAGGACTCTTGGTCCTACGCTTATTAGCGGCCCTCACAGTCTGCGCCCTATTACGGCAAAGTGCCAACCTGACCCCCTTCCAGGTGCGCTCGCAACGCTGGACAAAAGCCTGAGCGGAGGGGACGCAGGACTCGGCGAGCTGAGATGAGAACAGCGGAGGCTGGTACCCGAGGCTACTCTGAAAAGGAGATAGACCGGTAGCAGACGAAGGAAGCGAGTTGTGGGCGTACTCTGCCCAGGGAGCTGTTCTGACCAAGACGCAGGGTTACGAAAAGAAAGACTGCGTAAAATGCGACCAACAGTCTGATTGGCCCGTTCGGCTTGACCGTTAGACTGGGGATGAAAGCCGGACGAGAGACTGACGGAAGCCCCAATCAAACGGCAAAACTCCCTCCAAAATTGAGACGTGAACTGCGGGCCTCTGTCTGAAACGACGTCTGACGGAAGGCCATGAATTCGGAAAACATTCTCGATAATGATCTGAGCCGTCTCCTTAGCAGAAGGAGCTTAGCGAGAGGAATGAAATGAGCCGCCTTAGAGAATCTATCGACAACCGTAAGAATAACTGTCTTCCCCGCTGATGAAGGCAGTCCGGTGAT
Organism: Oncorhynchus masou masou; assembly: GCF_036934945.1. Taxonomy (NCBI): domain Eukaryota; kingdom Metazoa; phylum Chordata; class Actinopteri; order Salmoniformes; family Salmonidae; genus Oncorhynchus; species Oncorhynchus masou. Next base: position 35,832,351 of record NC_088242.1, on the reverse strand, counting down.
AAAATCTAAAGCGATGTGAGACCACGGTCGAGAGGGAATGGGAAGCGGTCTGAGACGGCCGGCAGGAGGAGAGTTCCCAGATTTAGTCTGCGCGCAGACCGAACAAGCAGCGACAAACCGACGCGCGTCACGTTCCCGAGTGGGCCACCAGAAACGCTGGCGAATGGAGCGTACCCCGAACGCCGGGGTGGCCGGCTAACTTGGCAGAGTGGGCCCACTGAAGAACGGCCGGACGAGTAGGAACGGGAACGAACAGAAGGTTCCTAGGACAAGCTCGCGGCGACGGAGTGTGAGCGAGTGCTTGCTTTACCTGCCTCTCAATTCCCCAGACAGTCAACCCGACAACACGCCCCTCAGGGAGAATCCCCTCGGGGTCGGTGGAGACCTCAGAAGAACTGAAGAGACGAGATAAAGCATCAGGTTTGGTGTTTTTTGAGCCCGGACGATAAGAAATAACAAACTCGAAACGAGCGAAAAACAGAGCCCAACGAGCCTGACGCGCATTAAGTCGTTTGGCTGAACGGATGTACTCAAGGTTCCTATGGTCAGTCCAAACGACAAAAGGAACGGTCGCCCCCTCCAACCACTGTCGCCATTCGCCTAGGGCTAAGCGGATGGCGAGCAGGATTACCAACATCATAGTTACATTCTGACGGCGATAAGCGATGAGAGAAAAACGCGCAAGGATGGACCTTGCCGTCAGAGAGAGAGCGCTGAGAAAGAATGGCTCCCACGCCCACCTCTGACGCGTCAACCTCAACAACAAACTGTCTAGAGATGTCAGGTGTAACAAGAATAGGTGCGGATGTAAAACGATTCTTAAGAAGATCAAAAGCTCCCTGGGCGGAAACGGACCACTTAAAGCACGTCTTAACAGAAGTAAGGGCTGTGAGGGGAGCTGCCACCTGACCGAAATTACGGATGAAACGACGATAGAAATTAGCGAAGCCCAGAAAGCGCTGCAGCTCGACGCGTGACTTAGGAACGGGCCAATCAATGACAGCCTGGACCTTAGCGGGATCCATCTTAATGCCCTCAGCGGAAATAACGGAACCGAGAAAAGGGACAGAGGCGGCATGAAAAGTGCACTTCTCAGCCTTCACATAAAGACAGTTCTCCAAAAGGCGCTGGAGGACGCGTCGCACGTGCTGAACATGAATCGGGAGAGACGGTGAAAAAATCTGGATATCGTCCATGTAAACGAAAACAAAAATGTTCAGCATGTCTCTCAGGACGTCGTTAACTAGTGCCTGAAAGACAGCTGGAGCGTTAACGAGGCCGAAAGGAAGAACCCGGTATTCAAAGTGCCCTAACGGAGTGTTAAACGCCGTCTTCCACTCGTCCCCCTCCCTGATGCGCACGAGATGGTAGGCGTTACGAAGGTCCAATTTGGTGAAAAACCTGGCTCCCTGCAGGATCTCGAAGGCTGAAGACATAAGAGGAAGCGGATAACGATTCTTAACTGTTATGTCATTCAGCCCTCGATAATCCACGCATGGGCGCAGGGACCCGTCCTTCTTCTGAACAAAAAAAAACCCCGCTCCGGCGGGAGGAGGAGGAGACTATGGTACCGGCGTCGAGCGAAACAGACAAATAATCCTCGAGAGCCTTACGTTCGGGAGCCGACAGAGAGTATAATCTACCCCGGGGGAGTAGTTCCCGGAAGGAGATCAATACTACAGTCATACGACCGGTGTGGAGGGAGAGAAGTGGCCTTGGAACGACTGAACACCGTGCGCAGATCGTGATACTCCTCCGGCACCCCTGTCAAATCGCCAGGCTCCTCCTGTGAAGAAGAGACAGAGGAAACAGGAGGGATAGCAGACATTAAACAGGTCACATGACAAGAAACATTCCAGGATAGGATAGTATTACTAGACCAATTAATAGAAGGGTTATGGCGCACTAGCCAGGGATGACCCAAAACAACAGGTGTAAAAGGTGAACGAAAAATTAAAAAAGAAATGGTTTCGCTATGATTACCAGAGACAGTGAGGGTTAAAGGCAGCGTCTCACGCTGAATCTTGGGGAGAGAACTACCATCTAAAGTGAACAAGGCCGTGGGCTCTCCTAACTGTCTGAGAGGAATGTCATGTTCCCGAGCCCAGGTCTCGTCCATAAAACAGCCCTCCGCCCCAGAGTCTATCAAGGCACTGCAGGAAGCAGATGAACCGGGCCAGCGGAGATGGACCGGAAAGGTAGTGCATGATCTTGAAGGAGAGACCTGAGTAGTTGCGCTCACCAGTAGCCCTCCTCTTACTGATGAGCTCTGGCTTTTACTGGGCATGAGGTGACAAAATGACCAGCGGAGCCGCAGTAGAGACAGAGGCGATTGGTGATTCTCCGTTCCTTCTCCTTGGCCGAGATGCGGATACCCCCAGCTGCATAGGCTCAGCATCCGAGCCGGCGGAGGAGGGTGGCAGTGATGCGGCAGGTGGCAGTGATGTGGAGAGGGGAGCAACGGAGAACGCGAACTCCTTTCCACGAGCTCGGCGACGAAGATCAAACCGTCGCTCTATGCGAATAGCGAGAGCTATTAAGGAGTCCAGACTGGAAGGAACCTCCCGGGAGAGGATCTCATCCTTAACCTCGACGAGGAGACCCTCCAGAAAACGAGCGAGCAAAGCCGGCTCGTTCCAGTCACTAGAGGCAGCGAGAGTGCGAAACTCAATAGAATAATCCGTTATGGATCGATTCCCCTGACATAGGGAAGACAGGGCCCTGGAAGCCTCCTCCCCAAAAACAGAACGGTCAAAAACCCGTATCATCTCCTCCTTAAAGTCCTGATACTGGTTAATACACTCAGCCCTCGCCTCCCAGATTGCCGTGCCCCACTCACGCGCCCGTCCGGTAAGGAGAGAAATGACGTAGGCGATGCGGGCTGCGCTCCTGGAGTAAGTGTTGGGCTGGAGAGAGAACACCACATCACACTGAGTGAGGAATGAGCGGCACTCAGTGGGCTCCCCAGAGTAACACGGCGGGTTGTTGATCCTGGGCTCCGGAGACTCGGAAACCCTGGAAGTGGGCGGTGGATCGAGGTGGAGTTGGTGAACCTGTCTTTGAGGTCGGAGACTTGGACGGCCAGGGTCTCAACGGCATGTCGAGCAGCAGACAATTCCTCCTCGTGTCTGCCTAGCATCGCTCCCTGGATCTCGACGGCGGAGTGAAAAGGGTCCGGAGCCGCTGGGTCCATTCTTGGTCAGATTCTTCTGTTATGTACTTGAGTGAAGACCCAAAAGCGGTTTTAACAGAAAACAGAGTTCTTTAATGAAAAAACAGGAATGGCATAAATCCTCTTCCGACAGGATAGGACAAGGTGGAAGCAAACGAGACGATAGCTTGCTTCTGGCATGAAAAACACAAACAAGAATCTGACACTGAAAGTAGCAGGAACAGAGAGAGAAATAGAGACCTAATCAGAGGAGAAAGAGAGAACAGGTGGGAAAGGATGAATGAGCTAGTTAGGGGAGATGTAGAACAGCTGAAGAAGGAGAGACAGAGAAGGTAACCTAATAAGACCAGCAGAGAGAGACAGAGTGAAGAGAAAGGACAGGAACAGACATAATAAGACATGACATTGCACTATGTAATTTTAAAGTGAACTCAATTGCAATCCAGGTCATTTGGTTCTGTCACGATTGTTTAGAGATTGATTAGACCAAGGTGCAGCGTGGTAGGCATACATCTATTTTTTTATTTAAATGACACCAAAAAACAACAAAATACAAAACGAACGTAACGTTACATGCAATGCAGAAAGCAACTACACACAAACAAGATCCCTCAAACTAAGGTGAGAAAAAAGGCTGCCTAAGTATGATCCCCAATCAGAGACAACGATAGACAGCTGCCTCTAATTGGGAACCATACCCGGCCAACAAGTAAATAGAAAAACTAGAATGCCCATCCAAATCACACCCCACCCTAACCAAATAGAGAAATAAAAAGGCTCTCTAAGGTCAGGGCATGACAGGTTCTGCTTTTAGATGAAGCACAATGATAACACATTAATTTGTTGTATATATTAAAAATATTTTACATTATATTCACATTTGAAATTTATTGTGCTTTTAGTTCATTGATGTGCAACTGGCAGCCCGCGCACCCCTTTTGAAGGACCCCAAAAATAAAATAATAATAATAAATGTATTGTTGGGGATGTTACGAGTTAGAATAATAGACTACACAAGGGGCAATTTTGATTGATTTTGTCTGTCTCACTCAGATATATTAAAAACTGCATTTCTCTGCATATCTCTTCACCCTAAGGCAGAATTTGTAGAATTGCAGGTATGGATGTAGGTACGCAGACCCGTGAGCAACTGTGGCCCCTCATGATGAATTCTTTTTTTTGTGGCCCCCACCTCATCAAAGTTCCCCATTCCGGTTTTAAATGGTTGAAAGCGCTGTAGTAACACATTTAGATGACAACTAAAGCAAAAATCTGACATAGTTTTTTCATTGGAATTTGGTTGCGCTTTCAGATGGTTGAAAACAGTGATAACAGATTGACATACGTTTGTTGTATTCCCAGTCTGTGAGTGGGTGGATAAAGGTTGAAATCTCACCGATCGTTGTCTCAACCAAATTCTACCCACATTTCCATGTTTAAATTACTTGGACACTGATCCTTGGTTGTTTGCATGTATCATCATGGAATCCTTTTACCTCTATCTATTAGTTCTAACTTGTAATACTGTACCCGTATCGGAGAAGGCTGGTGGGAGGAGCTTTAGGAGGGTGAGCTCATTGTAATGGCTGGATTGGAAAAAATTTCCACATGTTTGATAACATTCCATTTATTCCTTTCCAGCCAATACAATGAGCCCATCCTCCTATAGCTTCTCCCACCAGCATCCACTGACCCGTGTGGCCAAGTTTGGATGGCATGCTAATGCAGTAGCTAGATGTCATTTGACAGGTATGGACAGCTGGGTTCTTTATAATCTTTGGAGAAGAATCAAATGTCCAGGGGACCGAGTGTCACTCTCCCCTCAACTCCCAAAAGACCAGTGATGATGACAGCTTGCTGAATTCAGATGTTTCTGCTTCCAAATCTCAAGTGTACATCACGGAAGTACACATCTCTTGGCAGAGCTCACTATGTAGAAATAACTCATGTCGGATCTGTTGGCTATCAGCTTGGAGTTGAGCCCTTGGATGAAGCTCGTCTGGCATCATGGCCATTCTTTTCGGTGAAATGCGATCAATATGCATAATTTCTTCTGTCTTTGGTGACGCATCAAAAAACGATATGGGTTCAGAAACTGTTTCTCCCTAAATCTCCCCATGTTGTTTTGAAGAACATTACGCTCTGTGGCAAACATCTATGTACGTTTTTCCACTGTAGGCTACTGTTCATATAGAGAGCATAGTGTCATTCGTATCCATAAACATGTCACCGCCTCTCACCGTGCTACCGCCATCCCTCCGCTATTCTATGAACGCATGCATAACCACATACCCTAAATACTGCCATAAATACAAGTGAAGTGGACGCTAAAATAACACGCCAGGCGTCTTCTCGCCACGACCGTGCCCGGTGTCAAGCCCCGGACTCCTCTGTTTGTCTTGGATGGTCTACAGGAGCCGCAAAACAAATGGATGACCCCTCTGAACTTACAGAACTTTAAGTCCAATAAGGTTTGTGCCTGAAGCTTCATCGGACTGCACAGAGGAAGGAAGGAAAGAAGGAGGGAGGGAACTCCTACAACAGGCAATGAGGTGGCCACTGTCATGCCTTACTAACCTTTACAGTTGGGTTTATAGGACTGGTGGAGACAGTGGGAGGGGAACCTGACAGCTAGGCCCCTGGACAGGTATCCCAGGAGCCTTTGCTCTGACTCTGACTGGATGATATTGTTGAGTCAGTTGTTGGTTGGTGGCCACGGAGGACTGCAATGAGAGTTGAAGCATCGTTCGGAACAAGCGTGAAATCCAACCCGCGGGAGCTTGTAGAAGTCTAGGATGTGCTACAGTAAAACTATTCCCCCCCTCACCTCGGTATCGGTTCTCTCTTGTGGCTCTTTACCAACTGCAGGCAAAAACGTTTGCAAGTTCACATGTTTTGGTCTCTATGGAGACACTAACATCTAGAACGTTTACAAGATATTCAGTAGTGTTTTATCAACAAACCCGACCTATAAAGTCTATAATTTACTGTCATTTTGCAGTCCATTCCAAATATCCCCTCATAACACTACTCTTGGTGGTGTTTCGGTCTCGCCTCCATCCATCTCTCAGTTTTGCAGCTCCCACCCGTGAGTTGTTTTTCTTGTGGGGGTGATCTATCCTTCTATCCCTGTGAGGTCATGCTTTGGATCGGGTAGTTCTGTGGGGGTGTGAATGGGAGGAGCCTGGAATCCACCTCAGAAGCCCAGCCTGGTCACTGATTGGTGGTAAAGTACTTTTCCATACCCACTAGTGGTTGTGAGGAGGGTTCTAAAATGCCCTTGGTAGTTCAGTGTGACAATATGTTTGCTATTAAAGAACTAAAAAAATAGTCTCAGTGGATAAAGAGCGATGTATTGTATGAATGCTGAATTAAATCAGATGTATGTCATCCCACACACACATTCTCTCTTAGGACAGCTCCACAGTATGAGCCAGTCAGAGACGGAGCTTAGACAATGGTGAAATAATGTCGAGGCCCCCTCATACACTGACCTTCCTGTTTACAAACACACTGTTGTCCCTGCTGTACTTCTTTTTTTTTTTAAAAGGGGTTGCATAAGGGTTTTTGGCTGTCCCCATGGAATAACCATTGTAGGTTCCAGGTGGAACCCTTTTGGGTTTCATGTTGAACCCTCTGTGGAAAGGGTTCTACATAGAATCCAAAAAGGGTTCTACCTGGAACCTACAATGGTTATTCTCCTATTGGGACAGCCGAAGATTCCTTTTTAGGTTCTCGGTAGCACTTTGCTTTCTAAGAGTGTAGAGGAGGGGTTCTTAAACTTTTTCAGCCTGGGACCCAACTTAGAAATGCTGGGACCAAAGCTTCCAAAAACATGCAACTATACGTACATATCGGTACATTTCATTGCCCTTATGCCCATTAACAAATGCAACATAATAATTAAATAAAATACCCATATAAATAGCTATACATGTTTGTTTTTTCCCCCATTACAAACACTCTTACATATGTGTCTAGGTTGGAACTGTTGCTGTTAAAATACAATAAATCATTTTTATTCTGAACTGGATCCCATCACCCAGATGTAGACCAGAAAACACACACACACAGTCCTAATGATAGGTGTGTGACTGGTTGAAGTTTTCAGCAAGCAGGTCTATTCTGGGCTCAGTTGTTGACAGTTGAGAACCCTGACTTGCGCAGGTATGTGGTGCCAAACTGGATCAGAACATTACTGCTTTCTGAGTCAGTTTCTCAGCCTCAAAAGGCATCTTGCGTCAATCAGTGTATTCCAGTTCAGAATAAAAAATAAATTATTGCTTGTATTTCAACAGCAACAGTTTCTGTACTGTTACTTAGGGTTGCTAGCTAGCTATTGGCTGTGTTCAAGGGGATTTTTGAAGGAGAAACTCACATCTTTTTATTATTTATTTATTTAGCCTTTATTTAACTAGGCAGGTCAGTTAATAAGAACAAATTCTTATTTACAATGACGCCCTACCCCTGCCAAACCCGGATGACGCTAGGCCAATTGTGCGCTGCCCTATGGGACTCCCAATCACAGCCAGATGTGATACAGCAACATCCACTACTATGAGAGATGGTGCTCCCTCATTTCTGCTTAACATCACCTGTTATAAAATGACAACAATGCCTTGCTAGTGGACTTACTGTCGAAGCCCTGTTTTCTGAAGCACTGTTTTCTGAAGCACTGTTTTCTGAAGCACTGTTTCCTGAAGCTTTCTGCCCTGTTCTGAAAGAACTCTCTGGGTTTACCATCATGCTGTGGATGTTTGGTCAGGATGTGTCGTTTTCATTTGTTCGTTTTGAGAGACCCATTACTAAGCACGTCCCTGCACAAAACACATTGTGGGCACTCCTCGTTATTTCTCAAAGTTAGTATTAAACCAAGAGAGAGAAACTCATGAAACTATTTGTGTTTCATGACAATTGAACTCAGCCAGAACTTGTGGCTAGCTTGAGTCCATTCGATGACAGCGGTGAGTGATGGCGAGTGGGAATTACAAGCCAGTGGCTGACAGTGCATCGTCTACTGCTGAACAACAGCACTGCAGCGTGTGGGTCACGTAGTAATCTTCATGAAAAAGAACACAAAAAAAAGATCTGGTAAATCTTGAAGCACTCGGAGATCTACCACACACTCACGCAGCTGCCAAACTGAGCAGAGACACCGTTGCTAAGCAGAGAGCGCACTGAACAGAGAGTGCAGTTGCACTTGGCCAAAATCAATTACAGTAATTCATGAAATGATGATAAATGTACTCTGACACCATTAACAGGTCTGCGACCCACTTTGGGTCACAACCCATACTTTAAGAAAGGCTGGTGTAGAGAAGTGGAAGTGTCATGGGTCTCATTATTGACAGACATTAAGAAACTCCGAATGGACTTGAACTCGACCATCATCTCTAGTGAGATGGCTCATTGACTCTGCATTTCCTCGTACCCATTACAAACAGCAAAATACAGCCACCTTGTACAGTAGATATCAACTTCAAACTGGATTTGATGGGACTAACCACAAGAATAGAGCATTGGGGAGCTTCATACAAAGTATGAGCTAGTACGTACCATCATAAACATATGGAATGGTTTAATTATTTGATTGTATCACTTCGCAAAGGACTGCATCATTTTATGGAAGCCCGCACGGCTCGAAGCGATGATGAACTGTCAACAGACCATTTGCAAGTTTCTCTGATTACACAATTGGCCCGCTCCACCAGAGAGAGACTCTTGTTTGATATTTTATGACTATGGTAGGGGCTTTTGGCCACGGGCCCCCTTTTAGTGAGTCTATGAAGAATAGCGTGTCACTGTCCATTCTGAGCGGTTTTATGTTCAGTTTGTCTTGGCCCGAGAGTGCATATCACTCCAATGACATTCTACAGATATTTCCAGATTTTATTTGCGCCACGTTCATCTGTCTCTCTCTTTTTCTGTCCTCTTCTGGCCACATTCATATCTTCTCACACGGACTTTAAGACTCCTATCCTCGCTTTCTCTACCTCCCGTCCTGTTGCAATGCTCTGCTCTGGCACTTACAGCAATTCAGACCGCTCCTTTGCTACCACATTCCACAGAATTGTGACTTCCATGAATCTGTTCCTCCATCCTCCATTGCTTCGCCATCTACCTCTCCCTCCATCGCTGAGAGACTGATAGGGATGGAGGGCTGGAGCAAGTCCTTGTCAAGTCTGGGAGTGTGTCAAACCGTTCCTCACGGTCTGCTGATCCTTACCCCCACTCCTCCCCTCCCCTGTACCCACTTGTAGGTAACCTGCTTGTCAAACATCTCTTTCCAGAATCATGGGTTACATGGAGTGTCCCGGTCCTTTCAGTATCACGAGCCGGTCACACTCACATCCTTTGATGTGTCACTGTTGTCTCTTTTGGTAATAGTGTAATAGTGATGGCGTTAGGCTACCATAGGTTGTGTAAGCAGCGGGGTTATTGTTGCTGGTAGCATTATCCATGTGTGTGCTGTCTCTGTCTCTGTGACAGACCAAAGCGCAGCTCAGGCCTGTTTGAGTCAGCATTAAGTGATGCTATGTTATTTTTCTTGATTTCTGAGTTTGGTACAACGTGGCGGAAGACTTTATTCCCCACTGAAGGCCTAGGTCCAAAAGCCACGGTTCGCCACTGGTACCCACGGTCGGTCGGAGCAGTCCAACGAGCCCGTCGGGGCCCGCCGAGGCATGCTAAAGTCATCAGGACACATGATGTCATTCAGGAGTCAGACCACAGCTCTTCCCCCCTCTCTCCACCCATTCAAAAGGGAAATGAGATACTTATGTTTTTGTTGTTTATTCTTCGTTGAACCTCGGTTTAAAGACCCAAGGAAAAGTGAAAAGAGAAATCTATTCATTTCGATTCATTTTAGATTCCTTTTCAATGTAAAGTGCATGAAATTTGATTTTCATCACCGGGCCTCTGTCGTTTGTCAAGTATTCCAGTTTTTGGGACATTTCTCTCTGTACTTTGATTCAGTCTTGGATTGTTTCGCTGAAACGTATCAAATGTTTCAATGTGTCATCTTGAACCATGGAGCCATCCAGCAATGTTTAAGAGAAGGCTGCACAACGCAAGACAAAGACTTATTTCCTCAGAAAATGAAAGTCTTGGCGAAAACAAAATTATTCATCCCGTTTTGAAATGGTTGCAAGGCTCACTGCTGAGGATATTGCATTTACAGGGAAAGAAACATTCTGCCAAACCTTCCTAAGACACCCATTACACACACACACACACACACTGATCTTTGCTCTGTGACCTGACTGACCCAGTGATAGCAGAGTTGCAATATGAGATAGAAGGAGAGGGTGGATGAGGTCCTGGTGGTGGTGGTGGTGGTGGTATACTCACTATGAGGGACAATGTGTTTATTTACAGTGTCTCAGAGTCTAATTTACAGGAGTGTTGACAGGTACAGATGGACTTCACGCCTAGTCCCACTACCCTATATCTATCAGCGGCCCTCCCATCATCCATCCTCCCTCCCCACGCCTGTTTATTAGGCCAGCTGGGGGTGTTGGAGGGGCGAGCCTGCACCCCCACCGCGATGTTGGACCGGGACCCCCCCCCCGAACACACACAAAGCAACAGACTAAGGAACTGCGGGAGAAATCCGCTAAAACACTGTCATGGTTTTGGTGTTGATAGCTCTATATCCCTTGTTCTCCTTGGAGTGAAACAGAGCAGACAAACCTACACATGGAAGAAGGGAGGGAAAGATAAACAAACCAATGGATTTTTCTCTTTCCTTCTCTCTTTTGCTCTGTCAAACACACTCTTAGATGGCCATTAGACGAGTTTTGATAATACTACAAGTGTTAGGGCTTTACTGACATTGGCATATCTGTCCTGGCAAATGTTCTCATGTGGGAGAAACAGACAGGGAGGACATAAATACAACTGATAAAGAAAGGAGGGAAGACAAACTGAAAGATAAAATGCAAGCCTGTTTCGTGGTTAAAGCCTATTTGTATAACCTCTATGAGAAACAGACTTACCAGATGTAGGATCTTAATTTGATGACTCTTTTGTTGCTGAGAATTCAGGAGATGCAAACTTGTAGTGTTTTTTAGTTTTTTTTTAAAGGCTTCTTCTAATTTCCACTTTGAAATTTCAGACTTAATATGACTTAACCAAAAAATGTATCAACCCCTACAAAAACAATCTGAATTAATTATAATACACATAATAATTCACATTTCCTGATACTGTAGGATTATTTTCCTGCTGTAGCAAACTGGCTCAAATGAAGATCCTACATCTGTAGTTTCAGATGATATACAGTTAACTATTGTTTTTATCTTAAATTCTCAAGTACCAGTACAGGTAAATAAATGTAATAGCCACATGATTATCTAGCTCAGTGAGAAAAGGGTGGTCGCCGTGGTCCACCTAAGTAGATGGTGGACATGAGCCTGTAACCCAGAGTACATGTATCACTGTCACTTGCTGTACTGTAAGTCATTAGTCCTATCGAGGAGTGATTCCTTAGCATGGTGCATGGCTAGAACCCCTCCCTTTGACCTCTCTGTGGTCTCTCCCCTTACAGGCTCATTGTGAGCTATAAGCTGTGGTAATGTTGTGTTGAGATCAGAATTGTGGGGTTTTCTATTGCTTTTGGCACTGCACTAGCCCTCTATTTCATTGTAAGAAATCAAGCAAAACCTTCCTCATCTGACAAATTACAACTACTGTTTGTTTTCAGGCCAAGTAATCACAGGTATCAGGCTAAACGGCCTCCTCCAAAACGGCCCTGGGGAAAGGCAGGCTACTTCACGGAGAATTTACTCGATATTAGCTTTCACAAAACATTGCGGTGCTCTCAAAGAGGGTTACTATGTAAGCAAATAAACAGGATCAGTTTTATTTTATTTTTTATTTTTTTTAAGGTGGAGTGAAGATAGTCGTGATCCAGCCAGCATCCGTTTTGGCAGCAAGCACAGGTATGTTCTCGGGGGAACTCCGAGAGAGTTCTAGTAAAGCATAATGGCAATGAACCTAGCTGTTATCGGCTTGCACTTAAACAAGTTCTGCAGTATGAAACTCAAGATGATCTTTTCAATTAGGCCAGCGCTGGTCAGCACACCGTTTACAGTGCCTTCAGAAAGTATTCACTCACACTCATTTACTTTTTCCACATTTTGTTTTTACAGCCCGAATTGAACATGTATTACATTGAGATTTTCTGAAACTGGCCTACACACCATACCCCAAAATGTTGAAGTGGAATTATGTTTTTACAAATTAATTACACCTTAAAAGCTGAAATGTCTTGAGTCAAAACATATTCAACCCCTTTGTTGTGGGTTTCCAGGGCTCCCCGCTCTGTGCTCTGTGCTCATGGGTCAGAGCGACCCAGCCAGCCACTACACAGGTCCAGACATGCTCCGCTGTGTGCTAGAGATTAGCCAAGTGTTATTGTTGTGCTCTGTTATGCTTGCATAAATACATTCGGGAGTAAAGATTTGTTTAACAAATCACATAATAAGTTGCATGGACTCACTGTGTCCAATAATAGTATTTAACATGATTTTTGAAAGACTACCTCATCTCTGTACTCCACACATACAATTATCTGTAAGGTCTCTCAGTCGAGCAGTGGATTTCAAACAGTTTGAATCACAAAGGACCAGGGAGGTTGTCCACTGCCTCGCAAAGTAAAATATAAATGAAAAGCAGACTTTGAATTTCCCTTTGAGCATGGTTAAGTTATTAATTACAATTTGTATGGTGAATCCATACACCCAGTCACTACAAAGTTGCAGACATCCTTCCTAACTTAGTTGCCAGAAAGGAAGGAAACCACTTAGGAATTTCACAATGAGGCCAATGGTGACTTAAAACAGTTACAGAGTTTAATGGCTGCGGATAGGAGAAAAATTAGGATGGATCAACAACATTGCACTTACTCCACAATATTAACCTAAATGACAGAGTGAAAAGAAGGAAGCCTGTACAGAATAAAAATATTCCCAAAAAATCTACCCTGATTGCAACAAGGCACTAAAGTAATACTGGAAAGAAAATTGGCAAAGCAATTAACTTTTGTCCTGAATAGATGTGTTCTGTTTGGGTCAAATCCAATGCAACACATTACAGAGCACAACTGCCCATATTTTCAAGCATAGTGGTGGCTGCATTATGTTATGGGTATGCTTGTAATCGTTAAGGTTCTGGAGTTTTTAAACAGAATGGAGCTAAGCATATGCAAAATCCTAGATAAAAACCTGGTTCAGTCTGCTTTCCACCAGACAGGGAGGTGAATTCACCTTTCAGCAGGACAATATGTAAGCATATGGCAAAATCTACACCGGAGTTGCTTACCAAGAAGACAGTGAGTTACAGTTTTGACTTGAACCTATTTAAAAATGTATGGTAAGACCAGGAAATGGTTGTCTAGCAATGATCAACAATCAATTTGACAAATCTTGAAGAATTTTGAAAAAAATAATTTGGCAAATGTTGCACAATCCAGGTGTGGAAAGATCTTAGAGACTTACCCAGAAAGACTCACAGCTGTAAGGTGCTTCTACAAAGTATTGACTCAGGGGTGTGAATAGTTAGTTCTGCATTTCATAAAAATAAAAAATAAAAATTTCTCAAAACAAGTTTTCACTTTGTCATTATGGGCTATTGTGTGTAGAAGGGTGAGGAAAAAAATCAATTGAATCCATTTTGAATTCAGGCTGTAACACAACAAAATGTGGAAGTTGACGGGTATGAATACTCTCAGAACGCACTGTATATAAACACTTTACAAATCCTCTGTATGAGGTAGTCGGTAGTGCTAGCCCAGGGACATTCAGGGCCAGTTTCTCTAGCCTGGAGAAACTGTCTCTCTCGTCTCTCTCTCTTTCTCGCTCTCGCTCTCTCTAGATACTGTATATCCTTCTCCCTCTTTACTCTCGCTCTCTCTCTTTACTCTCTCTCTCTTTACTCTCTCTCTCTTTACTCTCTCTCTCTCTCTCTCTCTCTCTCTCTCTCTCTCTCTCTCTCTCTCTCTCTCTCTCTCTCTCTCTCTCTCTCTCTCTCTCTCTCTATGGGCTTATTTAGAAATAGGGGCCTTCTCAGATGTTTCATGGTCTTTATAACAAACCACAATCCGCCAGAGCGAAAAGAGAAAAAAAGCTTGGATCATGATCTTTTGATTTGCCTTTTGGAATTATTGCCTTTGTCTGCAGTAAGAAAAATATACATGTTTCATTTGGGGGGGAAATCAGAGACAGAGCTGAGGGGAGGCTGCCAGCAGCGAGAGGAGAGGCAGGGCTACGGAGAATCACGTCTCCGCTTGGCAGGAAATTACAAATCCACCCTTCAGACAACCGTGTCCTACCTGTGTACCTAACTGGGCCCCTCCAAATGGTCCGGCTGCCATGCAGCATAACTGTAACCACCCCAAACACAACCCCTCTCTGTGTGTGCCACAGGTTACTGGGGAAAAGGCTGGCCCAAGTCCCTCAGCAGGTCTCCATCTGTATTTCTCGCCCTTTCTATGTCTCTCTCTCTCTCTCTCTGAAAAGAGTGCATAATTCATTCCTGGGAATCGCATTGTGTTGCAAAGTCATCATATGTCTATGAGCAATTGGATTAAATCCCTATGTAACATAGCTCAGAGTTCTGCAAGAGGCACAAACTACAACCTTACAAGATGTTTTACCACCTTATTGGCATATTCAATTAAAAACATTCTTCTAACACGGAACCCAAACCGGCTGCGTGCGTCATCTTGCGGATCACGACACGCAGGTGAAAATATCAAACCAAACTCTGAACCAATTACATTAATTTAGGGACAGGTCGAAAATAATTAAACATTTATGGCAATTTAGCTAGCTAGCTTGCACTTGCTAGCTAATTTTTCCTATTTAGCTAGCTTGCTGTTATTCGCTAATTTGTCCTGGGACATGAACATTGAGTTGTTATTTTACCTGAAATGCACAAGGTCCTCTACTCCACCAATTAATCCACACATAAAACGGTCAATGGAATCGTTTCTAGTCATCTCTCCTCCTTCCAGGCTTTTTTTTCTTTGAACTTATATGGTGATTGGCATCTAAACTTTCATAGTATTACCACGACAACTAACAACACAGTTTGTCTTTCAATCACCCACGTGGGTATAACCAATGATGAGATGGCACGTGGGTATCTGCTTCTATAAACCAATGAGGAGATGGGAGAGGCAGGACTTGCAGCGCGATCTGTGTCACAAATAGAATTGACTTATATTTTAGCCCTTGGCAACGCAGACACTCGCTGACGCGTGTGAGCAGTGTGGGTGCAATAAATTAATAATATAGATTTCTACATTTATGTTGCAACGCGAGCGGTGTGGCCGGGATGTTAGATTCATGGTTACTGAGAAATAAAATTGTTGATTAATTCAAACATTTATCACATGCAAACACACGCTCATGCTCACACACACATACGATGTATGCATTTCATCGCTCAATTCATAATAAACACACTCACACAAAGAATCAGGCCATGGAGGTACAGCGATTGACTATCTGTCTCCTCACTCCTCATCCCATCTGAAGGTGGGACATTTTGATGAGGATCCAAGTGAACAGAACACATGGCGTATAAACTGCTGTCCAAATGACTGGGGCCCCATTAGGAAATCAGCACTACATCAGTGGGAGGAGAGGCTGGGAAGAGATGAGAAATTGAGGTTTATGGTGTACTGTATGTCTTCCATATGCAGGGGCGATTACCACTTGCCACAGGCTGTGAGCGATGAGCCCAGCTGGGGGATGCTGAGGGGGATGGTCCAGCGTGGCTATTGGTCAACAGCTGCTGATGTCATTATTGGGGGGGGTCCAATGTTTCTCTCCTATAGCTTGGCCCCTGACTGACGAGGTTATACATTACATTATATCTTAGGTTATATCTTATATCAAGTTTATATATACAGTGCCTTCTGAAACTATTCACACCCTTGACTTTTTTCCACATTTTGTTGTTTTACAGCCTGAATTTAAAATGGATTATTTTGAGTATTGTTGGTCATTGTCCTACACACAATACTCTGTAATGTCAAAGTGGAATAATGTTTTACAAATGTTTTAAATAATTAATTACAAATTAAAAGCTGAAATGTTTTGAGTCCATAAGTAATCAACCTCTTTGTTCTGGTAAGCCTAAATAAGTTCAGGAGTAAAATTTCACTCCCCCTCCCTGGCGCTCAAAGGTGCCAGGCTTCCCAGCATTATGCACTCCTGCCACCACCATTTCGCACACCTGCCTTCCCTCCGTCACGCGCATCAGTGATTATTGGACTCACCTGGACTCAATCACCTCTGTCATTTACCTGTGTGCTGATGCTGTTCCTGTTTTGTTACCCGTCTGTTCCTGAATAAATGTTGACTCTCCGTACCTGCTGCTCATCTCCAGCGTCGGTCCCTACAGAATGCTGAAGCCATCATACGAAGCATTGGGGAGTGCTGGTGTTCCGGTTGGTGGTGACGTCGGGTCCGGAGGCCGCCACCGATGGAACCGGGGGTGCCTAAGCCAACTCGTCGGGCTGTCACACCCTAGCTGGCTCGAGAGGTTCTTGCCCCGATTGGCTCGGAAGGCGCACATCCCACGTCAGACCTCAGCCGGATTGTCAGCTTTTTACGCCCAGCCGGCTCGTCAGGCTGCTACGCCTGTACCTGCTTCACATCCCCGTACCTGCTTCACATCTCCAGCATTGGTCTCTACACAACAAGTCACATAATATGTTGTGTGTACTCACTATGTGCAATAATAGTGATAAGCATGATTTTTTTTAATGACTAACTCGTCTCTGTACCCCACACATACAATTATCTGTAAGATCCCTCAATCGAGCAGGGAATTTCAAACACAGATTCAACCACAATGACCAGGGAGGTTGTCCAATGCCTCAGAAAGAAGGGCAGCTTTTGTGGATGGGTGTAAAATAAAAAAAGCAGACATTGAATATCCCTTTGAGCATGGTGAAGTTATTAATTACACTTTGGATGGTGTATCATTACACCCAGTCACTACAAAGATACAGGCGTCCTTCTTAACTCAGTTGCCAGAGAGGAAGGAAACCACTCAGGGATTTCACCATGAGGCCAATGGTGACTTTAAAACAGTTACAGAGTTTCATGGCTATGATAGCAGAAAACTGAGAATGGATCAACAACATTGCAGTTACTCCACAATACTAACCTAATAGACAGAGTGAAAAGAAGGAGGCCTGTACAGAATACAAATATTCCAAATCATGCATCCTGTTTGCAACAATGGACTAAATTAATTCTGCAAAAAATGTGGTAAAGCAATGCAAATGTTGTCCTTAATACAACGTGTTATGTTTGGGCAAATCCAATACAACACATTATTGAGTACCACTCTCTATATATATCTAAATTTGGTGGGTGTGTCATGTTATGGGTATGCTTGTAATTGTTAAGGACTGGGGAGTTTTTCAGAATAAAAAAAAAACAGAATGTTACTAAACAGTGCCCAAATCGTAGAGGAAAAGCTGGTTCAGTTTGCTTGCCACCAGACACTGTGAGATGATTTAACCTTTAAGCAGGACAATAACCTACAAAACAAGGCCAAATCTATACTGGAGTTGCTTATCAAAAAGGCAGTGAAAGTGTTCCTGAGTCGCTGAGTTACTGTTTTGACTTAAATCTACTTGCAAATATATGGAAAGTGTTACGGTTGTTTAAAGATGGATACCAAGGCACAGCGTCGTAAGAACACATCTTTCTTTTATTGATGACACCAAAAAAAAGAAAAGATAAACAAACTTAAAGTTCTGTAGTGCTGGAAAGCAACAGTACAGAAACAAGATCCCACAAACTCAGGTCACCCCCCCCGCCCCGAAGGTGCGGACTCCGGCCACAAACCTGAACCTATAGGGGAGGGTCCGGGTTGGCATTTCATCTCCCCCCACTTCGGTGGCACCTCTTGTGCGTGGATCGTCGCCTGAGGCTCCGGCCTGGGAACCGTCAGTGGAGGCTCCTGACTGGGAGCCCTCGCTGGAGGCTCTTGACTGGGGACCGTCGTTGTAGACTGGACTGCGGATCCTTACTGCAGGCTCCAGACCATGGATCCTCACTGCAGGCTCCAGACCATGGATCCTCACTGCAGGCTCCAGGCCATGGATCCTCACTGCAGGCTCCAGGCCATGGATCCTCACTGCAGGCTCCAGACCATGGATCCTCACTGCAGGCTCCAGGCCATGGATCCTCACTGCAGGGTCCAGGCCATGGATCATCACTGCAGGCTCCAGGCCATGGATCCTCACTGCAGGCTCCAGGCTATGGATCCTTACTGCAGGGTCCAGGCCATGGATCATCACTGCAGGGTCCAGGCCATGGATCATCACTGCAGGCTCCAGGCCATGGATCCTTACTGCAGGGTCCAAGCCATGGATCCTCACTGCAGGGTCCAGGCCATGGATCATCACTGCAGGCTCCAGGCCATGGATCCTCACTGCAGGCTCCAGACCATGGATCCTCACTGCAGGGTCCAGGCCATGGATCATCACTGCAGGCTCCAGGCCATGGATCATCAGTTGGGGAGTTGCAGCGATGAGACAAGAACGTAATTGGATCGCAATTGGGGAGAAAAAGGGGGTATAAACAAATACGACATATTTGGAACTCACATGTGAAAAGGTTAACCAATTTAGTTTGTTACTTTCCAACACTCCCTCCATACTGTGCCAATATCAGTTATTTTGAAGTCTTGGTTACAATTGTTTATTTTATTCTTCCAATAGATTATCAGTTGGATAGGCTCCTTGCAAGATTTTGTATAGCTTGTCTATCATATGAGTTTATTTTTCTGACTCAAATAGGATTCCCTCAACATTGCTCTAATGTCCAAAAGTTCTCAGGTCGCGATATAAAACTTTTAAGTTGCATATCCAAATTATTTTCACTTTCTGATTCACCTCCTGCTCTCTCGGTTTTTCCCAGGTCTTTTCCACTCCAAGCTCATATAAGTTAGCTGTTCTTGTATATTGATGTTCTGAATTATGTCATGTTTTCCTATTTGTGTGGACCCCATGAAGAGTAGCTCCTGCTTTAGCAACAGCTATTGGGGATCCTAATCAAATGAAACAAAATATACAACAAATACAGCTGCATTTGTTAACACGTGTAAGAAAGAAAAAGAAAAGACAAATAATGACAAATTAACGGTGAGATTAGGCAAGGTTCCAACTCCTCAACAAAAGGCTCTCCTCGCACCATTTGAACAAAACGTCATTCAAACCTCTGACCAGTTCATGTAAACAACCATTTAAAGTCTCACAAAAGGAGTAAGGGATTTCTTTCAGATAGCTTGTATAGATGAGGGATCTTTCATCAATGCATCGAGTGCCAGCTGAAGTACACACACACACACACACACACACAGACAAGTAAGTACTATGCCTCCATGCCTATAGTACATAAAAACAAGCAAACAAAACCAGTTAACTACTACACGTGTCTTGGAGGCCTAAAGCCAATGGAGCCACTGGACACACAAAGAATAATGAGGCTCCTTTAGTATATTTGCCCAAGTTCTCCTTAATCCACATCACCGCAGTGCTGCAGACCTAGAGCCACGATGCTCTGTGGATGTTGGCACACCAGTCGCCTGTACCCTGACCACCCCACTGCTCCACCCCACGACTCTCCACGTTCACCCCGCCACCCTTCTTCCCTTGCTAAACCCCCTGTTCCAGCACTGGCACCAGTCTGAACCCACTGGCACACAGGCCTGTACACACACGTACTTTTTCTCAGTCCTCCAGTCAGTGTGCTGGGCATCGGCTGCTGTTGGCTGGCTAGAGTAATTACCAATGTAATTAGAAACAGGAAAATGTAATAACTCCCCTGTTCTGCTGATATTGAAAACATAATAACAGAGAAGAAAATAATAACACTGCACATTTCAGCGATCAGGAAAATCATATAAACCTCAACAATTTCCCATATGAAGTAGCGTCTAGCCCTTCTAAAATGTTAAAAAGGTGAGGCGGCTACGCCGAAGTTTGAGAAATGAGAACACATAGGAGAACAAAAAGTAAAGCACAGTTTCTCTCTCTCTCATACACACACAGCAGGAAAGTGTAATTAAAGAAACTAGGCGACAAGCTCGGGGGATACGTTCAGGGGTTCCCTTCCCTTGGTTCTCATTTCTCACAGAGCACCGGTCAAATACACCGTCCTTGAACAGACTCATCCTGTATTTAGTACCGACGCTAACTAACCCACCTATTGGTTTTCTGCTTAAACAATGAAAAATAAAGTGAGATTTCTAAATTGACAATCTGGTCATTTTCATTGTGAATAGCCACATGAGGAACCTTCCCTGACATGCAAAGGCCTGGATCAAGATCCAGAGGAGGATCCATACTGAGATAATATCAGATTATATCTAATATGACGTTTCTGTGTTTATGCAGGAGCGGGGATAGACGAAGGTCTGGAAGCTGTAAGGGGGACCATTCACATGCACACACACGTGCACACACTCATGCCCCTTCAACTTCCCTCCCTCCTTCTCGCCCCAGGTTTAAATGCCTGTGACGGTCCAAGGGAGTGTGCTCACTAGTCAGTGACCTCTCACTAGCTTCTTTGTCCAATAAGCACAAAAGAGTAATAATATTTTGGTGAGGTAGAGGATGTAAGTTAATGAGGAACATCCAGGACAAAATAAAACACACAATTTATAATTTTCTCTCTATTTTCTCTCTCTCTTACAAACTCTTTAGTATTTCTCTCTCACTCTTATCCCCTCTCTTACTGGCTGGCTTCCTTGTTCTAAAACGCCTAATTCTGCATTTATTTCAGTCATGCCAAGGTCAAATGTAACATATGTCCAGACTGGCTTTCTTTCTTTTCTCCCAAGAATATAACTCATCATATCTATTGAAGCTGATTAGGATTTCCTGTGATATTCATGCTAAGGCTGCAGTGAGTATTACACTAATGCTCCTGTTGGAAGTCTGTCCATGGAGGATAAGGCACTGGGGCTTACGTCTCTCCTTTGTCTGGGATGGCTGTCTTGGTCTAGGCATTAGATTAGTATCTATCCACCTGTAACAGAACCAAGCTTAATACTGAACGAGCTAGTGTGGCAGAATAGGATACACAGCCAGACACGTGTTATGACTAACTAGAATCATCCTTACCGCCCAGCATGGGACAGTGTCAGTGGCGACCCGCCATCAACGGCAGGTGGGGCAGTTCACCACCTGTTTTGCATGTTATTTTGGCATTAATACATGTCAGTTTATTGAAAGATAAAAATGTTTTTTAAAGAATCATGATCTCTTTTTTGCTTTCT
This sequence comes from Oncorhynchus masou masou, assembly GCF_036934945.1. Lineage (NCBI taxonomy): Eukaryota > Metazoa > Chordata > Actinopteri > Salmoniformes > Salmonidae > Oncorhynchus > Oncorhynchus masou. The sequence goes on along the minus strand of NC_088242.1, from coordinate 35,810,867 downwards.
TGAGTAAGGCAGCTCCAAGATGCAGGTGTTTCAGCCTAGCTAAGTGCTTTCTGTGGTGGTGAGGCAGCCAGCGGAAAATACAGAGTGTAGGGGTTGGTAATGTTCTCTAGTTGTGCCATGGTTGGCTCAGTGTTCTGCCACTCATGGGGACACTATGTCACCGCAAAATCTATGGGGAGAATTTGAAAATTCAAGTCCCTTGGGTGCTGCCATAGAGTTACATTAGAAGTGTCCATCCAAGAAGGCTCAAAGTTATTATTTGTATTGATAGTGTGTTATGTTCGGAATACACATCCATACTTTACACATTTGGATACCTGTATGTGTGTTTACTACATGTATGACAACACTTTACTGCAAACTGCAATGCCCTGCACACAGAAAAAGCAGAAGGGTTTTTCATTTATACTATCAGTGGGTAGTTGGTGCTTCATGTGCTTATTCAAATGATGTGCTTATTCAGGTACTGTATTGATGCAAAAACAAAAAAAATGAAGAGTTTGAAGAGTTTTCCAAGAATTGTTTGCTTTTGCAAGAGATGTATAATGTTTTGCTGGTTTGGTGTAAGGTATTGTGGTTAGTGTGTAGAGTTTTGCAAAATATAGTGCCTAAGCAATCAGAAAAAAAACGTAATAATCCTCTTAAGGATCTGCCCCTTTTTATCACCAAAAATGACATACCCAAATCTAACTGCCTGTAACTCAGGACCTGAAGCATAAATATGCATATTCTTGATACCATTTGAAAGGAAACACTTGAAAATGTGAAATGTAAAATGTGAAATGAATGTAGGGGAATAACACATTAGATCTGGTAAAAGATAATACAATGAAAAAAATCATACATTTTTTTTGTACCATCATCTTTGAAATGCAAGAGAAAGGCCATAATGTATTATTCCAGCCCAGGCACAATATAGATTTTGGCCACTAGATGGCAGCAGTGTACGTGCAACGTTTTAGACTGATCCAATAAACCATTGCATTTCTATTCAAAATGTTGCATCAAGACTGCCCAAATGTGCCTAATTGGTTAATTAATAACTTTTCAAGTTCAAGTGCACTCTCCTCAAACAATAGCATGGTATTATTTCTGTAATAGCTACTGTAAATCGGACAGTGCAGTTAGACTAACAAGAATTGAACCTTTCTGCCAATATCAGATATGTCTTTTTCCTGAGAAATGTTCTTGTTACTTACAACCTCATGCTAATCATATTAGCCTATGTTAACTCAGCCATCTCGCAGGAGATTTGGTCTCTTTTCCAAGCTTAAAAGTATAAACATTCAAAGCCATTGGCCAGGAAAAGTTGAATACATTGGCCATGCTGTCAATCCAGCATGACTTCTGCTGTGCTCAAAACAACTGGAAACTCAGAACTGGGAAACCTCAGACTTCAGTGAGTTCAAGACAACTGGGAACTCTGGAAAAAAAACAAGCTCCGACTGGGCAAATACATTTTAAACGTTCATCCACCTCGGAATTCCAAGTCGGGAACTTGGGCCTCTTTCGAGAGCTCCAACCTGAAGATCACTGACATCATGATTCGGCCTTGTTAATTCCGTGTTCCCAGTTGTCTAGAAAGCAATATAAATCCAGAGAATGACAGACTCTGATGACGACAAAGTTTGATGACAAAATTTGCACACAAGGACTGCAGCACAGACTTCCTGTTCAAGTAAGCACAGCACAACAAGGTGAGTCTAAAAATATTTTGTATGCTGCTGCACACCGTGCCTTTGGAAACTATTCAGATCCCTTGAATTTGTCCACATTTTGTTAGGTTACAGCCTTATTATAAAATTGATTGAATCGTTTTCCCCTCATCAATCTACACACATAAAAACAGGTTTTCTGAAATGTTTGTTAATTTATAAAATTTTCTAAACAGAGTATTCAGACCCTTTACTCAGTACTTTGTTGAAGCACCTTTTGCAGCGATTACAGCCTTGAGTCTTCTTGGGTTCTCTGCAGATCCTCTCAAGCTCTGTCAGGTTGGATGGGGAGCATTGCTGCTCAGCTATTTTCAGGTCTCTCCAGAGATGTTCGATCGGCTTCAAGTCCAGGATCTGGCTGGGCCACTAAAGGACATTCAGAGACTTGTCTCGAAGCCACTCCTGCGTTGTATTGGCTGTGTGCTTAGGGTCATTGTCCTGTTGGAAGGCGAACCATCGCCCCAGTCTGAGGTCCTGAGCGCTCTGGAGCAGGTTTCCATCAAGAATCTCTCTGGACTTTGCTCCGTTCATCTTTCCCTTGATCCTGACTAGTCTCCCAGTCCCTGACGCTCAAAAACAACCCACAGCATGATGCTGCCACCACCATACTTCACTGTAGGTTTCCTTCAGACGTGATGCTTGGCATTCAGGCCAAATTGTTTAATCATGGTTTCATCAGACCAGATAATCTTGTTTCTTAGGTATTTAGGTACCTTTTGACAAACTCCAAGCATGCTGTCATGTGACTTTTACTGAGTGGCTTCTGTCTTGCCACTCTATCATAAAGGCCTGATTGGTGGAGTGCTACAGAGATGGTTATCCTTCTGGAAGGTTCTCCCATCTCCACAGAAGAACTCTAGAGCTCTGTCAGTGTGACCATCGGGTTCTTGGTCACCTCCCTGACCAAGGCCCTTCTCCCCTGAGTGCTCTGTTTGGCTAGGCATCCAGCTCTAGGAAGAGTCCTGGTGGTTCCAAAACATATTCTGTTTAAGAACGATGAAGGCCACTGTGTTCTTGGGGATCTTCAATGCTGCAGAAATGTTTTGGTACCCTTTCCCAGATCTGTGCCTCAACACAATCCTGTCTCTGTGCTCTACGGACAATTCCTTCGACCTCATGGCTTGGTGTTGGCTCTGACATGCACTGTCAACCGTGGCACCTTATTTAGACAGGTTGGTGTACCTTTCCAAATCATGTCCAATCAATTGAATTTACCACACGTGGACTCCAATCAATTTGTAGAAATATCTCAAGGATGATCAATGGAAACAGGATGTACCTGAACTCAATTTTGAATTTCATGGCAAAGGGTCTGAATACTTATGTAAATAAGGTATTTCTGTTTAAAAACCTGTTTTCACTTTGTCATATAGGGTATCCTGTGTAGATTGATGAGGACATGTTTTTATTTAATCAAATTTAGAATATGGCTGTAATGTAACAAAATGTGGAAATATTGAAGGGCTCTGAATAATTTGCACTGTAAAATATGTAATATGCCAGGGGTATATGTATACTGCAGCTAAGAAAGTAACACTAAGTGTATGTTGTGTACTAAACTGTTAGTGGCCCATGTGCCTCACCCTAATCATTTGGTCCCTTTCCCTCTAATAACTTAGCCTACTGTTCTGACTTGGTGATGCACATGTAGTCTATAGCCTGTTTTAGAGAAATGTAATCATTGAATATTGTAAGAGCTTTCATTGCCTGCTTACATGCCCCTTTATTTATCCTACGGTTCTGACTTGGTGTACAGGGACAACACTGTCAGAACGGCCCATGTTCTGAATTCTGTTGCTCTACATTTCAAAAGTGCTTAACAAATAGTTATATTGACTACGCCCATTTTAGCTCGCTCATTAATTTAATCAAATTTTCCTCTTACACACTTATTGTTCCCTTATGCAATAGTTTGTACATCTCAATTGTCAGTAGAAACCACATTTGTTTAAGCAAGTCAGCCATATCAGCTATGTTTTTTTAAAGGCAGTAAATGAGGCTGAATGAACTGTGTCGCTGCCAGACAAGGCTCCGCTGATAGCCAGGTGTAGCAGTGGTAAGGAGTCACTGAAAATAGTTCTGCCGCTGCGCATGCAAAATGCTGCTGGCACCCAGCCATCCAATGACGAGATGTGATCTTTTCGCTCATTTTTCAAAATAAAAGCCTGAAACTATGTCTAAAGACTGTTCACAACATGTGGAAGCCATAGGAAAATGAATTTGGTTGATATCCCTTTTAAATGGAGCGAAGGCAGGCAATGGAACAGAGAGCTTTCAGGAAAAACCGCACTTCCGGGTTGGATTTTCCTCAGGTTTTCGCCTGCAATATCAGTTATGTTATACTCACAGACAATATTTTGACAGTTTTGGAAACTTTAGAGTGTTTTCATCCTAATCTGACAATTATATGCATATTCTAGATTCTGAGACCTGAGAAATAGGCAGTTTCATTTGGGTACGTTTTTCATCCAAACATCAAAATACTACCCCCTACACTCAACAGGTTAATAGTTTGTGGGCACTAAGATTTACATGCAAAAATTGCCACTGGACAGTGTAAAAGCTGAAGAAGTGTCATCCACAACAACAAACAGTAATCAACATACAGATAAAATAGTCAATTTCCCTCCTTCCTGAATTCACCAACAAACAGCACCCAACACTTCTCCGTCAACATTGCTCAGGGTTGTTTGTTTACCATATGCCGACGTGTCTCTCAGTGACCGGGTGGTCAGCAGCAAGTGTGTGTGGTTTTGTTTTGGAGGGTGGGGGGCTGCTCCTGTGCCAGGTATGAGGTGTTGAAAGGTGGATCAGACACAGAGATACCAGTGGGTCCACTAACCCATTGAAGCAGATGGTCTGTCGAAAGCAGAGGAACTATTCAATGCAGGGAGGTGGAGACGAGACAGCCACAACATTTTTGGAAGACTCTCTGACAGTCCACATTTGTCCACTTCGATTAGTATAGGTGGGCAAGGGTTAACAGGGTTTTAGGGGATACTCCAGGGCTCTTCTGAAATGGAGATACTAGGTGCATACTGTCGCACTCTTAACCCACCATTCCACAGTCTCCCCTCTTTTCCATTTCCAGGCTGTTTCGACATAATAAATACTCCTAATCTCTATCTCATTAAAGTGTCAGTGTCTGGTTCCAGTCTTAAATATAGCCGTATTAGGTGGCAAGGCTGATCCCCATGGCTGTCCCAGAGTCTGCTGCTAAAGACAGACAGGAGAGAGGAGAGAGTAACTCTGTCTCGGTAGCCCTGTAAAAAAACGACAACCCCTCTCCACTTCTGTCTGCTTTCAGACACACTATGTTCCTGCCTTTCCCTCTTCAATATAATGAAGATGAATGGGGACTAGACATTTTTTGGGATTAGGGATGATGTCTGGATCCAATGTCTCTTCTTCATTTATGTGGTGCAGTGTCGGGGTAAGACAGAGATATGCTTTCCCACTCAGTGAAACGAGGTTACCGAATGCCAGAAAGCCCCCACAGTACACCAAAATACAGCAGCACCCCTGCTAGCGCTGATATTTGGGGAATGCAGAGTTTTTTTTTTGGAGGCATCTCAAGTAGCCTATCATGTTACCTTAACAGGGCAATTACATGTGCTTGACTTTGATTCGTCAGAGGTGTGGGGATGTGGTGTAGTACTGAATGTAAATAAATCATAGACAATAGAAATGTTTACCTGGGGCTTGGCCACTTTCTGAAATTCAAATGAACTGATTTGGGTGATTGGAGGTGAGAATGCAAGTTGAAGTCTAGTCACTCCACCCCCGATATGCATTTATCCCTCTAAATAGTTGAATGCACGTTATCTTGCCTATTCATTTCCCCCTGCACGTTATGCATTGATCATTGTCGTTTTCCCAAATGCCAGACATTATTTACAGCCCTGTTTCATTTTAAGCTTGCTAACATTGCCGGTTTTATTTTGTTGAGCAAACATATTTGTTTCTTCTACTATTCTATGTCATTTGAATCTGCCTTTTTGATTATCCGAGTGGATGCTGTGTTTAAAGGCTCAATAACATTCCCAAACACTTAGCAGGGAGAGGTTTCCTTTATCTCATGTCATCTCATTACATACTGTATCCTCGATTGTTGCCGGCATGCTGGACCTGTCGGCCTACTCCACCGTGTCTGGAGCGCACGCTGATGAGTGCCAGTATTTGTGGCCAAAACGGGTGTGCGCCCCACTCTGTTTTGTTTGAAATTAAGCCTATGTGAAACTAATTTGTGTGATAAGAGTACTCTAAATGTAGGATGAAAATGTGTTTACCCAGTGTATGGTCTAGACAACTTATTATGATAACTGTGTGTTATGGGATTGTGCTAGTTTGTATATTTTTAAATATGTAATTAGATTGTGGGGCACATTGGTATAATGGCTGGGTCCATATATATATAGATAGATAGATATAGATATAGATATAGATATATATATAGATATATATAGATATATATATATATAGATATACCTGTGTTTTGCTGTTATCTTTACCAGTGTTGAAATAAGTTCCTCATGGGGAGGCTGGTCATGTCCTGGTAGGCCCCACATCTATTGGCAGGAATGCCTATTTAGGCCTAATCCATTAAATTATTTTGTGTGTATTTTTAGTTTGTTTTGACTGTTGTTTTGAATATTTTCCAAAATAATTTTGCAAGCTTAATTTTGTATCACCTCATTTAACAAACCTACACCTGATTTTGCATTCTATAACTTCGCTGCTTCTTGCCTAGAGACCCCATTCCCTACAAATGTGCGCAACCGCGACATTCAAACAAGGCTGCAAAGAAAATTAATGGGACTGTAGCGACTGTGTTGACATAAAAATCTGGGGTGTGAACTACGTTTCTATCCAAGCGTTGATTGACATGGTAATGGCTCTATAGTATTGGAAAAAACGGACCCCTCCGACGCTGTACGTTCCATCGTGACGTGCCATGGCATAACGTACAGCACGCATAAAGCAACTCATTCTGTCTTACAGCCTCTCTCCACCAGGTGGAGCACTTCTCTCACCGTTTAAAAACAAGAAAGGGACAGGGACAGGGTAAGGGGGATTTTTTGTATCATCACTGCAAGCTATCATGACTCTCAAAGGCCGCTGTTTACTTCTGAAGATCACTTTAGCACCGCCCTGAAAATCTGATTAAAATTCAACACAAACCTTCAAATAGGTATGTAATGACACATTATATAAACTCTTTATAATGTTTTATTTACATTTTAAAGGCGATAAGGTGATAAGTTGGACAGATCGAGCGAAAAAAGCCGTTTCCCCACACGACATCTCTCCTTCTCTCTATCACTAGGTTTTGCTTCCCCACCCGCCATTTTTAAAAAGACCCGATGGAGCTCATTGCCTTCAAGAATCATGCAGAGATGTGCATCATGAAGGGTCTCATCATTGATTTTGTTGGAAACGGGAGAAATTGTGCTTTACAATGGTATTGACATTACAGTTGATCTGGAAGTACTACGTTTTTTGGGTGCTAAAATAAGGTAAATTGTACGGACCAGCACAATGTACAAAAAGTGAGTTAGTTCACATGACCCTTTTTACACAGTCACAAATACAGCATGTCTATACTTATAGGAAACACCTTCATAAACATATAAACACATTTATTTGATAAGAGGGGGACTAATCAAAGGAAAGTTGCTCAACTTGACAAACAAGGGGAAAACTTGACTAAGAGCAATGAGGAAAAGGGTCTGTAGCTTCTGTAACCTAATGGGCTTCTCTCGCAGCATTGAACCACGTTTGACCTCTAGACCCCTGTCCTGCACTTACTTTTAGGTCACAGGGAATGGAGTCACTAAGAACACAAAACACCATGCCGTGAAGGTATGTTTCCACTTTAGCAACGATTGTATTTTCTACTCACATATCTAATAGAACAACATCAGCACTCACATTAGTTTTACAATTATTTCCATGTGTTTTTGGTTGGCCTACAGAAGTGTTTAACATAGAGGGGACAGGGGAGGTCATTAACACATGGATAGTGCTCTCAGATGTAGCCTCTAGCACCCTGCCCCAGTGCCCCTATTTTGGGGGGTTAGACCTTGCAGCCCTGTGGGAGACTCCTGACTGTTAAAGGCCCACACCCTCACCTTGGACCTTGCCATAGGCAGGTCTGTAACTGTTGTACAATTTTCAATCTCATCTCTCCTACAAGCAGGCTATCCAAATGTGCTAAAATATGCTAATTTCCAATAATAAAGTGTTATGTTATTAACATGAATGATCATGAATTGACAGATTGGTTGATAAGGGAAATGTGCAATATTTTTACTAAGTTATTGCCCACTCCGTGACAAGGATCCCCTAATATGATTACGTCAGAGGCTCATGCAAAGTGAGTAACAAGCACCAATTTATGCTTTGGCCAATGGCGCCATCTACTGCATACATGAGACTACTGGCATTCAACCAAGAACCAAGGCAGAGATAAGGTCGCTATTATACGATCCGATGCAAAATAACGTGCTATGAGATGCCATCCACGTCATATGGCTTGTCTTCAAGTTTATCAGTAATAGGTACATGGTCAATCAAAACGTTTCAGGTGATCCCACAAATTCAAGTGTATTGGCCACAGAGGAGGGTTCCATGTACCATGCGCTGTCAATTACACATATGCAGGGTCCAATGTACAACTGTCCACTTTCACTGCTGTTTATTAAACGTTTTTATGCCCGTGTTGTGGGTGTCTGGCAAATATGCTTTTCGGTATTATGATCGATATGCATAATGGAAAATATAGGGTGAAATGTTTGATACATCCAATTCAATAAATTCGCATAGACATCGTCTGCCCATGGACGGCCACGTGCGGGCCCAATTGCGTAATAACAAGGCAGGCCCGTGACTGATAATAATTGCCTCCAAATGAGGGGATCATCATTTTGTAGCAGATGACTTTGAATTGATTAAATACATTGTAAGTGGAAGCCCCATTGATCAGTGAGATGGTTTTAAGAATTTGTTTTCTTCATCACCCTTGATTGAAGACAATCCACGAATCATTTAAAATGCGTATACACAGATCATTGGATTTGGTGACACCTCCATTCATTAGTACGTCATCCTGTGAGTCAATCAACAGACAATGCCCAAACGGAGAGTCCGGCGAAAGGACAAGTAAAACCTCCGTTTTCATTTGCGTCATAGGTTTGTGTACTCTCGTTCATTTGAGGGCCAACAGGCCTCATTACAGATAACTGAAAACACACTACAGAAATCAGCGAGAACATCCTGAGAAAAAAAGTTGTCTTCCAGTTCATGATGCGAAGACGTCATTTCGTATTTTTGCTACTCGCAGCGTGAATAATCTAAACCATAGGATATTTTAAAATTAAGGTATAATGTGAGAGATCAACAGGCCTAGTTATTTACTTATCACGTCGTGTCTTATCAAGTTTAGTTTTCAATTTCCATTCGATTTCATAACAATTTAATAATGTATCTTTTGTGAAAAGGGAAAGCGGTTGGGTCAGACGAATAGGTAAAATTACCCTCTTATTTGGGCCAACCTGCAATCTGTTGGTCAAATTATTAATTGTCTGTTTGAGGGGGTGCTGCTTCAGTATTTAAATCCATTATACATTCATTCATAGAGCTCCAATGGTCCAATCGTCCATCACACTCAGGACAGTGCCGACCAACAGCGGTGATAGCTTAATCACTGACCCATAACCATTCGGACTCAGTAGGCTATCGCTTGAATGATATTACAAGCTTGATGCGTCTGTCTCGTCCCCATATTACAGCGTAGAACCGTGGCCATGTTAACTATATCTATATAACTATATTAGACGAAGAAACTACATTTAACTATATTAGACGAAGAATCCAGCGAAACTGTTGGGAAAGACAACCGTTTTGGATATAAAAAAAAGTCGGCTAAGAAGATAGACGAATTGTTAAATTCTTCGGATTTGCCTCAGAGTTCTACAATGCCTCATAAAAAGGCACCCCAGATCATGTTGGACTTGTTCAACGCAGTGGAACAGTGGAGTCCCGGTAACCAGGAAAATTTTGAGGGCAATGTGGTGCGGAGCTTCGAGGACAGAAGTGCGTTATCAACAAACGCATACTTACGCACGGCTGATGTTACTTTTGTGCCCAAGCATGTTTGAAAATAATGAAGAAAAAAAGAGTTAAATTATCTTAAAGGGGAAAACTTGCAGACTTGTTATTTGAACACAATTCATTATAGTTTTACGCAGGGCATGTTGGTGGAAGGTTTAATTCCTTAAATGTATCCTCATTTGGTAGAGATTAGAGCATGATCTATGTATAATTTCACTGGTTCAGGCAAAAACAACAACTTTTCCTTGAGAAGTCATATGGACCCCATTTCTACAAGGTTAGTTGGAAATATAGACTTTTAACCGTGTTGAAAAAACTCGATATAATTAGTGTACTGTTTAGCCTAATGCATGTTTTGCGCAAAGGTAGACCTCTATGAGGTGTTAGACAGCAGAGCGAAACCTTGGAGATGGAATCTAATCACGTCACGACTGTTGCCTTTATACACTCAGGGATGGAAAGTCTACAAACGTCACACAAATGGTAAGAATATCGCGTCACGTTTTATCTCAGCAAATCATATTTAAACTTGACTTTTTCAATATTTTAATCACATATTTTGTTTCCCCAATGACAGGTGTCCAAGTGGATTTGCAGGATTCTTAACAGCGAGAAGAATAATGGAATTCAGGTTGGTATTACACTGCCATCGGGTAAGTGGATTGAGTCAGTCCTGCCGTCTTCTGAGAGACAGGGAGAATCACCCGAGGAGAATGCCTACCTACAGTAGTTATATTCTCAGGCGATGGAAGATGCTCGACCACTAATCGATCACTAAATCAAGGTAAACTAGCTGGTCAGAATTTCATTGTTTATATAAATTCAGACACAGAACAACTGTGGGGTACATAATTATTGACACCCTTGATAAAGATGAGCAACATAATACAAATACTGAGCTATATTGTATGCACCCCCCCCCTCCCCCACACACACACACAAACAAAGGGGGGGAATTATATTCTGATATACTAATACAATTCCTCAAAGAAAAAAGTGGTCAAAGTATTTGACACCCCTGTTTTCAATACTCAGGCACCCTCCCTTTGTGAGGATAACAACCCCGATCTTATTTCTAAAATGTTTTATGAGATTGGAGAACACATTGGGAGGGAAATTCCCCCATGCAGATAATTTCCAGATCCTTGATATCCTTAGTCTGCGGGTATGGACTGCCCTTTTTTTTTAATTCAAACCACCGGTTTTCAATGGGGTTCAAGTCCGGAGACTGAGATGGCCATTGTAACATTTATTTTGTGGTCAATTAACCATTTATTTGTGTAATTTGATTAAGGCTTGGGGTTATTGTGTTGCTGGACGATCCACTTGCGGCCAAGTGTCAGCCTCCTGTTCTAAAATGTCCTGGTACTTGGTGAAGAGTGGGTGGCAGGTAACCTAGTCATTAAAGCGTTGGGTGGCCAGTTTGAATACCCGAAGTGACAAGGTGAAAAATCTGTCGATGTGCCCTTGAGCAAGGCACTTAACCATACTTTGCTCCAGGGTCACCGTACTACTGTGGCCTACCTTGGAAAACAACACATTTCACTGCATCTATCTAGTGTATGTGACAATAGAGCTTTTTTTTTGTTGCTATGGAGTATTGAATACAGGAGTGTCAATCATTTTGACCACTATCTTTTTGTGATTTTTAAAATTATTTGTTAAGGTCTTAATTCTCTTTCTCTGAGCAATTGTTTTAGTATAAAAATTCCAATTTGTAAGTCGCTCTGGATAAGAGCGTCTGCTAAATGACTTAAATGTAAATGTAAATAAAATACTATTTCATGTGTTTTTTTAGCATAAAATATAGCTCAGTATTTGTATTATTTATGTATTTCATTATGGACCCCACTATGTGCAAAGCCTACAGACCTTCAACCTTACATCAATAGATAAAAAAAAAGATTAATAGCCATCATCCCTCCTCGTCCTTGGACGTAGCCTGCTCGGTGTAGCTCAACCAGTTCTCCGTTTGGTAGTACATCTGAGTCGGCGCTTAGTTACAGGGCAGCCGCAGCAATACATAGAATGGTCAGCTGGGCGGGGTGCCGGTTCCACGTGCACCAGAGGTCTCAATCACCTCCAGGATCTCTGGAGTGAGCTTCATGTCGTGAACATTGGGAGCTGCGCCAGTTGCCAGTGCCCACACCGGAGTCCAGCAGTTCCTTAATTGTCTTCTGGATCTCTTTTGTAAGGCCCTTTGCAAGGGTCTCTGAAGATGCACTGGGTCCACTGCAGGTGGCAGTGTGACCTCGAAGCGCCAATCCTCAGGTCCGGTTCTCTTCTCCAAGTTGATGCAGTGGGTGTCCATGTCTGATGGATTTATGAAGACAATCTGCAATGGCGGGCTTTTATAGGTTTTGGAGTCATTTGCACCATAAGGGAACGCCAAATGACCTCATATTTTTCGACCACGACTCTTTGAACACGTTAACTTTTGTAGCTGTCTTTCATTTTGTTCATTACATGTTTTATAAACTGGTGTGCGGGATGATTAAACTTAATAATGTGCCTATGACTATTTGCAGGTCTGAATGAAACAAACAGGGATAATTACATTTTGAAAATAAATGTTTCTCTGATTCTTTGCTATGAATTGGACTTCGTTCATCATAGAACGTTTAGCCCAGACATTTCAACAACCATATTGCTCGGCTGTCAATTATCTAGTTATATTCTGAGAAATGTGGAGTTTTGCTGTTGTAACCGTCAAAGATGATTAAAATACTGATATTTATTTCTCATTTACATTTTTGTCGGACATTTCAGCCACGTCACAACACCTGACAGTCCGAAGGTATCGCCTCAAGACAGCAGGAGCAGGCGGAAATGCGCAGCACCAAGTTATCCCCGCAGCCGCCCCATGTCATGCCAGCGGATCCCCCTCTTTGTGGACTTCGAGGTAATCGGCTGGGCTGGCTGGATCATTTCTCCACGGGGTTACAATGCTTACTACTGCAAGAGCTCCTGTCCGTTCCCACTCGGAAAGAGTTTCCGTGCCACGAATCTCGCGACTCTGCAGTCTGTCATGCACGCTCTAAAGCTCTTCAATGAGGAGGAAAACGTGGTTCTGAAACAGTATGACGATACGGTTTCGTTTTGAACAGCTTTCAGAAATCTTTGTTGAATTGAAAATATTAACAGTGATAAATGTATGTTTTTGTAAGAAATAAAAGTTGGTTGTTGCAATTTAACATGTTTGTATTGATATTTGAAAAGGCTTTGAGGCCGTACAATGGCAGTAGGCCTGATGGAAGTCCCCGTGTCACCGACCAAGGTCCTGAAATTAAGCGTCCGGTTGGTTTATAATTGCCCTGAAAGATAAACCTTTTACAATTAGAGGTTATTGCTATATTACGAATGCTGGCCTTCTTTTCAAGCACATACCATTATCAACATATTTTTGTGTCATGGTTGTCATAATGAGGGGGCGACCCAATGGGCTCATATTTTTGTTTCTGCCTTAGCACTACCGATGTAGGATCTTCATTTGATCACCCTGTCGCAGAATAACTTTCCTTTAAATTTATAGATTTTAGAGGTTGATAAAATGTATGAACCCCTGCAAAAATGTCCATTATAATCCACATAATAATTCACATTTCCTGTTGCTGCAGGATTATTTTTCCCGCTGTTGCAAACTGGCTCAAATTAAGATGCTACATTTTTGTACGCCCTTGATTCAAATCACAACAACTTGATGAGTTAATCATTTGAATCAGCTGTGTAGTGCTAGCCAAAAACATAAATGTAAAACAAGATTAAGAAACACTGTTATGGGATGGATATGTAACTATATGAAAGATCATATGAAAGACTGATATCCTAGTAACTATATCGTGTTGGCCTACAAATGTGGTTTCATCTTGTTGTTTGTTTGCTACATCATACACTAGGTTTGCGATTTCCATCTTCAATGTAATGAACAATACACACTAGATGGCGCCAGAGGGCTGAGTTTCACATTTAAAAAGCCAATCTTGCATTCACAGTAAAAGATCTCTCACCATAAATTGAGATGAACCAAACAAAATGGAAAAGCATTACAATGCGGTGTAATAAGTGCAGTGTAGGCCTGATCATCAAGTCTTGCTACCTACGAAAAGGTAAGCCATTTTAAAATTGATAAAAATCACTTTTTGAAATGTAAACTATATATATTTTTACAACATCAAGATTATGAAATTACAACAAATAATAACCCTAGTTCTTCAGAAGTTTTTTTTATTGGAATGATTTACAAAAACAAAATGTAGCCCTGCTTTATCTAGTCATTAAATCCAAAATACTGCCAAACTTTCCAAGTATCTCCAAGTATTTCCAATCATGTTAAAATGATCAATTATTGGCACTTACAATAAATGTAAATACCATACATTTTATGATATAAGTATGAAACAGAATATGTGACTTTCAATATTCAGTTGCATGAAATATTTAAACTCGTGCATGCAAAACACAGTGCATACTGTATATTAGAGTGAAAATAACGAAACTGATATTGGTAATGACTACTGAAACGTAGATCAAAACATAATGTGTCCTTTTTGTTTAAATAAAAAAAAAAAATCTGTCAATTGTGTTATTTGTGAGGACAAACAGCTTTGTGTGAAAAAAAGTCCCAAAAAGCAAAACTTGACATCAATAAAACAATTACAACAATTCATGAAAAGAGGTGAAACACCACTTCAATTATATTCATAGAAATCCTCTCAAGATTTACAACCAAACTTCCTGTCTACGTGTGAAAATACTTATGTACATAGAACTTCCATGTCTTTTTCTTTATGCTGTCATTTTCCATCAAAAAACATTTAAGAATCATATCTTAATCATACATAAATCCCTGTGGTCAGACACTCCCAAATGCCATTTAACTCTACAGTAGCTCGAATAAACCACAAATGCAAATTAACACTCCACTTCAACATTAAACTTTTGATAAAAGCCCTATCAGTTCATACAGTCATAAAGGTCCTCAGTGCCTAAGAACTCCCCTAGCATGTGGTCTTGTGAGCCATACACTGGCTCTAGGTAGGGATGGCCTTCGCCGTTGTGTTTATATCGCTGCCTTTCCCGCATCCGTTCAAAGTCTTCCTGGTCCAGTTGTGAGGGGTGGACAGTGGACTTCTGTGATGGGATGGATGAGACAGGCACTGGGACAAAGGAACCTTGGTAGAGCACCATAGGTGCGTTCATCACCTCCATTGTGGGGCCTTCTGGAGGTTGAATAGGTAGCTGCACGTAATTCCCAGTTTCTGGATCAAAGAAGGTCTTCGTCTTGACCTGGACGGGCATGTCGACTACAAAGTACTGCCCAGAGTCTGGGTCCTGCAATAACTTCCGTTGGGTCATTGGGAAGGAGGCATAACGGTGCTCGATGCTGGATTGACGGGAGAACTGGCCGGTGTAACTTGACTGGCGGGATAGATTAGGGTGAGGTGATGTCAAGTCTATAACGCCACTGGCATAGGAATCAACACTGTGGTTTCTGTGTTCTAGTTTCTCTCTGTTGGATCTCTCGCGGGCTCGGCCCCTCTGAGACAGCTCATCCCTAATGGACTTCTCAATACGCTGACTCCTCGGCTCCGGTCTTTCCCTAGGAGATGTCTCACTGCTACGAATTCTCTCTTCTGCTTTATTACCAATGTGTCTGTCCATGCTCTGAGCTCTAAGGCGCTGTTGTCTCCCAGTCATGGATCTCTCACCGTTTGGACTTTTATGCTCACTGACAGCTCTGTCACTGCTACGGAATCTCTGTTCTGGCTTGTCGCGGCTGTGTTTCTCACTCCTATGGCACTCTGATTCGCCACAACATTGTTTGCCACGGTTACGGCTTTGACGCTCGGATCCTCCATGTCTCTGATTGTCACTGCTGCATTCTTGACGCGTCGATTCCCCATGCCTGTTTTCCTCACTACCACGACGGCTGGGCTCTGTTCTTTCTTGCCAGGACTTCTCACTGCTATGGCTCTGATGTTCGGGTACACCATTGTGGTGCTTCTCACTGTTACGGGCCTGGCTCTCTGATTCATTGTGCCTGTGCTTTTCACGACTACGGCCTTGATGCTCTGATTCACCACGGCTGTGCTTCTCACTGCCACGGCTGCTGTGTTCTGTCCTCTCCTGATGTTGCTTCCCTCTAGTACGATGTTTCTCACTAATATCACTACTACTACTTTTCTGCTCCAATGATTTATCCCTCTTGTTTTTGTCACTTCTACGACTACAGCTCTTAGTACTGCTCTTTTGCGGTTGACTTTCCTTCTCTTCCTTTTGGATCCTCTTGGTGGTCAGCTTCATGGCTTTGAAGAGGGCCTTCTCGGACTTGGGAGGCACCACGGGGGGTCTGCCGGGGCCTTGGGTGTCGTTGGCGCGGCAGACAGAACCGGACCTCTCGCTGGGCACCTTGTAAACGTCTGGGGTGTCATCAGCTGTATCCATTGTGCTTGTCCTTTCTTCTGATGATGGGCTTAGCCTTGAATGTTGTTATATTCCTGTGTGACTGTGAGGAAAGACCCGTATTGTTGGCCTTTTGGCTGTTTTCGGGGGTCAGTTTTGAGGGAGACAGTGGGGTGAGTGGTGAGTGGTGAGATGCAGTCTCTCTTGGTTTGAGGTGTTTGTCTGTTGTGATGGTAGCAGCATGGAGCTCAGGGATTTCAAGATGGTCTTCCTCGCCCCTCTCAGAGCCATTTAAGCTCTCCCTGGGTGACCACGGCGCACGTTGGCCTTTCCGATTGTGCTCGGGGGTTAGTTTTGAGGGAGACAGCAGTGAGTGTGAAGAGTGGGGAGATGCCATCTCTTTGGGTTTGAAGTGTTTGTCTGGTGTGGTGACGGCATTATCGGGTGACTGCATTTCAATGGATGTTTTTGGAAGATCGAGATGCTCTTCCTCGCTTTTCTCAGAGCCACTCAAGCTCTCCCTGGGTGACCAGGGTGCACGCTGTGATGGGTCATGGTTTGTCTTGTCCAGAACCGGTTTCACTGTCTTGGTTACAGGCGAGGCATGATCATTTAATATGTTGTCTTTCACTTTGAATAGAGACGGTTTCCCCAGAACGGGCGAAGAGACGTTGGACTGAGATGTTGGCGTTTGATTGTTTGTGTTGTCCATCGGGCTCTGGAACCATCCTCTTTTGTCCATCTCTCTGGCTCTCGGCCCATTTTCCTCCTTCAGGGATGTTTCTCTGTCTCGCCTGGGACGAACTACTGGCTTGTCTTCAACGTCCTCATTTTCATGATCACTTACAGAGTAATACTCCACTTCTGTCCTCCTCTCCAAATCCCCTCTCACAAGTTCTGGACCATCCTTTACTCCTTCCTCAACCTCCTCAAATTTTGCAATCAAATTCTCCAAAGAATGATAGATGTTTGAGTCAGTTTCAAGGTTTCTTTGCAATGTATTTTCGACAAAGAAATATGATGACTTCGGGGACATACTGGTTTGATTCTGTTGACTTGGATTTATACTACTGCCATTTGACGACGGGGACACTAATGTTTCTCTAATATCTTGGTCAAGTACTTCATCAACATGTACAATATCTTCACAAACCCTAACTGATTTGTCAGACTCTTCAGTTGCTTGAATCTTTTTCATGCTATCTTTTTTCATAATTGATTCATCCT
The DNA here is from genome assembly GCF_036934945.1 of Oncorhynchus masou masou. Taxonomy (NCBI): domain Eukaryota; kingdom Metazoa; phylum Chordata; class Actinopteri; order Salmoniformes; family Salmonidae; genus Oncorhynchus; species Oncorhynchus masou. The sequence goes on along the minus strand of NC_088242.1, from coordinate 35,793,411 downwards.
CAGTACTGGTGTTTACTTGGTTTGAAGGTTTTGAATGATCCTTGTCTGGTTTTAAAGGGGCCTTCCTTCTCACACACAGTTGTTCCTGTTGTTCAATATTGTGTTGTATTTTCTCTGCTTTGAGTTTCTTCCGAGGAAGTGTGTTAGTTTGCCTTTCATTTAATAGAGCCTTCATTTCTTTTTCCTTCTCCTCACTGGGGGAAAAACAGGTATTTGCCTCATGTGGATACTTTGAGTACTCTCCTTGCTCAGCTGTCTTCTCCATTTCAAGTGCATCCGTTTGTTGATCAGCTTGTATCTTTGCATCGAGGGCCTCCTTACTTGAGACCTTGCCCCTTGCGTGTGTGTTCTCTTTTCGTAGAATGTTTTCATTTTTACTATCCCTAATTGAAAAGTCCTTGTTCTTTGTGCTCTCCTCAATTATGTCCATTACATTTGCACATTCTTTCTCCTTCTCTGAGCTGTATTCTTTCTTAATGCTCCCTTTCTTGCTCCTCGGTGGTACCTTTGGTTTGATAACTGGTGCGTCCCGTTGACTCTCCTCTGTGACGACCTCATCGTTTCTAGAGGTGTCGTCTCTTGTTTCAACTGATAGCTGTTTAGCTATGGTTCTATCACTCTCCTCTGCTGGGTATTTGCCAGATCTAATATTGTGTTTTTGTTTGTCACTGACATTATTGATTGTGTTTCCTTGCACTTGCTCCTCCCTGATATATCTTGTTGCCAGTTTATTTTGTTCAGTGTAGATTGTGGCACCGAATCTGTGATTTTCGCCAAGTTTTGTCTCGGTCTGGGAAAGAATTCCTTGTATCTGATGATGATCCTTCAGATCCCCTAGCCTCCCTCTTACCTCATTTTGTTTCCCCTCTGTTGCTTTCCTGATATAATCCTGTCTAGCTGGTCTACTCTTTTGGACTCTAACATTATAACTCTCATCAGGGTTCTCATCAGGGACTCTATTGTTTTCACCTTCTTTATTACTAAACACTTGATTTTTACGTTTCTCTGCTCGATCCGATATGATTTCCTCGAGTGCCATTTTAGCCTTGTCGTAATTGTCATTGATCAAAGATTTGTTTACAACCACGTTGTTGTCTATCTTTGAGAATACATCACGCCTAGCTTGCTCCTTCTCTTTATTCGCAAATGCCTCTTTTTTAGCGAACGTGTTTCCTCGCATAGAAAGAATGCCCCTTTTAATGTTCCTAAGCTCCCTTGAAATTAAATCGTTTTTCGCTTTTGCCTCCCCATCTATCATTGGCTTGGGCTTCAAATTCTCACCGTCCTTGCTATGGCGTCCACCCAATCGAGCCTTCTCCAGCTCTTTAAGTGCATGTAAGTCGCTTATTATATTTTCACTATCTTTCCTTTCTTTGTGCACTGACTTCTCTGCATCCTGTACTTCCTTATCTATGTCTTTCTTGTTATTCACCTCCATTTTAGGTGCTAAATCTTCCTCCTCCTGCTCTTCCTCACCATTCTCCATCAGTGCATATCTTTGGCTTTTAATATAGTTGTTCTGTCTCGCTGAAAATATATGCTTAAACCTGCCTTGCTCTTTAACATGCTCCTTCTCTTTTTCTACCACCATACGTTCTTTCTCTTTTTCTGCCCTTTCTATTAATCCGTTGGCGAGGATGTTTTCCATTGGATAAATGTCACCTGTTGCCTGTGGCTCTATCTGGCTGTAGCTTGGCCTTGGCACTGAAAATGAATAAAGCAAATGTCTATCCTCTACTACAATTCCCTTTTCATCTTTCACTTGAGGGTCCTCTGTTTTGACAATGTTGGTCTTATTGGTTAACGCTTCAACAGCTTCTGCTCTATTGGGAGAGAATAGTTTGTTTCGGGTGGTAAATATTGCTTCCATACCGGCTCTCATAACCTCTTCAACACTGTCTTTGACATTTAACTCAATCATGTCCTTTGTTGACCTGTTGGTGTTGTACGTTCTATTTGAGGGCAGCATTTCATTTTGAGCTGTTATCAATGTGTCCCTAGTTGCTGTGATGGCTTCTCTTGTACTTGCAGTCTGTTCATCATTATGTTTTTCCTTGAATTCCACTGTGTCTTTTGTTGGCTGTTTCGCATTGTCTGTTCTATTTGGGGATAACACTTTGTTTTGTGCTGTAGTTAATGCTTCCCTATTCGTTCTTGTATGTACAGGCTGGTCACCGGCACCTTTCTCCTTTAGCTCCGACATCTCTTTCACTGGCTTTTCTGATATATTGAGAGAAATCCCATCCTTTTGTGTAGTAGGATGGTCTTTTGTGTTGCCCGACATATTCGGAGAAAGCCCTTTGTTTGGTGTGGTAATGGACAAAGTATCCTTATTCATTGACGGTGAGAAGTGTTTCATCTCTGGCTCTACAAGACTATTGTACAAGTTCAGAGTTGGGTACATTTGTTTTTTAGTCCGAGGGCTCTTGTTCACCTTTGGGTGTGAAAAGGGAGACCCGGGGCTTCTGCTAGCCGCAGCCTCTCTTTTGGTTTGCAATAAGTTGGATATCAAGTAATCGTCTGATATATCAGAATCTAGATATTTCCTAAGACCAGCATTGCTAGATTCCGAAACATCAGGGCTACAGATAGGCAGTCCATCTAATAGAATGGCAGGTGTACTGAAGCCAGAGGCTAGAATGGCAGGTGTACTGAAGCCAGAAGCTGTAACGTCAGAAGGAGCTTGTGCATATTTGAGTAGTCTCTGTTCCAGCAGCTTTGGAGACAGAGTACGCCGATCCGCCTGTTCGGTTTTGAACTTTGGCGGGCTGTACCTGCTCTTGACCCTCTTCCTGTTATCCTTGAGGTTGAACAACAAACTGGACGCGATGGATTTGTAGCTCTCTCGTTTGATGACCTCTGGGGTCGACCTTGATTTGACTGGCGACACATGCTCTAAGTCTAGGCGGGTGAGATCAAGGAGAGAGGGAGAGAGCACCGCTGACAGGATCTCTGAGGTGTCTGTGGCCTGTCTGGATGGTATTATGGGTGTCATCAGCTGAGAAATGCTGAATGGAGTAGAGGTCAAAGAGCATGGCTCCTCCACTTCTTTCACCTTTATCGACTTTACTTTCTTTTTATAAGGTATGTTACTCTCCTCCACCAGTTTGGGGGTTTCAGTGGGAGTGCAAAGTAGTCCTGGTTGGTTGACAGGCACAGCACTCTTGACTCTCACTCTGTTTCTTCTCCAGGGGGTGCTGGTTTCACCCTGGGAAGAGGTGTCTGATGCACACCTCTTCTCAGGGGCAGAGGGTTTTGGCAGAACCTTGGGTGGATGACGATGAGGAGGAGGGGGTTCAACTGGTTTCTGGCACTGCTGCTCCATCTCCTCTGCACGCAAAGTCTCTATTCTATGTGCCTCAGTCAGCTCTTTGTATAAAGGGGAGTCATACCACTTAGGGAGGTTGTCCACCACATGGGGAATGGAGGTGATGTCTTCCTGGCCGAACGGAGAGTAGTTAAAATCCCTCCACGATTGGAATGGGCTGAACTCGCTGTGGAGGAAACCGTTTTTGATGTGCAGTTTCCGAAGCTTGAAGTTGGATATGCAGTTTTTTGTCTTAGAGAACTTTGCATCCTTGCCTGATTTCTTGGCTATGAGGTTGTCATAATCTGAGGAGAATTCCGATAGTTCCCTTTCGATGCTGAGGAGGGCCGACTTATCCCAAGAGTCTCCGTTAGTGTCCTTAAAATCCCAGTTTTTAATCAGCATGCCCTCACATTTCTCCTCTGTAGCGCTGAATGCCCTGAGGAGAGTCAAACTGGACATGCTCTTCTGCTGCTTCCAGGGTTGAGTGCCAATTGTACCATTGATTTGGTGCTTTTTACCAGTGTCTTTAGTCCTTTTCAGGGGCTCCTCCACTAGGGGCTTGTGACAGCTGAAAGGGTATCCGTATGAGAACTCATCGTTGTAGGCGGCCTCGTCTCCGATGCACAGGCTCCGGAAGGCGCGGTCGGTGAGTGCTGACCTCTCGGTCCGTCTCGTCCATGAAGATCTCAGTGAAGCCATTGGGGAAGCGGTGGTGGAGCATGGTGCTCCGGTGGCTCACGTGTTGACGCTTCTCCACGCAGGTCATGGTGAAGGCTGATGGTTGACACCAATCACACCTCTGCAGTAGGTTGTAGATGGTGGAGTCTATATGGTCCCCAGTTTAGTCAGCTCGCCATCTTCCTGGGAAAGAGATACAGTGTCACAAAGAGGAAGCCCTGGACCTTCATAACGTCATTGCTTTACGCAGATTGTTTAGAGAAGAGTTTACATTTCATCAGCCTAATCATTTGAATACATTACCAGCTAGACATTGTGGTATTTATTTTGTGCAATTCCTCCTAACGGTATATAAAAAAGACTGTGTCCATTTTGATAGCACTTTAAATGGTTTGGCATACCATATATTTCGCTCTGACCTTTGTGTATATGACATGTGTGAAATCAACTATCTCGTAGCAATGTACACCCCAAACACACACCATACCGCAGGCTATTTTAAGGAAAGGAATATGTTTTTAGGCCCTTTACTAAACATCAGGCATGACAATGGCTATGAACAGCATGAGAATAAATACTGGGATTTTATAGGAGCTAATGCCCATTCTGCCCTGTACTGCCCTGTATCTGACGACCTTCGCCTCTCCGAGTCCGTACGGGAGTTGCAGCGATGGGTCAAGACTGTAACTACCAATTGGATACCACGAAATTGGGGAGAAAAGGAATAAAAAAATATATAATATCATTCAAATACTAAAATACCCCAAAAAACTGGGACACTCCTAAAACTAGCTACAGCTGATTGAGATAAATATTCACACAAACAGAGTGAGGGTACTGAATGTATAGAATAAGCCTTAGATTTGTATTCAATAAAACACCCTGAGTAAAACTTGATTCAAAAGCACAGAAGAGACATGATTCAGATTAATGTCCAAGTTCAAAGATCATGCCAAGATCAATAACAGTTATCCAGCCATTTATAGGCCTCTCTCTGCAGACAGTCATTACATCTACATGCTAGTCTTTATATATATATGTGTGTTTATATACGTGTTATTATCGGAGAAGGCCATCAATTTGTTGTCACTGTTGTTGTTTGCACCATTCCTATAAATCAGCATTGGTTTGTATACAACCATGTGGGTAGCATGTTGCTTTCGCATTAGTACGTTACATGTGGTGACATTTACAATGGACATACAGTACTTTGCTTATTATATATTTTCATATTGTGATTGATGGTCAAGCATATATAAGGAAATCACACACCACAATGGTCTTTAAACATTTTAAATGGAGACTAAGTCTACATCAGGCACCGACAATGCCCTTAAATCAAGACATCATTCACAGTACACTTTGCAGCAGCTGCTTAGCTTAGTTTAGCTATCTGGGTGAGTGCCTAGAATAGCTCATTAACTCATTTCGATATTCTGACCTGGGAGCTTAACAATTGGCATATTGGTCAACTTCACTGCTAATACAAAACTGGGGGGGCCTCCTGAGTGGCGCACTGGTCTAAAGAGAACCTGGTGCCACTAGAGGTCCTGGTTCGACCCCAGGCTCTGCCGAAGTTGGCCGCGACCAGGAGACCCATGGGGTGGCGCACAATTGGCCTAGTGTCATCCGGGTTAGGGGAGGGTTTGGCCGGCCGGGATGTCCTTGTCCCATAGCGCTATAAAGACTTTGGTGGCGGGCGGGCGCATGCACGCTGACACGGTCGCCAGGTGTACGGTGTTTCCTCCGACACATTGGTACGGCTGGCTTCCAGGTTAAGCAGGAATCAAGAATCAGTGCGGTTTGGCTGGGTCGTGTTTCGGAGGACTCGCGGCTCTCGACCTTTGCCTCTCCCGAGTCCGTACGGGAGTTGCAGTGATGGGAAAAGACTAACTACCAATTGGATACCACGAAATTGGGGAGAAAAGGAATAAAAAATATATATTATAATTAAAAAACTAAAATATCCCAAAAAACTGGGACACTCCTTAAAACTAGCGACAGCTGATTGAGATAAATATACACACAAACAGAGTGAGGGTACTGAATGTATAGAATAAGCCTTAGAGTTGTATTCAATAAAACACCCTGAGTAAAACTTGATTCAAAAGCACAGAAGAGACATGATTCAGATTCCAAGTTCAAAGATCATGCCAACATCAATAACGGTTATCCAGCCATTTATAGGCCTCTCACTGCAGACGGTAATTACAACTTAATGAAGGTCAAACACATGCATTTTCAGTCCTTTGCCCTCAATATAAAACAATATACTGTATTAAGTCATTATGACCACTATTCATGAGTTAAGGTGAAAGAATGCATCCACTTTTCAGAAGAATTTGGCTTGCAGGAAGCTATTTTCCAGTGCTTATAATTTGAAACCAGTTAGAGAGACGGTGATTTCCCAGCATCTGGTTGGTTTATTAATAGCAGAGAAGGAACTACAGCACAGAGGCTATCTATCACACCCCAAGGTAAATATTCAGTAATATACAGTCAATGTACAGGAATATGCATTATGCGTACAGTAATAAGCAGTAAATGTAACATTACTGCCAGCAACATAACAAACATTGTCTTAAAAGTTCTGCCTCATAGCTCTCATAAAATGTCTGGACTTTCATTAAAAAAAACTTTAGTTGGTTTATTAAATTGATATATCTATTTGGATCACTGACTATGTGATCCAAATATAAAAATATATACACACACTGTTTTTTTGTCTATTAAACATTGATCAGAAATACAGTGTAGACATTGTTAATGTTGCAAATGACTATTGTTGCTGGAAACAGCAGATTTTTTATGCAATATCTACATAGGTGTACAGAGGCCCATTATCAGCAACCATCACTCCTGTGTTCCAATGGCACGTTGTGTTAGCTAATCCAAGTTTATCATTTTAAAAGGCTAATTGGTCATTAGAAAACCCTTTTGCAATTATGTTAGCACAGCTGAAAACTGTTGTGCTGATTAAAGATATAATAAAACTGGCCTTCTTTAGACTTGTTGAGTATCTGGAGCGTCAGCATTTGTGGGTTCAATTACAGGCTCAAAATGGCCAGAAACAAAGACCTTTCTTCTGAAACTCGTCAGTTTATTCTTGTTCTGAAAAATGTAAGGATATTCCATGCGAGAAATTGCCAAGAAACTGAATATCTCGTACAACGCTGTGTACTACTCCCTTCACAGAACAGCGCAAACTGTCGCTAACCAGAATAGAAAAAGGAGTGGGAGGCCCCGGTGCACAACTGAGGAAGAGTAAAAGTACATTAGAGTGTCTAGTTTGAGAAACAGACATCTAACAAGTCCATAAGTCCAAGTCCATTCCATAAAAAATCTGCCGTTTCCTGTCAGGATTTGGCCAGGGTTGTTCCGGGTTTTGGTCAGTAGATGTCCCCATTATTATTTGCACCTGTGTCTCGTTTCCCCTGATTGTATTTAAACCCTTTGTTTCCCTCAGTTCTGTGCTCTGTGTTTGTATGTTAGCACCCTGCCCTAGTGTTCTGTGTGCTCTTGTCGATTCCGGGTGAAGTTCTTGTGGTATTCTGTTTTTTGTTTTTGTTTATTTTTTGGTGAGTTTCTTTTGAGGTCTTTTTGTGTTTTTCCTAACCTTTTGGATTTGCCATTTTTTGTATTTTAGGATTTTTTCTTTATTAAATACACCGTCTTAAGTACTGCTGTGTCTGCCTCATCTTCTGGGTTCTGCTGACTATTCGTGGCTCAGTTGGTTAAGTGACTGTTTCTCACTCCGGAGACCCAGGTTCGAAACCGGGTCCTGACAGAAACACAGAGCCAAAAATGAACCCAGAGGCAGCCAGTTCCCAGGACCTTTTGCCACGCTGTCCCACCACCAGGAGACTGTCCAACGCCACGAAGCCGCCCTGGTTCAGCAAGAGGCCTTAATGGCTAGACATTCTCATCTTCTGTCGGAGATGCTGACTTCCATAAAGCAGATATCTGATCGACTTACCCGGCAACGGTTATCCCAGTACCTCAGGTTCACGTAATGGCAGTTAACCCCTGGCTGAACCTCGTCTTCCACCTCCCCAACGGTTCTCAGGTGATCCAAGTGCTTGTAAAGGCTTTCTCACTCAATGTTCTCTCTCCTTTGAGCTGCAACCTTCGTCGTTTCCACCGACCGGTCTAAGATCGCATATATCATTACCCTGCTGTCGGAAAAAGCCCTGGCCTGGGCTACTGCTGTGGGATGCCCATAGTTCCTGCTGTGCCAGCTACTCTGCCTTTGCTGAGGAATTCAAACGAGTGTTTCAAGGCCCAAGCAGTGGTTCTGACTCAGCCAAACAGCTCCTGACTCTCCATCAAGGTTGGCGCAGCGTGACGGACTATGCCATCCAGTTCCGCACGGTGGCAGCAGCGAGTGGCTGGAACAACGAGGCGCTCACGGTGTGCTTTCTGAAAGGCCTTTCGACACTATCCAAGATGAACTGGCCACTCGGGAACCATTTCGAGTCCCTGATCAAGTTGGCTTCACGCATTGACCAGCGTCTGAGAGAGAGAGAACTCAACCGTAGACCTCTAGCCCCTATCAGTCCCAGCTCCGAGTCCCCACCTTTATCATCGCTGGCTCCACCGGAACCCATGCAGATTGGACGCATCTCCCAGGCTGAGAGAGACCGCCGGATGAGGGAGCGACGCTGTCTATATTGCGGCAAACCGGGCCATCCACGTGTCCCGGGCTCCAGGGAAACGCTCTGTCCCGTAAGACCGGGGGAACTGTAACGGGAAACATAACCTCCTCCCATCCGTCCAACTCCCGTCTGCTCATTCCAGTCACCCTCTCCTGGGACAACCACAAGCTTCACCTTCAAGCCTTGGTAGACTCTGGAGCCGCAGGTAACTTCATGGATGGTGTCTGGGCGAAGGAGAATGGCGTTCCCTCTGAACCTCTAAGTGACCCCATGAGGGTTACTACATTGGATGGAAGCCCTTTGGGATCTGGACTTGTCACTCATGTCACTACCTCCTTGAGACTTTCAGTTTCACAACACCAGGAATTGATGAACTTTCATTTGATCTCCTGTTCCGAGTTCCCTCTCGTCCTTGGATACCCCTGGCTTCACAGCCATAACCCTCACATCGACTGGTCTGTGGGCACTATCAAGCAGTGGGGTCCTACGTGCCAAGCTACTTGTATTTTCCAGAATTCCCGAGTTCTACTCCCGAGTCTTTAGAATCCATCGACCTGACCCGAGTTCCCGAGTGTTACCATGACCTCAAACTGGTGTTTAGCAAACAGAGGGCCACCATGCTACCACCCCATAGATCTTACGATTGCCCCATCGACCTGTTTCCGGGCACTTGCCCCCAGGGGTCGGATCTTTTCCCTATCTCCACCCGAACGAGCTGCATGGATACCTACATCAAGGACTCTCTGGAAGCAGGCCTCATGCGTCCATCAACAAGGCGGGAGCAGGGTTTTTCTTTGTGGCCAAGAAAGATGGTGGATTACGTCCTTGCATCGACTACCGGGGACTCAATGACATAACCGTCCGTAACCGTTACCCGCTACCCCTTATGGCCACAGCCTTCGAGCTGCTCCAGGAAGCAGTTGTTTTCACTAAGCTTGACCTGCGGAACGCATACCATCTTGTGCGGATCAGACCTGGTGACGAGTGGAAGACCGCTTTCAACACGCCTACTGGTCACTATGAATACTTGGTGATGCCCTTCGGCCTGACCAACGCCCCAGCGGTGTTCCAAGCGCTCATAAACGATGTGCTTAGGGATATGCTTAACATATTTGTGTTCGTTTACTTGGATGACATCCTCATCTTTTCGAGCTCCCTTCAAGAACACACTAAGCATGTCAGACAAGTACTCAAACGCCTCCTGGACAGCCATCTGTACGTTAAGCCGGAAAAATGTGAATTCCATTCATCCCGAGTACAATTCCTGGGATTTGTAGTGGAACCCGGTCGAGTCCAAATGGACCCTAGGAAGGTAGGGGCAGTAGCGGATTGGCCCACCCCCAAATCCGTTAAGGATGTTCAGCGTTTCCTGGGCTTCACAAACTTTTACCGCAAGTTCATCAAGAACTTCAGTTTGGTGGCAGCTCCTCTCTCAGCTTTAACCAAAGGTGGCAATGCAAGGTTTGTGTGGGGAAGAGAAGCTGAGACGGCCTTCCAAGGACTCAAGCAGCGCGTCCTCTCTGCTCCCATCCTGATACTACCGACTACGGATGAACCATTTGTGGTGGAGGTAGACGCATCAGAGGTTGGTGTTGGAGCTGTCCTGTCTCAGAGGGTGAAGACAAGAAGCTTCATCCGTGCGCTTTCTTCTCACACCGGCTTACCCCGACTGAGAGGAACTACGATGTGGGGATCGTGAACTCCTAGCGGTTAAGATGGCATTGAAGGAATGGAGACACTGGCTCGAGGGGCTTCTCACCCGTTTCAAGTGCTTACGGACCACAAAAATCTGGAGTATATCCAGCAGGCGAAGCGATTGAACTCTAGACAAGCTAGATGGTCTCTTTTCTTCAATCGATTCCAGTTTATCTATCGGCCCGGGTCGAAGAATCTCAAACCGGATGCCCTGTCCCGAGTCTACGCTCCTGCCATTCGAGATGACACGGACATGCCTGTCCTTCCTGCTGCTAAGATTGTGGCTCCGATCTCGTGGCAAGTTGAGGATACCGTGAGACGTGCTCAAGCTAGCGAACCGGACCCTAAAGGAGGCCCTGCCAATCGGTTGTTTGTCCCCAAGGCAGTGAGGACTCAGGTCCTTCTGTGGGGGCACTCCTCTCGCCTCACCTGTCATCCTTAGGTCGCACCTTGGAGTTCATCCAGCGTAAGTTCTGGTGGCCTACCATAAGAGAAGACGTTGCCACTTTCGTCAATGCCTGCCCCGTGTGCCAGGGCAAATCTTCTCACCTCCGCCCTCAAGGACTCCTTCACCCTTTACCTGTTCCCCACAGACCCTGGTCCCATATCTCATTGGACTTTATTACTGGACTTCCTCCATCCCATGGCAATACTACTATCCTAGTCATAATCGACAGGTTTTCAAAGGCGGCCAGGTTTCTGACTAAGTTACCTTCTGCCAAGGAAACGGCTGAGTTGGTAATTAATCATGTGTTCCGAGTCTTCGGCATTCCTCAAGATGTGGTTTCTGACAGAGGTCCCCAGTTCGCCTCAAGGTTTTGGAAGGCCTTCTGCCAACTCATGGGGGCTTCTGCCAGTCTATCTTCAGGGTACCATCCGGAGTCCAACGGCCAAACAGAGAGGATGAATCAAGAGCTGGAAACCACCCTCCGATGTATGACTCGTGACAACCCGTCCACATGGTCATCCTTTATTGTTTGGGCCGAATACGCGCACAACACCTTGCGCTCCTCCTCCACTGGTATGTCCCCGCACGAGTGTCAGTTTGGCTATGCTCCTCCATTGTTCCCGGACCAGGAGGCAGAAGTCAGAGTGCCTTCAGCCTTGAGGTTCGTCAGACGCTGTCGGCTTATGTGGAGGAAGACCCGTCTTAATCTGATGCGTTCCTCACAGAGGTATCGCCGTCCCGGGCCTACCCTGCGCCCGGCCAGAGAGTCTGGCTTTCCACAAGAGACTTACCTCTACGGGTGGAGTCTCGCAAGCTGTCCCAAAATACATCGGTCCCTTCAAGGTTGCCAGGAGAGTTAACCCAGTTTCTTATCGCCTACACTTACCCAGATCCCTTAAGATTAATCCCACATTTCATGTGTCATTGTTAAAACCTGTTGTTTTTTCTCCCCTTGTCCCGGCAGACAGACCTCCCCCTCCGCCTCGTGTCATTGGAGGCCAGCCGGAGTCCACCGGATACTGGATTCCCGCCGGGTGCAGCGGTCCTGGCAGTATCTGGTGGACTGCTACGGTCCTGAGGAGCGCTCCTGGGTTCCTGCCAAAGACATCCTGGACCCTGACCTCATTCGTCAGTTCAGGGTCCTCCACCCTGAGAGAGCTGGTAGGAACGTCAGGAGCCGTTCCTAGGGGGATTCTGTCAGGATTTGGCCAGGGTTGTTCCGGGTTTTGGTCAGTAGATGTCCCCATTGTGCTTTTTGTCCCTATGTTTTTCCCTTGATCCCCATTATTATTTGCACCTGTGTCTCGTTTCCCTGATTGTATTTAAACCCTTTGTTTCCCTCAGTTCTGTGCTCTGTGTTTGTATGTTAGCACCCTGCCCTAGTGTTCTGTGTGCTCTTGTCGATTCCGGGTGAAGTTCTTGTGGTATTCTGTTTTTTGTTTTTGTTTATTTTTTGGTGAGTTTCTTTTGAGGTCTTTTTGTGTTTTTCCTACCACCTTTTGGATTTGCCATTTTTTGTATTTTAGGATTTTTTCTTTATTAAATACACCGTCTTAAGTACTGCTGTGTCTGCCTCATCTTCTGGGTTCTGCTGACTATTCGTGGCTCAGTTGGTTAAGTGACTGTTTTTCCGGAGACCCAGAAACCGGGTCCTGACAGTTTCCAGCTACAATAGTCATTAACAATGTCTACACTGTATTTCTGATCAATTTTAAGTTATTTTAATGGACAACATTTTTTTTTTCTTTCATTAACAAGGACATTTCTAAGTGACCCCAAACTTTTGAAAGGTAGTGTATTTACTAATATATATATATATATATATACAGTGCCTTGCGAAAGTATTCGGCCCCCTTGAACTTTGCAACCTTTTTCCACTTTTCAGGCGTCAAACATAAAGATATAAAACTGTATTTTTTTGTGAAGAATCAACAACAAGTGGGACACAATCATGAAGTAGAACGACATTTATTGGATATTTCAAACTTTTTTAACAAATCAAAAACTGAAAAATTGGGCGTGCAAAATTATTCAGCCCCCTTAAGTTAATACTTTGTAGCGCCACCTTTTGCTGCGATTACAGCTGTAAGTCACTTGGGGTATGTCTCTATCAGTTTTGCACATCGAGAGACTGAAATTTTTTCCCATTCCTCCTTGCAAATCAGCTCGAGCTCAGTGAGGTTGGATGGAGAGCATTTGTGAACAGCAGTTTTCAGTTCTTTCCACAGATTCTCGATTGGATTCAGGTCTGGACTTTGACTTGGCCATTCTAACACCTGGATATGTTTATTTTTGAACCATTCCATTGTAGATTTTGCTTTATGTTTTGCATCATTGTCTTGTTGGAAGACAAATCTCCGTCCCAGTCTCAGGTCTTTTGCAGACTCCATCAGGTTTTCTTCCAGAATGGTCCTGTTTTTGGCTCCATCCATCTTCCCATCAATTTTAACCATCTTCCCTGTCCCTGCTGAAGAAAAGCAGGCCCAAACCATGATGCTGCCACCACCATGTTTGACAGTGGGTATGGTGTGTTCAGGGTGATGAGCTGTGCTGCTTTTACGCCAAACATAACGTTTTGCATTGTTGCCAAAAAGTTCAATTTTGGTTTCATCTGACCAGAGCACCTTCTTCCACATGTTTGGTGTGTCTCCCAGGTGGCTTGTGGCAAACTTTAAACAACACTTTTTATGGATATCTTTAAGAAATGGCTTTCTTCTTGCCACTCTTCCATAAAGGCAAGATTTGTGCAATATACGACTGATTGTTGTCCTATGGACAGAGTCTCCCACCTCAGCTGTAGATCTCTGCAGTTCATCCAGAGTGATCATGGGCCTCTTGGCTGCATCTCTGATCAGTCTTCTCCTTGTATGAGCTGAAAGGTTAGAGGGGCGGCCAGGTCTTGGTAGATTTGCAGTGGTCTGATACTCCTTCCATTTCAATATTATCGCTTGCACAGTGCTCCTTGGGATGTTTAAAGCTTGGGAAATCTTTTTGTATCCAAATCCGGCTTTAAACTTCTTCACAACAGTATCTCGGACCTGCCTGGTGTGTTCCTTGTTCTTCATGATGCTCTCTGCGCTTTTAACGGACCTCTGAGACTATCACAGTGCAGGTGCATTTTTACGGAGACTTGATTACACACAGGTGGATTGTATTTATCATCATTAGTCATTTAGGTCAACATTGGATCATTCAGAGATCCTCACTGAACTTCTGGAGAGAGTTTGCTGCACTGAAAGTAAAGGGGCTGAATAATTTTGCACGCCCAATTTTTCAGTTTTTGATTTGTTAAAAAAATTTGAAATATCCAATAAATGTCGTTCCACTTCATGATTGTGTCCCACTTGTTATTGATTCTTCACAAAAAAATACACTTTTATATCTTTATGTTTGACGCCTGAAATGTGGCAAAAGGTCGCAAAGTTCAAGGGGGCCGAATACTTTCGCAAGGCACTGTATGTATATACACACAATACCAGTTGAATGTTTGGACACACCTAAACATTACAGGGTTTTTCTTTATTTTTACAATTTTATACATTGTAGAATAATAGTGAAGACATCACAACTATGAAATAACACATAAGGATTTATGGACACTTAACCAGCATGGCTACCACAGCATTCTGCAGCGAAATGGCATCCCATCTGATTTGGGCTTAGTGGGACTATGATTTGCTTTTCAACAGGACAATGACTCAACACACCTCCAGGCTGTGAAAGGGCTATTTGACCAAGATTGAGTGCTGCATCAGATGACCTAGCCTCCACAATCACCCAACCTCAACCCAATTGAGATGGTTTGGGATGGGTTGGACAGCAGAGTGAAGGGAAATCAGCCAACGTGCTCAGCATATTTGGGAACTCCTTCAAGATTGCTGGAAATGCATTTCTGTTGAAGCTGGTTGAGAGAATGCCAAGAATGTACAGAGCTGTTATCAAGGCAAACGGTGCCTTCTTTTGAAGAATCTAAAATCTAAAATATATTTTGATTTGTTTAACATTTTTTGGTTACTACATGATTCCATATGTGTTATTTCATAGTTGTGACATCTTCACTATTATTCTACAATATAGAAAATATAAAAAGTAAAGAAAAACCCTTAAATGAGTAGGTGTGTCCAAACTTTTTACTGGTACGAAATATGCATATGATATCATAAAAATAAAAAGTATTGAATATTGACGGCAAAGGATGAGATTATGTTTGTCACGTAGCTGTGACATATGTGATGTTTAGGTATTACTGTAGAAGGTCCACATTGTGAGCTCTTCACCCCAAACATAAAAAAGGATCCTGACGGTGTGATCCAAATATCCCCTCACATATCCATGCATTGGACAGTTATTATCACATATGAAAATAAAATGCTGGTTTACCTTTTGATTGTGTATTCCATGTTTGGGGTAGAGAGATGAATCCACGGCCCCTGCTAAAAAAACATAGGCATGAGTAACAACAACTTTACAAGCAGGAAAAAAGTTTTGTTGTAATAAAGAAATAGCCAAAGAGAAGTCCTTGAACTTACTCAAGCCCTGAGATCCATGTGGTAAATGCAGTGGGGCAAAGGACACTCAAAGTTGAGCACAGAAATGTGTCTGTACCGAAATAGATGCAGAAACCGGTGTGGCCAAACTGACCAGTAACACAGGAAGCAGCTAGCTACCCCACATATTGGAGTAACCATGTTGGTGTCGAGTGGCAGCAGGCCCATGAAATGGAAACGCTCATTGGCTAATTTTAGTATCTAGGAGCATGGGCCCATAGCAGCCTGCTCGCTTTGCCTTTAAACATCTTCAAATACTAATAGTGGCTATTCATGTGAGGGGTTGATTGGTGGAGAAAGTCTATAGCTCCTGGTGAACTCATGGGGTTGTGGCTTACTGCCTGGCTATCTTTTGGCCTGTGACTCACTTGTCTCTCCCATGGTCTCTCCATGCAAACAAGGTATCAAAAATAGCTAATTGCATCACCAACACAAGTGTCACACTCATTAAAGCGTAGAATGAGAGGCAAATGGCATCTAATTACAATGATGGGTTTGTACTGGTTTTCCAACACACACTGTTCATGATTTGTTTACTGTCTGGGATCAGCTGTGTGGTCTGCCTTTGTCACTGAAGCTGCTGTATATGCTGAAATCCTGCAGACAAATTTAGATTATAATACTCCAATGAAGATTATTGCGTTTTGCTTCTGTCATTGAGACATTTTTCGAGGTACTATTTACCATATTCACTTTCGTTGAATTCGCTCCTTACTGTACCAATGTGCTCTATTTAAGCAGGTCTATTTTTGTCACATTGTATTTCATACAGTAACGGCCTGTCTCTCGTTATGTCACACCTTCCATATCTCAACTAATCAGTCAAATGTCAGGCCAACACCTGTTACTGGCAGCAAGCAAGGTCCAGTGTGATTATAGGGTCTGGAAAAAGAGGCTTCAATCCCTTTGCTGACTTGACAGATACAGAGTAAAGGGTTGTTGCAGAAGTATCGAGACAGGGAAGTATTGTATCTTTGAAAAAGCAGTATGTAAAGGAAAATTGGAGACATGTTTGACTTTGACATTTCTGTTTGCAAGCTAGTGACACAAACCTTTATCTAAATGTTAGACAATAAAATGTGCATTTTAGTTTAACCTAGATGGTTTGAAAGAATATACTGGAAGTCCTTACATTGTTTTGGAGAGATTATTTTACTTCGCCATCAGCACTCATGGAAGGATTTAAAAGTAGAGTGCAATCCGAGTGCATTTCCCAATTACTATCTGTAGCCAGCCACTCACCTCACCCAGAATAAGGTCACATGGTGTCAGCAGGGGGGTCTCTCCACCTAGCAACCCAGCTTCCAACCTAGATCCAAACGGTCTCTTGTGTCAGTTCCTCCCGTCGCCCTTCTCCCTGCAGCCAGCCAACGCTATAATAGGAAATTGGAGTGGCGGGCCGCTTTCCCCTGGAGTGTGGCAGTTAGTCAGGCAGGGAATCATGCAGGGAGGCAGGGCCCATCTGATGGACATCCACACATGGGCCTGTGCTGGGCAGCAGTGGGGGGCTGGCTGGCTGGGTGGCTATTAGTCACAGCCATTGGGGACCATGTAGGCAGGCACATGACTAACTGACAGATTGTCATGGCAGCCCAGTAAATTCTGGCTTTTCTGTGTGGCAGTATGTGGACGAGGTGCAGGGCTGGTGGAATGACCCTCATTCCTGTCCGCTGATGCTGCTTACACACCTGGGGTTAGCTAGCCTTTTAGCCTGTTCCTCTTGGATACATCAAGTCGGCACTCATACAGTTGGCCCATGGCTCCCTGGTTCATAAACAGTGTTCTGAATCATTACACAGCCCACACATTTAGACCCAACACCTCTGAGGTGAAATACATAGCACCTTTTGTTGTAAGAGTGTAAGAGTGTATCTTGAACCTAAAATGGTTATTTGGCTGTCCCCATGGTAGAAACCTTTGAAGAACCCTTTTTGGTTCCAGGTAGAACCATTTTTGTTCCATGTAGAACCCTACATGGAACCCAAAAGAGTTCTGCCCTGGAACCAAAAAGTGTTTTCCTATGGGAACAGCCGAAGAACCCTTTTGGAACCGTTGCTTCTAAGAGTGTATGACAAGCTGGGAATCAGGCCACCAGTACTGTATAAAGCAAGTTGGATCTGGCCAGTGAAAGTATGAGGATATAAACACATTTTTCTTACCTTTATAGAGACACTTTATATCAAAATAGATATGTTTGAATAGGGCAAACAAAACAAACCTCTGAATTTCAAACTAACTGCACTATCCATATCACGTTTCAAGGTAACACCCAGATGCAGATAACGTTGAAATTAACAACAGTTTATTAATCCAACAGGGGCAGGCAAAAGACAGGTCAAGGGCAGGGGTCAGTAATCCAGATAAGTGGGGCAAAGGTACAGGACGGCAGGCAGGCTCAGGGTCAGGCCAGGCAGAAAAGGTAAAAACTAGAAAACAGGAACAATCGAGAGACAGGGGCAGAAGGAAAAACTCTGGTAGGATTGACAAAACAAAACGAAATGGCAAGAGACAAACAGAGAACACAGGTAGAAATACACAGGGGATAATGGGGAAGATGGGCGAGACCTGGAGGAGGCGGAGACAAAAACAGGAGACAAAGGGCTCTGGGTTTAACTCTGGACACATGAAACGTGGGGTGTATACAAAGGGTATGGGGCAACAGAAGACGGAGGGGCTAATCATTTTAGAGATGGGAAACGGGTCGAGAAACAATGGGGAGAGTTTGCGGGATTCCACACGGAGGGGCAGATCACGGGTGGATAGCTGTACCTTCTGCTGAGACGATACCGAGGAACCGGGGTCCGATGGCAATGGCGATCCGCTTGTCGTCAATACCTGGAGAGGGTCTTGAGGAGGGCCGACCGGGCTCTCCTCCAGGCACGACGACAGTAGGGGACAAACATCTGGGCAGAAGGAATGCAGACCTCTTCTTCCTGCTCAAGGAAGAGTGGGGGTTGATAACCCAGGGAAGAACAGTCGGACAGTCGGAGCTTGCCGAAGAGTCTTGTTCTGAGCACAGACCATGCAGGCTGCGACAAACGCGGCAGCATCTGGAACCATAGTATGTCACCAAAAGCGTTGTCACGGGAAGGGCAGTGTCTGATGGGAGTCCGGGTGGCAGGCAAGCCTGGAGGAATTATCCCACTCCACAGGACCGTGGAGCGGACAGAGTCAGGCACAAACATCCGGTTATCTGCTGCCCCCCTCCCAAGGTTTGACTGGGACCGCTGCACCTTCCGGACCTGTTTCCCTATACCCCAGCTGAGTGCCGTCACCATACACGAGGTGGGAAGGATGGTCTCGGGCTTCGGGGTAGCTGTGTGGCTATAGAGGTGAGACAGGGCATCCGGCATCCAGCTTGACGTTCTTGGACCCCGGCCGGTGAAAGTGGGAAAAGTTCAACAGGAAAAAGAGCAGGGCCCATCTTGCTTGCCTGGAGTTGAGGCGCATGGTGGTGTGGAGAAACTCCAGGTTTTTGTTCCACCCCTTCCAGCCAATGCCTCCATTCCTCCAACTCCATCTTCACCGCAAGAAGCTCTCGATTTTCCACATCGTAGTTCCTCTCCGTGGCGTTGAGTCGGTGGGAGAAGAAGGCGCAGGGATGCAGCTTAAGGTCCAGGGCAGAATGTTGGGACAGGACAGCCCCCACTCCAACATCCGAAGCATTCAGCCTCCACGTCGAACTGATGGGAAGGGTCAGAGAGAACCAAGATGGGAGCAGTGGTGAAGCGGTGTTTGAGGTCCCGGAATAACCCAGACAGCAGGCAGAGATCCACGTGAACGGAACCTTGGTAGAGGTGAGTGTAGACAGGGGGGAAGTGAGGGTGCTGTAACCCTGGATAAAGTGCCGATAAAAGTTAATAAACCCCAGGAAATGTTCCAGCTGTACCCTGGACGTAGGTTGAGGTCAATCCACCACCACTCTCACCTTCCCAGGATCCATCTGGACACTCCCAGCAGAGATGATGTAACCCTGAAAGGTGATGGTAGAGTGATGGAACTCACACTTATCCGCCTTCACAAACAGCTGATTCTCCAAAAGGAGTTGAAGAACCTGCTGGATGTGGAGCACGTGTTCTCGGGGAGAAGACAAGGATGTCATCAATGTAGACAAAGACGAACCAGTTCAACATGTCACGGAGAACATAATTTACCAGACCCAGGAACACAGCAGGGGCGTTGGTGAGGCCTAAAGGCATGACCAGATACTTGTAGTGGCTTCTGGCCGTGTTGAAGGCCGTCTTCCACTCATCCCCCTCTCGTTTCCGCACCAGGTGGTAGGCGTTCCTTAGATGCAGCTTGGAAAACATAGTGGCCCCCTGGAGTGGCTCGAAGACCGAGGAAACGAGTGGTAGCGGGTAACAGTTCTTAACAGTAATGTAATTGAGTCCCCGGTCTTGTCCTTTTTCTCAACAAAGAAGAACCATGCGCTGACTTCAGACAATGGGCGTGGCAGAGTGGACTCCAGCCCTTGATTGCACCTGTAGACCAATTGATGAGGGGATTGTGTCGTTCGAGCCAGGAGAATCACAAAACCACAGGAATCTGAGGACACTTGATGAGCAGAAATTGAAAAGTCTCGATGTGATTCCCTGACATCCGTAGGTTGGGAAGCAGAAAAGTTTTCCATATGGCCCACCAGAGTGCTCCTACCGGTGAGCCTGGTCTTTTTAAAGCACAAGAGGACACAAAATGACCAAGAGTCAGCAATACAGAGTCCGCAATACAACTCTTCTTGTTGATCCTGTATTGCCGTTCCACTGGCGACAACCCAACTCTGCCTAGTTGCATAGGCTTAGGAAGAGGTAACTCGGCCGTCTTCGGCGACTCTCGGGGAAGATCGGGAAGCCTCGGGTTCTCTCGGCAACGGGACCGTCTGGGAATTCTGGGATGACTCAGAGGCCAGGTGGAATCCCTGGACGTGCGAGCAAAATCGAATTTCCTCCCCCTCTGTCGTTCCCGTAATTGCCCATCGATGAGGATGGGAAATGCGATGAGGGAATCAGGATCCGTAGTTAACTCCCAAGCTCGTCCTTGACCTCCTCCGAAATGCCTTGCAGGAACATATCGAACAGCGCTTCCTGGTTCCAAACTCTCCGCTGCCAACGTGCCGAAATCTACTGCATAGTCCGCCACCCTGTGGGAGTTCTGACGAAGCTGTATTAGCTTCGGGACAGCTTCTCTCCCGGAGAACGGGGCATCAGAAACCTTCTTCACCTCCCCCACGAACCCTTCCAGACTAACATATGGCTGGCTGTTGTTCCCATACAGCAGTCGCCTAGTTGAGAGCCCTCCCGGACATCAGCTTGATGAGGTACGCTATCTTGGAGCGATCTGAAGGAAAGGAGGAGGGCTGAAGCTCGAAGACGAGGGCACACTGAGCTATAAATGCCGGACAGGTGCTCGGCTCTCCATTGAAGCGTTTGGGGGAGGTAAGCTGGGCTCCCTAGAAGGTGGAGTGACCGATGAGATGGCGCTGCTAGCAGCTGAGTTACTGAGGGGCTGTGGGGTTACCACCATGGCAGGCTTCCTCCCAGACAATCCGCGGAATTGTTCCAGCAAATGTCCAACGCCCGGTCATGGTGTTCAGCCAACATGTGGACCCCCACCATAAGGCCACAATTCCTCGTGCCTACCGATGGTGGCCCCTTTGGAGGAGATGGTGTTGCGCAGCTGGCCTGGGTCTGCTGGATCAGTCATGGCCAGTTTGTACTATCACGTTTCAAGGTAAGACCCAGATACAGACAACGTCGAATTAACAACAGTTTATTAATCCAAAAGGGGCAGGCAAAGGACAAGTCAAGGGTAGGCAGAGGTCAGTAATCCAGATAGGTGGGGCAAAGGTACAGAACGGCAGGCAGGCTCAGGGTCAGGGCAGGCAGAAAAGGTCAAAGCTGGGAAAACTAGAAAACATGAACAATCGAGAGACAGGAACAAAGTGAAAAACGCTGGTAGGCTTGACGAAACAAAACTAACTGGCAACAGACAAACAGAGAACACAGGTATAAATACACAGGAGATAATGGGGGAAATGAGTGACACCTGGGAGGGGTGGAGACAATCACAATGACAGGTGAAACAGATCAGGGTGTGACAATTCATAGAAACCATGATACCTTATTCATTACTTTAGTTTCATGAATCAAGGTACTAAAATGCATGCTCAACTCAAACTAATTTATTATACGGTCTCACAAGAGTGTGTAGAGCAGTGGAGACAGTGCTCCAGTGAGACAGGACTCCAGTGTGATACTGTGGCATGTGTCTCGGTCTCGACTCACACCGGAGACCATCATAATTCCTGGAAGATGCAACAGATACTGTATATACTGTACACTATGCCATTGACACCAAGTCATAGTTTGCGGAAGCCCCAAAACACCTCCATGGTTTAAGAGGGCCATGGCCTATAAAGTGGCATGTGAACATAGGAGCCAGGATTCACATGGGTAAAATAACATTTAATAGGTATTGACATAGCCTGTTGCAGTGTTTGTGTGTAATTCATGGATTTATATGAGCAAAATAAAGCCCACATTTTGTATGCTGAATATTGTGCTCTGTAAGACTCCATCATAGGCTGGGAAACATGATTGACCCAAAGGGGTGCACATTTTTGTTTTTGCCCTAGCACTGCACACCTGATCATTTGAATTAGCTGTGTAGTGCTGGGGCAAAACCAAAAATGTGCACCTGTTGTTCCCCAGGACCAGGATTGAGAACCAGTGCCCTAGAGCGTATGTTTATTCAATGCACGGCACACCTCTCTGTTTGTTCATTAATCATGGCTTCCAAAATCCCCCCTTGTACCCGCTAACAACCTACAAAGACCGGGATCATGTGTTAACGTTGTCTTCTCTCCTTATTTCCCACACCTCTCCAGTGTTGAGGTTGGTGTGCGTTAATGGCTGGCTGGCAGGGGGAGTGGGGTTACACTGAGCCCGTGCCAAGGCATGCTAGGCAGCTGGGTGCACAAAGCGTCCACTGCCATTGTACATGTCTGCGGCTCTACAAAATGTACACAACAGTTCCAAAATAATCATCAGGAGCCTGGTGATATGGGCTAGGCCGAGTGCTTTTAATGAAGCTGTTGATTGTGTTTTTACATGCCAAAACTGGGGGAGTTTGAACATGGCTGCCAGCTATTAAACCCAACCATAATCTGAGCACTGAGAAGGGCCAATCTCTCTTTGGAGCATCTTGAAGGGCCCTTGTTATGAACCTGACACCCCGGGCCTCTCCAGTGCCAGACTTCCAAGTCTCACGGAGAAGGGAAGGGAAGGGGAGGGTTAAGAGGGAGCCTGGGTAAGGCTGTTACGTTATTGGGTTACTGTTGTTGGGTTTTGAGAATATGAAATATACTTATTCATGTCACTGATAGAGTGCTAAGGTTTAGAGGGTCTACAGCAGAAGTTAATGGTTATAGGAGGAAGGTATATAGTGTGTGCAAGATTGGTATATGTTGAGTGCAGGGAAGCGATTACATATGGTAGTGATGGAGGGGGGTTGAGGTCAGGTCAGGTCACCTTAAGGGAGAAATAGAAATTTATGGCCCATATCACTAGTGTCCTACCTAGCAGTAAAGAACGATGTTTCTACAGATGAGTACAGTGCCTTGCAAAAGTATTCATCCTCCTTGGCGTTTTTCCTATTTTGTTGCATTACAACCTGTAATTTAATTTTTAATTTGATTTTTATTTGGATTTCATGTAATGGACATACACAAAATAGTCCAAATTGGTGAAGTGAAATGAAAAAAATGACTTGTTTCAAACAATTCGAATAAAAAAAAAATGGAAAAGTGGTGCGTGCATATGTATTCACCCCTTTGCTATGAAGCCCTTAAATAAGATCTGGTGCAACCAATTACCTTCAGAAGTCACAAAATTAGTTAAATAAAGTCTACCTGTGTGCAATCTACGATTCACATGATCTGTCACATGATCTCAGTACATGTACACTTGTTCTGACTGGGTCTGCAATACCACTAAGCAAGGGGCACCACCAAGCAAGAGGAACCATGAAGACCAAGGAGCTCTCCAAACAGGTCAAGGACAAGGTTGTGGAGAAGTACAGATCAGGGTTAGGTTATAACAAAAAATATCAGAAACTGAACATCCCACGGAGCACCGTTAAATCCATTATTAAAAAATGGAAAGAAGGTGGCGCAGTGGTTAAGGGCGCTGTACTGCAGCGCCAGCCGGGCGCAGTGTGTGCTAATCAAGGTTGCCAGGTGCACGATGTTTCCTCCAACACATTGGTGCGGCTGGCTTCCGGGTTGGAGGCGTGCTGTGTTAAGAAGCAGTGCGGCTTGGTTGTGTTGTGTATCGGAGGACGCATGACTTTCAACCTTCATCTCTCCCGAGCCCATACGGGAGTTGTAGCGATGAGACAAGAGAGTAGCTATTAAACATTTGGATACCACAAAATTGGGGAGACAAAGGGGTAAAATTCAAAAAAATATAAAAAATATATAAAAATAAAAAATTAAATTAAATTAAAAAATGGAAAGAATATGGCACCACAACAAAACTGCCAAGAGAGGGCCGCCTACCAAAATTCACGGACCAGGCAAGGAGAGCATTCATCAGAGGCAACAAAGAGACCTAAGATAATCCTGAAGGAGCTGCAAAGCTCCACAGCTGAGATTTGAGTATCTGTCCATAGGACCACTTTAAGCCGTACACTCCACAGAGCTGGGCTTTACAGAAGAGTGGCCAGAAAAAAAAGACATTGCTTAAAGAAAGAAATAAGCAAACATGTTTGGTCTTCGCCAAAAGGCATGTGGGAGACTCCCCAAACATATGGAAGAAGGTACTCTGGTCAGATGAGACTAAAATTGAGCTTTTTGTCCATCAAGGAAAACAATATCTCTGGTGCAAACCCAACACCTCTCATCACCCCGACAACACCATCCAATGTTTTTCATCGGCAGGGACTGGGAAACTGGTCAGAATTGATGGAATGATGGATGGCACTAAATAAAGGGAAATTCTTGAGGGAAACCTGTTTCAGTCTTCCAGAGATTTGAGGCTGGGACAGAGGTTCACCTTCCAGCAGGACAATGGCCCTAAGCATACTGCTAAAGCAACACCCGAGTGGTTTAAGGGGAAACATTTAAATGTATTGGAATGGCCTAGTCAAAGCCCAGATCTCAATCCAATTGAGAATCTGGGGTATAACTTAAAGATTGCTGTACACCAGCGGACGTGAGCTTACAACTCACTCGCCGCGCATTATTCTCTGAACTGTACATTGTGGCAATTGTCCTTTTCCTTCCCCATAAGGGCTCAAAAGGCTTTTGGCATAGAGCATCCAAAACAACTGGCAAGTCCCATGACGGGGCAAGCTGTTAATCGATATATTCAAATATTATTAGAGGGAGGAACAGGTCCAGCTCTGACATGACTAACTCATTTCACAACCAAGCTAGCTGTATCCAAACAGTGACTAGTCTTTAGCAAGCTAGCCACCACCATAGCTAGCTTCTGTGGTTTAACTTCGAAAATTAACGTTTTTTATTAACTACATGAGCTATCTTTTATAATCTGTCTTTTTCGAAAGGATATCTGGCCATAACACAGATTGCCACCGTCAAGGATAACCCACTAATCGCTAGCTACCTGACTAGTCTACCACACTAGATTTTCTGACAGCTAAAAACATAGCATCCCAGCTATGGCGACAAAAGCATTTCCCACAGTGTCTGACAGTGAGAAGCTGAACACCCTGGATGCTGCGGTAGACCCAAAAGGCCTTTTTGGTCCCACCGTCGAGATGATGCCAAAACAGTGAGGGGAGAAGAAGAGGGAGGGTGAAGCCCTCCAGCTCTTCGCCCAGGCTGCAGCAGGTCGACCCCTCTCAACATTTAAAATGCCAGGCAGCAGAGAACCTCAGACCCTAAAGGCTCCTGGTCTAAGAATCCTCCCTTCCCACCCATGGTCCCAAGGAGCAATTCGGCCTCTAACCCCACCCAGGGGTTAAGGAGGAAGAAACTGATGGCCTAGCAGTGTCCCCATTGCCAGAGAGGCGAGAACGGCCTCCTCCGAGTGCCGTTCTATCTCTTCCGCCAATCCTGTTCCAGGGTGCAGGTTCCCAGGCACCTCTGTGTTCTTTTCTGCGTACTGAAGTGGTCACAGTGGTCAGTGGTCACAGAGTACAGCCCAAAGAGGAGAAGAGACAATGTCAGTTCACATAAAAAATTATACCACAAGCAAAACCAGGCTACAGGCCAAAGGTGTAGTCAGGCATGTTGTTTCTCACAAAATCAAAACAAACAGGGTACCTACCTCCCTATATCTCCACCAGAGGAAGCTACCACTCCTTCTGGTGGTGATAGGCCACATAAGCACTCTTCGGTGCGGGCCAGCCGCGCATGCGCAGTACATCGTGGATTGTAGTATACCCTCCCTCCAACAGAGGGGGGAAGCCAGGTATATGCAGTGTAAAACTGGGTGCAGGGCACAATAAACAAGGGATGCAGACTGCAATTCGTTGTCACCCTGCCTCGATTCAAGTGAATCATACATACTCAGGCTCAGAGGAAATCAGTGTGTGGCTTCCGGGAAAAATCACATCGCTAATAGGGGAAAGGGGCAGTAAGAAGTGTTTCCCCTGACCAATGCCATTGCGGTTTTTACTCGATTTTTCCTGGTTCCAAAATAGGGGGGCGGCTTACACCCAAATCCTAGATCTACGTGCTTTGAACAGGCACGTGAGAAAGTACACGTTCCAAATGTTGACACACACTGCTCTGTTACGCACCAAGGCGATTGGTTCGTATCCGTCGACCTGAGGAACGCTTACTTTCACATCTCAATATACCCTCCTAACAGGAAATTTCTCAGATTCACTTTCCAAGGCCTTATTTCCCTTTCGGCCTCTCGCTGTCAATCAGGTTTTTACGAAGTGTACCGAGGCAGCCATAGCCCCAGTAATAGACAATTGGCTGCTGTGCGCTCAATCGAAACAGGATGTCTTAGAACACAGTCAGCTGCTCTTGGAACACCTGACATTTCTAGGTTTCAGAATAAACACAGTCAAGAGCGTTCTGATTCCCAAGAAGACAATCTCTTTCCTAGGTCTAACCTTAGATTCAGTATCATTCAAAGCTCGCCTCTCAGTAGAACGTATCTAACAACATTCCAGAATTGCCTAGCACTGTTTTCACAGAAGGAACCTGGTCTCTTTAAAAACATGCCTACGGCTGCTAGGTTTGATGGCACCGGCTTTAGTAGGCATTTCATTAGGACGCTTGAACATGAGGGAGGGTTCCAACACTGGGTCTCTTCTCTAGCTCTGAGCCCAATATGTCACAGACATCATTGTGTACAAATCTCCATAGATTGCATGGTAGCACTTCACTCACAGGGTGTCCAGATGGGCACTGTTTTAGCTAGAAAAGTAGTCACAACGGACGCATCTCTGTGGGAACCCCATCTCCGTTCTACTCACATGAACAGCCGTGAAAGGCTTGCAGTGTCCCTAGCATTAAAGTTGTTTCTCGTCATGTTCTAGTCAAATTAGACAATACCACTGTTGTGGCTCACATAAACAGACAAGGGGGACTGCGATCCCCTCACTTACACACACTGGCACACAGACTGATTGTGTAGAGCAGTGTGTATCCCCAGTCACTGAGAGCAAGTCAAGTACCGGGAGTGCTGAATCTGGGGGTAGATTTACTCTTCAGGGGAAACCCTCTATATGGGTAGTGGAAGCTCCACCCAGAGGTACCCAATCAGGTTTGAATGCATGTCGGCATTCCAGCAGTGGATCTTTATGCATCGATGGAGAATAAACTGTGTCCACTGTTTATTTCCCTGAGGGATTGAGCGTGTTGGCGTACCATTGGCCACGAGTCATCCTTTATGCATCCCCACAACTGGCCCTGATATCCCCCACCCTAGCCAGGTTGCAGGAAAAGGGTCTCTCTCATACTAATAGCGCCGCATTGGCCAGAGAAACACTGGCTAGCTGAGATCATTCTACTACTATGCAGTCAACCGTGGACCCTCCTTCTGGGTCTTAACCTACTGTGCTACCCACCCGGAACGGTTGGCACTCTAGGCTTGGCCCGTGAATGGTTCAAGTTGTACAATGTCATTTTGAATATTCAGAGTGCTAGAGCCTCATCCACCAGGTCAATTTATGATTGTAAATCACGTGTGTTTGAGGAATGGTGCACTAAGTCACAGGCAGTGTATTTCCGGTGCTCTGTCCTGATAATCCTGTTGTTTCTACAGGAAATATTAGACAAAGGAAAGGCCTTTTCTACTATTAAGGTGTATCTGGCAGCTATTTCGGCTTGTCAAGTGGGTTTTGGGAGCAGGACAGCACGGCAAACACCCCCTTGTCGCCTGTTTTGTGAAGGTGTACGTCATTTGCGTCCGGTGTCCAAACAGCTTGCCCCATCATGGCCCTTACCAATTGTTTTGGATACTCTATGCCAAATGCCTTTTGAGCCCTTGGATCAGGTGGATCTCAAGATGCTTTCATTTAAGACAGCGCTATTACTTGCAATGGCCTCCGCCAAGTGTGTAAGTGGCATTCACTCACTCTCACTGCACTCGTCATGTGCACAGTTAGGGTATCATTGCGGCCTAACCCTGCCTTTATCCCTAAGGTTATTAAGCCATCTTTGATCTGAGCTCCCCTTGAGCTGATAGCTTTTCATCCCCCACTATTTTTCTCTCCGGGAACATCAACAGTCGCATATGTTTGTGTCCAATACGCACTCTGCATATCTAAATGGACAAGACTAAAGGGTTGAGATAATGTGTTCAATTGTTCGCCTGGGAAAAACCTTACACTGGTAAAGGTCTCACTGAACAATGCCTCTTCTGCTGGAAAGTGGGGGCTATCACTTTGCCCTACACAAGTAAGGGTCTTCAGTCTCCTGCTGGCCTACAGGTTCATTCCACTAGAGGAATGGCTACGTCCTGGGCTTTATTTAAGGGCATAATCTATCCAAGATATTTGGTCAGCAGCGAGTTGGGCTTCTCACTGCAACGACCCCAGATCTTCTGAGGGGCAGCGCCCATTTGTGTGATAAATCGCACGGGGCAGTCGGTTGTCAGGATAAGCCATAAGAGAAATAAGAGAAATACCGAAAGTAATATTTGAAAGAGAACTTTAGGTTACCATCGTAACCCCGGTTCTCTGAAAGTATGAGTTAGTTACCACCCTCCTTGCATTGAGCGAGGAAGAGGATGTGTTTGTTTTTTTATGACTCCCAGATGCTGCGTCTGACCTTTTATCGGGTAATAGGGATGTTTGATGAGCTGTGCGGCTCTTGCTGCACAACAGGTGGCATTCCGGCTCAAAATAGGCTCTTTAGGCCTATGCATGTGATAGATAAATTAGTGATGAACTAACCTACTAACAGCCTAATTTGTGTTTATGACAGACCATATCAGCTACAGTGGCTATCAACAGTATTCACCTACTTTGGACGTGTCACATTGTGTTGCGTTACAAAGTGGGATTAAAATAGATTTAATTGTGATTTTTCTTGTCGTTGATCTACCCAAAATTCTCCATAATGTCAATGTGAAACGAAAATGATACAAATGTTTACAAATTAAATTAAATAACAAAAATATAGAGGTTGGCTAAATTTGTTCAGGAGTAAAATGTGGTTTAACAAATCACATAATAAGTCACATGGACTCACTCCATGTGACATCATTTTTGTATTTTTTAATGACTACGCCTTCCTCTGTCCCCCAGACCTACAAAACCTAACATCTGCAGTCCAAGGCACTGCATCTCAGTGCTAGAGGCCTCACTACAGACCCTTGTTCTATTCCAGGCTGTATCACAACCGGCCGTGATTGGGAGTCCCATAGGGCGTCACACAATTGGCCCAGTGTCGCCGGGGTAGGCCGTCATTGTAAATAAGAATTTGTTCTTAACTGACTTGCCTGTTTAAATAAAGTTTAAATAAATCAAATAAAAGACCAGAGAGGTTTGGAAAGCCTCATAACGAAGGGCAGTGATTGGTAGATGGGTATCAATAACAAAACAGACATTAAATATGTCTAAGCGTGGTCAAGTTAAAAATCATGCTGTGAATAATGTATTAAACCACCCAGACACATCAAAGATACAGTCCATCCTTCTGAACTGAGCTATAGGACAGGACGAAAACATTGACCTCACAATAATTACCTAAATGACAGAGTACAAAAATAATACAAATATACAGAAACATGAATCCTGTATGCAACAAGGCACTAAAGTAATACTGCAACAACAACAAAAACACTTGTAAGGAACATTTTGTTTTGGCCCAAATGCAAAGCCAGACATACTGTTTGGGGCAAATCCAACACAACACATCAAGCCACCAGCAAGCCACCAACCTCCTGTGCACCACACCAGTATGAACCAACGTTATTTCACAACAGATGTCAAGGTGTAACTTGATGATCCGTTGGCCAACATGACCATGCATTGACTGCTTTGACTGCTTTGTTACATAACATGCAGCTGGGAGCTCTGTCAAGGTCTTGCATCACACATTACATGCTAGCCAAGAATTACAAACAAGATCATCTCCTGTATTTTCATAATCATATGCAGCATCATATTTCAAAACAAACGTGCCATTATCAAGCATAAATTAAGTGAACCTCTGGGTCAAGCCTAATGCTTAGGCTACTGAAACTAATTGGGTTTCAGAGATGCACTGGCAGGTTCTTAGGTTAGTAGATCTCTGATAACAGTTCATTGACTCAAATGAATGCGTTGGGCTTGACCCAGAAATCCACTTCCCAGTTTTAATCACGTAACTGGTTGATGTGGAAAACTAGAGGGTGTGGGTTGATTTGAGCTTGTTTTGGAGACCCAGAAGGGAGCTGTTGCTGTTCTCCATGCTCCCGTCCTGCAGGTACCAGTGCATCAAGGCTCAGACAAACAGACTCCGAAACAGCTTCTATCCCCTGGCAATAAGACTGCTAACAACTACAGCCCCTACAGTTACTTTTTTACCAGGGCGCCGATGACGTGGATGTCGATTAAGGCAGACCCACGCACCTCTCTGATTCAGAGAGGGGTTAAATGCGGAAGACACATTTCAGTTTAATGCATTCGGTTGTACAACTGACTAGATATCCCACTTTCCCTTTCTATTTTTGTGTTGTTACATGTTCTATTATTAACAATATTATTCATATTATTATGATCACTGCATTGTTGGGAAAGAGTTCACAGGGTAAGAATTTTACTCTACTGTTTTAAACCTGTTGTATCCAGTGCTCGTGGCGAATAAACTTTGAAACTTGAAACCCCACCTTGCCTTGTTTGGAAAGAGAAAGACAAACAGAAACAGACTGCCATATCCTGACATTCAAACACTGGCTTACACTCAAATACTTAGTCCAAGTGATTATAATTGGTTGCGAAAAGATGTGCTGAACTGCTGGCGTATTATCTCATCTCATCATCAACCACGTTCTGAGCCAGATACAGGAAATGCTTATATTTCAGTGTGACAGCGCCTTCCAAGCAGCGATCAGAATGAACAAGAGAAAATGGTAAAGAAAGACAAATGAGATGAAGATGCTTCCTAACGGTCGATGTTTGTCTGTCATCACATTTTTTTTTACAATTGGTGAGTCCTGTATATGACTCCTTTATATTTAAATACTGTAAGATTGTATTTCAAATCACTGAAAAAACTAATTCTAAAATGAAGAAAAAAATGATATGATTCAAAAACTTGGAAAACCGTATTTGCATAATTTTTTAATAGCAAATAACTTTAATATGGGTGTCTTGAATATTTTTTGTGTAAATTAGCCTAAATGATCAAGGTTGGAGAGTGCTTTTAAAACAGCCTGGTTGTTGTTCTGTTCGATTTGCAACAGACACTTCTTGCATTGACTTGTCTTTTGAGCAGAGAGAATCAACTAACCACCACTCTCAGATTGATAGCAAATATCTTCATAATGCGATTGCCTTCCATAATTCATGAGCCGTGCATTGCCTGATCAAGCTCCGAGAGTGTTTTTAAACAAGGCTTTGTTGCCTTGTGGTAATGGTCGATCTACGACAGGCACTTTCCATGCGCGTTAAGTACCACTACTCTCAGCTACAGTGAGCATGTTATGTCAGAGGTCTTGGTCCTCTCATGGCTGCCAATAGAATGTGACTAAGGAGAGTCTGCTGTGTGCAATATTGACTATCCAGTCTCCCAGTGCTAGTGGTGTGACCGTGACAGCGTTGGGTCTGTGTGTCTGGTGTTGGGTGGTGGGGTATTGTCATGTGCCCCATGTTGCCACATTATTGTTCACTCTATCTGGCAATCACAAGCTGTCAACAGATTCAGCCTCAACAAGGCTCTAAATTAGACATGTGAGCTCTGTTTATACATTTCCCTTCACTGGAACTAAGGGGCCTAGTCCAAACAATGAAAAACAGCCCCAGAACATTATTCCTCCTCCTCCACCGAACTTTACAATTGGCACTATGCAGTCGGGCAAGTAGCGTGCTCCTGGAATCCGCCAAACCCAGTTTCATCCATCAGACTGCTAGGTGGTTAAGCGTGATTAATCACTCCAGAGAACGCAATTCCACTGTTCCACTGAGTCCAATGGTGGAGAGCTTTACACCACTCCAGCCGATGCTTGGCATTTCGCAGGGTGATCTTAGGCTTGTGAGCAGCTGCTCTGCCACGGAAACCCATTTCATGAAGCTCCCGACGTACAGTTATTGTGCTGATGTTGCTTCCAGAGGCAGTTTGGAACTCAGTAGTGAGTGTTGCAACCGAGGAAACACGATTTTTACGTTCTATGCGCTTCAGCATTCGGTGGTCCCTTTCTGTGAGCTTGTGTAGCCTACCACTCCGCGGCTGAGCCGTTGTTGCTGCTAAATGTTTCCACTTCATAATAACAGCACTTACAGTTGACCGGGGCAGCTCTAGAAGGGCATAATTTTTACGAACTGACTTGTTGGAAAGGTGGCATCCCTATGACATCACTGAGCTCTTCAGTAAGGCAATTCTAATGCCAATGTTTGTCTATGGAGATTGCATGGTTGTGTGCTTGATGTTATACACATGCCAGCAACAGTGCAAGCGTTTCTCTGCTCTGTTTCATCTCGGGCGCGAATTCACTGGTCTAATCTGTCTTGTCGACGCGAGCGCCCTATTTTCAAACATCAGTTTCATACTTACAGGAAGTTGTGGTGACCGTCTAAGACATATATTGGAGAAGTGCATTAGCTTGTTCTATAACAAAGATGATCCCTGTGTTTCAGAGTGCATGTTGACACATGTGAGAGGAAATGACCTGGAAAGCAATGATGAACCAGGTAAAAAAGAAAATAGTTATGAAATATGTTGCTACCTCAAAATCCTCATACCTATTACGCTATTGAGTCCTTTGACTTTCCGTAGACTGTCAGTTGAGAAAATGTACTTAGGCTCCTTCTGTAAGTGACTGATGCAGCTCAAACACGGACATGTCAACCAAGCCACACACTTATTAAAATCCAATTCCATTCCAAGCTTAACTAATGCAACTGCAATATTTCAAGTCAACACAGATCCAGACAGAGACTGCCAACTGGGCACACACTGGTTCAATCAGCGCTGTTTCCACGTCATTTCAACAAAATGACATTAAACCACGTGGAATAGACGTTGAATTGACATCTGTGCCCAGTGGGTGAGGACATGACTGGACCTATTTTTCATCAGCCTGAGGAACGAGTAAACACATTGCAACAGATTGCATCAAACAATTCTCACATGTGAACTGGCCTATTGAGAAAAACAGGGAACTGGATATGTACTGTCTATTGCTGCTTTCACAACAGGCTGTCTGTGGCTCATTCTTTGTATTTGGGTTTCTTAGATGCTACGTATGCTTTGATTGGAGCAGGAATTGGGCTCTTCTTTGCCATATGTTTTATTGGCAGCAAGCTCTACATTATAAAAAAACACATGCTTGATATCGAAGCTTCAGGTAAGTGCACAAGCACAGTAGCATACCTGTATACTTTTCCACATTTCTACAATGAATATGAATTCATGATATTTGTGAAACTGAAAAAAGTATTATTTTTTTCCCTTTCTTTTTTAGAGGAATCCGTAAAAAACCCATCTCATCAGTAAGTGGACCACTTGGAAATAAGTAGTCCGTCGGTGTTGTCGTAAAAAAAAATGTTTTTTTTTCAAAATCGGACATGATTGTGGTATCGATATACAACAAATTTGTGCTAAACTTACAATGTATGGTTTTGTTCCCTTTGCCAATAGAACTGCTTTTGTGGACATGACGGACTTAAGAAGAGTAAGCGATGGATGAAGTGACAAGGATACCGGAAGATAAATGGAAATGTTTTGGGCATGGAAATGTAAATAACAATTGCATGATGTGTGAGTTGGAAGTGTCTATAAACATGTGAAAGTGGAGTCTAGACATTAGTGTTTGGTCTGCCTGTGGTCAAGGATAGCTATACAGTATACTGTAGTCCAGGCTTGGGCAAAGACCTGGACTACATGCGGCCCGTTGAATCATGCTTAGATCACATAAAGAATTTGCGATGGTAAAAAAAAAAAAAAACGTAGTTGTTATTCAAATTAAAAGTCCAATGAATACTCGCCTTTGTATAATGATTTAACTCCCACCGCTTGAGGGACATTTATTTTGAAGGCATGTAATAAATAACATCTGCGTGAGGACAGACAGTGACTGACAGGCTCTCACACACTTCACAGTTACAAATAGTAGCTAGCTAGAAATTTGCTCAAAAATGTGTTTTTCAAAAATGTCAAAGAAAAGGAAAGTAGACCATGAACGTAGGGTGTTCCAGCAAGAGTCGGAAATATTTCTTTATTGACGTATCAGGGAACGCTGTGTGCATAGTGTGCAAAGACAGCAGTTCCAGACGAAGCATGCAGAGAAATATAGGAGTATGTCTTCTGAGCAGAAGGCAAGTGCATCGAAAGAGTTGCTTTCTCATTTGCAAAAGCAGCAAGGACTTTTCACAAAACTGCATTCAGCAAACGACGGAATTGCAAGAGCTAGCTATGTACTGTCCCACAAAATTGCTAAACATAGCAAGCCATTCGCCCCGGGGGGCGAGTTCATTAAACCATTTTTAATTGACTCTGCAGCAATACTTTGCCCAGACAAGAAAGAGCTGTTTGAAAATGTTTCCCTGTCAAGACGAACATTGACCCGGTGTGTTGAGGACATCGCAGGGAATATGGTACAACAGTTGAAATACAAGGTCAAGGATTTCACCTATTTCCCCGTGGCCCTGGATGAGAGCAGTGATGCACGTGACACGGGGCAGTTGTTGATATTCTCCCGAGGTTTAACCCCATACTTTGAAATTACAGAGGGGCCTGCTTCAGTGCAACCGCGGGGAAAGATTTATTGGCGGAGGTTAATAAGTGTGTGGCAAAGCTGGGACTGAGTTTTGAAAAGTTCTCCAGCGTGACCACTGATTGGGGCCCAAACCTGACAGGAAAAAAACATTGGCCTTTTGAAAAGGATACAAGATCAAGTAGCTGAGCTGAACCCAAATCAGATAATTATTTTCCTGCATTGCATTATTCATCAGGAGGTGCTCTGGAAATGTGTTTTGAAAATGAGCCAAGTTGTGGATATTGTTACTAAAGTGGGAATGAGAGCAACATCTTTAAACCACAGGCAGTTTGTCTCACTGAGAAGGGTGTGGAACCTGAAGTCGGGGGATTGCTGGATTTTTGCAAATGAAAGGAGGAACATATGTGGATTTCCCTCAACTGCAAGATAAAGAATGGTTGGCTGATTTTGTCTTCACCGTGGACATCATGGCCCTCATGAATGAATTGAATTCTAAACTACAAGGGAAGGGCCTTTTTGCACACCAGATGTACAGCCTTGTCAAAGCCTTCAAGGGAAAATTACTCTTCCTGACTTGCCGAGCAGGTGCCAACAATTTCACCCACCTTCCCGAAACTACTAGTCTGTTTCCTATCAGATGACCAGCGGGAGAAGTATACATCGCTGCTGCTGCGTGCTTTGAACGGTGAGTTTTCTTGTCGTTTTGAGGATTTCAAAGTGTTGGAAAATGACATGCTGTTGGTTTCCTCTTCTTTCACTTTCAATGTGGATAACGCTCCCACTGACCTGCAACTTAAGCTTATCGATCTTCAGCCTGATGCAGTGATTGGAGAACTATTCAAAACAATGTCACCGACGAGGTTCTATGCATCTCTCGATGAACAAAACTTTCCAAAGACTAGGAGTCAAGCTCAGAGGATGTTTGTACTGTTTTGGGTCAACCTATGTATGTGAACAGACATTTTCAGTGATGAAATATAAGTCAAGGCACAGATCATCTCTTACTGACTCTCCGCTCTCAGCAATCCTGCACATAGTGACGTCAGAAACTATACCTGACTTCACTGCTCTAGTCAATGCCCATCAGAGACTTCACTCCTCACACTGATTGAGTAGTTGAAATGTAATGTTGAGCTCTCTCTCTCTCTTTCCTGTGTTCTTGTGCATACCCCGTTAACAAGAGTTCTGTCCGTGGTGCTGAATACACAGTTTACTTTTCCCCCTCATGTGGTTCATTGCATGTTTAATAATGAAAATACCTACCAAAAGGAGAACATAGATGTGGTTTATTTCTGTGCATGTCAAAAAAGTAAAATAAGTATCAAATCTGGATGTGATTTACAGTAGATATATCTAACAGCACAGTCATACACATGATGTACAGTGCCTTGCGAAAGTATTCGGCCCCCTTGAACTTTGCGACCTTTTGCCACATTTCAGGCTTCAAACATAAAGATAAAACTGTATTTTTGTGAAGAATCAACAAGTGGGACACAATCATGAAGTGGAACGACATTTATTGGATATTTCAAACTTCTTTAACAAATCAAAAACTGAAAAATTGGGCGTGCAAAATTATTCAGCACCCTTAAGTTAATACTTTGTAGCGCCACCTTTTGCTGCGATTACAGCTGTATGTCTATCAGTTTTGCACATCGAGAGACTGAATTTTTTTCCCATTCCTCCTTGCAAAACAGCTCGAGCTCAGTGAGGTTGGATGGAGAGCATTTGTGAACAGCAGTTTTCAGTTCTTTCCACAGATTCTCGATTGGATTCAGGTCTGGACTTTGACTTTGCCATTCTAACACCTGGATATGTTTATTTTTGAACCATTCCATTGTAGATTTTGCTTTATGTTTTGGATCATTGTCTTGTTGGAAGACAAATCTCCGTCCCAGTCTCAGGTCTTTTGCAGAGTCTCAGGTCTTTTGCAGACTCCATCAGGTTTTCTTCCAGAATGGTCCTGTATTTGGCTCCATCCATCTTCCCATCAATTTTAACCATCTTCCCTGCCCCTGCTGAAGAAAAGCAGGCCCTAACCATGATGCTGCCAACACCATGTTT
Source organism: Oncorhynchus masou masou (assembly GCF_036934945.1). NCBI lineage: Eukaryota > Metazoa > Chordata > Actinopteri > Salmoniformes > Salmonidae > Oncorhynchus > Oncorhynchus masou. The sequence goes on along the minus strand of NC_088242.1, from coordinate 35,756,671 downwards.
GACAGTGGGTATGGTGTGTTCAGGGTGATGAGCTGTGTTGCTTTTACGCCAAACATAACGTTTTGCATTCTTGCCAAAAAGTTCAATTTTGGTTTCATCTGACCAGAGCACCTTCTTCCACATGTTTGGTGTGTCTCCCAGGTGGCTTGTGGCAAACTTTAAACGACACTTTTTATGGATATCTTTAAGAAATGGCTTTCTTCTTGCCACTCTTCCATAAAGGCCAGATTTGTGCAATATACGACTGATTGTTGTCCTATGGACAGAGTCTCCCACCTCAGCTGTAGATCTCTGCAGTTCATCCAGAGTGATCATGGGCCTCTTGGCTGCATCTCTGATCAGTCTTCTCCTTGTATGAGCTGAAAGTTTAGAGGGGCGGCCAGGTCTTGGTAGATTTGCAGTGGTCTGATACTCCTTCCATTTCAATATTATCGCTTGCACAGTGCTCCTTGGGATGTTTAAAGCTTGGGAAATCTTTTTGTATCCAAATCCGGCTTTAAACTTCTTCACAACAGTATCTCGGACCTGCCTGGTGTGTTCCTTGTTCTTCATGATGCTCTCTGCGCTTTTAACGGACCTCTGAGACTATCACAGTGCAGGTGCAGTTATACCGAGACTTGATTACACACAGGTGGATTGTATTTATCATCATTAGTCATTTAGGTCAACATTGGATCATTCAGAGATCCTCACTGAACTTCTGGAGAGAGTTTGCTGCACTGAAAGTAAAGGGGCTGAATAATTTTGCACGCCCAATTTTTCAGTTTTTGATTTGTTAAAAAAGTTTGAAATATCTAATAAATGTCGTTCCACTTCATGATTGTGTCCCACTTGTTGTTGATTCTTCACAAAAAAATACAGTTTTATATCTTTATGTTTGAAGCCTGAAATGTGGCAAAAGGTCGCAAAGTTCAAGGGGGCCGAATACTTTCGCAAGGCACTGTATATTCCTGTAATATGATTCTGGCCCACGATGGCAAAAATATATTCTAATGTGGCCCTCCATGGAAAATAATTGCCCAGGCCTGCTCTAGTCAATATTCAGGGCATAAGAAGAAATTCCCTTGACCACACCCACAAATTGGGGAAACCAAACCATCTTCCCCATTGACCCCCATTGAAAAAGAGCCAACTACTTTGTAGATTTTTTGTTATATACAGATATTAAAAACTATGCGGAAAATCTGCTGTGTCATACAATGTACATCAAACCAGGTAAAAAAAAAAATCCCGATCTACGGTTTGCAATGCTCCCAAGTAGGGAAATAAAGCCTAGCTTCAGGCTATTACTAGGCGTAAGGAGGGTGGGAAATTGTGGGACCCGGTGTCCAAGTACACGTCTGTGCAGAAAACATTTCATCCCAGAGAAGACGTTTTACTTGTTTATTATAGTCTGTTTGTTATTTCACTCACTACTTGTAGCTGTATAGTCCATTTGAGGTGTTGTTGGTCTTGGCTAGCTAGCTAGCACTCACTCGGTAGTTAGCTCTGTCATGACAAACGACTAATATCGAAAAGATCTTTTCCCCAGCCACTGCCTACAATTATATAAGGCCTGGATATATCAGGTAGGAGTAGATGTTGGGGTATATGAGACTTCTGGCCACTTGGTGGGGTCATTAGTCCAGCTCGTTTCTGGCAGGTTGAAGGGGCATTAGGGAAGCCCTACTCTGGTATGAACACTCAGGAGCAGGCAATGTTGAAAAGTCATCTTCATATATGTTGTACTTTTCTTACATTTTGTTTTGGAATTGACTAAAACAAACAGACAATAAGTACCATTACGTTTGAAAAAGGTCAAGTTTTTGCTGTGGGCCAATCAGGTAACCAAGCTAGTGTAACGGATGTGAAACGGCTAGCTAGTTAGCGGTGGTGCGTGCTAAATAGCGTTTCAATAGTTGACGTCACTTACTCTGAGACCTTGAAGTAGTGGTTCCCCTTGCTCTGCAAGGGCCGCGGCTTTTGTGGAGCGATGGGTAACGATGCTTTGTGGGTGACTGTTGTTGATGTGTGCAGAGTGTCCCTGGTTCGTGCCCGGGTATGGGCGAGGGGACGGTCTAAAGTTATACTGTTACGCTAACCACAGGTTGTTTTCCCCCAAGGTGGGCGGGGCCAATGACTGGGATTATGGCACTGGGTTTCCATGGTTATTCCCTTCTTTCAGAACATTATGCCAAACTTGCAGCAGCATTTACAATATGTATACAAGTACCTTCACTATTTCCAGTATGTGCACTGTTACTAAACACTTGGTAGCATTTATGTGACCTGGTACTCTACCTTAGCCACATATGGAATTGACCTTGGCCTATAGACAATACCAATGAGTACATCCAGTGTCAGGGGTCAGAGGTTAAGGATAGTGGGTTGGCGTGAGCAGAGTGGAATGGATACCCCAGATGCAGCTCCGGGATCTTCTCTTCACGCTTTCCTGCACGCAACTTCCAAATATTATATTTCTTCCAAATCTTTTATTGAAAACATAAATACATTTGCACAATGAGCACTTGTTGTCTCACAAATACACTGTTACATTAGTTGGTTAGCTAGCTAGCAAATTGTATCCACATTAACATTGACATGAAATGAGTCATCAAAAGAAGACAAGGTATCAATAACAGGATACAACGAGGTGAAACGAGCCCCCTTACAATTCCTCACATGGTAGTTTCTTGTCATTGTTGCAAGCTATCTGACCGCTCAGAATCATAACATTGCGCGGCTTCCAGACACATTTTCGGGATGTCGTCAGCCAACACGTCTGTCAATATACTTCCCACCAGGGGGCAGTATTGATCACTCCATAACAAAGCAGCTTGCCTAAACTCTCACTCCACAACTCACTTCTCTGCGCTCCAAAGCCCCCCATGCACATCTGAGTGCAAGAAGGATCTTGTTAACATGCCGGTATACTTTAATTACCCTGCAACCCACGTCAGTCTCAGACCTAACTGCCTTCCGTTGAACAGACATAGACTTAGATTTATAGGAACACTTGAACACTTAATTGCTGAGAGCCTGAAACCACTGTAAGAATTATAACCCCCCCCTAGTGAAAATAGAGAGAGTGTGTGTGTAACAGAGAATACTACACAAACGTCAGATGCATTTATAAGTATACTTCATAGACGTGCTTTAGCAGTGAATATACAGTAACTGTGCTCTATATAGTGTCTTCTCAGACTTGTAAGGTTTCTGGGGATGCTGCCAAGCTCAGCCTTTTCTATCAAACTCACAGCCAAGATGATTGGATGAAGAAATAACAATCCGAGCATGGATAGAATATGAGTCCAAATATTAGAAACTATTATGATGAAGGCATGAACGCAGTCCTGTTTGATCGAAAGAAGGGTGAATGTGTGACAAAACTCTTGTGTGTCTATAAAGCCTTTCCCTAAGAGAGAAGTCGACTATGTTCCAAAACAGAGCTGCCCTCACAAAGTCCTGCACAAAGATTCTCTGTGGGCTCCAGTTACACAGACAGAGACAGAGACAGCGCTGATCTATCCTCCTTGTGCGTGCGTGTGTGTGTGTGCGTGCGTGTGTGTGTTTATGAAAACTGGTCAGAGTAGTCTGCTCTGCTGTAGTCCACAGCCGGAAGTGTGATACGTCAGCGTCGAAAGTAAAGCACCCAACACACTCCCTCCTTCCTTCCTCCTGCACAGGAAATTCCATTTCCCACATTCTGCTAAGCAGAGGAGTAAAGTGGGGTGGGGTAGTGTGAAAGAGGGAGGGGCCAGGGGCGAGGTTCCAAGCAGAAACAGAAAAAGTCCTGTTTCATATTACACACAAATGGCGTAGAAAAAGGAAAGGGAAGGGAAGAGGGATCCTGAGCTGAGGCTCTGTTCTTTGGGAAACATTGAACTGCCTTTTATGGAGCCTGCTGGTCTGGAAAATGAAGATCTCTTCAGTGGTCATACTTCTCCTTACTAGAGTGTTCATTGCCGGTAAGCAACTTTCTACTTCTATTTAGGTGGCTGGGCTATAGGGGAAAATTGTGATTTTAGGTCAGTATGTCATGATATGAAATTTGGCAACAGTGAGTGAGTGAGTGAGTGAGTGAGACGCACTACGGTAATGACATAAAAAAAATGGAAAAACATTTGTTGAAGGGCTAGTCGACTTTTTATTAAATGAGTGAGTGTTCTATTTTTGTGCAATGTTGAAAAATAACTGTAAACTGAGAAATTGGTGGTTTCCTTTATTTTGGTTGAAAACGAACATTGTAAAAGTAGTTTGCTTTTGACCCATTTATTGTGAGTTTGTGTGACTCTTTCATAAGACGCAGCTTAATACTCGAGCGAAATGAATATATCTAACAAAATATAATTTTCGGCTAGAAATGAATAGTGCTTTTTTATACCGTGTTTTCATGGCTTTGAGTGTCACAGAAATATGCTTACTGCTAGTGGAAAATTAGGATTATGAAATGACTCTCGGTTGAAAAAAAACAGATGTTGCTTTTGTCATGGAATAAATGAGACCCTAAAGTATATTCCTTAATATTTCTTCCTCTTAAAATGGACATATACTTGCACTTAAGTCAAGCACCACTTTCACATGACTCACCCACAGACATAAATACAGTAGGAAAGAGATACTGTGTATTTTACTGTCGATCAAAATCAGAACAACAGATAAGGATTATCTATGAATCTAGGTCAACATTTATTCTTCCAACTCCTTCAAGGTCTTCACACACCAGCCTAGGCTCTTGATGGCTCTTATACCCTTTGCACACAATGAACCAACCAAAACCCTACGGGGTTCAGCTCAAAAGGGTATTGATGTCACATCTATATCTTTATACATATTCTTTATGCGTGTGCTATATCTTTCAGAAGTGTGCCAGGCCATCAATGCCACCATCACCCCGTTCCCCTTCACGGTGGCCCAGGAGGGCGAGAACATCACCCTGACCTGCCAGGTGTCCCAGAGACGACGCTCCAGCAGCCTGCCCGTGGTTAAATGGACCTTCCGGCCCGAGCATTCTTCCAGCGACGAAGAGCTCCTCATCGCCAAGGTCAACATGAGAAAGGCCAGGTTCTATGGGAACTATACAAAGAGCTTCCCCTGGCCTAAGCTGAAACTGACAGTGGTCAAGCAGGGGAGGATTTTCGACCTGCTCATTATGAACATCTCAGCGGAGGACCGAGGACTCTACATATGCCGGGTGCAGGAGTTCAAGAGGCACCAGAGCCGATGGAAGGCGTCAACAAACTGCACGGCCGCCACCGAGCTTCGAGGTAACTATGGATTTCGGTGTAGCACTGTGTGCAGTAACAGACAACTGACCAAATCTAGGATTCATCAGTCAGGAGAAGGAGATTGTGTAATGAGAGGTCCTGGTTTTTTTTATTGTGGAAGGGAGTTCAATAGTTTTGAACAGGCTTGAGAAGAAGCCGTATTTCATAGCAATAAATTACATGGCAGCTAGTGGTTGCAGGGCTTTGTTATGCTGGAACGAGAAGATGGAGTATATTTTCGTCTCTGAAGACAATGTCTCCCCTTCAGTTCGGCCAGTTTGATGCACATAACATTCTGTGAAAGGATCTAAGCAGCATGCACAGTAGCGAGGCAGATGCAATTTCACTTTCTAAGCAATTACTACAGTGCTTTGAGTAAATTCAGATTGAACCACTTTTTCCATTTTCCATGGAATAATTTGTGCCGGCTGTGACATTTGACTGTCTGTTATAGCCAAGTCTGAGCCAGAGCAGACAGACTAGAGCAACACCAGAGGGAAGGGAACACCGGCACCATCACCACCAAACAGATACTGTCTTTGGCTACTGCCAGGAGTTTCCCTCCCCTAAGTCTTGTACACACATACAATCGTGGCAGGAAGTGAGTGAATTCGAGAGTGATAGAACAAGAGATAGTTGTAGTATGAGGCTCCACAACGTAAGAGCGTCTATGTTGTCGAAGGTTGTCGGTTGAATAGACAACTGTGTAGTAGTGAGGATGTAAGAGAGATAAGAACACGCCATAACCTCACTCCACAGCCAGTTTGAAATGTCGCCAATGGTGCTATCGAATTGGATCCTTTTCTATAGCTCAACAGGTTTGTATATTGTCAAGCAGACAGTCACATGTGTTGGCAAGGCAGGGGGCCCCAGGTTTTAGGTGGGGTAGGTCAGTTTACCGTGAGATGTACTGAGAGATGGAGGAAGCTAATACTGCTAAGCTAGCACACTGATTGATTGATTTCACGTTGGCTCAATACCTGCCTCAATTCCTTTGGTCTTACGCCATAAATCCTACTCTGCCCAAAATCCAGGAATATGGTAGGCTATGGTATATACAACCCAAAAGGTCATAGGCTTTGATGGTTTAGGGAAAACAAACTGAAAGCAGCATGAACTAAGGCCTCTTTCTGGTGTAAACCCCTATAAACCCTGAGATATTTGGACAACGTGTGCATGGGCTGGGAGATGTTGTGCCTTTTTAAAAATGTATGTGGTGAAACAGATGTGGTTTATGTTGAAGTGTAGGAGCTTCAGGGTCCTCTATTACTCTGGGTCCTCCGTGGTCAGGGTTTAGTATGGGCAAGTGTAAAAACAGAGCTCTGAGAATGAGGCCACCATTACTTTTTCACGGGCCTCACAGTGAGAAAGAGGGTGGTGAACAGAGGACAAAGAGAAGTGAAGAAAGAGGGACGTGAAAGTGAAGGAAGTTTTGAAGGTGTTTGTAATGACGATTGTATGAATTATCACTCCGTACTAGTATTCACTTATTATTATTTTTTTCTCTAAATTTCATTAATACCCTGAAGTAGCCCAAAGTGACCCATTGAATTTGTCTATTGATTGCGGAAGACAGTATTTATCCCTTATTAAACAGAATACAAATCTGTCTTAGGGATGCTATTCATTCAATATGTGTTGCTCTGTGCTGTCGAAGTGGGGATACATACGAGAGACCTATCAAAAAGAAAGGGGGAGCACATGTGAATGGAAGCAATTGAACAGCGAGTGAATTCGGTTGAATGTTTACAAATGCCATTCAAAAAGAGCCATAAATGGATGACATTTTTAAAGACACTTCTTTGGCTGCATGCAGTGCTGCAGCTTTATGTTATTCCAGCATGTGCAGCTGGCCTCCTGGCACAGTGCTTAATGTCCTATTCAAGTCACACTGTCTGATTCATGGCAAAGAAGTCTCCTGCGCCACAACACTGTACGCTTCATTTAAAACAAAAAAAAATGCATGACCAAGAATGGCTCTACCTGGAACGTGCTGAAAGAGTTTGTGACCTATATTTACAGCAAGTACTGTACATACTTGGCAAACACAACAAGAGAAAATCCAGAGCCAAGTCTCCTCCTCTCATCTATGTCAGACTAATGTTTCCAAATAGTTGAATGTGGGACATAGATATGGTTAGCCCAGTCTAAAGCAAGTGCTGGTGGTTTAGCGTTGAGGTAAATGCTCTAGAGGTAAGCCCTCTGGACAGGCAGACACTCGGCAGGGCTTCAGCCCACTAGCTCTGGCGGCTAGCTAAGCTAAGTATGGCTGCTGTGGGTGGGAGAGGCTAGCCTGGCTGTCGTCAGCTGCTTGCGGTTTGGGGTATTTCAGGATGGCTTGGTGGGTGTTAGCTACCACGAGCCAGTGATTCAAGAAGTGAATCTGGAGGAGAGGACAACATCGACACTGTCATCCTACGCCAACCCGCCTACAATTAGAGGTTTTTAAACTGTGTACACTGTATAATCAGGTGGAACGGTAGCCACACTGATTACTATGGACGTTCTCTTGTTTCCTTCCAGTGCATGTCCTACCAGTGACCAAGGCCAAGGAGAGTCTGTGGAGTCTGTTTGAAGGTAAGAACATGACTCTGGTGCTCTGCATTGTTCTTGTACTAAAATAGCACAACCACAAGAAGCATGCCGAAATGGGTGGACATGGATATTTTAAGGGTATGTCAAAACAAGTGACTAACAACAGAAACATGGGGTAGCACGTCTTCAGGGTAGCACGTCTTCAGGGTAGCACGTCTTCTGACTCGATGGATGACTCATCTGGTTGGTTCTGTGTGTTCCAGACATGTACCTGTGCGCTGCGCTGATCTGCTCTGTGGGACTAGTGTGCATGTGCATGTTCACCGTGGTGGTGACCTGCCAATATGTCCAGAGGAAGAGGTTAAAAGGTAAGTCAACACACCATGAAATAACTAGTCTGGGACGCATTGACAGATCATTTAAAGTGAATGGACAAGTTCAAGCCGAACTCTTGTTCTTTGACGACACGGCAGGATGTGTTTCCCCATCATGCGCCAACGTTTCGTCTCATTGTCTTACAGACAGCTACCATTTGGTCAAGAGCCCTCAGAACAGGTAGGCTTCTTTACGATCCAAAAATACAACGTGAGCTTTACTGTAGATAGTATGGTAGCCTACACACAGAATCTGATCTGGCCTAATTCTGCTATCAAAATCTCTGTCTGCAGTTCAGGGGAGACGGTGACCAGTCTAGTCAGTGTGTCTCCTGCCCTGCCCAAAAAGCAGAGGAGGTACAGGAGGAAACGTAGCAAAGAGCAGACCGAGATACCACCAGAGATACCAGCTAAAGGTAAACGGACTGCCTCTCTGGCACAGGACATCCCATCACATTTGTACCATATTTACACGCAGGGATGTTTTCTTAGGAACGTAGAAGCCTATCTTCATACCCACCCGTTGGGTATGTGGCCTGGGGGAGGGAATGGGGTTAAAGTGACCATCATAGAGGACTTTACTCAACACTGTGTCTGATTCCTGATATTAGATTCCTGATATTGCCTCTACTTGTTACCATCACGCTGTACCTTTTTTGAGTCTATATATGGTTCTACACTATACTGTACTGTATGTGCTGGCATAGAGAAACTGGCCAAAGAGCGAAGCAAGTTCTCAGTCTGTTTCCAGAAATAGCGCACTGTTTACGGTCAACGTATTATGCAAGACAGCAGATTCTAAGTAGCATTTGTTCCCGATGATTATATTTTGGTTCACCCTTGAGATGAATAGGTCTGGCAGAGTTTAAGGGATTTGTCTGTCTCGCAAGCAGTTCAGGTCATGTCGTAGTAGTCTGAATGCCTATACGTAAAGCATTGTATGTATGTTCAACTCTGCTTTGATGTCTGCTTCCCTCACTAATCAATGACAGGAGAGGCTTGTAAACATTGTGGACGGAGACAATTGTGGTTCTGGGTTTTGGTTTAAGGGGGGGGGGGGCATGTTTCTTGTTACACAGACAATGTGTTCTCTCTCTGCATAATGATCATTTCATTCCTCCACAGCACCCATTGCAGACAAAATCCGAAAACCCAAACTTTTAAAGGCGCAGCCGAGGAAAGTGGTCTTAGTAAGTGTTCCTGCTTCTTACGTACAACGTGTCAGGCAACAGGTACATTATTTATGTCGAGGGCTGTCCAGGAATCTAACATTCCTTCGAGTTGTTTTACTTTGAGTTGTACTTTATTTTATCGGTATGCGTATGTGACTACTATCCCAAGGTAATTTTGTCCAGAATCCTATTGTAATAGACACAACGTGAATAACTCAATTTACGAGTCTGGTCTTCACACGCTTCCTTGTCCCTTTGCAGCCGAAGATTGCAGAGGAAAGCCTGACTTATGCAGAGCTGGAGCTGGTCAAGCCTATGCCGGACAACAACGCCTCGTGCACAGGCACGGTATATGCCGAGATCCTCTTTAAGGAGAGGCAAGTGTGAGAAACACACCACTAATATCTTTAGGCTGTAGCTCATGTACATGTTATATTTATGATCATCAGTATTATTGTTTCATATTGTGTATTTCAGTCAACGGTTGGGGAAGTCGCTTTTCTTTACAAAGCCCAAATTAGATGAGATACAAATGTGTTTTCTATTTTGAAAATGTTGAATTTTTATTTTACACGAGACATCTGATATTCTTTTTTTTTTTTTTTTTTTTTTTTTTTTTTTTTTTTTTTTTTAATGTTCAACCCAAATGCCTTATCCCCCAAAAACATCTGCATGATGTCTGTCATGTTCCGCTATGTAATTACCGCAGTACTTCAGCTGCAAAGCTTGACATCAAAGGCAACAATTAGCCACCTGCCCTCAGGAGATAAGTTTGTGCTATCACGCCAGCGCTTTCAACTGGTGCCAAAGTCAACGGGCTCTTGGGACACACTGTACACACTATGATCAGCTTGTGATGGAGCAATTTAACAGGCTGCAAACTAAAATCCTTGTTTGGTTTCCCTTGTTATATAGCACCAGTGAATACCTCTCACCTGAAGATTACATAGCACATCGTTAATGAAGGTTGTTTTGTTTGTAGTTTTTATAAGAACTACGCCAATGACCAAATGCCATATTGGTATCTCTCAACAGCTGAGATTTGTCTTCTGGTTTTAACTTTTCAGTGAATATAAGTGTGTGTAAAAGTGCTTAGTGAATTGTTTTCGCTGTTTAATGACCCCTTGGATTGAACCATGGAAAAGCGAGCAAAACACCCGGATTTTCTTTCTCCCCCAGTGAACTTGAAACGCCAGACATCTAGGCACCATAACCATGCCCTCCCCCATCTCTCTCTCCCTATCATACATGCAGATCTATATATCTATAATCCCCAGAGTGGGATCGTGCATTGAGACGATTCCACACGCAGGAGAAACCAAATCCTTCCCACATACATTGACCACAGCGAACTCTATCTAAATCTATCGATACAAATCTACACAATGACTCAAAGTAAACCTCCGGGGGTGAGAGAAACTTTAGAGAACCTTTTTTAAACTGTGAAGAAAAAAATGAGTCTCCTCCAAACCACATTGGACTTAATGGGAGGCCACTGCATGGACCACTAACTAGAACCATGTGTGAACGCTGAACTCTGCACTTTTCCTCTGCCGTTTGTTTCAAGCAGAGAGTGCCGTCCTCCGCACTCATCAACATTCCGCTCCATTCCATTTTGGAGCTCCCATGTTGTTGTTGTTGTTTTGCATTAGAATTGACATGCGAGCGTTTATGCATGTATTGTATCATGTGTGTATCATGTGCTGTATAAACATTGAGCGGATATGTACGGTCAGTGGTTATTAATCACGTGTTTTCCTTGTGCTTTCTTTCAAACCTCCGTAGGATATCACATCAGTGAAAAGTCAATGACAATTCACAACATGCTGTGAGGAAAAACGGAAAATAAACAAGTAGGGGTAGAAGACAAATTAGAGATGTTGTGGTTTGACCATACCTCCCTATTTGCTTAATTTGGAGAAATGGGAGGGAGGGAAGGAGATATATAGAAAGAGATATATACGTGTGTGTGTGTGTGTGTGTGTGTGTGTGTGTGTGTGTGTGTGTAGAGAGAGAATAAGTAATGACTTTAAACTGTGCCTCCCTGGTCTGCACTCATATTAAACTCCTGAAGTCATCTAAAAAAAGAAAACATGATCAGATCTCAAGTCTCCAGACATGATGACGTTTTGGAATTGCAGAGCACAGTAAATCAGGGGATCTACCAGTAGCTCGCAGCCCACCTATGAGTAGATCGCCAAACAATTCTGAAAGTACATGCAATTTGACAAGTATCAGACCCCGCAAGCTCCCAGCTACTATCTAATCAACACAACATTATGCCACCCATGGTTAGCCAATATTGGCTCAAAAAGCCAAACCTAACACAATATCTGCCAATTCTTTTACAGTAATACTGCCCCTGTCTGTCTTTTCTATCACACTGTGTGTAGCCAGTTGATGTCATATCCATCTTGTGGGTTGACAGAAATACTTTCCCCAACACCTTCTCATTTAAATGTTAATGGCTTACCTGGCAAATGTATATCATGAGTAGTAAGTATATCATGTGTATCTATTATTTGTTATTTGTTAAGTTAACTTTGCCATGAAATGAGCAGCAGCAGCAGTACAGAACCATCGCTACACCGGCACATTAGAAGGCACATTCCTCACTTGCTAGATGCACAATTAAAGGGTCAGATGCGCAACTAAAGGGAAAGTACTTTAGTCTCGTTCTCTTCCAGACCAAAATGGCCTTCTGATGTGATGTCATCTTTTACTGCAGTGGGCTAAATCTGGGTCAACACAGAGTGTTTCTGGGTAGTCTTAAACAAACCTGCTTTGAAACAGAAGTATACACCTCACACACATGGTTATGGGCTTAAAAACAGAAGACACCTGTACCATGTCAGATAGAGTTGAAATGTATTCAATTATGAGTTTGCATCCCAATATTACACTTCATATACATCACAGAAGACCGAATTATAAAAACACTGGATGTTTCAGACAGGTTTTTTTAAATCATGTTAATTGATTATGAAATTATGACAAATATTAATAACATTCCACCCATGAGGCCACTAGAAGGGCGATTTAGTCATTTGGTACCCATTGACATGGACTCAGAACATCCAGTTTCTGTCACGCCCTGATCTGCTTCACCTGTCCTTGTGCTTCTCCACCCCCCTCAAGGTGTCGCCCATCTTCCCCATTATCCCCTGTGTCCATGTTTATACCTCTGTTCTCTGTTAATCTATTGCCAGTTAGTCTTGTTTGTCAGGTCAACCAGCGTTTTGTCTCAGCTCCTGCTTTTCCCCAGTCTCTCTTTTGTCGCCCTCCTGGTTTTGACCCTTGCCTGTCCTGACTCTGAGCCCGCCTGCCGTCCTGCGCCTTTGCCCCTACTCTGGATTATCGACCTCTGCCTGTCCTGACTCTGAGCCCGCCTGCCGTCCTGCGCCTTTGCCCCTACTCTGGATTATCGACCTCTGCCTGAACTGACCCGGGGCCTGCCTGCAGTCCTGTACCTTGGCCCCACTACTCTGGATTATCGACCTCTGCCTGACCTGACCCGGGGCCTGCCTGCAGTCCTGTACCTTGGCCCCACTACTCTGGATTATTGACCCCTGCCTGCCTTGACCTGTCGTTTGCCTGCCCCAGTTGTTGCAATAAACATTGTTACTTCAACACAGTCTGCACTTGGGTCTTATCTGAAACCTGATCCTTTCATTGTTTCTCTATGAACAATTGTAATTTTGAGAGTGAAAAATGTAATAAAAATCGGAAACCAGGAAAAATATAACGGAGAAAATATAATTTGGGAGAATATAAAACAAAACATAGTGTACAAGAGAAAGTAGTGCACTAAGGACCCTAGTTGTAGGGGAGAAGAGAAGAAGAATATGCCTATTTGAAAGCTAGGAAAAAATGAGTAGCTCGCAACATTTTTTCAAGTAGCTCTCATGCTAGAAAATGTTGGTGACCCCTGGTGTAGACGTTATCTACGTAGTCTGTGTGGTTCGAGAAATTGGTACCGGCGAATGTCAAAGTATCAGTCTGACATCTGATAATAGAGCCGAAGGGGATAGTTGCCATTTTACAGGCTCGTAACCAATTGTGCTATTCTGTGTGTTTTTCTTTTCTTTTTTCGTTGTTTGTAACTTTTTTTGTACATAATGTTTCTGCCACAGTCTCTGATGACCGCAAAGAGCTTCTGGACATCAGAACATTGATTACTCACCACGGACTGGATGAAGTTTTACGGCTCCTCACGGACCAGGCCCAAATCCCCGTCATTCGCATGAAGAGGAGACCCAGATATAAGGGCCGCTATCCAGGTGCTTGGCGAGAATTTGTAGGCGAGTGGATAATCTGCCTTTACCATCCGTCCTACCGGCAAACGTACAATCACTTGAGAAAAAATCTGAAAAAATAACTCTAGACCACCTTTACTAAACACACGTAAAAAGCTCTCCCTCGCCTTCCATATGGCAAATCTGACCATAATTCGATCTTCCTAAATAAATTTACAAGCAAAAACTCAAGCAGGACGTACCAGTGGATATGTTCCGGTATTCATCCAATGGCATTGAGGAGTATACCACATCAGTTTCGGACTTCATCCATAAGTGCATCAACGACATCGTCCCCACAATTTAAGTACATATCCCAACCAGAAGCCATGGGTTACAGGCAACATCTGCACTGAGATAAAGGCTAGAGTTACTGCTTTCAAGGAGCGGGAAACTAATCCGGAAGCTTATAAGAAATGCTGCTATACCGTCTGACAAACCATCAAACAGGCAAAGCATCAATACAGGACTAAGATTGAATCCTACTACACCGGCTCTGACACTCATTGGATGTGGCAAGGCTTGCAAACTATTACGGATTACAAATGGATACCCAGCCATGAGCTGCCCACTGACACGAGTTTAACAGACAAGCTAAATGCCTTCTATGCTCACTTTGAGGTATGGAAGACTGAACCATACCTGAGAGCACCAGCTGTTCCGGACAAAAGTGTCATAACACTCTCCGTAGCCGAAGTGAGTAAGACCTTTAAACAGGTCAATATTAACAAAGCCGCAGGGCGGATTACCACGGCCAACTGGCAAGTGTCTTCACTGACATGTTCAACCATTCCCTGATCAAGTCTGTAAAACCTACGGTACATGTTTCAAGCAGACCACCATAGCCCCTATGCCAAGGTTACCAGCCTAAATGACTAATGCCCCTTAGCACTCACGTCTGTATCCATGAAGTGCTTTGAAAGGCTGGTCATGGCTCACATAAATACCATCATGTCAGAAACCCTAGACTCTACAATTTGCATACTGACCAGATGCCCTTTCCCACCTGGACAAAAGGAACACCTACGTGAGAATGCTGTTTGTTGACTACAGCTCAGTGTTCAACACCATAGTGCCCATAAAGCTCATCACTAAGCTAAGGACACTGGAACTGAACACCTCCCTCTGCAACTGGATCCTAGACTTCCTTACGGGCCACCCCCAGGTGGTAAGGGTAGGCAACAACACATCTTCCACACTGATCCTCAACACGGGGGACCCTCAGAGGTGGGTGCTTAGTCTCCTCCTGTACTCAATGTTCATAAACGACTACGTGGCCACACAAGACTACAACAACCATCATTACGTTTTCCAACGACACAATGGTGGTAGGTCTGATCACCAAAAACAATGAGACAGCCTATAGAGAGGAGGTCAGAGACCTGGTAGTGTGGTGCAAGGACACAAACATCTCCCTCAATGTGAGCAAGACAAAGGGTTTGATCATGGACTACAGGAAAAGGAGGGTCGAGCACGCCCCCATTCACATTGACTGGGCTGTAGTGGAGCGGGTTGAGAGCTTCAAGTTCCTTGGTGTCCACAACACTATTTTGTTTTTTATTTCACCTTTATTTAACCAGGTAGGCTAGTTGAGAACAAGTTCTCATTTACTGCGACCTGGCCAAGATAAAGCAAAGCAGTGCGACACAAACAACAAAACAAAGTTACACATGGAATAAACAAACATACATTCCAAATAATATAATAGAAAAAGTCTATATACAATGTGTGCAAATGAGGAAGGACAAGGGAGGTAAGGCAATAAATAGGCCATAGTGGCGAAATAATTACAATATAGCAATTAAACACTGGAGTGATGGATGTGCAGAATATGAGTGTGCAAGTAGAAATATTGGGGTGCAAAGGAGCAAAATAAATAAATAACAGTATGGGGATGAGGTAGTTGGATGGGCTATTTACAGATGAGCTATGTACAGGTGCAGTAAACTGTGAGCTGCTCTGACAGCTGGTGCTTAAAGCTAGTGAGGGAGATATGAGTCTCCAGCTTCAGTGATTTTTGCAGTTTGTTCAGTCATTGGCGGCAGAGAACTGGAAGGAAAGGTGGCCGAAGGAGGAATTGGCTTTGGGGGTGACCAGTGAAATATACCTGCTGGAGCGCGTGCTACGGGTGGGTGCTGCTATGGTGACCAGTGAGCTGAGATAAGGCGGGGCTTTACCTAGCAAAGACTTATAGATGACCTGGAGCCAGTGGGTTTGGCGACGAATATGAAGCGATGGCCAGCCATTGGCTAATAGCAGTAATGCCAAATTGAGTGTTCCATCCAATAATTCTTTAAATAAAAAGCTAAATAATCATTGGTATGACCACCTTAAAACAATTCCATGTTAGCTTAGAACCCCAATCCACAATCACGTTGGTTAACAATAGCACAGTATACCCTTACGGAAAAGAAAACACATGAATGTGAACGTGAAAACGTGAAGTGTTCCAAAAACATGTTTCATGTGATCTTATGTGAAGTTAATGTAATAACATGTGACAACAACACATGTGAAAGCATGTGGTTTTTCTGTAAGGGTCCAACTCTCACAACCAAGCGCTAACATTTTCCTGTAGTATCAAAGCACCAATAGACACGTTATACTATTAACTTTCCCAACTAGAATTATTATTGATACTCAGTCAAGTGCCTTTGAAGTAGTTCCAAGAAAACATTTATACAATAAAGAGCTCTTTGAATTTCTGATCTTTAGACTGTATGACAGGGTTGTATTGAGTCAGAGGAGAACAAAACCACATCCATTCAAGACTTGAATAAACAGGATGACATAATTTTGCCCTCTCTTGCCAGTTTTCCTAAATGTGTCCAACAAACTATAACTCATCCCTTGAATAGGCTACATGGCTAATTTGGCTATCTTTGATATGAATGTCAATACTGAAACAAAACAGTTTCACAGTCAAAGACGTACAAGACTTGTGTCACGGACTTCTTCTTCGTCCGATGAGGAGTAGGAAGGATCGGACCAAAATGCAGTGTGGTACATGTCCATGTTCAATTTATTAGATCAGAACACGAAAAATACAAAATAACAAAGTGAGGGAACGAAATGAAAATCGAAGCAGTTCTGTATGGTGAAAACAAAGACACAGAAAACAACTACCCACAACCCATAGTGGGAAAACAGGCTGCCTAAGTATGATTCTCAATCAGAGACAATGATTGACAGCTGCCTCTGATTGGGAACCATACTAGGCCAAACACCTAGAAATATAACAAAACATAGAATGCCCACCCCAACTCACACCCTGACCAAACTAAAATAGAGACATAAAAAGGGAACTAACGTCAGGACGTGACAACTTGCCAAGAATAGAAACTAGATTTCATCTGAAATCCTCTGTTAGCGTCACAATATAATTTGATAATTAGTCACTCGGGGCATTACGTAGTTAACACATAATGCCACCTCTGTACCTGGTGACCAAGCGGGGCAGTCATACAATAGCAATAGGAAGGAAACAGAGAGGCTGTAACAGACACTGTCAGCTGGGTTGGGGGTAGGAAACCAGACAGACCGGACGTCCTGCTAACAAGGTTGTGAACACAGATGTGACCAGCGATCCAGCCTCAGCACATGGCCAATGTGCCAGTATTGAAGCAGTGGATAGCCCAGTATGATTGATTACTGAGTGTTAGTGTTTGATGTTATCAACTACTGAATGGTTTTCATGCTCCATGGAATTCTCCATCAATTATACAATATGTTTAATCATACTGTAGCAATAGTATAAACCCATCATTTTTAAAAAAAGGATTAGGTTAGTTAAAACACCAGTGAATGAAATTGAGATGTGTGTTTATACTGAGCTGGCTGTTACAGAGGAATCATCACCCTCCAGTTGAGCAGAGCTCTTGTTACCAACTAGCTCTCACAGTCTCACGTCATAATTAGAAGTTCATCCATGTTTCTCAAACGTCAAATTTCGAAGTCGTTCCAAACATCATTTTTCTAAATGTTAAGGTTATTAAGTTTAGGCATGAACTACTCATTTTTAAGGTAAGGGTTAAGGTTTGGGATAAGCTTAAAACAAAAATCTCAAAAACAACTCTCTATCGCTTGATTCAAACATGCAACCTTGGCTCAAAAGCTAGATGTTTACGCCCATCCGCCATCCCTGTCCACCACGCCCTTGCAAAACTGACACCTAGTTGAAGGTAACAGCGCTCATTGTGTCCCCTAGTGGCCAGTTTCCATGTCATCTACTGACGTCCTCAAACACGGATGGATGTTGAATACTGACTTGTATCACGGGTGACCTGGCTGCTTTTTACAGGGGAGGACGACAGACTGAACACAGGTAAACAAAAGGCTCTTGTGATGTCCTCCTGGGGACCAGAAACAGGATTCCATTGAAAGACACACCAAGCCGGAAAATTGGTCAAGCTTGGTCTTTGTCTGTGGCCAACCCAATAAACTTGAACGCTTCCCTTTCCCCCCCTCTCTCTCTCTCTCTCTCTCTCTCTCTCTCTCTCTCTCTCTCTCTCTCTCTCTCTCTCTCTCTTCTCTCTCTCTCTCTCTCTTTCAACCTCCCTCACCCCTCCCCTCTCTCTTTCTTTCTCAGATACGGTCCTCACATTGCAGATCATCAAGTGTAATCTATCCAGCCTATTCACAGGTACCCAAGGGGCACTGGGCCATGCTCAATTAGGTCAGCATGTCTGTCTCTCTTCATTACATGCATATGGCTGCATATAGTCTCTGTGTAATTCAGGCACTGGAGGGAAGTTGACTCTGTTTAATTGGCTAGACTAAACTATACCCTGTGTTTATTAACAACATATGCAGTTGTATTTAACAAATAACATCTACATGGTAAATGACAAAGCTCATTAGGTACATTTAAGTTTTTGCAAGCACCAGAGACTTTGTGACTTTTCATATCACTTTTCATACTGCTAGTCTTCCATCAGATTACATTTCTATCAACAATGACCTCAAAATATTTGATATACTGTACGCTAATATAAGACTGACCATATAATTAGAATGTAGGGGAGAGTGGTGTAAGTCGAGCCATTTTTTACATTCAGCATCATCCCGACAAGGGAAATATAGTATTCTTTGCAACAAAGATATCTACATATATTTCAGGATGTTATGTACATATCCCTGGAAATAATCTCATCCAAAAAAAGTATCTTGGCAAAATTTACACCGGGTATGGGATACGTTGAGCCGCGGGACAGGGTAAGTTATGCCGCCTACAAATTTCTGTGCTGAATGAAATATTACCCCAACTTTAAAAAAATAATTTCTATATTTATTTCCCAAACTCAATTCAACACAATCGCCTGTTGTTACCTCATAACCAAGCACTCATGCCTCGTATTACGCCTGGGAAGAAAACACTTACATTTTCTCAATTTAACATTGGCACATCCTTTGGCTCATCTTACCCTAAGGCACACATTTTGACTGTATTAGCCCACACAGCTAAAAGGATGCGCCTCCATGCAAGGATTAGGACCTCATCAGGTTTTAAATAACCCAACTAGTGTATAGAACAATCTTAAAATGATAGAATAGAATAAGGTTTTATGATAGAAGCATCATAAAACCTTTAACAAGGTAAATTAATTTGACTTTGTGAAAAAAACATATATTTTTTTACCTCACTTGCTTACCACTTTTTCTTCCTTCAGAGACTGCATGAAATTGTGACCTCTTCCTAAATACACTACATAACCAGAAGTATGTGGACACCTGCTCGTCGAACATCTCATTCCAAAATCATGGGCATTAATATGGTGTTGGCCCCCCTTAGCTGTAATAACAGCCTCCACTCTTCTGGGAAGGCGTTCTACTAGATGCTGGAACATTGCTGTGGGGACATGCTTCCATTCAGCCACAAGAGCATTAGTGAGGTCGGGCATTGATGTTGGGCGATTAGGCCTGGCTCGCAGTCGGCGTTCCAATTCTTCCCAAAGGCATTCGATGGGGTTGAGGTCAGGGCTCTGTGTAGGTCAGTTAAGTTCTTCAACACCGATCTCGACAAACCATTTCTGTATGGACCTCGTTTTGTGCACGGGGGCATTGTCATGCTGAAACAGGAAATCCCCAAAGTGTTGCCACAAAGTTGGAAGCACAGAATTGTCTAGAATGTCATTGTATGCTAAAGCGTTAAGATTTCCCTTCACGTGAACAAAGGGGCCTAGCCCGAACCGCGATAAACAGCCCTAGACCATTATTCCTCCTCCACCAAACTTTACAGTTGGCACTATGCGTTCGGGCAGGTAGTGTCCCCCTGGCATCCGCCAAACACAGAATCGTCCGTCGGTCTGCCAGTTGGTGAAGCGTGATGTCCAACGGCGGCGAGCTTTACACCACTCCAACCTTTTAAACGAGAGGCTGCCTGGATCTGTAATTTAAAGACCCTCGCTCCCGTCGGTCTCAATGTAGACTTTGATCTGAAGCCGTTCTTGTGATTATTGTGATTTTGCTATTCATTGTAAAATGTTTGATGGCCTACGTAGCCAATTTGTATCTTTTATCGTATGCTATCCATTCATGTTTCTTGTATGTTCTTTGTATATCTGAGAATTAACCAATGATATCAGGCCACACACAGCCATGAGTACAGACACCTGTGTGTGTCCTTTGACACTATATAAACTAGTGACCCGCACTGTTTGTCATTCCACCCTGATGAAGACAGCTTGTCTGTCAAAATGTTGGTTATTAGGTTATTAAATTACTGCATCTAGGAGCTCCTGGAGTGTTTTCCCCCCCAACTGTTCTAGTTTTCACTTGGACTATCTCTTTATGTTGAATGCCAATACTCTTGTATGGCTACCAATAGCCAAAGATCTCTCTTTCTCTATCCAAGCATCCATTTTTATTCCTGTAGGATGAGGGCCCACTTCAGTAAACAAGGAGGTAAATGTTGCAGTAAATGACTTCACTGTAAATGTGATAATCATACATGAGAACAGTCAAAGATTTTCCACCATTTGCGTCTCAACATTACAGGCTTATTTGGTGTTTTGTTTATTTTTTCTGAGCTTTAACTGTATGCTCAATGTATACAGTAAGCAAGCAACAGTACAAACAGTGCAATAGCTTTTCCCCTGAAAAGCCTCAGACCTAGCCATAAACTACAATGAACACATCATTCAGTTGCTTAGTAACAAGGAAAAACAAGAGAAGGCTAGCAGTACTCAGTTTATGCAGGCCAGGCTGACAGAAACATTTAAAAACACAGGTCCTTAAGCTGTATCCACTTAAAAATGACAGAACCTGGTTTTTATTTACATGGCTCTTGGTGGCTCTTATGTATAATTCACAGCCAGGGAGATGGAAGGATCCTCGACAAACCTTGGGAGAGCGTTCCTGTGTCTTAGGTCTGGAGATTGCACCCTCTCCGTCTCTGCACTGATCTGGGTGGTGGACGAACTTCAATATGGGTAAGAAAACAAAACAGTTTTCTATAACCAAGTTCAGAATAAATGAAACTTGATTATTGCTAAGAAGTCATATAGTAGATTGAAGTTTTGATGTTAAAGTGTTTTAAAAGGTGAGGTTGAATAGGGTGAATGTGTTAATAGGTCAAACTGTTTTACGATTGGTATTTTAGAGACAAGTTATACAGTAAAACAATGACTATTCACTCTTTTCTTCATCTAAAGGTGGGATTGAGAGTTGTTATGGTCAAGGTACATGTTCATTCTCTGCTACAATGGCAAACAGTTGGCTGTCTCATGTCCTTTGTTGTAATATAATGAGTTATACAGTGAGACAAGTATTGTCATTTACACTAGGGACTATGACATGTAACAATATCTATTACATCGTGTTCTAGTTCTACTGCCTACTTCATGTATAATGGAGAAACTAACTAATGAATAATTTATTGATGGAACAGGTGAAATCTTAACCAAGGAAACAACATTTAATCAAACTCATAACATGTTGAACAATAAACTCATAAACCTTTTCTTTTTTTTAAGCATGATGGCCAAGGGCAAGAAGCAGTCAAGCGAGCCCAAAGGCCGGAAGATCACCCTAAAGATGGCCAAGCTGGCCCTGAAGCTGACCGTGGATGGCAAGCGTCGGCTGGACCTCAGCAACATGGAGCTCACCACCTTTCCCAAGTGCATCCTGAAGCTTTGCGATGTGGACGAGCTGGACCTGAGCCGCAACCTGCTCAAGAAGATCCCAGACTCTATCGCCAAGTTTGTCAACCTCTGCTTTTTGGACCTCCACAGCAACCAGCTGGACCAGGTTCCGGAAGCTATCGGGTGCCTCCGTAACCTATACAGCCTCAACCTGTGTAACAACTGTCTGAGCACTGTAGGACTCCCCAACGAGATCGGTCTCCTGCGAAAGCTGAGGAGCCTCAACCTGGGCATGAACGTCCTGGAGAGCATCCCATCCTCTATTGCAGCCCTCAAGGAGCTGCGTCACCTTGGCCTGTTCAACAACCAACTGACCCGGGTACCTGAGTGCCTCCGCAACCTGCCCTACCTGGAGACCGTCAACCTGAAGTGCAATCCTATCCCCTTGGAGGATGACAAAGGCATTGACCCCATCCAGAGGGTGGAGTGCCTGTACCTGGTGAGGGAGAGCTCCCTGTGTGCCTGCTGCCTCCAGAAAGTCAAAGACAACAGGCAGAGGGTGAACAGCAGGCTGAGCAGAGGCCCCACCCACAGGAAGTCCATCTTCACCGGTCTGAACACACCCAACTCGGTGGTGCAGGAATACCAAGCCATCTGGAGGTGATGGAGGAACCAGGTCCTCAATAGGTCATCAAGGACATATTATTTAGGATAAGAACAGTCCAGGTGCTCTATTGCAATAGCTACTTATTACTTGACAATGTATATTAGGCATATCAGGAATTCTGGAAGAAGAAACTTTACAGGGGTTGCAGTCACACATAACCAGCCTTCTATAAGCTGCTCAGTCTGTGGTTTGTTGTACTCTATCGCCCTCTAGAGTTTGGAGTCCTGTAATGTTCTCCAACAGACACTGCACTGGAAATCTATCTTAGCTTTTTTCTATCTTAGCTTTCTAATACTACTTTCATTTGCATATGTGTTTGCATATCAAATGTTTCTGATGATAAATTAAGCTTTCATTCTCATTGTTATGATTATTTGTCTCCTCTATTCCAGTGTCAGCAATCACACTAGGACAAAGGGACCAGGTTAGACGATTTAGCGAGGTAACTTTGGTAAACTGAGTTCAACTCAGGGTAACCGGTCACCTTTTAGCCAGGTAAATTTCTATGGCACCAAATCCTCCAGAACTGACCTAGAAAACAAGACCTTGAGAACTAGAGAAACGGAAAACACACCGGTAAGACCTGACAAAACAAGATGAACTGGCAACAGAAAAACAGAAAGCATGGGTATAAATACACATGGGGATAATGGGGAAAAAATAGGAGAGAGGAGACAAAGGGCTGTAAGACAAATGTTTGATCCTAGACAGATGGAAAGTGGGATGTATACGGAGGGTGCGGGGCAACAGAAGATGAACTGCAGCGGGGCTAAGGATTTTAGAAGATGGGGAAAGGGCCGATAAAGGGGGGGCTAAAATTCCGGGACTCAAATCGGAGGGGCAGATCCTGAGTGCAGAGCCATACCCTCTGCCCGAGACGATAGTGGTGAGCCGGGGGCTGGTGGCAGTCTGCCTGTCGCCGATTCCTGGAAGTGGTCTTAAGAGATGGACCGAGCTCTCTTCCAGGTAAGCCGACAGTCATGGACAAACATCTAGGCCAAGGGTATGCTGACTTCTTCCTCTTGCTCAGGGAAGAGCGGAGGCTGGTAACCCAAGGACAGGAACCATGGTCAGGAACCATGGTGGGACACCAAAATCATTGTCGGAGGAAAGCCAGTGTCCAGAGGGAGCCAGGATGGCAGGTGAGGTTAGAGGAATGAGCCCATTCTAAGACCTGGGACCAGGCAAAATCTGGGACAAACAAATGGTTAGCCAGCTGGGAATGCTGTGTCTTGAAGACAAGGCTCTCGATACTCCAGACGAGTGTTAGGTTACTGTGGTGGTTTGTTGCCTAGGAGATAGTCCGCAGAATTGTTCCGACAATGCATTGAAGGCATGGTCATGGTATTCTCCAAGGTATGGAGTCCCTCCACAAGGTTCTGCAGTAACTCCTCATGGCTTACAATGGTGTCTCCTTGGAGGGACACTGTGTTGCAGAGCTGGTCTGAGTCTGCTTAGTCAGTCATGGACAGTTGGTACTATCACGACTCAGGATATGACCCAAATACAGACACAGGAGGTGGATAGTTTGGTTCTCAGAATATTTAATATTACAAAGGGGCAGGAAAAGGGCAGGTCAAGGGCAGGCAGAGGTTCGTAATCCAAGGCAGAGTCAATCAGGGAAAGAACATCAGGCAGGCTCAGGGTCAGGACAGGTAGAAAGAACAGAACTAGGAAGACTAGAAGACAAGATCTTGAGAACTGAATAAACGGGAAACAAGCTGTTAAAACCTGACAAAACAAGACGAACTGGCAACAGACAAACAGAAAAAGCAGGTATAAATACACAGGGGATAATGGGGAAAAGGTTGGAGACATCTGGTGGGGGGTGGAGACAAGCACAAGAAAGATGATACAGATCAGGGTTTGACAGCCTGCTGAATTTGCAAGATAACTTTTCTTTCAATTTGATTAAGGCACAAATGATATAGTGGACGTTTCAGCATTGTCTCAAGGAAGAGTTGGCATTCGACTACTCATTTGCACCATTTACGCGTAGTTACAAGCCTGATAGAGTTAGCGGGCAGGCAGACGAGCAATATCCACCTTTGCAATATGGATGAAGCCTGAGCTGGAATGTGAGCTAACTGAAACTGGTTAGCTTTAGAAAACCTGATAGATATAGCGTATATACACCGTTGTAAAACGGATGAAGCCTGAGCTGGACTGGGAAGCTACCTGAAGATGGTTAGCTTTAAAACGTTTTGGGAGACTAGTCAAGATTGAGGAAAAGATGAACGGAGCAAAGTACAGTTAGATCCTTGAAGAAACACCTGCTCCAGAGTATTCAGGACCTCAGACTGGGGTGAAGCTTCACCTTCCAACAGGACAGCGACCCTAAGCACACAGCCAAGACAACGCAGGAGTGGCTTTGGGACAAGTCTAAGAATGGCCCTGAATGGCCCAGCCAGAACCCCAATTTAGTTTTAAATTATAATAAATTTGCACAAACATTTTTTTAATAGTTTTTGCTGTCATTATGTGGTATTGTGGGTAGATTCAATCAATTTTAGTATAAGGTTGTAACATAACAAAAATGTAGAAATAGGGAAGGGGTCTGAATACTTTCCAAATGCACTGTATATAACATGATTGGCACAACCATAATAATCATGAAACGACCTTGGAAGTGTAATGAACACGAGGGGATACAAGAGAGCTGGTTTCAAGCGCAGGGTGCAGCCGGTGTTTATTGCAAAGGACCACAGGAGGAGGCAGGTAGCTGGGTCCAGGGGCAGGCAGGAGGTCATACACAGGGGGTCCAAAAGGGCAACAGTACAGACAAGGAAAAGGCTGGTAACATAGTCCGGGAGAGCAGGCAATATGTAGATAACAGGAAATCCTATTCCGGCAGGGAATAGGCAAAAGGCGTCGTTGGTGAGGCAGGCAGAAACTATCATACACCGCTCTCTGTGTCACGTGTGTCACAAAACAAACAATACCTCACAGGGATGCGGTGCAAAGAACTGAACTAAATAGTGTGTGATAATGACATACAAGTGTGTGAACAGGTGAATAGAATTCAGGTGATTGGGATCTGGAGAGTGTGCTGCGTTCAGGGGATCTAGGTGTTTGAGAGTGTGAGCTCTAAAGTGGGCTGGAAAGTGAGCTGCGTTCAGGGGATCTAGGTGTTTGAGAGTGTGAGCTCTAAAGTGGGCTGGAAAGTGAGCTGCGTTCAGGGGATCTACGTGTTTGAGGGTGTGAGTTGGAAGCAGACGTTATACAGGAAGTGCCATAATCATTTCACATTAACCTGTTTAATTTAGTTGATATGGCTTAATTGATCATAGTCCAGACGTGTTACAGTTGCAAATACCATGCAGTTGCACCCGGGGAATTTAAACAAAACAGATTTTTTGGGGCAGGTGTTCTGTTTCCCCACATTTATTGAGTAATTAATTTCCCATCATGAAAATGTGTCACTATACCCCAATCAAATACATTCATCGACACCACAAAAAAACAGACAAATACAACTTTTTACTCCAATCTGGCAACCCTCATAAACTCTGACATAGCACCAGTATCCCAAAGCATTAAGCGGAAACAAGCATAGAAATCAGAATTAGATTATTTTTTCAATACAAATATAAGGCTTGTATTATATTCTAAGTAGTTTGGTGATAACCAACCATCAGTAAATAGCCCACCGAACTTCCTCATCCCTATATTGTTGTTTATTTTTTGCTGCTTTGATCCCCAGCATCTCTACTTGCACATTCATCTTCTGCACATATTTCACTCCAGTGTTTAATTGCTAAATTGTAATTATTTCGCCACTATGGCCTATTTATTGCCTTACCTCCCTTAATCTTACTACATTTGCACACTCTGTATGTAGATTTTTCTGTTGTGTTATTGACTGTACGTTTGTTTATCCCATGTGTAACTCTGTGTTGTTTGTGTCGCACTGCTTTGCTTTATATTGGCCAGGTCACAGTTGTAAACTGGCCTACCTTGTAAAATAAAGGTGAAATATTTTTATTTTAAATAACCTGGTTGATTAACAATATTGGGTTGTTAACATGTTTTATTCTTTCTAAATAGATGTGGGACTCAATAAAAGGCATTGTAGAACACCATTGCCCAAAATGCATTGCGCCAATAACTTTCAAAAGATTGTTCTGAAGTTTACCCCCCAAAAATGTATTTTCCTATGAATGAAGTCGCACAAAAAATGGATGTATTTTCACACGGATTAAGCCACACAAAAACGCACAAAATCTGCTGAAATACTTTTTGTACATATTTGCACGATTTCAGAGTGAGATTGTGTTGCCAACAATACACAGTAATTTTTTCCCCAAACCACTACCTGGGGCTGATACTGACCAGAGAAGTGCTGAATCAACAAGAAGATGAAGACGCTAAATCAATAGATTCATTAGTAAGCTAACAGAAACAACACTGTATTGACCTGACCATTATTAGATCCGGTCACTATCCATGATGTTATGAGAAGGAATCTTGCTAGAATTCTGAGTCTCTTAATTAAAGCTTGCGGCTCCACTGATCAATTCCTTATCAATCCTCCTATCCGTGTTATGTCTAAAATAGCTTCCCCATGCAGCATCGTCACAGGTGACCAGTCTAACACGCTTTACTTTACAGACTGCTCACTGCTGTGTCAGTGCTATAGGAAATCATTGCACCAGTGCACACACACACTCCTCAGGCAGACAGGCAGAATGTGGCGGAGCAGAAGCTGTAGTAGTCCTAAAAGCACTATCTAGAGCAGGGATGGATCAATGAAAACAAAATGTTTTTTTTTGGAACTCAGTCGGGGTCTCAAGATTATAATTAGTTGATTAGTTTTAATGAATTGTGTTGAGGCTTGACTGGAGGAAAATTGGTATACTGTTGGCTCTCTAGGAACGGTTGGCCAAACATTTCAAGTTAGATTTAGTAGGTCCCAGTTTATGCTAGCTACATTGTTTGTTTATATAGCATTTATACAAGGCAGAAACATTGTTTCCTTGTTGAAAAATATACAGAATGCCAGTTTCAGAGAGATGCATAGCAACATCAGGGCAACTTTGTAACAGCTGACCCCATTTTTCTTGGTTGCTGCGGAAAATGAGGAGGTCAAAAGGGGGGTGAGTGTAACAGATGTGAAACGGCTAGCCTAGTTAGCGGTGCGCGCTAAATAGCGTTTCAATCGGTGACGTCACTTGCTCTGAGACATTGAAGTAGTAGTTCCCCTTGCTCTGCAAGGGCCGTGGCTTTTGTGGAGCGATGGGTAACGATGCTTCGTGGGTGACTGTTGTTGATGTGTTCAGAGGGTCCCTGGTTCGCGCCCGGGTATGGGCGAAGGGATGGTCTAAAGTTATACTGTTACACATAGCAACATCAGGGCAACTTTGTAACAGCTGACCCCATTTTTCTAAAGCCAAACCCACCGATTAGCCACTGTCTACCTGCTATTAAGATGCCAAAATATGAAATATTTTCAGTTCTTGTTTTCAGTATCCTTATGTTGTTTTTGTTTTGTGTTCGGATTGTTTCAGTGCATGCATTTAACACGTTTTGGACGGACTTCAACAGGGCCACCATCTCCAAAGTTCTGAACTGGGTTTAATTGAGTTTTTGTTGTTTTAATTGTTTCAATTGTACATTAAATGTATATGGTGTATTTTTTTTTGCTGGATCTTTGTAGACTTTTTACAAACTTTGAGTCAAACAAAACTGTGTGTTCTCTTCTCCGACAATTAATCCACAGATCAAAGGTGAAACCTAGTTCGTTTTTAGTTCATTGTTGATGAATCCCAGAAATTTTCCACATACACAAAAAAAATATTATTTCTCTCTAATTTCGTGCACAAATGTGTTAAAATCCCCGTTAGTGAGCACTCCTTTGCCAAGATAATCCATCCACCTGACATGTGTGGCATATCAGGATCTGATTAAACGGTGTGATCATTACACAGGTGCACCTTGTGCTGGGATCAACAAATGGCCACTCTAAAATGGGCAATTTTGTCACACAATGTCACAAATATCACAAGTTTTAAGGGAGCATGCAATTGGCATGCTGACTGCAGGAATGTCCATCAGAGCTGTTGCCAGATAATGTCATATTCATTTCTCTATCATAAGCATCCGCCAAAGTCGTTTAGAGAATTTGGCAGTATGTCCAACCGACCTCACAACCGCAGACCATGTGTAAGTACACCAGCTTAGGACCTCCACATCTTGCTTCTTCACCTGTGGGATCGTCTGAGACCAGCCAACCGAACAGCTGATGAAACTGAGGAGATGTCTGTCTGTAATAAAGCACTTTTGTGTGGAAAAACACATTCTGATTGGCTGGGCCTGGCTCCCCAGTGAGTGGGCCTGGCTCCCAAGTGGATGGGCCTATGCCCACCCATGGCTGCGCCCCTACCCAGTCATGCGAAATCCATAGATTAGGCCCTAATGAATTCATTTAAATTGACTGATTTCCTTATATGAACTCAGTATAATTGTTACATGTTGCGTTTATATTTTTGTTCAGTACAGATACAACATTTCAATATGGTTAATACACAACGTAACCAGGATGGCAGGTAGCAAAGTGGTTAAGAGTGCTGGTCAAGTAACCAAAAGGTTGCTGGTTATAATCCCTGAGTGAAAAATCTGTTGATGTGCCCCCTGAGCGAGGACCAGTGCCTTCATGAAGTATTCATACCCCTTGACTTATTCCACATTCTGTTGTGTTACAGCCTGAATTCCACATTTATTAAAACCCCCTAAGGTCGATGTCTGCGCCCCTGCGTCAATCGAAGTAGCGTAATTTTAAAAAATCACCATCACAATCCATACGTTTCAGCTAGAAATATCTGTTTTCTTGCATGGTTTGCATCTCAATCCACTGCATCCTCCTACGTCAGCCTTCCGCATCTGGAAGGTGGCCGTGCTACAGCAGTCTTTGTCAGACCATGAGACATCCTGAAAATCTGTCTGTAGCATCCAAACCATTTGAGCTAAGAAATTTGACCCCACTATGGAAAGGGGAGACTTTCACGAATATGATGGTGTTCTCCGGGACTCGTCTGAATGTACGTCTTACAAATGAATTGAAGTATGGAGGACGTTTTGTGCCTACAAAAATAAGGGGTTGTATATATAATATATTTCCTGAGCTTTCTTATATCTCCTAGATACAGGACAGCCACTTCAACACGTTAATCCTTATGATTTATTTCTTGACAGTCTTTTTTTGCCATTTATGAATGTTTTATTCAATGTGTTATTGATGGGCTATAGTAGTAAAGGCAAAATTCTATATTTTAGCAAATCATTTTCAAATATTTATATTTTTTGTACCAAAGAAATTCAAAATCAATCAGCTAAATGATGATCAAAATTGTAACTCAATAACATTCTTCTTGGTAAGCAACTCCAGTGTAGATTTGGCCTTGTGTTCTAGGTTATTGTCCTGCTGAAAGGTGAATACATCTCCCAGTGTCTGGTGGAAATCAGACTGAACCAGGTTTTCCTTGGGGATTATGCCTCAAGTTAATTTAAGTAAATGTTTTATCCTGAAAATTGTTAATGATTACAAGCATAGCCATAACATGATGCACAACTATGCTTGAAAATATGGAGACTTGTACTGCAATGTATTGTATTGTATTTGCCCTGAACAACACTTTTATATTCAGGACATGAAGTTAATTTCTTTGCCACATTATTTGCAGTTTTACTTTTGGACCTTATTGCAAACAGGATGCATGTTTTTGATTTTTAAAATTTGATTTCACTCTGTCAATTAGGTTAGTATTGTGAAGTAGCTACAATATTGTTGATCTATCTTCAGTTTTCTCCTATCACAGCTATTAAACTCTGTAACTGTTTTAAAGTCAGCTTCCTCTTCCTCTCCGGCAACTGAGTTAGGAAAGATATCTGTATCTTTGTAGTGACTGGGTGTATTGATAGACCATCCAAAGTGCAATTATTAACTTCACCATGCTCAACGGGCTATTCGATGTCTGCCCTTCTTTGCGAGGCATTGGAAAACCTCCCTGGTCTTTGTGGTTGAATCTGTGTTTGAAATTCACTGCCCGACTGAGGGACCTTACAGATGATTGTATTAGTGGGGTACAAAATTGCCCTCGCTAGAAGCATGTGTTTCAGACATAAGGAAGTGGATGGCTGCAAACTTTCTACTTTTAAACTCGGACAAAACAGAGATGCTTGTTCTAGGTCCCAAGAAACAAAGATATATTCTGTTGAATCTGACAATTAATCTTAATGGTTGTACAGTCATCTCAAATAAAACTGTGAAGGACCTCGGCGTTACTCTGGACCCTGATCTCTCTTTTGAAGAACATATCAAGACCGTTTCAAGGACAGCTTTTTTCCATCTACGTAACATTGCAAAAATCAGAAACATTCTGTCCAAAAATGATGCAGAAAAATTAATCCATGCTTTTGTCACTTCTAGGTTAGACTACTGCAATGCTCTACTTTCCGGCTACCCGGATAAAGCACTAAATAAACTTCAGTTAGTGCTAAATACAGCTGCTAGAATCCTGACTAGAACCAAAAAATTTGATCATATTACTCCAGTGCTAACATCCCTACACTGGCTTCCTGTCAAAGCAAGGGCTGATTTCAAGGTTTTACTGCTAACGTACAAAGCATTACATGGGCTTGCTCCTACCTATCTCTCTGATTTGGTCCTGCCGTACATACCTACACGTACGCTACGGTCACAAGACACAGGCCTCCTAATTGTCCCTAGAATTTCTAAGCAAACAGCTGGAGGCAGGGCTTTCTCCTATAGAGCTCCATTTTTATGGAACGGTCTGCCTACCCATGTCAGAGACGCAAACTCGGTCTCAATCTTTAAGTCTTTACTGAAGACTCATCTCTTCAGTGGGTCATATGATTGAGTGTAGTCTGGCCCAGGAGTGGGAAGGTGAACGGAAAGGCTCTGGAGCAACGAACCGCCCTTGCTGTCTCTGCCTGGCCAGTTCCCCTCTTTCCACTGGGATTCTCTGCCTCTACCCCTATTACAGGGGCTGAGTCACTGGCTTACTGGGGCTCTCTCATATCGTCCCTGGGAGAGGAACGTCACCTGAGTGGGTTGAGTCACTGATGTGATCATCCTGTCTGGGTTGGTGCCCCCCCTTGGGTTGTGCCGTGGCGGAGATCTTTGTGGGCTATACTCAGCCTTGTCTCAGGATGGTAAGTTGGTGGTTGAAAATATCCCTCTAGTGGTGGGGGGGCTGTGCTTTGGCAAAGTGGGTGGGGTTATATCCTTCCTGTTTGGCCCTGTCCGGGGGTGTCCTCGGATGGGGCCACAGTGTCTCCTGACCCCTCCTGTCTCAGCCTCCAGTATTTCTGCTGCAGTAGTTTATGTGTCAGGGGGCTAGGGTCAGTTTGTTATATCTGGAGTACTTCTCCGGTCCTATTCGGTGTCCTGTGTGAATTTAAGTGTGCTCTCTCTAATTCTCTCCTTCTCTCTATCTTTCTCTCTCTCGGAGGACCTGAGCCCTTGGACCATGCCTCGCGACTACCTGACATGATGACTCCTTGCTGTCCCCAGTCCACCTGGCCGTGCTGCTGCTCCAGTTTCAACTGTTCTGCCTTATTATTATTGGACCATGCTGGTCATTTATGAACATTTGAACATCTTGGCCATGTTCTGTTATAATCTCCACCCGGCACAGCCAGAAGAGGACTGGCCACCCCACATAGCCTGGTTCCTCTCTAGGTTTCTTCCTTTGTTTTGGCCTTTCCAGGGAGTTTTTCCTAGCCACCGTGCTTCTACACCTGCATTGCTTGCTGTTTGGGGTTTTAGGCTGGGTTTCTGTACAGCACTTTGAGATATCAGCTGATGTTAGAAGGGCTATATAAATAAATTTGATTTGATTTGATTACAGAGATAAGGTAGTCATTCAAAAATCATGTTAAACACTGTTATTGCACAGATAGTGAGTCCATGCAACGTATTATGTGACTTGCTATACAACTTTTTACTCCTGAACTTATTTGGGCTTGCCATAACAAAGGGGTTGAATACTTACTGAGTCAAAGCATTTCAGCTTTTAGTTTTTTATTCATTTGTAAAAATGTCATAAAACATAATAACACTTTGATGTTATGGCCAGTGACACAAAAATCAATACAATCTTTACTATAGAAACAAATTATGTAGATTTGCAACAACTACCACACCTATCAACAACTACCACACCTATCCATTCTAAAAATGTACTTGAGTTACTATTAATATTTAACAAGAGAGCAAAGCTCTGGATTC
This sequence comes from Oncorhynchus masou masou, assembly GCF_036934945.1. Taxonomy (NCBI): domain Eukaryota; kingdom Metazoa; phylum Chordata; class Actinopteri; order Salmoniformes; family Salmonidae; genus Oncorhynchus; species Oncorhynchus masou. The sequence continues at coordinate 35,724,052 of NC_088242.1, read as the reverse complement.
CCAATTCTAGACAGTCAGCAGTAGCACTTGTCACATATTCCAATTCAGTACAATGACGCATTGACCGAAGAAAAGAGGCCACAAGCTCTGTTTTGAAGCAATGCCTGCAGGTTTTTCACACAGATGGTGCTAAACCATGATTTTCCCAATTTGAAACAATCCATCCTAAAACACAAAACAACAACACAACATATAATACACCTCAGAAATGTACATAGGAGCCCATATTTTATGGTGTATGTGTGTTAGCATTGCAAAGGGAGGGTATATTACTGCAAGCGTCGAAGTTTACCAGTAAACTACCAGAATTTTGGTATCTTTCAAGTTATCGGGGGGAATTTATGAAATGTCATCTAGTGGCCTTTTTGGGTACTTCAGATTATCACAGCTGTCTGTAATTATCTCTGGCCTTCTGTGTGGATTTACTACATATAAAACAGATACAGTTATGAAATAACATGATTTAAAAATGATTTAAAAATGGAACAAATGGAATGACAAAGCTGTAAAACATTGTTCTAAATATAAACCTGTCACGGTTTTCATATGGTGAAGGAGAGTCGGACCAAACTGCAGCGTGTCTATTGTGATCCATGTTTAATAAAACAAACGTAACACAAATCAATACAAAACTGAATCAGATCACTGAGATCACTGAGGTACAGTTACCCACTACCGCTCATAGCCACAGCGATAGAGTCAATGCACGCTTCTTCACCAAACTAGATCTCAAGGGGTGCTTACAACCTGGTGGTTATCCGAGAGGGAGATGAGTGGGAGACGGCTGTCAGTACCACCTCTGGGCACTATGAGTACCTCGTCATGCCGTACGGGTTGATGAATGCGCCATCATTCTTCCAAGCCTTTGTAGACGTGATTTTCAGGGTCCTGCACGGGCAGGGTGTAGTGGTGTATATTGATGACATTTTGATATACTCCGTTACACGCGCTGAGCATGTGTCCCTGGTGTGCAGAGTGCTTGGTCGCATGTTGGAGCATGACCTGTACGTCAAGGCTGAGAAATGCCTGTTCTTACAACAGTCCGTCTCCTTCCTAGGGTATTGCATTTCCACTTCAGGGGTGGAGATGGAGAGTGACCGCATTGCAGCCGTGCGTAATTGGCCGACTCCCACCGCGATAAAGGAGGTGCAGCTGTTCTTAGGGTTTGCCAATTACTACCGGAGGTTTATCCGGCATTTTGGTCAAGTGGCAGCTCCCATTACCTCACTGCTGAAGGGTGCCTGGTGCGCTTGCACTGATCAGCTGAGGCGGACAGGGATTTTAGTCACCTGAGTGCTCTGTTTACCTCGGCTCCCGTGTTGGCCCATCCAGATCCCTCTTTGGCGTTCATAGTGGAGGTGGACGCATCCGAGGCTGGGATAGGAGTGATGCCCTCTCAGCGCTCGGGTATGCCACCGAAGCTCCGCCCCTGTGCCTTCTTCTCGAAGAAGCTCAGCCATGCGGAGCGAAACTATGATGTTGGGGACCGGGAGCTGTTGGCTGTCGTCAAGGCCTTGAAGGCATGGAGACATTGGCTTGAGGGGGCTAAACACCCTTTTCTCATCTGGACTGACCACCGCAACCTGGAGTACATCCGGGCGGCGAGGAGACTGAACCCTCGTCAGGCAAGGTGGGCCATTTTTTTCACCCGTTTTGTATTTACCCTTTCCTACAGACCAGGCTCTCAGAACGTTAAGACAGACGCATTGTCCCGGCTGTATGACACAGAGGAGCGGCCCATGGATCCCACTCCCATACTCCCGGCCTCTTGCTTGGTGGCACCGGTAGTGTGGGAGCTGGACACGGACATTAAGCAGGCATTGCGTACAGTTCCCACTCCCCTTCAGTGTCCGGCTGGACGTCTGTGCATTCCGTCTGCTATCCGCGACCGGCTAATCTATTGAGCCCATACATCACCCTTCTCTGGTCATCCTGGTATCGGTCGGACGGTGCGCTATCTTAGTGGGAAGTACTGGTGGCCCACTTTAGCTAAGGACGTGAGGGTTTATGTTACCTCCTGTCCGGTGTGCGCCCAGTACAACCCTTACCCATTCCACAACGGCCGTGGTCGCACCTGTCGGTGGATTTCCTGACCGTTTTTCCTGTAAGTCCTGTAATCGCCTCCCTTTGCCCGGTCTCCCTATCGCCCTACAGACTGCGGAGGCTCTATTTACACACGTCTTCCGGCACTACAGTGTGCCTGAGGATATAGTGTCTGATCGGGGTCCCCATTTCACGTCGAGGGTTTGGAGGGCGTTCATGGAACGTATGGGGGTCACGGTCAACCTTACCTCAGGTTTTCACCCCGAGAGTAACGGGCAGATGGAGAGAGTTAACCAGGATGTGTGTAGGTTTCGGAGGTCTTATTGCCAGGACCGGCCGGGGGAGTGGGCAGTGATTCGTGCCCTGGGCAGAGATGGCCCAGAACTCTCTCCACCACTCCTCCACTAACCTTTCTCTCATCCAGTGTGTATTGGGGTATCAGCCGGTTCTGGCTCCTTGGCATTCCCTGCCACCGACACGCACCCATTACAGTTACAGAGTTCATTGGAAATAATTCCATTATTGATAATTAATTAGGTAATTTTCTCTTGAACCCTATGGTTCCATATCCAATAAAAGATTGGTGACCAACCTTTTCAAGAGTCCAAAAGCAAGCCGAGATCTACCATTCTGATTTTACTTTTTGTTTTGAAATCACAGAATCAACTTTGCTGTGCACTCAATGTGTCTTTTTACAGTCTATGGCTCGAGGAAACTGTGCAGACACAGTGATCTCAACGATCTGATTGGCCAGCGGTAGGCCTATAGGTGCACTTGATTGGCTCTCTGGGCCTGCCGGGGATGCAGGTGTTACTGTGGATGTATTTCAAGGCCCACCTTCAAACTCAGTGCCTCTTTGCTTGACATCATGGGAAACCCAAAAGAAATCAGCCAAGACCTCAGAAAACAATTGTAGACCTCCACAAGTCTGATTCATCCTTGGGAGCAATTTCCAAATGCCTGAAGGTACTACGTTCATCCGTATAAACAATAGTACGCAAGTATAAATACCATGGGACCATGCAGCCATCATACTGCTCAGGAAGTAGACGTGTTCTGTTTCCTAGAGATTAACGTATTTTGGTGCACAAAGTGCAAATCAATCCCAGAACAACAGCAAAGGACCTTGTGAAGATGCTAAAGGAAACAGATTCAAAAGTATCTATGTCCACAGTAAAACGAGTCCAATATCGACATAACATGAAAGGCCTCTCAAGGAAGAAGCCACTGCTCCAAAACCACCATAAAAAAGTCAGACTATGGTTTGCAACTGCACATGAGGACAAAGATCGTACTTTTTGGAGAAATGTCCTCTGTTGTGATGAAACAGAAATAGAACTGTTTGGCCATAATGACCATCATTATGTTTGAAGGAAACAGGAGGAGGCTTGCAAGCCGAAGAACACCATCCCATCCGTGAAGAACGGGGGTGGCAGCATCATGTTGTGGGGTACTTTGCTTGACCCCAAGCATACTTCTGAAGTTCTGGCAAAATGAGCTAAGGACAACAAAGTCAAGGTATTGGAGTGGCCATCACAAAGCCCTGACCTCAATCCTATAGAAAATCTGTGGGCAGAACTGAAAAAGCGTGTGGGAGCAAGGAGGCCTACAAACCTGATTTTGGGAAATTGTACTAGGATTAAATGTCAGGAATTGTCCAAAAAAAAGTTTAAATATATTTGGCTAAGGTGTATGTAAATCTCTGACTTCAACTGTAAATAAAGGTTACATTTAAAATGTGAACAAATAAATGACTAAAGTTACCATAGATTGCCATAACTGACCTGTTAATACCCAAATTACCAAAGATTCTGGTAACCCTAGTGACAATGAGCAGCCCAGTTGTTATGGTTGAACAAAAACAGCAGTGCCCAGCCAAACCCTACCCCTATCCACTACCCATGGCCATAAGGTTTTTATTGCTGTCTCATTTTGGCTTGTGCTGAGGTTTTTGTGGCCCTTCCCCCTCTGGTCTCTGTAGTAAGAGCAGCTGTGGTCTTCAGGGCAGCGCTGATTCAATTGCAGTGGGTGACTTAAAGCTTTTATACTCCATAAGGGAGGAAGAGGAGGAGAGGAGGAGGATGCCTGGGATGCTGCTCCCACACTGATGCAATATCATTAGAGAAATGTCGGGAACTAGGAGAGAGAGAGAGAGAGAGAGAGAGAGAGAGAGAGAGAGAGAGAGAGAGAGAGAGAGATGTAGAAGGGAGATCAAGCACAGGCTTAACTGAATGAACAACAGAGACAGAATGAAATATGGAATTGTACTAAATAGTTTGGGGTATGGCCTCGTTTTTGAGGAATGCTCCTCAGAGCCAGATGCTGATGACAGGTAACATTTAGCTGGGAAGCTGGCATTGAACCCCCACCCCCCCCACCCCAACCTCCCACAAAAGGAGAAGAATGAGACCCTATGCTGATGATGATACATTTGCATTCATTCCCACTATGCCTGTATAATAGGAAACAAAGTGTTATGATGCTTGGTGAAGTTCAACGGGCATTCAGAGCAGCCTCCTGATTGAACTTTCAGAAACTACATTTCAATCGAGTTCAGGCTTAACTGAATGAACAACATAGACTGAATGCAATATGGAATTTCATGAAATAGTTTGGGGTATGGCTTCGTCTCCGAGGAACGCTCCTCGTAGCCAGACGCTGATGACAATTAGCCCTTTGCTGGGCAGCTGGCATCGAAACCACCCAAAATAAATAAGATAGACAATAGTGATTTGAGTGAAAAGACTGGATCAGAAAAACCTAAATCACGTGAAGGAATAAAAAACGATAGGAGTAGTGAACTTGCAATTAGAAGGAAACAATGGAAAACCGATAAGAAGACAGCCTTGCCTGAAGGCTGCGAGCATATGCTGTAGAATAGGAAGTAGCAGGTAGCTTAGTGTGGAGATCAAAACGGTTGTGTTTTGCGATGAAGAGAGTTGTGCTGATTGAAAAGATTGTACGAGACAAAGAAACAAGTCGTAATGGTTGCCTGAAATAATGTAATTCACCTAGTGTGTGATATGCCGTCGCTATGCTTATGAGTTGAGGCGCACTATAGAATGACCAATTATACGTTATGTAGACCAATGAACTTCAGACCACTGAACATGAAAATCCCCCAAAAGTACACAGATGGGAGGCATCGGTAGTAAAACCTGTCCTCGAGGGCCAACTGTCTAAAGCACGATGAGATCTTGAGATCGGACACTGTTGCAACAACCATAGTAAAAGTGTTATGAAAATGCAACCTTGCACAATTGGAATAAGGGAACCCACGTGGTGAAAACCATTGCTGGGTAGCCTTAATTTGCTAACAGAAGGTGGTTACTGTGGGACCAACCATTGTTAATTGGTTAGGATGTTAGAAGCTAGCATAGAGAAGCATTTCCTTGAATCACTTCAATGTGTTCAATGATTACATTTCTGCATTACAAATTGAAAAATATTAAATTCAATATGCTAACACAAATTGAAAATGATGGAATTCCAATACAATTTCAGTTGACACTGAAATCACTCCATACATTGCATTGCTTGCAGAATTTAAGAATTAATTGGCAATGAGTAACAATGAATATCGTCAGATAAATTATAGGCTAATCATGAATTTGACTTTTGATCTTCTAACAGCAGCATACTGTATATAGATATTTCCATAAACTTGGGTACCGTTGAGCATTTCTTGTTGTGGACAACTGCTTGGAGCTGTTACAAAGCCACTAATATTACATTTTTTCATGTGAAGACGTTAAGATATGTATTAAGAACTCTCTCGTTCTTGGAGTCTTCACAGATTTGGCCTTCGCCGCCTCCAGCTCTTTCTTGGGGCGGCGATATTCTCCTGGCTGTACCCAGGGTCCTTTACCGTCCAACTCATCCTCCCATGTCCAGTCCTCCTTGCGCTGCTCCTGCTGCCGCTGCCTGTCACCACGCCGCTTGGTCCTGTTGTGGTGGGTGATTCTGTAACGGTTTTCATGCGGTGAAGGAGAGGCGGACCAAAGTGCAGCGTGTTTACTATTCATGTTTTTTAATAAGACAACTAAACATGAACATAATACAAAACAACAAACGTGGAAAACCGAAACAGCCTTTTCTGGTGCAAACTAACACAGAGACAGGAACAATCACCCACAAAACCCAACACCAAACAGGCTACCTACATATGGTTCCCAATCAGAGACAATGACTAACACCTGCCTCTGATTGAGAACCATATCAGGCCAAACATAGAAATAGACAAACTAGACATGTAACATAGAATGCCCACTCAGATCACACCCTGACCAAACAAAACATAGAAACATACAAAGAAAACTATGGTCAGGGTGTGACACCTTTCAAAGTAGGCGTTCACCCTTTTAACTCCATTCTATGAATCTATTATCTATTAGTTCATTGATTAATAGCTGCCAATACCATGCCACAGTAGCCTAGTGGTTAGAGTGTTGGGCCAGTAACTGAAAGGTTGCTTTATCGAATCCCCGAGCTGACACGGTAAAACTCTATCATTCTGCTCCTGAACAAGTCAATTAACCCACTGTTCCCCAGTAGGCCGTCATTGTAAATAAGAATTTGTTCTTAACTGACTTTCCTAGTTAAATTTCCCAATTTCTGCATAATATTTAGTGTGTATTGACTTATTAATGAACTACTGTTACTGTAAATGATTAGCTGACTCATATATCCAGCTACCTAACTAACTATTGGTAACCTTTTCAATGATGCCATACAGCCAAAACAACAGAGTCTATTGCTAGACTAGAGATATTCCCCTTGCTATAGTCAGTTGTTGCATATCTAACTAGTTGGAATGAAACAAGGGAGTGAAAAGTAGGTCTTCAAATATATCCTTTCACTGTTTATAGCATGTCTTCAGCTACCCAGAACTGTCTGATCAGCCTGATAAGGTACTGTGTGTCACGAGTATGACCGAGGGTGGTTCCCTTTCCCGGTCGGGTGGAGCTCGGTGGTCGTTGTCACCGGCCTATTAGCTGCCACTGATTGTCTTTCCTCCCCCTCCTTGTATGTTTAGTGGTAGCACCTGTTTATGTTTAATTAGTTTGTCTTTATTAGACAGCCGGCCCGCCTGGTTGTTGTGCGGGATTATTTCAGTGTAACCTTCGGCTCTGTTGTAGAGGTACGTGTTAGTGCCTGGTTCGTGATTTTTTTCCCGTTGTACATTTTGATTCCCTGTGTTTGGGAGCGTAACTATTGTGAGCACCCTGTGGTGCGTTGGTGCTGTTAAAGACGCACAGCATTGAACTCTCTGTCTCCTGCATTTGACTCCACACCCACGACACCCGGAGCATTACACCGTGGGTGTGTTCCGCTTACAACTGTGCAAACCCATGTGTGTATAGCAATGGAATGAAACATCCAACCAATGCCTCGAGTCATGCTGTAGGTCCACAACAAACCCAGAGGGTTGTGGGGTCCTGTCCAAAGGAAAGCCATATCCCCTGTCCCGAGACACTTGTGGAGAACTGAGAGGATTGGACAAGTGTATGCAATACTACCAAAATTTGTTGAAGTCTTACCATGTCACCATTCATCAACCCCTCTCAGATCTCCATGTGTCTTGACTCTGGGCAGTATGGGCTAGGGGTTGTTTTTGGACAGGCCAAGGGTATTATCAGTCATGCACGGTGTAAAATGTTTAAAGCGGCAGTACAGTCAAAATGTCACGAATGTTACCGAAGGTGACTCCCCTTCTTGTTCGGGTGGTGCTCGGCGGTCGTCGTCGCCGGTCTACTAGCTATTACCGATCTGTTGTTCTGTGTTCCTTTGGTTTTGTCTGATTGGTATCACCTGTTTCTTGTTTGGTTGTGAGGGTAGGGTTATATATAGTTTGTTCAGCCCGCTTCTGTTTCGTGCGGGCTTGTTCGTCTGTTCTATGTTTGAGTGTATATTGTTTGTATTTGGGTTTCGCGCTGTCCGTTTATATTTCTGATCATTTGTTTTTCCTACTTTTGTTCATGTCATTTTTCCGGGACATTAAAGCCTGTTTTTTCCCACATCTTTTGCTCTCTGCGCCTGACTCCACACATCCTCACTCATTTTTTGTAACACAAAAACTTTATTTGTGATGCTGGTATCATACCGGCCCTACTACGAGGTTGAAATAACACTCTGAAATTGTGAAAGTTATGATAATACAATTTTTGTGTAAGAGCTGTTTGAAAAAAATGCTTGATATTTCAGCCTGTTTAGGTGAGATGGAAATTTTAGCCCACATCATGACATCACAATGTGATTTGATTATAACAGACCAATGACTGTTCATCTGGGTAAAGAGGTGGGCTCTAGACCATGCTATCAGCCATTCAGGGCTGTGTATGTAAATATCTTTCCTAACACCCACACAATCAGACTGAGCATTTAAAAGGCCAAAAGAGGCTTCGGGAAATAAATGATAAAAAATATATGTAGGGGTTATTTTCATTAAATAAACACAAACAGGGATTTATTAGACATACAGTGATGATTTAAAAATAAAATGACAAAGAATGCAAGGGGGTTTTAATAACTGCCAAATACTTTCTTCCTCTGTCCTTGGGGGAAACTCAATTTCATTTCCTTGATTTGTCACATCCTCCCTCCTTGTCTCCTTCTCAAAACCCATTGGATGAGAAGGTCAGAGGTCCTTCCCCTCTCACCTTCTTATCCAATGAGTTTTGAGAAGGAGGTGAGGAGAGAGGACGTTATAGAGAGGATATTATATTATTATATCAAGTATTATATAAATGCTGTTGTTGATACTTTACATTCCTCAGGAAAGCCCATAGCTTGAATGTTCCCAATGAATACCTTCGAGAGACTATGAGTAAAAAAAGAGCTTTAACAATAAACCCAAACGGATCTGATAGCTGTCACTTTACTTGGACTAAGAAAATACACTTTATGAGACTGTCAAGAAGCATTATGACCACCAGAACCATATGAGCCAGATAGGCCTATCACGTGCATGCCCTTATGTCAGTCATAGGTTTGAAAAGAGGATGTCTGCTCTTGCATTCATCCCATTCATCAGCAACAGAGTATTGGGGGTAGGTACATATCTGACATCAATGTGTGCACAATTACAATGATAATTCAATATGGAATATTTCATAAAATTGCATATAACTTAAAAATACTGTTGACATGTGAGTTAAATTGTGTGGTAAGTTTTGTGGGTTTTGACACTCTTATATAGGTGTCATAACCAGCCATAAAATAATGCAATACATGTCACAACAGGTCGAAATATATGTGCCATGATAGTGTTATGACCATATTATGACAGGTTATGACAAGTTATGTCAGCACGTGTGACCATGTCATAACGTGTTATGACGCCATTTTTCCCCCTTATCTGATTCAAATCTGTTATTTCTCCTGCAGTCTAAGCAAACGGAATCAGACACTTCAAGCCACACTTCCAACTACCTTCGTAGGTGGTTTGAAATCAGGTACAAATCTGATTCCTGGCTATAAAACCTTCGACTGTTATTTGGCGTGTCATTTTGCTAGCTACAGTATCTACTCTGGTGACCGTTTTGACAAGAACATGTGGTAGTTAACGAGCTTGATAATCGTTTACAACAAAATGAGTGAATGTGCTAGAAAGCTACAGCTAGCTAGTTGACTGCTGTTGCTAGCCAAAAAAGGACTTGTTTTGAAAGTTGGATCATCTTATCCTGTGTGTCTTTAAAAGTGTTCTGAACATTCAAAGCAACTGGGGAAAAGTCCATGTCAGCCATTGTTGTCCCCTTAGCTTGCTACATAACTGCTGAGTAATAGGAAGCATGAGCACCTCCACCAATCAGCCTCCACCACTAAGCACACACCCGTCATTACTATGACAACTAGCGTAGGCATGTCAGCAAATGACTGCTGTCTGAACACACACATCCGATTTGGTCACTTGTAACTTGCAGTTTGGACAGTCGGTATTCCAAAACAGATTTGAAAAACAAAACTGATTTGAGCGTTAAGGTCTGCAGTGTGAACAAGGCTTAACATATTCTCTGGAAAATAGTCATGGAGGAGTCACCTGTATCGCCTGGGACTGGGTGGAGCTCTATCGCTGGAACAAGGGATGTACTGTACTGGGGTCTGACCGTCATTGGAAAACAAGTGAGAGAACATGGGTAAGTTGACATAAATACATCCCCAGAACTTGTCTGTCGGCCCTGCATTAAAAAAAAAAATTGTGATAAAGAAAAAAGCATACCAGTTTCATTTAAGGACCAAAAAATTGATAGCTGTGCCATATAGATTGAAAAATAGTTGAGAAGAGATTTTCGATGTACCGATTCCATGGCACATGGTTTATGAACTGGTCTTCAAAACAATTTTTGTATAACCACAGCTGGGTGATAATAAAAAAAAGTAATCGTAAATTGATTAATAATATCATAATTCTCATAGCAGAAATGTTTATTTTAATTTACGATATGTACTGTAGAATCTATGAGAATAGAAAGGATCAGAACTTCTGTGAAACATCACAATAGAGTTGAAAAATATATGGCAAATAGAAATATAAACTGGATGGTGTTCCAAGAGAGATGAGAGGGGTTGAGTGGAGCTGAAGGATGGGACAAAAATATATATATATAACTATAGTAAACTATACTGTGTCCTTAAACTGTATATAGTATGTATACGCGGGAAGTAGAAGCCTAAGTGTTGTTGTTCATGAGTTTACTCCAATTAGGGGAGGGATGGTAGGGTTATATAAATATATATATATACAGTTCCAGTCAAAAGTTTGGACACACCTACTCATTCAAGGTTTTCCTTTATTTTTACTATTATTCTACATTGTAGAATAATAGTGAAGACATGAAAACTATGAAATAACACATATGGAATCATGTTGTAACCAAATAAGTGTTTAACACATCAAACATATATTTGAGATTCTTCAAAGTAGCCATCCTTTGACTTGATGACAGCGTTGCACACTCTTAGCATTCTCTCAACCAGCTTCACCTGGAATGCTTTTCAATTAACAGGTGTCTTGTTAAAAGTTAATTTGTTGAATTTTTTTCCTTCATAATGCGTTTGAGACAATCAGTTGTGTTGTGACAAGGTAGGGGTAGTATACAGAAGATAGCCCTATTTGGTAAAAGACCATGTCCATATTACGGCAAGAACAGCTCAAATAAGCAAAGAGAAACGACCGTCCGTCATCAAGAATTTTCAACGTTTCTTCAAGTGCAGTTGCAGAAGCCATCAAGCGCTATGATGAAACTGGCTCTTTCGATAGCCACAGGAAAGGTAGACCTAGAGTTACCTCTGTTACAGAGGATTTAACTGCACCTCAGATTGCAGTCCAAATAAATGCTTCACTGAGTTCATGTAACAGACACATCTCAACATCAACTGTTCAGCAGTGACTGCGTGAATTAGGCCTTTGTGGTCAAATTGCTGCAAATAAACCACTACTAAAGGACACCAATAATAATAAGAAACTTGATTGGGTCAAGAAACACGAGCAATGGACATTAGACCAGTGGAAATCTGTCCTTTGGTCTGATGAGTCCAAGTTTGAGATATTCGGTTCCAACCGCCGTCTCTTTGTGAGACACAGAGTAGGCGAACAGATGATCTCTGCATGCATGGTTCCCACCATGAAGCATGGAGGAGGAGGTGTGATGGTGCGGGGTTGCTTTGCGGTGACACTGTCTGTGATTTATTTAGAATTCAAGGCACACTTAACCAGCATGGCCACCACAGCATTCTGCAGCGATACGCCATCCCATCTGGTTTGCGCTTAATGGTACTATCATTTAATTTTCAACAGGAGAATGACCCAAAACACACCTCCAGGCTGTGTACGGGTGACTTTACCAAGAAGGAGAGTGATGGAGAGCAGAATCAGATGACCTGGCCTCCACAATGACCTGACCTCAACCAAATTGAGATGGTTTGGGATGAGTTGGACTGCAGAATGAAGGAAATGCAGCCAACAAGTGCTCAGCACATGTGGGAACTCCTTCATGTCTGTTGGAAAATAATTTCAGGTGAAGCTGGTTGAGAGAATGCCAAGCGTATGCAAAGTTGTCATCAAGGTGGCTACTTTGAAGAATCTAAAATATGAAATAATAATATAACAATTTTTTTGGTTACTACAATATTCCGTATGTGTTACTTCATAGTTGTGATGTCTTCACTAATATTCTACAATGGAGAACATAGTAAAAAATAAAGAACAACCCTTGAATGAGTAGGTGTGTCCAAACTTTTGACTGGAACTGTATATAAATTATATATACGCCACATTTCAACATTTTGGGGTCACTCCATGAAAGCGTACATGAAATTAGTTGCAAAATGAATAGGAAATAAAGTCAAGATGTTGACAAGGTTATAAATAAGGATTTTTAATTGAAATAATAATTGAGTCCTTCAGACTTTTCTTTCGTCAAAGAATCCTCTGTTTGCATCAATTACAGCCTTGCAGACCTTTGGCATTCTAATTGTCAATTTGTTGTGGTAATCTGAAGAGATTTCACCCCATACTTCCTGAAGCACCTCCCACAAGTTGGATTGGCTTGGTGGGCACTTCTTATGTACCATACGGTCAAGCTGCTCCCACAACAACTCAATAGGGTTGAGATCCGGTGACTGTGCTGGCCACTCCATTACAGACAAAATACCAGCTGACTGCTTCTTCCCTAAATAGTTATTGCATAGTTTGGAGCTGTGTTTGGGGTCATTGTCCTGTTATAGGAGGAAATTGGCTCCAATTATAATGGAGTAATAACCTTCCTTCTTCAAGATCCCTTTTACCCTGACCATCACATTGCCTCCACTGTGCTTGGCAGTTGGCGTCAAGCACTCCTTCAGCATCTTTTAATTTTTTATGCACCTCACAAATGTTTTTCTTTGTGATCCAAACACCTCAAACTTAGATTCATCCATCCACTTTTTTCCAATCTTCCTCTGTCCAGTGTCTGTGTTCTTTTCATTGCTAATTTTTCCTTTTTATTGGCCGGTCTGAGATATGGCTTTTTCTTTGCAACTTTGCCTAGAAAGCCAGCCTCCCGGAGTCTCCTCTCCACTGTTGACATTGAGACTGGTGTTTTGCAGGTACTATTTAATGAAGCTGCTATGTATACAGTATTTATTTGCAAATTATGGTGGAAAATAAGTAGTTGGTCACCTACAAACAAGCAAGATTTCTGGCTCTCACAAAACTGTAACTTCTTCTTTAAGTGGCTCCTCTGCCCTCCACTCGTTACCTGTATTAATGGCACCTGTTTGAACTTGTTATCAGTATAAAAGACACCTGTCCACAACCTCAAACAGTCACACTCCAAACTCCACTATGGCCAAGACCAAAGAGCTGTCAAAGGACACCAGAAACAAAATTGTAGACCTGCACCAGGCTGGGAAGACTGAATCTGCAATAGGTAAGCAGCTTGGTTTGAAGAAATCAACTGTGGGAGCAATTATTAGGAAATGGAAGACATTCAAGACCACTGATAATCTCCCTCGATCCGGGGCTCCGCGCAAAATCTCACCCCGTGGGGTCAAAATGATCACAAGAACGGTGAGCAAAAATCCCAGAACCACACAGGGGGTCCTAGTGAATGACCTACAGAGAGCTGGGACCAAAGTAACAAAGCCTACCATCAGTAACACACTACACCGCCAGGGACTCAAAACCTGCAGTGCCAGACGTGTCTCCCTACTTAAGCCAGTACATGTCCAGGCCCGTCTGAAGTTTGCTAGAGAGCATTTGGATGATCCAGAAGAAGATTGGGAGAATGTCATATGGTCAGATGAAACCAAAATATAACTTTTGGTAAAAACTCAACTCGTCGTGTTTGGAGGACAAAGAATGCTGAGTTGCATCCAAAGAACACCATACCTACGGTGAGGCATGGGGGTGGAAACAACATGCTTTGGGGCTGTTTTTCTGCAAAGGAACCAGGACGACTGATCCGTGTAGAGAAAAGAATGAATGGGGCCATGTATCGTGAGATTTTGAGGGAAAACCTCCTTCCATCAGCAAGGGCATTGAAGATGAAACGTGGCTGGGTCTTTCAGCATGACAATGATCCCAAACACACCGCCTGGGCAACGAAGGAGTGGCTTCGTAAGATGCATTTCAAGGTCCTGGAGTGGCCTAGCCAGTCTCCAGATCTCAACCCCATAGAAAATCTTTGGAGGGAGTTGAAAGTCCGTGTTGCCTAGCAACAACCCCAAAACATCACTGCTCTAGAGGAGATCTGCATGGAGGGATGGGCCAAAATACCAGCAACAGTGTGTGAAAACCTTGTGAAGACTTACAGAAAACGTTTGACCTCTGTCATTGTCAACAACGGGTAAATAACAAAGTATTAAGATAAACTTTTGTTATTGACTAAATACTTATTTTCCACCATAATTTGCAAATAAATAAATTAAAAATCCTACAATGTGATTTTCAGGATTTTTTTCCCTCATTTTGTCTGTCATAGTTGAAGTGGACCTATGATGAAAATTACAGGCCTCTCTCATCTTTTTAAGTGGGAGGACTTGCACAATTGGTGGCTGACTAAATACTTTTTTGCCCCACTGTATGTATATATATATATATATATATATATATATATATATACACACACACAAAAAAATGTATGGGGGATTATATTGCGGGAAGCCACAATCTGTCTGCAATATTAAATCCCCAATTTAATAAAAAAATCAAAATAATACATCCCATTGGTTGAGACAGAGGAAAGTGATAATTGCAAAGTGAGCCCATAGTTTAAACAGCAAGTGTGCGGAATGTGCGTTATTGCGCCGTGCTTATAGGCTAAATGTAATTTGGTGAAAGACATTCTACACATGGCTACTAGGAAAGAGGAGAAGAACGAATCGCTGTGATGTTGATTATACATTTGTATTCATTCCCACTTTGCCTGTACAATACAGGATTAAGACTGAATCCTACTACACCGGCTCTGATGCTCATCGGGTGTGGCAGGGCTTTAAAGCTATTACGGACTACAAAGGGAAATCCAGACACGAGCTGCCCAGTGACACTAGCTGCCCAGTGACACTAGCCTACCGGGCAAGCAATACTGAAGCATGCACAAGAGCACCAACTGTTCTGGATGCCTGTGTGTTAACGCTCTCGGTAGCCGATCTGAGCAAGACCTTTAAACAGGTCAACATTCACAAAGCCGTGGAGCCAGATGGAATACCAGAAAGTGTACTCAAAGCATGCGCGGACCAACTTGCAAGTTTCTTCACTGACATTTTCAACCTCTCCCTGTCTGAGTCTGTAATACCTACATGTTTCAAGCAAACCACCATAGTCTCTGTGCCCAAGGAAGCGAAGGTAACCTGCCTAAATGATTATTGGCCCGTAGCACTCACGTCGGTAACCATGAAGTGCTTTGAAAGGCTGGTCATGGCTCACATCAACAGCATCCTCCCGGATACCCTAGACTCACTCCAATTTGCATACCGCCCCAACAGATCCACAGATGATGCAATCTCTATCGCACACCACACTGCCCTTTCCCACCTGGACAAAAGGAACACCTATGTGAGAATGCTGTTCATTGACTACAGCTAAGCGTTCAACACCATAGTGCCCACAAAACTCATCACTAAGCTAAGGACCCTGGGTCTAAAGACCATCTTCAACTGGATCCTGGACTTCCGGACTGGCCGCCCCCAGGTGGTATGGGTAGGCAACAACACGTCTGCCACGCTGACCCTCAACACTGGGGCCCCTCAGGGGTGTGTACTTAGTCTCCTCCTGTACTCCCTGTTTACCCACGACTGCGTGGCCAAACATGATTCCAACACCATCCTTAAGTTTGCTAATGACACAACAGTGGTAGGCCTGATCTCCAGCAACGAGAGACAGCCTATAGGGAGGAGGTCAGAGAACTGGCAGTGTGGCGCCATGACAACAACCTCTCCCTCAATGTGAGCAAGACAAAGGAGCTGATCGTGGACTACAGGAAAAGGCAGGCCGAACAAGCCCCCATTAACATCAACGGGGCTGTAGTGGAGCGTATATCGAGAATATCAAGTTGGGGCCCCACAAGGGTGCGTTCTGAGCTCTCTCCTGTACTCTCTGTTCACCCACGACTGCGTGGCAAGGCACGCCTCCAACTCAATCATCAAGTTTGCGGACGACACAACAGTGGTAGGCTTGATTACCAACAACGACGAGACGGCCTACAAGGAGGAGGTGAGGGCCCTCACAGTAGTGGAGAGGGTAGTAAGTTTTAAGTTCCTCGGCATACACATCACAGACAAACTGAATTGGTCCACTCACACAGACAGCATCACGAAGAAGGCGCAGCAGCGCCTCTTCAACCTCAGGAGGCTGAAGAAATTCGGCTTGTCACCAAAAGCACTCACAAACTTCTACAGATGCACAATCAAGAGCATCCTGGCGGGCTGTATCACCGCCTGGTACGGCAACTGCTCCGCCCACAACCGTAAGGCTCTCCAGAGGGTAGTGATGCGGTCTGCACAACGTATCAACGTGGGCAAACTACCTGCCCTCCAGGACACCTACACCACCCGATGTTACAGGAAGGCCATAAAGATCATCAAGGTCAACACCCACCCGAGCCACTGCCTGTTCACCCCGCTATCATCCAGAAGGCGAGGTCAGTACAGGTGCATCAAAGCTGGGACCGAGAGACTGAAAAACAGCTTCTATCTCAAGGCCATCAGACTGTTAAACAGCAACCACTAACATTGAGTGGCTGCTGCCAACACACTGACTCAACTCCAGCCACTTCAATAATGGGAATTGATGGGAATGGATGTAAAATATATCACTAGCCAATTTAAACAATGCTACCTAATATAATGTTTACATACCCTACATTATTCATATCATATGTATACGTACATACTGTACTCTATCATCTACTGCCTCCTTATGTAATACATGTATCACTAGCCACTTTAACTATGACACTTTGTTTACGTACTCATCTCATATGTATATACTGTACTCGATACCATCTACTGTATCTTGCCTATGCTGCTCTGCACCATCACTCAATCTTTATGTACATATTCTTTATCCCCTTACACTGTGTATAAGAAATTAGTTTTGGAATTGTTAGTTAGATTACTTGTTGGTTATTACTGCATTGTCGGAACTGGAAGCACAAGCATTTCGCTACACTCGCATTAACATCTGCTAACCATGTGTATGTGACAAATAAAATTTGATTTGATTTGAAGTTCCTTGGTGTCCACATCACCCACAAACTAACATGGTCCAAACACACCAAGACAGTCGTGAAGAGGGCACGACAAACCTTTCCCCCTCAGGAGACTGAAAATATTTGGCATGTGTCCCCAGATCCTCAAAAAGTTCTACAGCTGCACCATCGAGAGCGTCCCGACCGGTTGCATCGCCGCCTGGTATGGCAACTGCTCGGCATCTGACCGTAAGGCGCTACAGAGGATAGTGCGAATGGCCCAGTACATCACTGGGGCCAACCTTCCTGCATTCCAGGACCTATATAATAGGCGGTGTCCGAGGAAAGCCCATAAAATTGTCAGAGACTCCAGTCACCCAAGTCATAGACTGTTTTCTCTGCTACCGCACGGCAAGCGGTACCAGAGCGCCAAGTCTAGGACCAAAAGGCTCCTTAACAGCTACCCCCAAGCCATAACTGCTCGGCATCTGACCGTAAGGCGCTACAGAGGATAGTGTGAATGGCCCAGTACATCACTGGGGGCAACCTTCCTGCAATCCAGGACCTATATAATAGGCGGTGTTAGAGGAAAGCCCATAAAATTGTCAGAGACTCCAGTCACCCAAGTCATAGACTGTTTTCTCTGCTACCGCACGGCAAGCGGTACCAGAGCGCCAAGTCTAGGACCAAAAGGCTCCTTAACTGCTGAACAATTAATCAAATGGCCATCTGACTATAACATTGACATTTTGTTTTGTGCACTGCTGCTACTCGCTGTTTATTATCTATGTATAGTCACTTCACCCACTTCACACATGTACAAATTTCCCCAACTAACGTGTACCCCTGCACAAGTGACTCGGTACCGGTACCCCCTGTATATAGCCTCGTTTTTTATTTGTATTTTTTACTTTAGTTTATTTGGTAAATAATTTCTTAAATATTCTTGAACTGCGCTGTTGGTTAAGGGCTTGGCTTGTAAGTAAGCATTTCACGGTGAGGTCTACACTTGTTGTATTCAGCGCATTTGACAAATAAAGTTTGATTTGATTTGTATAACAGGAAACAGAGTGAATTATGCTATGCTACTTGATGAAGTTAAACAAGCATTCAGACTAGCCTTCCTGGTTGAACTTTCGTAAATGACGTAGTGAGAAAGAGGTAGACAACAGTGAGAGAAACAGAACGAAAAGGAAGAACACAGACAGAGGAAGAAAAAGCTAGAAAGAGAGAAAATGACAGAACATTAGTGAAAAAGAGAGAAACACACGGCTTTAACCAATTAAGCGGGTAGCTCCCAGCCATAGAGAGAGGAAGTGACAGGGATATAGCAGCTCTCCTTGTGTGTTTCAGCCCCATTGAACCTGCGATGGGAAGGACATTCTAATCACAAACTGGCGTTTACCGCTCGGTGTGGTATAGTAGTAGTGGGATGAGATCCACCCTCCCTCCCCCCTACCCACCAGCGTGGTCTCCCCGGCGATGAATAATGTAGAAGGGAGGGGTGGAGGCCACTGAGCGTGTGCAAGGAGAAGGGATCCCTCCCCCTTCAGCCCCAGCCCCCTAGCCTGCAGCTGCTGCTGGTGCTGTCTATTACAGAAGGTCAGTGGGAGAGAGAAGAGAATAGAGGGTAGACAGGAGAGGATGGTGTGTTGAGAACGAGGGATAGAGAGAGAAAAACGAGAGGGGTGGGGTGCCGGACGGACGAATGAACATGCTGAGAGGGGAAAGTGTCGTCCTCCAGCGATGACAGCCATGCTGAGTCCCAAGATCAGACAGACCAAGAGAGGTGAGCGAGCCGAGAGCGATGTATTTTTCTCTACCACTACTATCGACCCACACTACTGCTATATAGTGTATGTGAATGGAGCACATGGGCGGTACACATAGATCGTTCTACTATGATGCTGTCAATGACATCATCATCTCCTGCTTCATCTTGATGATGCTGACCAGATGCTTGTCTGTCAGTTGCTGCTTTTGATGTTCGCGACATTGGCACTGGAATGTGAATGACAAAATGATGCAGGTGTGAGAAGATTTCGTGAGAGTTAATATGAAATGCTGGAACAGTACAGATATAGAGAGGTCACTTTGCAATCCGTAGTCTCTTATTCTCTCTAAAATTAGATCAAATTGAGAGCGTATAAGAAACTAGATGGATGAATTAATTCATTAAAAGATATAAAAAATAAAATGGATTCAATTAGGTTTGTGGTTCTCAGATAGGCACATTCTCTGCATAGCTTTTGTAATTGGTATGTAAAATTGCTTATTTTTATTCATTCAACAAAACACATGAATAAATACAATTTTCGAAGTCCTGGTCCATTTAAATATATTTCCTGGTCCATGGTAATCTCTTTAAATAGCCCACATCTCAGCTGTTTCACTCTCCCCATCATCATACCTTTGAAGTACATTACCATGGTTTTGGGATGAGCTAGCCCACTACTGTAGTATACTACACAGCATTGACAATAGTATTACTGACAGATGAGCTACAGGCACAGTAGTAGACACACATACACACACATACTATGCAACAGAATATACAGCATAGATACAGTACACACTAGTGCTAGGAATTGCCAGGGACTTCACAATACAATATTATCATGATACTGAGGTGCCGATATGATATGTGCTGCGATTCTCACGATTGCGATTCAATACTGCAATTTTACTGCAATTTGATGTTCCAAACATATTGCTCACTGTACAAGAGAACATGAAAAAACGAGTTTTGTTCAGTCATGGAAATAAAAGTGCTGAAAACATGTTGGCTCACTATTTAAAAAGAAGATGGAGAACAAGGTATAGGATGAAAAATACATTCATCAGCAGCAGATAGAGTCCGTGGAAATGATCCAGTGATGCACCTGTAGCTCCACCACCTCCTTCCCGTGCATCATAAATCACACAGCAACCATACTAATTAAATGGAATTTCTCAAATGGATTCCGTGCTTGGAGAAAAGAGCCAGGTCATTTATCCTGTGGCTGATAAGTCTACGCAATGTGACAGGTTAATGGATAGCTATTCTCTGATTTTCGAGGACTATACAGCCATACCATGTGATGATGTGTGTGTGTGTGCAATGCAATCATGCAGTAGTTGTTTCTCTATGGTCATAATGACTACCTCTGGATGAGGTTTCACCCACTTTGAAACAAGACAATATCCTATGGATTAGAGACATATGTGCCATACTCTAGTAGCAGCACATTGGACCATGCTAAATAGACAAGTTATATAGAGCACATCTCCTTAGGTGGCGTGATCATTCTTTCAGACATGAGCTCATTGATTGATGGTATTAGTAAAGCTGGTACGCAATATACATAACTCATGATGAACATCCTTGGCAGACTATTCTCTAGGGTCAGGGAGTACATGCCATATACAATGAGGAGGAGGACCACCAATCTAATACATCTTTCATTGAAGATCACTATAAATCATATGGAAGAGAATAGAATGTTTGGGTTAGAATCTCAGAGGGACTGTGAGGGCGAACCATCCATTTACTTAACTATAAACATACAAAGAAATACTCTGAATGCGCACTTCGTAGCGAAATGAATTGCTAGTATTTTGTGTAAACGCAACAGTCCCAATGTTGTTTCTAAGACTACTTACAGACTGGAAGAGACCACATTTTAGCTACACCCATGACAACACAGGGAATCAAATCAAATGTTATTTGTCACATGCGCCGATTTTCAACTTGTGTAGACTTTAACGTGAAATTAGTCACTGACTGGCTCAGTGTACCCTTGGCCTACAAACACATACATACACACACACACACACACACACACACACACACACACACACACACACACACACACACACACACACACACACACACACACACACACACACACACACACACACACACACACACACACACACACACACACACACACACACACACACACACACACACACACACACACACACACACACACACACACTGACTCAGATAGCAATGTATTCAATTTGTGCTATCTAGATGCTTCCCACAGGAGAACCCTTTGAAGAACCCTTTTTGGTTCCAGGTATAACTTTTTGGGGTTCCATGTAGGACCCTTTCTACAGAGGGTTCTACTTCGAACCAAAAAGGGTTCTCCTATGGCAATGGTTCCCAAACTTTTTATAGTCCCGTACCCCTTCAAACATTCAAACTCTGTGTACCCCCTCTAGCATCCAGGGTCAGCGCACTCTCAAATGTTGTTTTTTCCCGTCATTGTAACCCTGCACACTATACGATACATTTATTAAACATAAAAATGAGTGTGTGTTTTTGTTACAACCCCGCTCGTGGGAGGTGACAAAGAGCTCTTATAGGACCAGTTCACAAATAATAATGAATATTTTTGTTCTTTATTTAACCATCTTACGTATTAAATCATATTTGTTAATTGAAAAGTAAGATTTTTATTTATTTAACTAGGCAAGTCAGTTAAGAACAAATTGTTATTTACAATGACAGCCTAGGAACAGTGGGTTAACTGCCTTGTTCATGGGTAGAGCAACAGATTTTTACCTTACCAGCTCAGGGATTCGTTCTAGCAACCTTTCGGTTTCTGGTCCAATGCTCTAACCACTAGGCTACCTGCCACCCCAATGAATAACTCACCACAGGTTAATGAGAAGGGTGTGCTTGAAAGGATGCACATAACTCTTAATAGCGCGATTTGCCAAGGCCGGATACTCTGAGCGCAACTCAATTAAGAAATCTGGCACTGGCTTCTGATTAAATTCAATTCCCACAGAACCGCTTGTTGCAATTTCGACGAGGCTCTCTTGTTCAGATATTGGTAAGTGGACTGGAGGCAAGGCATGGAAGGGATAACGAATCCAGTTGTTTGTGTCATCCGTATCGGGAAAGTACCTTCGTAATTGCGCACCCAACTCACTCAAGTGCTTCGCTATATCACATTTGACATTGTCCGTCAGCTTGAGTTAATTTACACACAAAAAAAATCATACAATGATGGAAAGACCTGTGTGTTGTTCTTGTTAATACAGACAGGGAAGAACTCCAACTTCTTAATCATAGCCTCAATTTTGTCCCACACAATGAACATAGTTGCGGAGAGTCAGATCATTCAGTCGAGAAAAAACATCCCCCAGATAGGCCAGTTGTCTGAGAAACTCGTCATCATGCAAGCGGTCAGACAAGTGAAATTTATGGTCAGTAAAGAAAACTTTAAGCTGTCTCTCAATTTAAAAAAAATGTGTCAATACTTTGCACCTTGATAACCAGCGCACCTCTGTATGTTGTAAAAGCGTTATATGGTCGCTGCCCATATCATTGCATTGTGCAGAAAATACACAAGAGTTCAGGGGCCTTGCTTAAACAAAGTTAACCATTTTCACTGTAGTGTCCAAAATGTCTTTCAAGCTGTCAGGCATTCCATTGGCAGCAAGGGACTCTTGGTGGATGCTGCAGTATACTCAAGTGGCATCGGGAGCAACTGCTTGCACACGCGTTACCACTCCACTATATCTCTCCCTGTCATGGCTTTTGCTCTATCAGTACAGATACCAACATGAGCAGCAGCTACACTTGGCTACATACAGACCGTTAGTGGAATTCCCACGAGAGAGTAACAGTTAATGTGATTGGATGTTAATTGTTTGACTAGGCTACCTGTATTTTTTTTATATTTTTTTTTACCTTAATTTTACTAGGCAAGTCAGTTAAGAACAAAATCTTATTTTCAATGACGGCCTAGGAGCAGTGGGTTAACTGCCTGTTCAGGGGCAGAACGACAGATTTTGTACCTTGTCAGCGTGGGGATTTGAACTTGCAACCTTTTGGTTACTAGTCCAATGCTCTAACCACTACGCTTCACTGCCACCTCAATTTGACATTGTGTTGTTATTTTGCTGAACACTAGATGGTTTAATGTTATTTTTGGCTGTGAAACGAGGCAACTCAGGCGAGAAAAAAAAGTCATCCAAATGTATAGCCTCGTTGGAAAATGTGAAGGAAAAGCAATGTTTAAAAAATAAAAACAATTCATGTTATTATTGTTTAAAAAAAATGTGAATCACATTTTTATTTGGCGTACTCCCGACGGCATTGCGCATTTGGGAATACATGTCCTATGGGAACAGCTGAAGAACCCCTTTTTCTAAGAACCCCTTTTTCTAAGAGTGTGCACGACTACGGCAACATTTGCAAATCATTCCTTCATTCCTCTTGGACCTATTTGGTTTCTTCCAGTAGAGTTGAATTTGAAAGGTCAGTGTGGAAACTGGAAAACAAGACTCATGACGCTTCCCCCAAATGTCTGTTTAGAGACCCCACAACACCACTCTGAGTTATGTCTGAAACACTACTGAGGAAATACATCTGGCTGGAATGACAGAATAATGAATAGAGTACTGAAAGGCTTTGTCATTCTCGTTTCATTTCAGACGATATTTGAGACGATGTTTGAGATCTCACAATACACCGATTACGACATTAAATCAAAAGAGCTCAAACGAGTCTCTACCGACCATGCTTATGGCCAAACCAAATCAAGTCAAATCAAATTGTATTGGTCACATACACATGGTTAGCAGATGTTAACGCGAGTGTAGCGAAATGCTTGCGCTTCTAGTTCCCGACAGTGCAGTAATATCTGACAAGTAATCTAACAAATTCACAATGACGACCTCATACACACAAATGTAAAGGCATGAATAAGAATATGTGCATATAAATATATGGATGAGCGATGGCCGTGCGGCATAGGCAAGATGCAGTAGATGGTATGGTGATAGATGGAATACAGTATATGCATATGGGATGAGTAATGTAGCATATGTAGACATTATTAAAGTGGTGTTATTTAAAGTGACTAGCGATACCTTTATTAAATCCATTTATTAAATATATTAAAGTGGCCAGAGATTTGAGTGGTTGTTGTTCTTGACAATCTTTTTGGCCTTCCTGTGACATCGGGTGCAGTAGGTGTCCCGGAGGGAAGGTAGTTTGCCCCCAGTGATGTGTTGTGCAGACCGCACCACCCTCTGGAGAGCCTTGCAGTTATGGGCAGAACAGTTGCCATACCAGGTGGGGATACAGCCTGACAGGATGCTCTCAATTGTGCATCTGTAAAAGTTTGTGAGTGTTTTCTTCAGCCACGTGAGGTTGAAGAGGCGCTGTTGCGCCTTCTTCACCACGCTGTCTGTGTGGGTGGACCATTTCAGTTTGTCCGTGATGTGTATGCCAAGGAACTTAAAACTTTCCACCTTCTCCACTATTGTCCCGTCGATGTGGATGGGGGGGGGGCTCCCTCCGCAGTTTCTTGAAGTCCACAATCATCTCCGTTGTTTTGTTGATGTTGAGTGAGAGGTTGTTTTCCTGACACCACACTCCGAGGGCCCTCACCTCCTCCCTGTAGGCCGTCTCGTCATTGTTGGTAATCAAGCCTACCACTGTAGTGTCGCCTGCAAACTTGTTAATTGAGTTGAAGGCGTGCATGGCCACGCAGTCGAGGGTGAACAGGGAGTACAGGACAGGGCTGAGAACGCACTCTTGTGGGGCCCCAGTGTTGAGGATCAGCGGGGTGGAGATGTTGTTTCCTACTCTCACCACCTGGGGGCGGCCCGTCAGAATGTTCAGGACTAAGTTGCACAGGGTGGGGTCGAGACCCAGGGTCTCAAGGTTAATGATGAGTTTGAAAGGTACTATGGTGTTAAATGCTGGGCTCTAGTCAATGAACAGCATTCTTACATAGCTATTCCTCTTGTCCAGATGGGATAGGGCAGTGTGCAGTGTGATGGCGATTGCGTCGTCTGTGGACCTACTGGGGTGGTAAGCAAATTGGAGTGGGTCTAGGGTTTCAGATAGGGTGGAGGTGATATGATCCTTGACTAGTCTCTCAAAGCACTTCACGATGACAGAAGTGAGTGCTACGGAGCGATAGTCATTTAGTTCAGTTACTTTAGCTTTCTTGGGAACAGGAACAATGGAGGACATCTTGAAGCATGTGGGCACAGCTGACTGGGATAGTGATTGATTGAATATGTCCGTAAACACATCAGCCAGCTGGTCTGCACATGCTCTGAGGACGCGGCTAAGGATGCCAGCCCAGGCCAGGGTTAACACGTTAAAATTTTTCACTCATGTTGGCCGCGGTGATGGAGAGCCCACAGGCTTTGGAAGCGGGCCATGTCAGTGGCACTGTATTATCCTCAAAGCGAGCAAAGAAGTTGTTTAATTTGTCTGGGAGCAAGACGTCGATGTCTGCGACAGGGCTGGTTTTCTTATTGTAATCCGTGATTGACTGTAGACCCTGCCACATACGTCTCATGTTTGACCCGTTGAATTGTAACTCTGCTTTGGCTCTATACTGACGCTTTGCTTGTTTGATTGCCTTCCGGAGGGAATATCTACACTGTTTGTATTTGGTCATGTTTCCAGTCACCTTGCCATGATTAAAAGCGGTGGTTTGCGCTTTCACCGAGTCAGCATATACGTCAATGTTGCTGTCTGACGTTACCTGGAACATATCCCAGTCCACGTGATTGCTTCAATTTTGAAGCGTGGAAACTGATTGATCACACACCTCCAGGACGGACGTGTGTTAGGGATGAATGGCGTGAACCCGGTTACCGCCCAAAACCACTCCCTTTTCCCGGGATAAATAACTGTGAGAAGCCAGTGAATAATAATAAACTATTTATATGAACAGCATGGTGTAAAATGAAACTGTTAAATTGTATTCAATGTTTAAACTGTCTTCTCTACGGCGTCTGTATGATGAATCATCAACGCTCAGTGTGGGGACAGACAGACATCTCAGTATGGAGCGCAGTTCAAGATGCATGTAGACCTATCATCTCATTATGGTATCATTTTTTATTTTTAGGCCAAAATCTGCTGCAGCATAGTCTATTCTACAGTAATATAAAGACTGAATGCT
Source organism: Oncorhynchus masou masou (assembly GCF_036934945.1). Lineage (NCBI taxonomy): Eukaryota > Metazoa > Chordata > Actinopteri > Salmoniformes > Salmonidae > Oncorhynchus > Oncorhynchus masou. Next base: position 35,697,906 of record NC_088242.1, on the reverse strand, counting down.
GTCTAATTTACCCATCTCCATCTGGCTTTCGGGGGTCACTCCGTTCAAATTGCATCCAAAATTGATAGACCTGTTCTAGATTGATATATAGCCCAATATATGGATGTCCTAGCCTACCTCTTTCAGGTGATACATTCAATTTAGTATTAGCTTTATATTAAGCTAATTAATGATGGGTCAAGCATAATAAGCTTCTAACTTAGAGCCTCTGTCTCTTGTGCAATACGCACCTGTGCTCCTTAAAAAATGTATCTTTAGCTCTTGGAGTCCCATGAAGGAAAAGCTAGACTAGAATAGCTTGCTGGACATAATGTTTTTTTTAGCATTTTTTTAAATACCAATACACTATTTGAAAAGGGATGCAAGCTCTTGTTTGCTGAATGTTAAATACAGCAGCCTATAGAACTGGGGTAGTTTGAAAGAAGAGCGAGCGTGAGACGGCAGTAGGCTATAGCAGCTATTTCAGCAGACCCAGAACCTTTCAATCTTCCTGAAGAGAAGTGACAGCCTTTTGCATCTAATTCTACGGTAGTCCTATATTATTCAAGGATGTCATTAGAATTGATGCCGTTAAGGACGACAAAACTTCATTCATTTAACTGTTGAACGCAAGGAAGGAATGAACGACAAAGAGAGAAAGAGGAGCTATGCTAATAACATTAGGGGAAATACAATATTATGAAAGGTATTTATACGTCAGCCAACTAATTATACAAATAGTAATACAGCTCACACTCCAACAGATCAGCCTACTGAAGCTAGTTTTGTTTACTTACCCATGAGAGCATAGAGCTAGCTACATCTATGGTCTTTTTGAAAATTTTCTGTCATGCAAAATGTGCAGTAGCCTATAGGCCTATCATATATTGGATAATGGCACAATCTAGGCTCACAAAATGTATTTCATGTATGGCTCATCGGACTCAGGTAGCACCAGGTTTGAATTTATCGATCAAAGCTTTAGGCGCTTTTATAATGCTTTTGAATGACACTTTTGGGTTTTGGCAGGAAGAACTGGGTTAGCCACTGAGAAAAGGGATTTATTCTCGGGATGGAACATTTGTAAAATAGCCAGGGAAATATTCAACACTAGTGTGTGTACAGTATGTAATTACTCTAATGAGGCTTCCAGGCAAGCACACGGGGCTGTGATTGAGTGGGGCCAGCAGAGCACCCAGAAACAGGGATGGAGGTAGAGAGAGATGGACGGACAGTTGTCGACGGAGACAGAGCGAGAGAGAGAGAAATGGTTCATGTGATATACGGCGGCCCCTGCTCCTCTGATGAGTGCAACCCATTAGGAAGGGCCAGGCAGGCATCCATGGCAGTAGGAACGGAGGGAGACAATGAGGGCTAGGCTACGGTGGCCATGCTATGTTGTGTCTATTGCTGGGGGCAAGGAGCCGCAGCCCAACCCATAACCACAATGACTGTAAATGTAGGTTTGATTTGAAATTTGATTTGATTCAAAATGAATGGACAGTTAGAACTATGAATTAATGCCAATAAAACATGGTGAGTGATGCCAGGGAGGTGTTGGGAACTGTCTTTTCAGGGTGTCTGCATCATAGCCATACTACAGCGTTTCCCCATCCTTAGGGTCGGGAGTTCTCCCTGACCACGTGAGAAACTCCTGGCCACCCATACCCACCCCATATCGCGAGAAGGAGAAGAAAGGGAGAATAAGAGAGAGAAAAGGGGAAGAATAAACATTGATTTTCATCCTCCCCCCTCTAAGCTGAGCAATGATCCTGAGTGTGTCACACAGGAGGTCCAGCAGAGAGGATGTCTGCAGGATTGATTCCTATAAATTATACATGATCATCAAATTGCTTGTCTTGTTTGCCTTTTCCGCTGTTTGGCTCTGTGGGAGGTGTTGCCGAGTGGCTATTCTCTCAGGACGGTCAGGTCTCGAGAAGCTGAAATCCGTTTTTTTTTGTTTATTTTGTCAATTGTCAAGATTAATGCATGGACGAGTAAAGACCAGATTTGACTTTCTACACAGGCTGTACTGTATTAAGTAATCTTGCGTGTGTCCTGTATCAAGCTAATTTCATGAATTGCGTTGCGTAAAGGACAGACTGAAACTGATATGGGGACCCTGTGTGAGTTCAGAGCCTCCAGACATAGGAAGCCTATAAACTGCATCTGAAACAGTCCTTGACTGAGCTCACGTTACAATAAATCCAGAGGCAATCCCAGGAGGTCTTATTATCACAGTTCAAACTGGTTCCTGGTTCTGTTGGTCTGCCAGAACAGACAATAACTCTCTTCCAGTGGCTTTAAATGAATCGCTTAGATCACCTGAGGCCTTTCCTCTCTTCCCTGTGCCGGGTGGGTCTCCAGCCACCTCTACCCAGGGGAGGAAGGGGGGCCTCAGCCTCAGCTCCAGGGCAGGACGTGGTGCGTGTGGTGTCTGCCTCACCATGGCAACCCTGGAGCTGACACACACTATGTGTATGTGCCTGTCTCACTGTCTGCCTCCCCCTCTGCCAGTCTCCCTGCCTGCCTGTCTCCCTCCCTGCCTGTCTCCTCCCTGCCTGTCTCCCACTCTGCCAGTCTCCCTCCCTGCTTATGTGTGTATTTGTATTCATGTGTGTATGTCTCGACTCCCCAGCCCGGTCCAAAAGCATGGTGTTGGGGGATGTGTCCCGGGGCTCATGCCGGCCATCCTCCCCCAGTCTCCAGGAGGGGGCTCTGAAGGCTGGCTGGCTGAAGAAACAGAGGAGCATCATGAAGAACTGGCAGCTAAAATGGTTTGTCCTGCGCTCCGACCAGCTCTACTTCTACAAAGACGAGGAGGAGACCAAGCCACAGGTACTGAACATTCACACCTAAGCTCTTCTTCAGTTCATTGCAGAGGTTCGCTGAAGTCCATTATTCGGTTTAATGTGGGACTTTCGCTATAGTAGCTACTGTGGCTAGTTCAGATCCTCTCCAATAATACTTTGCTGTGGTTTTTTCATCCGTTGCTTAGAAAAATAGGTCAAATGAATTGTCTATATCACCACCTGGCATGGATAGATAGCATTGCCATCGTGCCCTGCCGAGAAGGAAAATCAGGATGAAACATAGTTTTGATACCGTTGCTCAATTTTGGTCATGACAGAGCTATGCGGTAATTAGGCAGACAGTTGTTTCAGGACCACCACACAGCATCAAGCCAGGAAAGGGTAATGAAGTGATCCAACAAAAGACAGCAGGCGGTAGTCGGTGGCCCAATGCTTCCAGTGTTCAGTGATCATCTTCTTACATTCCCGGGCCTGATATTCGAGCACCTCCATTGATTTCCACAGGCGTTCCCACTTGACTGCTGCCCTTTTAAATGCATACCTGTCTCCCCAACACACACACACACACCATTGAGTTCTTTCAGACTGGAGAAGCTCTGCATTAAGGCCTGGCTGAATGACTGAAGAGTTTGATAGGCACCTTTTAATCACAGGCCGTCAATAGTCATCCAGCCCGTATTGATTTCTCCACACACACACACACACACACACACACACACACACACACACACACACACACACACACACACACACACACACACACACACACACACACACACACACACACACACACACACACACACACCCGCCCCTCCCTGCGCGGTAACCAGGATGTGTGTGAAAGTGTCAATCTGTCTGCTTTTTCCCCCATCTAATCAATAGAAATTGGAGCAGGGGGCTGTGTAAGCAATTCACACAGCAAGGTCTCGCACTGAGATGAAAGGAAATGATAACTGAAGGAAGGGAATTTGCATTTAGGCAATCTACAGACATTTTTTATCATGTTGAGCAGGCCATTAAGGAATGGCTTGGTGTTTAGAGCCACAAAGGTTGCTACAAGACATCTCCAGAAGGGAGAATAATCTCGGATTTTGAGTTCCGTCTTAATTCTCCTCAGTCATTTGTCCCCATCCATATTCAAGGCACGTTGTACCCTTTTGGGAGCTCTGCTGGGCTGCTAGACCTGCCCTGACACGCTACCAATTTGTTGCCATGGCGACTACTGTGGACAGCTTGATCTCTGGTTTGGCAGATCCCATCCTGTTTGATGAGGGATGATGAGGGATGCTGCCAGACTGGTAGAATGAGACCGGCTGTCCTTCTGAGTAGCCTCTAAATGAACTGGCCTCGATGACGTTGTTTAATTACTATTGATCTCCACTCAGTAATCTGTACACCTTCATCCTGAAAGAGATGAAAGAGATATGTAGAGATGTCTTCTGTCTATTTTTGATCAATATTTGAGATTTAAACGATTAGAGTTTAATCTCACTGAGGTATTGTTAATATTTGGTTTTTGAATGGATTCTGTGTTCGTTTATTCCAGGGCTGCATACCTCTGCAATGCTGTCAGGTGAACGAGCTCACCGCCAACCCAGAAGAACCAGGGAGACATCTTTTTGAAATCGTTCCAGGTGAGATAATCCATCAACACCACAGCCTCTCCTCCTTTAGCAGAAAATACATGTGTTGCCAGTTAGGCATCACTGCACATGTCTGACTCAAGATTTTATGAGGAGGATATTTAGCGTATTGCAGTTTCCTCAATACCACACTGAGCCAGCAGGGGGCAACGCTGATGCTTCACAATGGAGACTGGAGATGCAGGGCACAGACGCCATACTGACTGGTAGATAAGCTTGCACGCAATACACTGCAATTACACTGTGTACAAAACATTAGGAACACCTTCCTAATATTACGTTGCACCCCCTTTTTCCCTCAGAACAATTCGTCGGGACATGGAATCTACAAGGTATCAGAAGCGTTCCACAGGGATAATGGCCCATGTTGACTTCTATGCTTCCCGCAGTTGTGTAAAATTGGCGCAATGTCCTATGGATGGTGGATCATAATTCATACACACGGGAAACTGTTGAGTGTGAAAAACCTAGCAGTGTTGCAATTCTTGACTCACTCAAACCGGTGCGCCTGGTACCTACTACCATACCCCGTTTAAAGGCACTGAAATATTTTTTTTTCTTGCCCATTCACCCCCTGAATGGCACACATACACAATCCATGTCTCAATTGTCTCTAGGCTTAAAATCCTTCTTTAATCTGTCTCCTCCCCTTCATCTACACTGACTGGAATGAATTTAGCAGGTGGCATCAATAGGGGATCATTACGTTCCCCTTGATTCACCTGGTCAGTCGATGTCATGGAAACAGCAGTATATATCACCCCCTAAGAATTGCATCCCTGTGGATGTTAATCTCTTTCGTGACAAAATCTCCAAACCAAGACTTCAGAATCAGAACTAATCACTGAGAACACATTGATGCATCAGAATGGATTTCAGCTCCATGGCGAAGGACATTTTAATACAGGGAAGAGAGAAAAGGGAATATACTAATCTTGCCCAGGTATACTGACCCCAATAGCTGGTTCTCATGACTATCTTTTTTAAAGGTTGACTATCTATGTAAACGTAACCAGTGTGAAAGGGTTAGCTTGTTAGCGGTGCGCACAAGTAGCATTTAAATAGGTGACGTCACTCACTTCCGAGACCTTGAATTAGTTGCTTCCCTTGCTCTGCAAGGACTGCATATTTTGCCGAGCGATAGGTAATGATGCTTTGCGTGTGGCTGTCGTCGAAGTGTTCAGAGGTTCCCTGGTTTCAGCCCAGGTTGGGGGCGAAGGAGAGGGACGGAAGCAACACTGTTTACATGTACACGGACAATACGCAGCTTTGCCTGGGGGCGAGTGTGCTGGAAAGACCCTACGCAGTCAACTCTTCACGTAGATATTGCAGCAGAGTGTGACCCCAATCAGGCTTTACTGGCTCCGTGTGGATGAGCTAGGCAGGCAGCACACAGGGCTGTCAAGGCCATTTCTGAAGACCATTTAAACAGTGGGACAGCAAGAACACAATGGAAAGGGGACTGCATTTCAATCGGAGCTGTGCACTTTAGAAGTCTCTCACTCTCAAACCCAACTCAGCCCCTATATGCTCATTAGAAGATATTCAATTCTCAGGCCCTTGAGAGAAAGGAGGTGGGGGGTTTCTCCCTCTTGCTTTCTCTTCTTACTCAGCTTAAATGAACGACCACTGAGTGCTCAGATTGACTATGGTGTTACGATAAAGATCCACTCTGTCTGCACAATTATTCTAATTCACATCGAAATTGCAACATTGACACATTGACATCCATGTTTATAGCTTACTCAGTTGTTTTCCCCCTTTTATAGCTGTTTCCTACACACACCAAACCCCGCCACCTGTCGCTCAAGTGGTGCAGTTCATCGTCCTAGCTGTTAGATCCACTATAAGTTCCCATAAGTCCACTATGGGTTTATATATTGTATTTTCGTATTGGGGTTTGTAGTATTTGGGATTGCGGCTGAGTAGGGGTGTTGTATAGGCTTGGCTGCCTGAGGCGGTTCTCAATCAGAGTCAGGTGATTCTCGTTGTCTCTGATTGGGAACCGTATTTAGGTAGCCTGGGTTCCACTTTGTATTTCGTGGGTGATTGTTCCTGTCTCTGTGTAGTGTTCACCAGATAGGCTGTAATAGGTTTCACGGTCCGTTTTGTTGTTTTGTATTTATTAGTTATTTCATGTATAGTTCCGTTATTTGTTTCATTAATAAACATGAGTAACCAACACGCTGCATTTCGGTCCGACTTTCTTGCGACAAACGAAGAACGCCGTTACAATTAGATTTTTTTGGCCCGTATCGTGCAGCCCTATTTTAGAGCAAGGCTAGGCACTATGGTGTTCCTGGGTCTCAGTTCACAGACTCATTCTATGCATGACCTCTGCCAATAAACGTCCTTGCGGGTTGTGTTTGATGTGGACACTTTAAGGTCCTTGCCCTGTCCAAATGAAAGAGAAGCGAAGGCCCCTGCAAATTGACATTAACTCATCAAGGGTACAAATATGCCTAGCTTGATTTTTTTCCCCTCCAAAATTTGGCAAGAGACGATGCATTGATACATGATACATCTCCACTCATTTCCTCCGGAACATCTACGGTGATAGATCCTGTATGACCAAATTAACCTCTCTGATAGCACCTTTTATATCCTCATATCCAAGGCTACAATTAAACTGTTTAGGGAGCCCTCACACATTTTAAAGGTAAAATATCCTGCTTCCTTTCCCTCTAATATCCTTGGGACCAAGAAAGCAATGAACCAAAACGTAGCCAAATCCAACAACCCTTTTCAATATCCTTTAAACTGAAGTAGCTATGTGGCTATTACTGAAAGCCTATCAGAGTAAGGAAACAGCCATAATAATCTGTGCTTTTTAAATGCACTCTGTGCTTTAAGGGGCTACTCAAGGCTAATCTTCCTTTTGTGTTGGTCTCTAGCCATACAACCAGCTGGGAAACAACAGCCTGTAAAGGATGGTACACACACACACACACACACACACACACACACACACACACACACACACACACACACACACACACACACACACACACACACACACACACACACACACACACAAGCCTGGGTAAACAAGACAATTTCAGCTAATTAATTATTGTAGGCTACTTGTTTAGCCAGTGCAAACACACAGACACACACACACACTTGGAACCTGTCCCCTACCCCCAGCACCAGTCCAAGCCTTGCAGAAAAGCTCAGCCTTATAAAGAAGAGCTGTTTGCTAGAAGGGAATACAGCTCTAGACAAAGAACAGTGGTCCTGTCTTTCTAGGCTTGCACGACTTTTGACAAGCTAGTTGTCAGTTCATTGCCTATAAAGCACCCCACTGGCTCAGAACAATGAATGAGATCACTAACAAGATCTTAGTATACCGTATGAAACTACTTTCTTAGTGCCCTCTGACATTTGCATATTACCTGTGGCACTAACAGTAGAAAAGCGTGTGATCTTGTTTACCTGAGTAATGTGACCCAGGTTGAAAAAGTCAACAATATTCATGCATGCCTCCCTTTCATCTGAGCTTCATTGTGGGCTCTCCTTACCTGATATGCATAAACTGTCAGTAACTACAACAATGGCTCACTTCATGACCACAGAGAGTGTTTCAAAAGAAAGTAATGGAAAGTAGCTAAGTGCTGTTTTGTTGGTTTAAGTCTATGGACAGCGTTCTGGAATTTGTGATGGAGGATTTCCATGGATCTATAGATGGGTCTTGTGGTGACGTGACTGTGACCCTTAGGCTAGCAACAAACCTACACATATCACTCTTTCTGGTCACTTAAAGCGAAGGGATAACACCAAGGCCTACTGTAAAAATGGGTGAGTAGGACAAGCTAGCCAACAGCAGTGTGATCCAACAACATGATTACAAAGATCAAATTGTATTGGTCACATACACATGGTTAGCAGATGTTAACGCGAGTGTAGCGAAATTCTTGATGCTTCTAGTTTCGATAGTGCAGTAATATCTAACAAGTAATCTAACAATTCCACAACAACTACCTAATACACACAAATCCAAAGCGATGGAATAAGAATACGTACATATAAATATATGGATGAGCGATGGCCGAGCGGCATAGGCAAGATGCAATAGATGGTATATATGGTACAGTATATACATATGAGATGAGTCATGTAAGATATCTAAACATTATTGAAGTAGCATTATTCGAAGTGACTAGTTGTGAGATGAGAAGCAGGTATGGGGAGTCAAACATTTAATCGGGATCAGACATGAAACAAGAGAGGAACAGTGTCAGCACACGGGTATACAAGGATATATGGACATTCATGTAGAAGCAGGGAACAGAGTGGGGAACCAGACAGGTATAGGGAAGGTAATGACAGAGGTGATTGAGTCCAGGACAGTCCAATAACCACTGATGCGCGTGACGGGGGAAAGGCAGGTGTGTGTAATGATAATGACAGGAGTGCGCAATGCTGGGGAGCCTGGCGCTCTCGAGTGCCAGGGGAGAAGAGCGGGAGCAGGCGTGACACTAGTGATCTATATATTAAAGTGGCCAATGATTTGAGTCTGTATGTAGGCAGAAGCCTCTCTGTGTTAGTGATGGCTGTTTAACAGTCCGATGACCTTAAGATGGAAGCTGTTTTTCAGTCTCTCGGTCCCAGCTTTGATGCACCTGCACTGACCTTGCCTTCTGGATGGTAGCGGGGTGAACATGCAGTGGCTCGGGTGGTTGTTGTCCTTGATGATCTTTTTGGCCTTCCTGTGACATTGGGTCCTGTAGGTGTCGTGGAAGGCAGGTAGTTTGCCCCTGGTGATGAGTTGTGCAGACCGCATCACCCTCTGGAGAGCCTTGCAGTTGTGGATGGTGGAGTTGCCGTACCAGGTGGTGATACAGCCCGACAGGATGCTCTCAATTGCACATCTGTAGAAGTTTGTGAGGGTTTTAGGTGACAAGCCAAATTTCTTCAGCCTTCTTAGGTTAAAGAGGCACTGTTGCGCCTTCTTCACCACACTGTCTGTGTGGGTGGACCATTTCAGTTTGTCCATGATGTGTATGTCGAGGAACTTAAAACTTTCCACCTTCTCCACTACTGTCCCTTCAATGTGGATAGGGCTGCTCCCTTTTCTGTTTCCTGAAGTCCACAATCATCTCCTTTGATTTGTTGATGTTGAGTGAGAGGTTGTTTTCCTGACACCACACTCTGAGTGCCCACACCTCATCCCTGTAGGCTGTCTCGTCATTGTTGGTAATCAAGCCCACTTCTGTTGTGTCATCTGCAAACTTGATGATTAAGTTTGAGGCGTGCATGGCCACGCAGTCATGGGTGAACAGGGAGTACAGGAGGGGACTGAGAACACACCCTTGTGGGGCCCCAGTGTTGAGTGGAGATGTTGTTTCCTACCTTCACCACCTGGGGGCGGCTCGTCAGAAAGTCCAGGACCCAATTGCACAGGGCGGGGTTGAGACCCAGGGCCGTAAACACACCAGCCAACTGTTCTGCGCATGCTCTGATGATACCGTTGTGAGGGTTAACACATTTAATTGACTTACTCACGTCAGCCACGGAGAATGAGAGGGGGGGCCCGCAGTCCTTGGTAGTGGGTCGCGTCAGTGGCACTGTATTGTCCTGAAAGCGGGAAAAGAAGGTGTTTAGTTTGTCTGGAAGCAAGACGTCAGTGTACGTGACGTGGCTAGTTTTCTTTTTGTAGTCCGCAATTGCTTGTAGACCCTGCCACATACGTCTCGTGTCTGAGCCGTTGAATTGCGACTCCACTTTGTCCCTATACTGGTCATTGCAGTTTAGACTCATACACTATTAGAAAGAAAGGTGCTATCTAGAACCTAAAAGGTTTCTTTGGCTGCCCCCATAGGATAACCCTTTGAAGAACCCTTTTTGGTTCCAGGTAGAACCATAATGGGTTCCATGTAGAACCCAGAAGAGCTCTACCTGGAACCCAAAAGGGTTATCCTATGGGGACAGCCAAATAACCCTTTTGGAACCCTTATTTTCTACGAGTGAACTATAGATCACCATCACAAATCTGGCCAATCAGAGGCTTCCCAATTGATTCGCAACGTCTGTTCGTTTTCCAGAGAGTGTGTGTGTGGACTGGGGAGGTTTGTTTGGGAAGGAAGGGTAGTGGAGCCCATCTAATCACTCCACACACAGCAAACTGCCAGGGAGGGAGAGGGAGAGCAAGGCCAGGGCACACAAGGAGAGATTAGCGTGCACTCCTCCTCTGGTATCTATCTGCCTCTCCCTAGGAAAACCAGGGGATAGAGATAACTACTGCTAGTGAATGTTAGTGAATGAGAGAATCTATAAATGAAGAACAGGAAGAAGTGGACTTGTTTTTCGGGGCTTATTTTTCCTGGCATTGAGCATGCCTCACTGGCACCGCCTGCCCAGTAGTACCTGCATGTGGATAAGGACACACGACCTCCAGGAGGGCAGCACGTACCCTATTCATGCCCCAGCTGTAGCACTGCCAGCTCCCCTCAGTGAATCATGGGAATGGGGCTGGCCTGCTGTAAGCCCACCAGGCTCAAACAGGAACACCTGCAAGGTAAAGCTAGCTACCTTTTTAGAGTTATATTGTAAATGATTGTCATTTGAGTACATGTAATGTACTGTAATTATATTGAACAGCTATGGGCTAAATTATGTTCATCTGTCTGTTGTCGATTTCACTTGTTTTGTCCATAATCCAGTATGCCATACCACAACAAAAGGTTTACTTTGTAGGGGAGCTAGAGTGGCAAAAAAAAAAGTTTTTATTTTGTTGGTAGTGGTGTTCTGTTGTTGTATGACGTACTGCATTCAGGTTTTGTGAAGAGTCCTTCTTTTCTTTTGAAGGGCAAGCTTTTTTTTCTTCTGATTATCCAACAAAGGTTGGTAGAAAACAATATCATGTTCTACAACCAATCATAGCTGCTCCAGAGGACATGTTTTATTACAAAATGTACATACTATAATCCATTTAAAAAGAAACGTAGTATATGCCGGAATTATCGTGATGTTCCTTCTCCATGGTGACCCTACACACAGTTATTTGGGAAACATTATACACAACAGGTGTGCTGCACTTCATAAACCTGCACAAAGGTCAAAGGTCAGCAGGAGTGAATCAATTCCCAATCCTCAGAACAATCATCTGGACCATTATTCACACTGTCAGTGGCCACACACACAAAGACACACAACACGGCTGCTTATCACTAACTGCAGGTGTCTGCACCTCCCAGTCAGTTAACTATGTTCACAGTGGTGGAGCAAGAACTCAATTGTCATACTTGAGTAAAATAGATACCATAAATAGAAAATGACTCAAGTAAACTACTTGAGTAAAAGTCTTAAATGATCTGTTTCGAAATGTACAATGATGTAAAATCACTCAATTGTCATACTGCAGGGGCTCATTCAAACTCAGACATCATTTACAAATTCAGTATTTGTGTTTAGTGTGTCCGCCAGTTCAGACACGGTAGGGATGACAACCAGCGGAGGCTGCTGAGGAGAGGACGGCTCATGATAATGGCTGGAATGGAGTCAATTGTGTGGTATCAACCACATGGAAACTGTCCACAGTAGCCTCCACTGATGACAACGCGTTATATCGATGTGTGTGTGAATTTTGACCACATTGCTCTCCTGACTGAGCATTCTAAATGTAACTGGTACTTTTGGGTGTCAGGGAAAATGTAATGGAGTACAAAGTACATATTTTCTTTAGGAATATAGTGGAGTAAAACTTAAACATACATATTAAAGTAAAGTACAGATACCCCCCCAAAAAAACTTAAGTAGTACTTCAAAGTATTTATTACTTATGTACTTTACACAACTGCACCCAGATAAGAAGAAACATATTTTTCACAGTAAAACTCATCCCTTATCTCCCCTCTCTTCCACTAAGGATCCATCCATCCACAAGCACAGTGGGCAGTCTGACATTTACCGACCAGAGGGAATCATTATCATCAAAAATGACCTTCACTGCAGTTTTCTGTGGAACGTGAAGAGTCCTAATCAAAATATCAGCCCTTTAATGTGCTCAGTAGAAGTGAGACTTGCATTAAATCCCAGAGCTCTGGATTATCTTAATTGCTTCCAAATCATATTGACTCAGGACCGGTACCCCCTGTGTGTGTATATATATATATATATATATATATATATATATATATATATATATATATATATATATATATATATATATATATAGTGGGGAGAACAAGTATTTGATACACTGCCAATTTTGCAGTTTTTCCTACTTACAAAGCATGTAGAGGTCTGTAATTTTTATCATAGGTACACTTCAATTGTGAGAGACGGAATCTAAAACAAAAATCCAGAAAATCACATTGTATGATTTTTTTTGTTTTTTTGTTTTGAATTTGTACCACTTTTTCATGGTATCCAATTGTTTAGTAGCTACAATCTTCTTCACTACAACTCCTGTACGGGCTCAGGAGAGCAGAAGGGTGAAAGTCATGCGTCCTCTGATACACAACCCAACCAAGCCACACTGCTTCTTAACACAGTGTGCATCCAACCCGGAAGCCAGCCGCACCAATGTGTCGGAGGAAACACCGTGCACCTGGCAACCTTGGTTAGCGCACCACAATAGTTGCTGGTGTGCGATGAGACTAACCTAACCCGGACGATGCTCAGCCAATTGTGCGTTGCCCCACAGACCTCTCGGTCGCGGCCGGTTACAACAGAACCTGGGCACGAACCCTGAGTCTCTGGTGGCACAGCTGGCGCTACAGTACTGCTCCCTTAACCACTGCGCCACCCGGGAGGCTTCATTGTATGATTTTTAAGTAATTAATTTGCATTTTATTGCATGACATAAGTATTTGATCACCTACCAACCAGTAAGAATTCCGGCTCTCACAGACCTGTTAGTTTTTCTTTAAGAAGCCCTCCTGTTCTCCACTCATTACCTGTATTAACTGTACCTGTTTGAACTCGTTACCTGTATAAAAGACACCTGTCCACACACTCAATCAAACAGACTCCAACCTCTCCACAATGGCCAAGACCAGAGAGCTGTGTAAGGACATCAAGGATAAAATTGTAGACCTGCACAAGGCTGGGATGAGCTACTGGACAATAGGCAAGCAGCTTGGTGAGAAGGCAACAACTGTTGGTGCAATTATTCGAAAATGGAAGAAGTTCAAGATGAAGGTCAATCCCCCTCGGTCTGGGGCTCAATGCTAGATCTCACCTCGTGGGGCATCAATGATCATGAGGAAGGTGAGGGATCAGCCCAGAACTACACGGCAGGACCTGGTCAATGACCTGAAGAGAGCTGGGAACACAGTCTCAAAGAAAACCATTAGTAACACACTACGCCGTCATGGATTAAAATCCTGCAGTGCACGCAAGGTCCCCCTGCTCAAGCCAGCGCATGTCCAGGCCCGTCTGAAGTTTGCCAATGACCATCTGGATGATCCAGAGGAGGAATGGGAGAAGGTCATGTGGTCTGATGAGACAAAAATAGAGCTTTTTGGTCTAAACTCCACTCGCCGTGTTTGGAGAAAGAAGAAGGATGAGTACAACCCCAAGAACAGCATCCCAACCGTGAAGCATGGAGGTGGAAACATCATTCTTTGGGGATGCTTTTCTGCAAAGGGGACAGGACGACTGCACCGTATTGAGGGGAGGATGGATGGGGCCATGTATTGCAAGATCTTAGCCAACAACCTCCTTCCCTCAGTAAGAGCATTGAAGGTGGGTCGTGGCTGGGTCTTCCAGCATGACAACAACCCAAAACACACAGACAGGGCAACTAAGGAGTGGCTCCGTAAGAAGCATCTCAAGGTCCTGGAGTGGCCTAGCCAGTCTCCAGACCTGAACCCAATAGAAAATCTTTGGAGGGAGCTGAAAGTCCGTATTGCCCAGCGACAGCCCCGAAACCTGAAGGATCTGGAGAAGGTCTGTATGGAGGAGTGGGCCAATATCCCTGCTGCAGTGTGTGTAAACCTGGTCAAGAACGACAGGAAACGTATGATCTCTGTAATTGCAAACAAAGGTTTCTGTAGCAAACATTAAGTTCTGCTTTTCTGATGTATCAAATAGTTATGTCATGCAATAAAATGCAAATTAGTTACTTAAAAATCATACAATGTGATTTTCTGGATTTTTGTTTTAGATTCCATCTCTCACAGTTGAAGTGGACCTATGATAAAAATTACAGACCTCTACATGCTTTGTAAGTGGGAAAACCTGCAAAATCGGCAGTGTATCAAATACTTGTTCTCCCCACTGTATATGTACATAAATTAATATACAGTTTTTTTTTACTTTTGTGCATTTAGTAAATGTTTTCTTAACTCTTATTTCTTAAAACTGCGTTGTTTTCTAAGGGCTTGTAAGTAAGCATATCATGTGACACATAACATTTGATTTGATTTGAAATCTTTGCACTTTCTTTCCTCAGACAGGTTTTTCATATTTTCCTCTCTTTTTGTCAGTCTGCTGGCGGTGGGCTGGAAGACCGAAGCATTGACTGAGTTCAGGCTCCTTTATGTCTGCGTCAGCAGGGCATCTTTATCACTCGCTTGATTTCTCTCTTTTCCGGTGGCCTGGCGGGAAGGGATCCACCTGGTTTACACTGTTATTGATGACAGGAACGAGGACCGAAGAGCTTTATCTTTCCTATCAGATCACATAAAGGAACAGCTTTTTGAAGAAGTACTTTTGAAGCTGTAACAATTTTAACACTTTCAACCTTTCAAGTTAATGGAAGGTGCTATGTTTGGAACCGAAAGTAGCCAATACAGATGTTTGGTACAAGATAGTAGAAGGTGTTTTTTTTGTGAATGATATGATTCTCTCCTACAATTGGAGTCCCTTTAATCTTTTTTTCTTTGTTTTGAAGTTCATATCAGATGGCAGCAGCCAAGCGCTATTGCTTTCTGCGTGTCTAGTGTATGAGTAAGATGTTTTGAAGCAGAAGACAAGTGGGAAATATCTTGACAGAGGCAACATTCCACCAGTCAAATGATAACACAATCATCATTTAATATTTTATGATGGCAATATAATGCTCAGCATTATTTTGTACTCGCATAGGGAGGTTTCAACTGATTCCGAGAATATACAGTAGTAATATGCCAGGAATGCATAGAGAGGAATTATATCTACTCCATTAACATACTATTAGGTATATGAAGTACTGACTGAATATGATGACTGCATTTGGTAATGAGGATGAAAGTAATGATGACTAAAGCACCGGACTTCAGCCTGGACTATAGACTGCAAACATGTAATCTAAGGGTCACATGAGTACACAGAGCCCAAAGCAGTCAATGTGACTGGGCTGCTAAGTGATAATCACAGTGGTGTGAGTTTGCTGAGCTGGGTGACAAAGGCACTTAGCTTTATGGCATCACTGTTTACATTTGGTTTACCTTCCCCAAAGCTAAATGGCATGTCCAAACATGGCGAGAGATATCACTACATGGATTACTGGACCCCAGTAAAATCACACTTAAAGAATGACATGTGATGAATCACTTAAATGTGACCTGTTCTCTCCATGTGTACTACTATATCTGATAAATGGTAGACATTCATTTTGTTGCCAGATCCTACAGGGTCAATCAGTTGAGACATGTAGTCTACATTTGGTTGTTCGGTCAGTCTTATGTATCCACAGAGTTTCCAAACCCAGAGGTGCAATATCGCTAGGCTTTCTGGGAGTGCTTGCGAAGCAGACCAAACAGACCAGGCCAGGGTTTTGAATTGGAGAAGTCAATGAGAGAAGTGACATTCTTCCCTAGTTGTTCATTTTCCCCAAATCTAAAGGCATAACCTAGATTTGAGCCAGTGTCTTTAGTAGTTGAACATGTTATTACTCCGACCTGGTGCTAGTGACAAACGGACACTTTTTCATTTTTGTCAAAAACAACTTTATGTCGAAGGAGTGCCTTTGATTTGACGGCCCCGCACATGTGCAGTTTGGCTTCGGGGCGACCGTTACACTCAATGGCATGTTTCTACCGTTTTAGCCTATCTTCATGGTGTACTGTCTTTGATGTAGCTGTAACTGTATTCTAAACATAACAACTACACCACCTAGTGGTAATAGTACCGGTTACAACTTTATTCACAAGGAGGTCTGATATGAGGGTAGTTGATGGCTAACGTGTTGGCTGAAAATCCAATTTTGTATTTGGACAGATCTTGATCATTGAGGAGTCGGGCCTACCTGATTGGATGTTCTTGTCCATGCACAACATATTATATTGTAGCCATGTACAGGGATGGGGCTCTTAAAGGACATCATCTCCCGATGTGGAGCTGTGGTTTGAAAAAAAAAAACATGAAAGGATATTGAAGTAGCTGGACTCATCAACCTTTCATTAACCTCAGACCACTCTTCCCCCAGATTAGTCTGCCAACCTATTAACTTTCAAAGATGCATTCGACTCATATCTCTCTCTCTCTCTCTCTCTCTTATTCGTTCTCTCTCTCAGGAGGTACAGGAGGAGAAAAGGACCGAGCTGCAATCAGTCATGAGGCCATTCTGCTCTTGGCCAACTCCCAGAGTGACATGGATGACTGGGTCAAGGCCATACGACGGGTCATCTGGGCACCCTTTGGAGGAGGTCAGCTAGCCTGGCACTCAAAGTGATTTTGCTATGTTTCACCTTTGTTTCGCAGTGTTCAGTCTGGTTTTACCAGGCTAGAAGGAAAACCTCTGCACCCAGACTTATATTACTAGATGCAATTATTTACAAACGGATCTAATGCTCAGTGAAAGCATATTCTTTCCAAGGGTCATATTATGCTCTTTATGTCACTCAAATGTTTTTTTGACATGTGCTGTAGGGGTCAGAAGATTTGACAGACAGAAAATCGTTGCATGGTGTACAGTATGTTCAGAACAGACTGGACGGGTCCATTCAGAGTCTTTATTACCTGACTAGTGTGTCATTACACTCTGTTCAGCTCCGAACATTGCAAGGCTAGTCTACTGTAGGCTACTGTACTTGACGTGTATGCAGAAGTTTCAAGTTCTAATGTCACGTGCGCAGGTACAGTGAAATGTCTTCCTGGAAAGCTCTAAACCCAACAATGCAGTAATCAATAACAATGTAATACTAAGAATAACAAGGTAGAACAAAAACACGAGAACGTAAGAAAGCGTACTTTATACATGGTCTGTTTCAGTACCATATTTACAATGTGCAGGGATACTGGAGTGATAGAGGTAGACATGTAAAGGGGTAAGGTGACCAGGCATCAGGATATATGATAAGCAACGTAGCAGCAGCGTGATGATTGAGTGGGTGTATGTAGAGTCAGTAAAAATGCATGTGCATATTATGTGTGTGTGATCAAATGATGGGAGTGAGTGTTTGTGTGTGTGTGTGTGTGTGTTGGAGTGTCCATGTAGAGTATGTGAGTGTGTAGGGTCCTGTGAGTGTGCATAGAGACAGTGCAACATTTTTAATCAAGTAAAATACAACGGTCTACTCAGATAGGCCGTGTAGCCGTTTAGTTAGCTATTTAGTGAGCTATTTAGTTAGCTTTTTAGCAGTCTTATGGCTTGGGGATAGAAGCTGTTCAGGATCCTGTTGCTGCCAGACTTGGTCCAGCGGTACCGCTTGTCACGCAGAAGCAGAGAGAACAGTCTTTGCGTGGCTGGAGTCTTAAATGATTTACTGGCCTTCCTTTCATATCGCCTGATATAGATGGACGGCAAGGAGCTCAGCCCCAGTGATATACTGTGCTGTCCCCACCCTCTCTGTAGCGCCATGCGATCAAGGGTGGTGCTATTGCCATACCAAGCGGTGATGCAGCCAGTCAAGATACTCTCCATGGTACAGCTGTAGAACTTTTTGAGGATTTGAGGGGCCATGCCAAATCTTTTTCGAACCTCCTGAGGGGAAGAGGCGTTGTTGCGCCTTCTCCACAACTGTGCGCGTGTGTGTAACATTTTAAGTCCTTAGTGATTTGGACACCAAGGAACTTGAAGCTTCAACCCGATCCACTGCAGCCCCATCGATGTGGATGGGAGCGTGCTCCCCCCTGTTTTCTGTAGTCCACGATCAGCTCCTTGGTCTTACCTACATTGAGGGAGAGGTTGTTGTTCTGGCAACACTGTGCCAGGTCACTGACCTCCTCCCTGTAGGCTGTCTCATCGTCGAAGGTGATTAGGCCTACCGCCATTGTGTCATCAGCAAACTTGATGATGGTGTTGGAGTCGTGGATACACAGGGAGTACATGAGGGGACTAAGCACACACCCCTGTGTTGAGAGTCAGCGTGACTGAGGTGATGTTCCCTTCAGGAAGTCCAGGGCCCAGTTGCAGGAGATGTTCAGTCCCAGGGTCCTAAGCTTGGTGACGAGCTTGGAGGGGACAATGGTGTTGAACGTTGAGCTTCAGTCAATGAACAGCATTCTCACGTAGTTGTTGCTCTTATCTAGTTGTGTGAGGGCAGTGTGGAGTGCAATTCAGATTGGGTCGTCTATGGATCTGTTGGGGCGGTATGAAAATTGGAGTGGGTCTAGGGTGGCTGGATGGTGGAGTTAATGTGTGCCATAACCAGCCTCTCAAAGCACTTCCTGAAATATAGGCTAGGGTGTGTGGAGGCAGCTGGATATCCAGATATTACATCACACAGAGGATGTTCAAAATAGAAGGTTCACAGCATGTCTAACTGGCATCTGTGCTTCCATATCATACATTTTAAAATGAGTGTTGTTCTAAGATCCTCAGTGGTTTTTTTGAAGAACCTTAGGGTTCTTGGCATTGAAAACGGCCCGCAAAATAATTCTGGCTGTGGATACGCAGAACATCAACACGCCAGAGGATATACCCATTGGACTAGGGGTTCTGCTGGGAGTTTACCTCATATTTGGATTTTTTAAATTCTGCTTTGCCACTAAAATCTTAATAAACACTGAGAACTAACATATTGTGTTATTGATGTAATTGTTATGCGTATTGCTATTATTCATAATAATAATAATTACATGGGAGGGGGGGTAGCTCAAAAATGAACCCCAAAGGTTCTTTGAGGATCCATTAAAAGGGGGTTCTTTGAAGAACTTTTAGGGGTTCCACCACAGTTTCAATTTGAAGAACATCTAAAGGAATCTCCAGGAACCTTTTGCTTTTAGAGTTGTAGCCGTAACTTTAAACCCATCCAACACTGGAACCGGAAGGGAGGCACGCTATTGTAGTCAGTCAGTGGAGGCTGCTTAGGGAAGGACAACTCATAATAATGTCTGGAACGGCTGAGCGAATGGAATAGCATCCAACCATGTGTATGATGTTTTTATACCTCTCCAGCCTTTACCACGAGCCCGTCCTCCCCAATTAAGGTGCCACCAACCTCCTGTGTAGTCAGTAGGCTACTTGTGGCTTCATACATTACATTTTGGAAGGAGCATGCAATGACGAAGATAACTTCTTTAGCCCATATCTAATTAATGTCAAGAGGACCTACATTGGGAGGATATACAAGAAATTGCTGATAACAGCAAGATTATATACGGTAGGTGAGACCTATGGGCATTTTCCGTATTGGCCCATTCCAAGTAGCTCAATTCCTCCACAAAGTGGAGCGCAGACTAGAGTTTTTGAAATGAACCTCCAACTCCTTCGATTCGCTATGCGTCGATACTCAACTTCTTCAGGATTGGTGTCCTTTCCATAGGACTGTTGAGCTAACGTAGGCTAATGCGATTAGCATGAGGTTGTAAGTAACAAGAACATTTCCCAGGACATAGACATATCTGATATTGAAATTCCTGTTAATCTAACTGCACTGTCCAATTTACAGTAGCTATTACAGTGATATAATATAATACTATTGTTTGAGGAGAGTACACAGTTTTTAACATGAAAAGTTATTAATAAACAATATTTGGGTCGGTCTTGATACAACATTTTGAACGTTGAAAGGTTGAACGTTGAAAACATTTCCCAAATCTTAACATAAACCATTAGTCAAATTAATCCCAGAATTGGTTTATAAACTCAATAAATAAAGTAATGACTTACCTGCTGAATTCAAAGATACAACACTAGACTAAACTTCACTTGCGTCATCTTTGTGGTTTTGAGAGATAAACATGGTAATGCTTTCACGTATTGCACATAAAGGAACAATGTTAGATTAGACATGATAGAGTGCTTGCTTTGTTATCCAACTGATATCCTTTCTGTCATCCTGTGAACCCCATTCATTGCTGCTCGCAGCTATATTTTGATTTGCATTCTGTGTTTACTTGTTCATCCAACTACTGAATGTTGAGATGCTGCATTTTGGTATTCCTGAACATAACTTTCCATTGGTTTGGCATTTTATTATGGTAATGAATGACAACCATTGTTTAATACTGAAATAGAGTATGTAATACGTTTTTCTTGCCTGCAGGGATATTTGGCCAGAGTTTAGAGGACACAGTCCAGTATGAAAAGAAATTTGGCCATCGCCTGGCACCTCTTCTGGTGGAGCAGTGTGTGGACTTCATAAGGGAACGAGGTCTGGATGAGGAGGGTCTCTTTCGGATGTCAGGGCAGACTAACCTGGTAAAGGATCTACAGGAAGCCTTTGACTGTGGGGATAAGCCTCTATTTGACAGGTAGATGAAAGGTCATCTACATTTCCTGTTACTGAATACAAAATAAATGCTGTTGTTCAGCCGAAAGTAGAAGTGGTTGTTGACAATAGCTGTGATAGCGTATACACAGTACGCCTACATACTGTATATCCTACGCTAAATCCTTCAACTACAATACTGTAGGCCACTAGGCCTTTAGCATTTGGATATTGTGATTCATAGTTAGTAAGGCAACTTTAGATAACTATTTGGTGCCCCGTTGCAGTAACACTGACGTCCACACGGTGGCGTCCCTGCTGAAGCTCTACCTCCGTGAACTGCCTGAGCCTGTCGTCCCTTTCTGCCAGTATGAGGACTTCCTCGCCTGTGCTCAGCTGCTGGCCAAAGACGCGGAGGTGGTAAGAAACACTTTTCTACACTAGTTCTTATCATGTTAGTACTCACACTATGACGGAAGCCAAAGAGCCAAACTGCTCTGTCATTGGATAAAAAAACAGTGTTCAAGTACATTATGTCTGTGTGAAGAAACAAGAGCTGTTGAGATACTGTATGTCATTCTCAGGTTCTCGTCTTATCTTCTTAGGGTGTAAAAGAGCTGGGAAAGCAAGTGAGCAATCTTCCTCCAGCCAACTACAATCTCCTGAAGTACATATGCAAGTATGTCGACAAACATCCAACTCCCGTCCTTAGAAGATCACAGTTATCTTATTTTATCACAGTCACATTTTCATATCTTTCTAATTCTGTTCCGCTGTGCCGTGCCTTTCTTTAAAGGTTTCTTGATGAGGTCCAGTCTCACGCAATCAAAAACAAGATGAGTGTACAGAACCTGGCCACTGTATTTGGACCAAACATCCTCCGGCCTAAAATGGAGGACCCAGTGGTAATTATGGAAGGTATGAACTCTCATTCGTTTTATATCCTACTGATGTTAACAGGCACGGTATTAATCATCTGATACTTTCCTGATATTTTTTCATTCAAATGGTTGGGAAGTAGGATGCAGAGTAGATACGGTACATCAGTTTATGGAAAGTAGAGTACCGAAACACTTTACTATTGCATGCTATCTATTCATGACTCATCTACTCTATGTCCGGTTCACAAAACATATACTAATCCAAAGTAGAACAGTATTGTACAGTATGGTTCCTTATACCTTTTTATTGTTTCCTGTAAAGGGACCTCCCTAGTCCAGAGCCTCATGACCGTACTGATCAGTGAGCATAAACGTCTTTATTCGGGGAGGGGGGAGCTGGAGGTCCCTGTTCCCCAGTCAGAGGTGACCCTCCAAGGCCAACAGCTCCAGCAGCACAGCATCGGTGGCTGGATTTCTGAGGAGGACCTCCAGAGCTGTCCCACCAACCCCAACGAGGACCTCGCCTGCAGCAGCGCCTCTTCTCTGGATGTTAAACTCTGCGCTGCCACCACCCCTCCACTCAGACTCGCTCCTTCAGGGAAGGGGGAGACGGTGGTCAGCCCCAGCAAGCAGACCAAGAATGTTCCCTCCTGGAAATACTCCTTCAAGGGCTCCTCCACGCCGCGTCCCCCTCCTCAGGCCAAGCCGGCTGTTTGCGCGGCTGACGTCGGCGCGTCCTATAGTGGAAACTGGCTGATGAACGGGCTGTCCTCTCTGAGGAGCCACAGGCGCACCGCCTCAGGGGAGCGTGTCAGGGACTCCACCAGCTCTTCCCAGAGACTGTCCACCTATGACAACGTCACCTCTTCCTCCAGCATGGGCAGTGTCCCTAGCGTAGCCAGCACACCTTGGTCCACCTCCTCCTGTGAAATCGCCGCACCTGACTCAGGCAGCGAGCTCTCAGGGCCTAACTGTGGTAACAGGAAGGGTCTAGGGGAGTGCCAGTGGCAGGAGCTAGCCTTACCCCAGCACCAGGGCCAGATGGGAGGCCGGGAGGAGGAGAGAGTTGGAGATAGGGTCTCAGAGCAAGAACATGACAGTAGTGAAGCCATGGAGCTGTGTGTTAGCAGTGCAGGCTGCAGTGACAATGGGAACACCATAGCCAATATATTGGTGCCATCCATCTTGACGCCGGAAGATCTTGACGGAGGCTCCAAAGTACTTACCAGCCTGGTGGAGGGTCTGAAGGACGAGCTGAGGAAACAGAAGGTGGCCTATGAGACCATCATCAAAAAGTAAGTCTGCAGGCAGCAAATCAGTCAACAATCTTACTCAGGTATTGATGAGAGCCGGCTCTACAGTTGTGTAAATCAACCTACGTATGTACCCCCTGCAGGCTGGAGGAGTCGAGTGCTGCTCTGTGCGCTCAGATGGAGCGCCTGGAGCAGGAGATGGAGCAGGAGAGGAAGAAGCAGCGCATGCTGGAGATCAAGCTCCGCAACTCAGACCGAGGCCGTCACGATGCAGAGAACAGGAACCGGCTCTTGGAGAGGGAAATGGAGGACTTCTTCTCCACTCTGGGAGACCTAACTCTGGGAGCAAGGACCAGCAACATTTAATAGCCCTGGTCATAGACTTCTATAGTCTCTTCCCTCAGCTGAGTGCCATGAGTCTGGCAAGGGAGACTAAGAGGTACATAGACTCAATGAATAATACTGCATGTTGTCCAACGCAGGCAGCTGCAT
The DNA here is from genome assembly GCF_036934945.1 of Oncorhynchus masou masou. NCBI lineage: Eukaryota > Metazoa > Chordata > Actinopteri > Salmoniformes > Salmonidae > Oncorhynchus > Oncorhynchus masou. The sequence goes on along the minus strand of NC_088242.1, from coordinate 35,674,322 downwards.
CTCTATCTTTCCTCAGGCCTCTAAGTGTGCCTATGACTACCATGAGTATCTATCTGGTGACAAAGCCTCGGTCCTTGGTTTTACTCTGGTCAACTCTGTCCGTATACCTTTAATGTAAAACAAAGGGGTCAACTACTATCATTATGACTGTACAATAATCACGGCTTTGCCTACTACAGTACACAATGTGCAAATACAACAATACCAAATACTCTGCTTATAAGGTCCAGTGTTGAAGCCGCCATGACGGTTTGGGGCACATGAAGCTGACCACTGCCCTCAAAGAAACAATTCAAAGGTATCCCGGCTGTGCCTTCAGGGACTTTTAGAATTTAAAAAAGAAAATGGTGTGTGCTTGTCCAAATGGTTCATGTATTGCTTAACCTTTAATTTATCACTACTATCCCCAGAGTTACTTGCAGTAAGGTGCCAATAGTTCATTGAATGAAAATGTTGAAACAGAATGTACTGTATGCTTCAGTGAATGTAATGTGTTGTTGATCAAGCCAGCTCTGTAAATTGAGTGTGAATTAATTATCAAAACATTGATATAGATTTGAACGCATAACAATTATATACATTCCCCCAGATAATTCTTATGCGAGCGTTGCATGTGGTGAAACTGTTGCTAGAATCCCCATTTTCAGCAAATGATTACTGCTACTGTTTAGACATGTCTGGAGGCCTGAACACGAAACATGATCTGGTTCCTGAAGTCCCCTATAATCGTTTTTTAATATTGTGACAATGTGTATTAGTTTCAAGGCAATGTGACTGTATTTTTTTGTGTTCTTTTTGCATTTCATACAAGAATCACATGACTAATGTTATCCGATGACCCCTTTCATATGCTGTTCCTATGCTTACGTTTACAAGGTGGTGTTTTGAAAGACTTGGACTGATTTAGACAAGAGTCTATTGTTTATATTCTCCTCAAACGTAAACTTAGGTTAAATATTTATAGTCTTTGATTAAGATTCGAAGGTGCTTATTTATTATGAATCTACACACTTGTAATGAATGGCATTATGGCAATATGAGCAAATAAAGATGACCCGTGTCATTTTGTGAGTGATGCTGTATGGGTCAGCATGCTTGTGTTCAGTTCATCTTACACTTAGCACTTGGTGTGTACTCATTGTACCACCAAATTATACAAAATCTCAAGATCGCGTACAAAAACAACCTGCAAATGCATGACTCAAATTGTGTTTATTTTATTTGCAGTACATATTTATTTTTTTATTTTGGGGGGGTATCATCAGATCCCAATGCATTTATTCGAGTAGTGCACTGTTCATTGGCTGTGGTCCAAGACACACAGAGCCAAGAATTCTTAACTACTTGCATGGCTGGCTTCACTAGCAAACATAACAAACCAGCACCATACATATGACTTTGTTTTTAGGTATTACTTATCTTTTTAAAACTTTTATTTACCATTATTTGGCCTTACCGATCAAAATCTATTGGCCACGCATGATGTACTCCCTCTCTCTGCTCCCTCTGGCCACAGATTGGACTGGTATAGGACCGATTACGTAACATGACTAGATTAAAGTCATAGAGAATCATCCTAATTCATAAAAAAAAAGGAAAACATGGATTGACAGTACCAAACATTTCTCTACCTTCAGAAACATACAAACTAACATGGGCTAGACCCATCACTTAGTTTACTCCTAGCACATCTTGCGGAAGGTATTGCACATGAACTGTAAAAAAAAAAAGTTTTTTTTTTTTTTAAAGGAAATGTACATAAACAATTATCTTTACTTCTAGGTGAAGTATTCATAATGTACAAAACTAGAAGTTTCCTAACATTGACAATAGTACACTTTCAAATAAATAAATAACGGAATCTGTATTCACATGTCTTCAATAGCTAATCATGTGGGCAACTAAGTATCCAAGAACTTATTGAAATTTAGTGAGGTAGTTCATCAAAGCCTACTTAAAATCATGATGATACTTTTTTCCCCCCAAGAGATGTGATACAAAATCAAAAGAAAGTCTACATATTCCAAATGTATCCCCAATAATGCTGGGCTAACAAAATTAAGACCACTTCAAAATAACAAAATAAAAAAATATCTCGTCTTGATGAATTATGTTCTTGTGTTATAACACAGCTTCTATAGATAGATCTCATTGGCTGTCATTCTGCTTCCCCTTTTCCACAACACGTTATGTTGCCAAATAATCCATGAGGTTTACATTTTACATTCTGAAATGACTCTATTTAGGACAGGAATTATTCAACACCACCACATAACATCTACACTGCCACAGCCACAGTTACCATTCAGCGCAAATACATTTGGTTTAATATAAAACCGAGGAAATTAGGCAAAAGAAATCTTCCCTTCTAAAATCATCAAGCACATTCTCATTATGCAAAGTAAAGCCGCAAACCGCACATGCCTACCAGTGATTGTTATATTAAAAAATAAAATAAAAAATTACTTTGATGAAAGACCTACCTAAAACTGCCCCTTTCTGAAACTATTTCAAATGTATATTATGTGCTAAAATATTCTAAAGCATACATCATCCGCTTGACAGAATGTAGTCTCCAACTCCAGGGTCATACCGATGCCGTAGAAAAATATACAGTGCATTTTTTGATAACGGCCTCAAAATGTGATTGACTTATTTGTGGAAACTACTATAGTCCTTATCAGAAACCATTAATGACCAACAGTATACACACCATGACGACTACTCCTCTTCCTAGATACTCAGGAATGAACGATTGACAAACTACAGGCACTTTTCCCTTTTAAAAGCAAAATCATTTAAAAAAAATACACTGGAGGGACATTATTATTGCATACAGTTCAGAATCATTGACTACCTTGGATTTCGTGGTGGTTCAGTAATTATTTTGTGAAGTACTGTACTAAGCTTAGTGTGAAATAGATTTAGTGCACACATGCATACACCTTCTGCAAAGGGCTTAGCCAATACCTTCTCTGAGACTCATCTTATTACACTCATCATTTTCCCAATCTGAAATGTTCAATATGCAGCACGTTGGCAACCGTAAAGACAAAATCATTCAGGTACATTGATATTACATGAATAAAATGAGATCCAATTTTTGGGGGGTATATCGTTTGTTTCTGCGCTTGCAGCCTGCAAAATCTCCATCCCTCCGAAGACAATCAGCATCACCACATACACAAGCCCTCTCTACGTCCACGTTTGGACTGAACCGAAGCGCAGTCTTCATAGGACTCCTCACAAGTCGTGTGTTCTAACTAGTCACATCCCATTTCTCACAAAGCTTCTCAGCATACACCTGTACAGTAGTGCCACTGCCATCTTTCTCTGTCCTAGTGTTTAACATAACCCAACTGTCAAAGCAAAAGCCACCTGGAGAAAAGAACAACTGTTGAATAACTGACCAGAGCAGAGGAAGAAGTGCCTTCAGCTCTCGTGACAAAAATTCTAATGATCTTCTGAGCTGTTTCCTGTCTGGACCTATCGGCATCCTTTTGATCATATACTGGAATACCCATAAAATATGAAAAGAAAATTCGGGCAAACTTTTTTACTGAAAAAAAGAAACACAACATTTCTTCTCTTACCAAAAGGAAAAATGGTTTAGGAATCAAACAGCATTTTGAGATATTTTAAGACTAAACTAACAAAGAACAAAGAGAAAAAAAAGAAAGCTGTTTCATCAACTTGAATTTTTTTACAAGGAAGTAGTGACCACAAGAGGAAAACAGTTCTAAAGTTTCTCGAAATTCAATCCAATGGATATACGCAATAAAACACAAAATCCCATATGAAATGGGCAAAGTAATATTACTATTCTGAAGGGGAGTACTAAAATTAAACATCAATTAAATGATAGTTGAAATGGCTTACTGCAAACTAAAATTGAAAAAAATATATTTACCATAAAATCTGTACAAACTCATTCAACATCAATATGGCCAGTTGAAATAGCAGTATCTTGAAATAAAAGTTGATGAAACTAAAAACAAACAAAAAAAGCTTTGATAAAGCTTTTACAGATGTTCTCAAATTCTCACCAGCGGTCAAAACCACAGCGCAGTGAAGTCATTCTCAGGTTAAAAAAATATTGATATGCCACAATAAATTACAGCCTGGACTCAAAAAGAAAATAACTCAAATAACTCTGTAGCAGTAGTTTTCGGGGAAAATTATAAAGGATTAAAGAAATCATTTAAAAAAAGGTGAAACTGGCCTAAACTCTACACCATTGAAGACAAGCGGAGGGACCGGTGGGACAGGGCCCAGGGCAGGGTGATAGTCATCTGCAGCAGCCCAGTGGGTCCGTGTTAGAGGCTGTCTCCAGGCTGCTGTCCGTGTCGGAAGCCAGGGTGGGGTCGGTGGACACATCGTTGACGGACGAGGACGATACAGAAGGGTACTGCTGGGAGCCGCTGCTCACTGCTGCACCTGTGCTACATGTATGGAGAAACATAGAAGGGGCATCAAGTCAGACTTGAACCACAAATGACTTCTGGTTAGGCTATGACATTTCAGCAGACAGAAAAAGGGGAACGTTTCTTGAAGAAATGAACATGGTCCTTCAAGTCGGATCTGGAGCAGAAGCCGATTATGGGCAGAGAGACAGTGCCCGTCTCAATTTGTTCCTACCACAGTGCACTAGGACCAGTTTTTCCTGACCACGGGACCTGACCAGGAAAAACACTGGGCCAGAGTTATAAGCTATAATCAGGGCGCGAGTGCTCATTCCCCATAGAGACAACGCTCTAAACTAACCTAAAGACGCTGGCTGTCCCCGGATCACTCCATTCTTCGTTCTCTCCTCCCAGTCCTGGACCTCCATGTATATCAAATCTGTGATGGAACACAACATTTGGTAAAGAGAGCAAGTACAGTAGCGACTTCCGATAGATTCACCAAAACGCTCAGGTTTTCCAGAATTCCGGATTCAGGAGGGAATAAGGAGGAAATCTGGGAATCCGGGATTTTGGAAAATCTGGGAATTTTGGGAAAGTTGGAGAATTTTGCAACCTTAGACAAGCGACATAAACCTAAGAAGAGCATGACAGACCACAACACAGCAAGCATGGTGTGACACGGAGTCGACACTTGAGAATAGTCAATAAACAGGGCTCTGTTAAACAGGGCTCTGTCAAAAATCATCAGACCAGGAGTAGATTAGACAGGGAGGAAGGCAAAGGACACACCACACACTTTAGACAGGGATTTGCTGGACAAACAGACACACACACAAAGGAGAAAAACCTTCATAACACTCAAATATTCATATTAAATGTCCCACAAGTATATCGTGAGATGTAGATTCTTAGTAGAGTAATGTGCACTTGTAATGTAACATAGTGCAAACATTTATAAGTGCTCGGTGTATGCGTCAAAGCATGGGAAAGCAAAATGGCTTTGCTCTCTCTACTGTACCTTTCCACTCCTCCACTGTGTGTTCCCTCTCATCCAGCTGCTTGTCAGTGATCAACGGTGGGGGCTGCAACAGAAACGGGACAGAGCATACTGTAATTTTGGTGACACGGCGACTGATGACCTTCTCTTCACTTGGCTGAGTCACATTCAAATATGTGCAAGGCGCTGCCGCACTGCTGCCAAATCTACACGTCTCAAGGCCAATTTCTTTTCTCCCGTTTTGAGGAACTGGTGAATGACTGAGGGGAGTGCAACGTCTCATTCAACACCCACACACTGCACGTTAGCCGAGGTGGAGATTTCGTGACTGAAGGAAAAACAGGCTGACACATCCAAGTGCAATCTCTGTGATGACAACCTGCCTGTCGATGGAAGTCAAATCCAGAGCACCTGCTTTCAGCGACGGCCTGATAAACAGTCAGAGACGTTTATCATCTGATGTGGCCTAAGCCTTTGGCAGGCAGGCAAACTCACAGGGCTTTCGTGGTCACTCTTACTGTGAACCACAACTAAATGTGTTTTTTTAGAAGCATGCACACACGTTAAGACACACACAGAGTAGACCTGAAGAGTCATGTTATTATCTAACATAAGAGTAGACAACACAAGAACCACCCCTACACGCCCACATAATGAGCAAGTAAGTGCTTACCGCCTCCACTTCAGTTGGATCATACCACACGTTGATGTAGGGGTGCTGGAGAGCCTCGCTCACAGAGATCCGTTTAGATGCATCTATTACCAACATCTTTGATAATAGGTCTCTGGCTTGACTTGCTGCGAGGCAATTAAGAAAAATGTAGAGAAATTAATGGCATGGGCAAAGTCGACTCGGCTGACATTCACTGTGCTGATAAATTAGTGTAGTGTGCCAGAATAGAGTCCCTTAGTCAAACATGATCAGAATCAAAGCAGAGTAAGGCCTCAAACCACTACATAAAAGACTGCATTAATCATCATCATCATCTAACTTGACTACTTTCTGTGGAATTAACAATTGATGACATAAGTAAGTCGGACTCTATTAGTTAGCATATATTAGAGAAAGTGTTAGACACGTAATGTAATTATACTTAGCAAATAACTGTCTATAGATTCAGAATATTTTAGTCATACAAACATGTAGGAGACATTTTGCATCTCACAACAGGCACCTCACAATGACACACAATACTGCAGTTTTCATGCTTTGGGGTGTCCCACAGGGGGGGGTGCTCTCCCCGCTTACCTTTCAGTTTGTTGTGCTCCGAGTCGGCTGGGAAGAGGACGTCGGGGAAGAGCTTCTCAAAGGTGAACCCGGCGTAGCGGGGTCTGTTCTCCACATAGGTCCTTACCGACTGGTTGAGCTTCATCAGGAACTCCTGACTGGGAGTCCCCAACTGCTCGATCACCTTGTTCCACTGATCAATATCTGACGTTCCAACATGTAAGAAAAACGCTGCACAGGGCTTTCAGAGGCTTTTCACAAGGGGGACAATTGACAAAGTTTGGGGTTTGTAGTTAGTATAAAGAAATCGGTTGTCGTGGAGAGTTATGGACACTGGACACATGGAGGAGGCTAATTTCTTTCACTGTTGCTTTTGTTGAGCAACTGTGATTGAGTAATCAAGGGAAAGCCGTTTGATATTCTCCCATCAGACAGACACACAAAACACTGAAAACAGAAGCGAAAGCCTCGTTGTGGGACTGTATAATGAGGTGAAGTGATCAGAACAGTTTTCCCTTCAGTTGAAACGGCCTCCGAAAGGTACAAACCATAGACATCGCATCATGGTATCGGTCCCATTATGGAGTCTGTGAGAGTACGGGCAGCACCATTGAGGTCATCTCAATTTTGAAATAGTGAATGTTCTTCTTCTACTAGTTGTATGAGTTGGCAAACAATCTGAAAGGGTGCATACTGCCACCTAGAGTGTTATTTGAACCGGTATAAGCCAAGGTTGGTGATTTACTTCCATCTGAAGTTATAGAATGTTTCCTCACAAGTGTAATTAATTGGCTGATCCCTCCTGGTGACCTAGATGGAATTATTTGATCCTTCCTTAACCCATAGAAAGTCCCACCTAGTTGACTACTTCAAAATGGTGGAAGTCCTCAACAGCACTGCCAATACTGAAACGGGCTTTTGGGCACTAGAGTCCTCGATCTATCTCTACGGTACAAACCCATTCACATGTACCCAACGGAAATGAATTTGTATGCAGAAGTAGGACTGTCTCAGCACCACAACACACACACTCTTTCACACACATAACAAACAAATTTGCACGCACATGCATACAAACTCACACACACACACACACACACACAATGGAGGGACGATGAGGGTCCAGGGAAGGATACGATCTGTGCCTGGGAACAACACACTACCTCGGACCATTTCTGCCATGATGCAGCCAATAGACCAGACATCAACTGAAAAATGAAATGACAATAAAATTAGCATGCAGAACAGAAACAAAAATGAAAAATAACAAAACAAGGAACGACTAACGACGCAGACAAGGTGATGTGTGTGAATGCAAACAAAGGAAATGAGCGCATGCAAACTCTCACGTCAAACCGCGGTCAGTGTCCGACTAAGCAGTGCATCGTGAGACGGCGTGGGCTCTCTGGTTCACTCTCTGGCATATTATTAACCAAAGTGGAAGAGGGCCAGAGAACTGCCTTACACACCACCCTCAAGACTCTCAGTGGGGTAAATGAATACCATCAATTTAATAGACAAAAGCCAATTTTAGATAATTGACAAAAGCTCTACCAGGCCACCATATACAGCACGTAAGATATCCTGTGTTAGGAGAGTGTCCATTTCATATTTTCGGACCAAACGGGCTGTTTATCTTGGAAGAAGACCATCAAACAATAATATCAGGTAAGAGGGTATCTTTTGCAATTGCATTTCCTGGTACAAATTAAAAGAGCAAACCATTCTATTTCAGGTGCTTGATGTGTGAGTCAGAGGTGCTTCAAGCTACAGTGATGGGTGCTTGGGGGATAGATTGGGGGGGTGGGGGGGTAGAAGTGGGTGAGGAGGTGTCAGGCATTTCAGAGGAGAGATGGAATTTCGACAGTTGCTCTTTGACATGAATCTCTGCGTTCCATTGTCATGAGCGAGGCTTCAAAAAGAAACTCGGCGGCGCTTTTTTTTCTCTCGTTCAAATGCTGAACTGAACTGCTGCATGCAGCACAAGGATACAATCCCTTCCTGGAAAAAGGATTTTGTGGCGAACCATTTCTGCCATAATGCAGCCCACAGCCCATATATCCACTAGATGTGTGTCGCATAGAAAGAAGGAGAAGAAAATAAGCAAAGCAACAAGTCAGCAGGAACGTTTGGGACATTTTTTGGTCAAGAGTACAGGGATGCCCATATTTCCAGGCAGTCGAAGTCGAAGTTAAACAACCCCCCCCCGTATTTGAGCACTGAATTTCATTGCTAAAACAAACCGAGTCCAATGATTCGGAGATATCAAGCCCCATCACATCTGCACATAAGACATAGTTGAGGAAAATGTCCATTGAAAAGGCATGCGCACTAATGTGAACGTCGTGCATCCACACGTAACTGGATTCCCACTGACATCTAGTCCAGCTGGACCGTCTCTGCACCGTTTCTGCACCGTCTCTGCACCGCTTCTTAGAAAACACAAGCGCTACATCTGCTGTGCACTGGCTCTCTACACAGGAGGAAAAGGAACCCACCATGCATAGCCAGGCATGCCACCGTCACCTCAGACTGTGACACTGACACGGGAGGGTGGTGGGGCTGTGAAGGTGGGTGGCAGTTAGGACATTGTGGGCCAAGCATGCGACAGGCAGCGTTCCGCAGCACGCACAGCTCTGATGATTGGTCCCTCACTCACCGTTGGCCTGGTAACCCATGCCCAAGATGACTTCAGGGGCACGGTAGTAGCGGGTCACCACGTACGGGGTCATCAGGAGGCCTGTGGCCGCTGTCCTGGCCAATCCGAAGTCCAGGATCTTCAGTGTGCAGTCCGACTTAACCACAATGTTGCTGGGTTTCAGATCCTGAGGGTGGGGTCAGGAGGGGATATGGTTTAGAGAGATGGGATGGGTGGACAACTCTCTAGAAATGTCAGGCGAGGCAAGGCGTGCGTGTTTGTGCGTCTACCCTGTGTATGATGCCCGCAGCGTGAAGATGCTTGATGCCACACAGCATCTGGTAGAGGAGATAGGACAGCCGCTCGTGGTCCAGCTCCATCTGGATCACCTGGCACAGGTTGGCATCCATCAGCTCCATCACAATATAACTGAGGATGGATACAGAGGAGAGGGAAGGAAGGGTGGGTGAGATGACACGTACACTCTCACAAACATATGCATACACAGGCAAACACTCACAGATACACCCAAGGACATGCAAGAATAAACACCGATAACGTCTCTCTCTCTCACACACACACACACACACACACACACACACACACACACGCACACACACACAGGCTGCCTCCTCCGTCATAGCAAAATGGTCTGTATACCCTCAGGCTATGATCTGTTCATTTTGTATTTTTAGCTCCAATCAGGCAGACAGAGATCCTCACAGTTCCTCCCTCCGCTCTGAGAATGAAATCACATTTCGTCCCATGCACTGCAACATACTAACCCATCCGTTATCCCACAATGGACCCCGACCCCCAACTACCATACACTGCGCAAAACAATTGTTGTGTATACTTCCTGCCATTTCAGCACTACAGCCTACCAGGGAACACTGAGCATATACGATATAAAACCAAGGACGACGACGATGTTACTTACACATCTTGGAACTCCTCCAGTGTCTTCTGTGGCGTGAATACATTTAGCAAGCCAATAATCTGTGGAGTTACAAAACGCATCAGTGCATCATGGTTCTATGAGCAGCATATGGAGGGACACCACATTCAGTGCTGACAAACACACCGCATAACGGTGCACTGAAACAGCAGGTTAAAAAACGGATAACGCTACAGAGAATAGACAATTGAACATTTGGGAAAAAAACGTAAACGTTAAGAGCTGGCGTAAAAGCTACAAGAGGATAGCAACATTCTGGAACCATCTCCGTCGTGAAAATGAGACGCATTTTTACAACTCCCCTTTCCACACTTTGTCCTACCCCCTTTTCGCTATGGCAGGTTCAGAGAGAGAGAGAGAGAGAGAGAGAGAGAGGGAAAATAGCTTACGTTCTTATGGTTGACACATTTCATGAGCACCAGTTCTCTGTAAGCTCTTTTGGCATGGGTCTGGTTCTGGAAAGGCCGGCTGAGTTTTTTAATTGCAACATTGCGTTCGAGGTTGTGGTCATACGCTGAGCTGGGAAACACAAAAGAGAACAGGTTTGTCCATACTGCATGGTGCTATCTGAAGAAGGCAAGTATGGCCAAACATCAATGTCTTTCATCCTTTTTTTAATAAAATATGAGGAAGCATGTGAGTTGTTCATACTTTCCCACATCCTAGATCAATATCAATAACGGGGTTCAAGTGATTGAAGCCTAATACTGGACCAATGGCATACAAACAACCTGCAACAGCTTATAACATATCACATTGACTTCCAATGCCATTTTTTTTAAAGCTATCAAATGGTTATGTTAGATCATGTTAATTTCCAACGTAACACACGCAGTTCTAACATAGCCACTTGATAATGAGTACTGGGCTACAACGCATCTCTTCTTCTGTCTAATTCACAGCTCCGTCTACTCACCAGACAATTCCCTGTGCTCCGGAGCCAATGGGTCTTAAATTCTGGTAGCGCTTCAAAACCGTAAACGTGGAATCACCGACATCTAAACTGTAAAACTCCTTTTCGCGCTTATTCCGATTCATGGTGAAATCTGGACAAAGTGTGTATTTTGGGCATCCAAGTGGAACTTCTGTCTCAAGACCTAAGAAAGAAGGAGAAGACAACAGGAGGATAAATCAAATCAAAGTACTAGCATTTCATCAGCTTATTACCTGGACATTCCAAGCCATAGTTTTGTTTTGGATTGATTGACAAAGGCAGCATTGAGAATTTGATTGACATAGGCTGCATTGAGTGTAAAAAGCAATGACATTTGGATCATTTACAGTGCATTCCCCTTTTCCACATGTTGTTATGTTACATCCATATTCTGGTCAAGGCTTTCGACTCTGTCAATCACCTCATTCTTATCGGCAGACTCAATAACCGTGGCTTCTCAAATGACAGCCTCACCTGGTTAACGAACTACTTCTCAGATAGAGTTCAGCGTGTCAAATTGGAGGGTCTGTTGTCCGGACCTCTGGCAGTCTCTATGGAGGTGCCACAGGGTTCAATTCTCGGGCCAACTCTTTTCTCTGGATATATCAATGATGCCGCTCCAGCTGCTGGTGATTCTCTGATCCACCTCTATGCAGACGATACCATTTTGTATTCATCTGGCCTTTCTATGGACACTGTGCTAACAAACCTCCAAACGAGCTTCAATGCCATACAACACTCCTTCCGTGGCCTCCAACTGCTTTCAAATGCTAGTAAAACTAAGTGCATGATCTTCAACCGATTGCTGCCTGCACTCTCCCACCTAACAAGCATCACTACTCTGGACGGTTCTGACCTAGAATATGTGGACAACTACAAATACCTAGGTGTCTGGTTAGACTGTAAACTCTCCTTCCAGACTCACATTAAGCATCTCCAATCCAAACATATCCGTTGCCAAACCTACTGGCTCCAGGTCATCTACAAGTCTTTGCTAGGTAAAGCCCCACCTTATCTCAGCTCACTGGTCACCATAGTAACACCCATCCGTAGCACGCGCTCCAGCAGGTATATTGCACTAGTCATCCCCAAAGCCAACACTTCCTTTGGCCGCCATTCCTTCCAGTTCTCTGCTGCCAATGACTGGAACGAAATGCAAAAATCACTGAAGCTGGAGTCTTATATCTCCCTCTAACTTTAAGCATCAGCGGTCTGAGCAGCTTACCGATCACTCTACCTCTACACAGCCACACCTCATCCTCATATTATTACTTACCCTCTTGCACCCCAGTATCTCTACTTGCACATCTATCACTCCAGTATTAATGCTAAATTTGAATTATTTTCACCTCTAGGACCTATTTATTGCCTCTTTCCATAGTCTTCTACATTTGCACACACTATACATAGATTTTTCTATTTTTCTTTCCTTTTGTGTTATTGACTGTACTTCTGTTTATGTGCAACTCTGTGTTGTTGTTTTAGTCGCTCTGCTTTGCTTTATCTTGGCCAGGTCACAGTTGTAAATGAGAACTTGTTCTCAACTGGCCTACCTGATTAAATGTCCCACAGTTGACAGTGCATGTCAGAGCAAAAACTAAGCCATGAGGTAGAAGGAATTGTCCGTAGAGCTCCCAGACAGGATCTGGGGAAGGGTACCAAAACATTTTTGCAGCATTGAAGGTCCCCAAGAACACAATGGCCTCCATCAATCTTAAATAGAAGAAGTTTGGAACCATCATGACTCTTCCTAGAGCAGGCCGCCTGGCCAAACTTAACAATCGAGGGAGAAGGGCCTTGGTCAGGGAGGTGACCAAGAACCCGACGGTCACTCTGACAGAGCTCCAGAGTTCCTCTGTGAAGATGGGAGAACCCTCCAGAAGGACAACCATCTCAGCAGCAATCCACCAATCAGGCCTTTATGGTAGAGTGGCCAGACCTCAGTAAAAGGCACATGACAGCCCGCTTGGAGTTTGCCAAAAGTCACCTAAAGACTCTCAGACCATGAGAATCAATATTCTCTGGTCTGATTTAAACCAAGATTGAACTCTTTGGCCTGAATGCCAAGCGTCACGTCTGGAGGAAACCTGGCACCATCCCTATGGTGAAGATTGGTGGTGGCAGCATCATCCTGTGGGGATGTTTTTCAGCGGCAGGGACTTGGAGACTAGTCAGGGTCGAGGCAAAGATGAACGGAGCAAAATACATGATGAAAACCTACCTCCAGAGCGCTCAGGTCCTCAGACTGGGGTGAAGGTTCACCATCCATCAGGATAATGACACTAAGCACACAGCAAAGACAACACAGGAGTGGCTTTGGGAAAAGTCTCTGAATGTCCTTGACTGTCCCAGCCAGAACGGACTTGAACCCGACTGAACATCTTTGGAGAGACCTGAAAATAGCTGTGTGGCAACGCTCCCCATCCAACCTGACAGAGCTTGAGAGGATCTGTAGAGTAGAATGGGAGAAACTCCCCAAATACAGGTGTGGCAAGCTTGTAGTGTCATTCCCAAGAAGAATCAATGCTGTAATCGCTGCTAAAGGTGCTTCAACAAATACTGAGTAAAGGGTCTGAATACTTATTTAAATGTAATATTATTTATTTATTTATTTTATTTTAAATTTTTAAAACAGTTTTTGCTTTATCATTATGGGTTAATGTGTGTAAATTGATCAGGGGAAAAAAACATTTCATCAATTTTAGAATAAGGCTGTAACTTAACACAATTTGGAAAGAGTCAAGGGGCCTGAATACTGTTCGAAGGCACTGTACATCGTTTCTCTTCGGCTTAAAAAAAGGCCTTTCCTGAGGTTTGTGGAAGTTCTTTGCTAGCATTTAAATAGAGCAGCTTAAAAAAACAAACACTTTAGTTGCATGCTTGGCTGAGATATGGGGCAGAGCTAGGAAAGTTTCTCACAAGCCAATAGAGAAATCTCACAGCTATCACATCGAGAGTGACTAGAACCACCGTCTGATGCCCATTTGAGCCTGCAGAAATGTTTATTTAAGACTCATTGCTCAGGCAAATAAGTAGGAAGGAGTGAAGCAGGGAGAGAGAGAGAGAGAGAGAGAGAGAGAGAGAGAGAGAGAGAGAGAGAGAGAGAGGAAAAAAGAGAGAGGGAGGGAGCGCTGGATTTGATATGTAGTTACAAGACAAAATCATTACTCAAATGTAGGCCCATTTCCACTGGCTGACGGCCGCACAGTCGACAGACCATTACTTGACCTCCATAGGCCTACACAGTCACATTCCCCCTCCTCTTCACATGAAGGGGCATTCACGGGGGGGGGGTGGGGGGGGGGGGGTCATCCCGGATGAAAGGCATGTCAACGGCCTGAAGCCGTGCTATGAGATGGGGGGACTAAAAAAAAAGGTTTCGAGGAGCTTGAACAAAATGATCTACCGACACAAAAGAGAAATCGCTCCGTGCAATCGTGCACTCTGGAGCAGAATGAACGGCGGCGCAAACAACTGAATGACGATACCTACAGAGGGTCTGTATTGAATGGTATGCGTGTCATTGTATTAAAACAACATAAATTGACACTAGTTTGATTCACATTATAAATGGAAATGTGAGCATTTGCGTCATAATTCGTTTGTGAAAAGCTAACAGGCAGGATAAAAACACTAACACATGCATGCTGTATGCAACAAAGTTTACTAAAAGAAGGAGCCACGGAGCAGTAGACGGTGTATTTATGACATTTCGTCTTTAGCTGTGGCACTCGGATAGATGAGTGGTAGAGAGAGAGCGCATCTCTCACAGAGACTCCGAGAGAAGCTGAGAGAATATGAGAGGGAGGCACTGAATTGTAGCCATGAAGCATGTCGTCGAGGACAACATCACCCACCCACAGGTGAAGGCTACATGTTATGTTGCCGTTTCAAGGTCTCACTCTCAATCACAAGTTCGTGGTCTGGGGCATTTCAGTAAAAATGGGGGCCATTTCATTCACAGCAATAACTGAAGTGCATTTACAATACATGTCTCTCCATCATGCCCAGCTGGTGTCTACATCTAACCTAAATTAATATGACTTCTCACATTATCGGTGGTTTTCACCAGCCTACTTTTCCAGCTAATGAAGACACCGAAGCCCATCACCACTGACCGCAAGAACGAGCAGCGTCAGAATTAGAAGCAATTTGTCAAATACCCCTGGCTGCATTCCTCTGTGACACACCTTAGGCTGGAATGGCCAATGAAGGTGTCCAACATCTTTCAAAACAAAATGCGACAGTAATCTTTTACCCAAGTGTTGTTAACCGAATGGATAGACAGTCGAAGGAAGATATGATTTAACCATATTTTACCATCATTATAATTATATTAATTGCATTAATAGCGATCTTATTATCGATAGACGGGTGTGTCGATGTGACAGCTGCCTGACCATAACACCGTCGATTAATTATTCTGCAGTGTTTTAGGTATATTGGAAGAAATGTATTCGATCCAGATAAACTGACGACATCATCCATCAAAAGTGTTACAATTTTACACAAGCTGCTGCTATATCTCTCACTTGTTTAATAGACGTCGACTTGACGCACTAGTAGAATAGGTAAACCTGCGAACACAAGTTTATACTCCTCAATCCGTGGTAGGCAAATTGTCAATTGCCCATTTCTTTACCGAATGGTGGGCATGTGTTTCATATTTGAGAAATGTAGCATGTCAAATGTAACCAAGGCATTTATGTTGTCAGTATCGGCTGCGGAGATAGGTAGTTGTTACAACGTAACGCGGCAGGTAGTTACAGTCTTGTTACTATGTAGCGTGTTTTATAGCGTCCCGTGTGCGTTTAAATTCATCGCGCATTAATAAGTATCCAATAGCCAGATTTGTTTTAAGGCGGTGCACGTCTTTAAAATTGCAATAGGCCTATAGGCCGAAACTCGACATTATGTTCCAGCAGGCTGGTTGCAGCTATTTATTGTAATTTCAGTGTTCCTTGCGACCCATCAGTGACAATACCCTCCCCCACTGCTAACAATAACATGTCTTATAAAGGTTTCATTTGGAACTCACCTCACTCCAAAAGAACGCGTTCGTAATTCCAAAACCGTCAAACCGCGGTTTCTGGTCTTCAGTTTAAATATGCAGCAGAATGTTTGAATATCTTATAATATTTCCTCGTTAGTAAGACAACCTCTGAGTCCGCTGCGTTTCCTTCCACTGGCAGGCCTGGATCTGCAGAATACATGTGTACTACGTAACCTAATCTTTGCGCTTCCGTGACACAAACAGTTTCTGCTATTTCATACCGATGTCGTCGAAACCTTGCGATGTTTTCCGGTTGCGGATGAGAACTGGGTGACATTCAAGAGCGCAACGCCCTGCAGTGTTGTATAGCCTACCTCCCGCGGGTATTCTCTGATTGTAGTGTATGCAACATTATGCATGACAAATTATAGGCATTTAGGCATTCTACTTCTCATCTCGCCATAATAAACACACGCACTGAGAGCGAGAGAGAGAAAGAGCGAGAGAATATAGAGGGATATGTTTCCCATGCCAATAAAGCCCTTGAATTGAGAGAGAGGGAGAAACCTTCCATAACAAAGCCATACCTACAGAGTATTAACCTGGAGAAGAGCCCCCTAAGCAAGCTGCTCCTGGGGTTCTGTTCAGAAACACAAACAGACCCCACAGAGCTCCAGGACAGCAACACAATAAGACCCAACCAAATCATGAGAAAACAAATAGATAATTGCTTTATACATTGGAAATAATTTACAAAAAAAACTGTGCAAACTAGAATGCTATTTGGCCATAAACAGAGAGTACACAGTGGCAGAATACCTGACTACGTGACTGACACAAAATTAAGGAAATATCTGTCTATGTACAGACTCAGTGAGCATAGCCTTGCTATTGAGAAAGGCCGCAAGATGTGTGACCTGTTGCCACAAGAAAAGGGTGACCAGTGAATAACATACACCATTGTAAATACAACCTATATTTATGTTTATTTATTTGAACTATTTGCACATCATATAGACATAATATGACATTTGAAATATCTTTATTATTTTGGAACTTTTGCAAGTGTAATGTGTATTGTAAATTTTGTATTGTTTATATCACTTTTGTTTATTATCTATTTTACTTGCTTTGGCAATGTCAACATATGTTTCTCATGCCAATAAAGCCCCTTAAATTGAAATTGATTGTGTGTGTGTGTGTGTGTGTGTGTGTGTGTGTGTGTGTGTGTGTGTGTGTGTGTGTGTGTGTGTGTGTGTGTGTGTGTGTGTGTGTGTGTGTGTGTGTGTGTGTGTGTGTGTGTGTGTGTGTGAAAGAGAGAGAGACAGAGAGAAAGAAATAGAGAAAAGAGAGAGAGGGGGAGTTGGCTCTTTAGTCAAACAACAATCACACGTGATTTTTTAAGTTCTCTTTAAAAAAAATAGGCCTATTTTTTAACATACTTTGTGTTAGTAGAACTGAGCAGAACATACTTGTCTCACCTTTCACCTCACTGTTCAACTGACAGCTGGGGCGCGTTCCTCTGCCCAGGCGTTGCTGACTCCTGCCAGATTTTACAACGCCTATCAAGTTATTTATCAGGTAAGGTATCAGCTAACCACATCATATATTATCGCAATCTGTCAATTGATTACACAGTTGATGACGTCGCACGCAACCATTGGTTGATGTATGTCAATTCTGAGCAAGGGAGCGCGACCATTAGTTACAGTTTATCTTGCACAGAGTACTTGGCCACACCAATTGGTTCCTCACTGCCTTGCCACTTGTCACACTGCTGCTGCGTAATCCAATTGAGTTCTTATAGCTGGAGTCTAAAAATAGTCCAAATTAACAGAAACACAGTATGGACATGTAATTAGGTGTGAGTACAGAACGTTATATGCGATGGAGAAATGTGTTATTTCCGCTCTGTCGTGTGGTGGAATTATCGATGGATAGATGAAAAATCACCTGATAGGCTAGAAAAAATTGCCGATGGAGAGCACAGCCACAGGTGGAATGCCATGTGATGCTTGAGGGGATTACATTCGAGCTGCAGGTATTCTGAAGAAATTAAGAGGGACTTCAGATATCGAATGAATTAAGGTAAAGTTTTGGGTTTAATTGGATATAATTCCGCAAAAATATAGACCTACATCTATTCTACACAAATGTGGTATTCTATGAATGCGTAAAAGTTCCGTACCACAGCCTGGTAGGCATGATCTCAACCTAAAGATATGTTATTTTTAGTGAAGCAGATATGTTACGGTGTCATTTTAGCAATTAATTAAATTATTGGGCAATAGATTTTTATATTTTGTGTTTTAAATGAAATGACAGCATACATATAGCCAGTTATCATGTCTTTATGTCCAAATTTAGGTATAAATTGAAAAAAAAATGAATTCCAGTTTGTCTACAAATTAATAATTTATATGTTGGATTCACGTTTCCACCTCAACCAAAATCTCAGTTAAATCAAATTAAACTTAAATTAAACTTAAGTTTGATTTAGGCTTAATCCTATTCTTTAATTTAGATTTTTGGTTGAGTTGGAGATGTGAATCCAACATGACTGATTCATTTGAAAAACAAACTTGAATTAAAGCCAGACTAAGTCAGTGGCACAGATGGAACTATGTAAGCGGAAGATAAATCTCCTTCTAATGTTAAGATTTGGTTCCATTGATAACCGAGCAGTAATTCTGCTTTGAAAGTTGATAAACTTGTAACCTCACTTTAGAGAAAATGGCCCTTGAATATTTTGGTACACCTACTGAAGAGCACTTTGTTGTCTACACCCATTCAGCATTGTTCACACCCGCTTAAGCTTTATCCCCACCCAGCTCTTTATTAAGGATTCAGATGTGAGGCCATGTACTAAACAACCAAAGATTAAGACTAAAGGCTGGTTTATACTAAGGGTGTGTTCGTAAATTCAATCTGGAGTGCCAGAGTGTGCTCAGAGTGCGCTCGTAAACTCATAGCGTTGTCAAATTGTCCGTTCGTAAATCCAGTGTGCGTTCAGAACGCAGGAGTAGGGTTGATCCGAATGTTCTGATCTAACAGCAGTCAAGCACCCAAGCTAGGGGAAAGGAGGATACCTAGTCAGATGTCCAACTGAATGTATCTTCCGCATTTAACCAAACCCCTTTGAACCAGAGAGGTGCGGGGGCTGCGTCTTCGGTGTCCGGGGAACAGTGGGTTAACTGAGCCACGGAGCAGTAGACGGTGTATTTATGACATTTCGTCTTTAGCTGTGGCACTCGGATAGATGAGTGGTAAAGCGGATGAGCGGATGAGAGGCAATCTGTAATTTCGAAGACATTAATGAGTGAGCAACGACGGACATAGGCAATAAAACTATTTGTTCAGCACTTTTGAAATGTACAGCGACAGAATTCAGAACGTGGGCCGTTCTTACAGTGTACTCCCTGTACAACAAGTCAGAACCATAGGATGAATAAAGAGGGCATATAAACAGACAATGAAAGCTCTTACAATATTCAATGATTACATTTCTCTAAAACAGGTTATGGGCAAACAAGCACACACCGGCCACAAATTATGTGTTTACAATACCGCATGGGTGAAAATAGACCAAATTATTAGGAAGTAGATTTAATCTTTATCAAAATCACAACAATAGACAAACACAGTCTGCTTAAACAAATAACACACAAACCATTATACGTTTTCATGTCTTTATTGAACACACTGTGTAAACATTCACAGTGTAGGGTGAAAAAAGTATGTCAACCCTTGCATTTAATAACTGGTTGACCCTCCTTTGGCAACAATAAACTCAACCAAACGTTTTCTGTAGTTGCGGAGCAGACCTGCACAATGGCCAGGAGACATTTTTGACCATTTATCTTTACAAAACTGTGTCAGTTCAGCAATATTCTTAGGATGTCTGGTGTGAACCACTCTCAAGGTCATGCCACAGCATTTTTAATCAGGTTGAGGTCAGGATTCTGACTGGGCCACTCCAGAAGGCATATTTTCTTCTGTTGAAGCCATTCTGTTGTTGATTTATACTTTTGTGTTTTGGGTTGTTATGCTGTTGCATCACTCAACTTCTGTTGAGCTTCAATTGGTGGACAGATAGCCTTACATTCTCCTGCAAAATATCTTGATAAACTTGGGAATTCATTTTTCCGTCGATGATAGCAAGCTGTCCAGGCCCTGAGGCAGCAAAGCAGCCCCAAACCATGATGCTCCCTCCACCATACTTTACAGATGGGATGAGGTTTTGATGTCGGTATGCTGTGACATTTTTTCTCCACATATAGAGTTGTGTGTTCCTTCCAAACAACTCAACTGTAGTTTCTGTAGCACACTGTCTATTGTCGTGACTTAGATGAAGATCAGATCAAATTATATGACAAATTTATGCAGAAATCCAAATAATTCCAAAGGGTTCACATACTTTTTCTTTCCACTGTATGTGCTCTTCAGATATGAGATTGCTTTGTTCTAAATCCTTATTTGGCATCCAATTAAATGTTCTCTTAACCTCTGTTCCATGTTTTTTGTACTGCTTCTCTATTTTTTAGCATATGTGGGGGGTATATGTTGTTGACACTTCTCTGAACTTCATACTTCACATAGAGATGGGATTCATGATTCATTTTGCTGTGTAACACAATCTGTGGTAAACATACAATATTTTCTTCACACCTTCCGCAGCGTGACGTTTCCTGTGAATACTCTAACGACTTGGATCCAACAGTGGTACTCTGCCTTCAGAAAGTATTCACATCCCTTGACTTTTTCCACATTTTGTTGTGTTCAAGTATGACTTGGTGGTGTTCAAGTATGACTTTGTTGTGTTCAAGTATGACTTTGTTGCGTTCAAGTATGACTTTAAAATTGATTCAATTTAGATTATTTTTGTCACTTGCCTGCACACAATATCCCATAATGTCAAAGTGGAATTTTTTTTTCTTCAAATAAATAAGAAATGAAAAGCGGGAATGTTTTGAGTCAATAAGTATTCACTTCCTTTGTTATGGCAGGCCTAAATAAGTTCAGGAGAAAAAATGAGCTTAACAAGTCGCATAATAATTTGCATGAACTCACTCTGTGCGCAATTTCGTATTGAACATGATTTGTTACTGACTACCTCGTCTCTGTACCCCACACATACAATTATCTGTAAGGTCCCTCAATCTAGAAGTTAATTTCAAACACAAATTCAACCACAAAGACTAGAGGTTTCCCAATACCTCTCGAAGAAGTACACCGATTGGTTGATATATATATATATTTTTTTCTCCATGCATTGAATATCCCTTTGAGCATGGTGAAGTTATTAATTACACTTTGGATGGTATATAAAATACACACAGTCACTACAAAAATACAGGCATGTTTTAACTCCGTTGCCGGAGAGGAAGGGAACCACAGGGATTTCACCACGAGGCCAACTTTAAAACAGTTAAGAGTTCAAATCAAAATCAAATGTATTGGTCACATATGTGATTATCAGATATTATTGCGGGTGTAGCGAAATGCTTGTTATTCTAGCTCCGACAGTGAAGTAATATTTTCTAGTTACCCAAAAAACACAGAAATCTAAGTAAGGAATGGATTAAGAATATATACATATATGTCAAAGTGGCATTGGACTAAGATACAGTGGCATAGTATAGAATTCAGTATGTACATATGAGATGGGTGATGCAATATTTACACACAATTGAAGTGACCAAGATAGTATAGAGTGCAATTTATACATATGAGATGAGTAATGCAAGATATGGAGACATTATTAAAGTGGCTAGTGATCCATTTCCTTAAAGTGGCCAGTGATTCCTAATCTATGTCTATAGGTAGCCACCTCTGATGTGCTAGTGATGGCTGTTTAGGAATCTGATGGCCTTGAGATGGAAGCTGTTTTTCAGTCTCTCTGTCCCAGATTTAATGCACCTGTACTGATTTCGCCTTCTGGATGATAGTGGAGTGAACAGGCAGTGGCTGGGATGGTTGATGTCTTTGATGATCTTTTTGCCCTTCCTATGGCATGGGGTGCTGTAGATGTCCAGGAGGGCAGGAGGTTTGCCCCCAGTAATGCGTTGGGCAGACTGCACCTCCCGCTGGAGAGCATTGCGGTTGTGGGTGGTGCAGTTGCCGTACCAGGCGGTGATGCAGCCCGGCAGGATGCTCTCAATTTCCACCTTCTCCACTGCGGTCCCATCAATGTGGATAGGGGGGTGGTCCCTCTTATGTTTCCTGATGTCCACAATCATCTCCTTAGTTTTGTTGACATTGCGTGAGAGGTTATTTTCTTGGCAACTTACTCACAGAGCCTCTTCACCTCTTCCCTGTAGGCTGTCTCATCGTTGTTGGTAATCAAACCTACTACTGTTGTGTCGTCTGCAAACTTGATTGAGTTCGAGGCGTGCTTGGCCACGCAGTCATGCGTGAACAGGGCATACAGGAGGGGGCTGAGCACGCACAATTGTGGGGCCCCAGTGTTGAGTATCAGCGAAGAGGTGTTGTTTCCTGCCAACACCTTTGGGTGATCCATCAGGAAGTCCAGGGCCCAGTTGCACAGGACGTGGTTCAGAACCAAGTAATCAAGCTTGATGATGAGCTTGGAGGGTACTATGGTGTTGAATGCTGATCTATAGTCAATGAACATCATTCTTACATAGGTATGCCTCTTGTCCAGATGGGACAGGGCAGTGTGGTGGCAATTGCTTCGTCTGTAGATCTATTGGGGCGGTAAGCAAATTGAAGTGGGTCTAGGATGGCAGGTAAGGTGGAGGTGATATGATCCTTGACTAGTCTCTCAAAGCACTTCATGATGACAGTTGAGTGCTATGGTGCGATAGTCAATTAATGGCTTTGATAGGAGGAAACTGAGGATGGATAAACAACACTGTTACTCCACAACACTAACCTAACCGACAGAGGTAAAAATAGGAAGTCTGTACAGAATAAAAATATTCCAAAACATGCATCCTGTTTGCAACAAGGCACTAAAGTAGGACTGCAAAAAATATAGCAAAGCAATTCACTTTTTGTCCTGACTACAAAGTGTTATGTTTGGGATAAATCCAATACAACACATTACTGAGTACCACTCTCCATACTTTCAAGCATAGTGGTGGCTGTATTGTGTTATGGGTATGCTTCTAATCTTTAAGGACTGGAGTGTTTTTTTTAGGTAAAACATTTAAAAGAATGGAGCTAAGCATTGGCAAAATCCTAGAGGAAAACGTGGTTCAGACACTGGGAGGTGATTTCACCTTTCAGCAGGACAATAACCTAGAACATAAGGCCAAATCTACACTGGAGTTGCTTACCAAGAGACAATGAATGTTCCTGAGTGGCTGAGTTACAGTTCTGACTTAAATGTAATTTAAAATCTATGGCCAGACCTGAAAATGGTTGCCTAGCAATAATCAACACCAGTTAGACAGAGCTTGAAGAATTTTTTTTAAACAAAGTCGGCAAATGTTGCACCATCCAGGTGTGGAAAGCTCTTAGACTTACCCAGAAAGACTCACAGCTGTCATCACTGCCAAAGGTGCTTATACAAAGTATTGACTCAGGGGGTGTGAAGGGTTATGTTAATTAGTTGTTGGTTTTTTTCAATTTTATTTTCAATACATTTGCAAACATTCCTGAAATCACATTTTCACTTTGTCACGATGGGGTATTGTGTGTAAATGGGTAAGTGTTTTGTATTCAATGCATTTTGAATTTAGGCTGCAGTACAACAAGATGTGGAACAAGTCAAGGGGTGGGAATACTTTCTGAAGGCTTCAGCTCAGTCTTTTAGTATGAATACCGATTTTGTTATCCCTGACTCACAACACCAACAAGGCCGTACAATTTATGGTATAACTGTGATGATGACGTCACCACAAATCACTTCCTACATATTTTGTAGACATGTCTCTACCTGCAGGAACCAGAGTTGCTAGACTACCAATTAAAGCATTGACGTTTATTGGATCATAGTACCGTATATCCTTTGATTTTCAGGGATGACATATAGCTACATTCATGTAGCTACACTCATCACACAGTCAGTGTATAACTTCACAACTTGGAGAAAAGTGAACCAGTATCCCTCTAACATTAGGTTTTATACTGAACAAAGATCTGAACTCAACATGTAAAGTGTAAAGTGTTGGTCCCATGTTTCATGAGCTGAAATAAAAGTTTCCAGAAATGTTCTATACGCGCCAAAAGCCTATTTCTCTCCAATTCTGTGCGCATATTAGTTTACATCTGTTAGTGGGCATTTCTCCTTTGCTAAAATAATCCATCCACCTGACAGGTGTGGCATATCAAGAGGCTGATTAAACAGCATGATCATTACACAGATGCATCTTGTGATGGGGACAATAAAAGGCCACTCTTTAATGTGCAGTTTTGTAACACAACACAAAGCCACAGATGTCTCAAATTTTGAGGGAGCGTGCAATTGGCATGCTGACTGCAGGAATGTCCACCAGAGCTGTTGCCAGATAATTTAATGTTCATTTCTTTAGCATAGGCCGCTTCAAGCGTCCTTTTTCGAGAATTTGGCAGTACATCCAACCAGCCTCACAACCGCAGACCACGTGTCTGGCGTCATGTGGGCGAGCGGTTTGCTGATGTCAACCTTGGAAACAGAGTGCCCCATGGTGGCGGTGCGGTTATGGTATGGGCAGGCATAAGCTACGGACAACGAACACAATTTCAATTTTATCGATGGCCATTTGAATGCACAGAGATACCGTGACAAGATCCTGAGGCCCGTTGTCGTGCCGTTCATCCGCCGCCATCTTTTGCGCCAGCATGATAAATCACGGCCCCATGTCGAAAGAATCATTGAAATGGTTGCATGTTGCATGTTATATTTTTGTTCAGTGTCATTTGAGGAGTCACAGAACCTCAGCCGGATGCTACCACAGTCACGTCTCATTGTAACGCTTCACAGTCACCTTGGTGACGAGAGGGAGACAAATGAAAGGCACAGAGAGTAGCCATTTCAGAGCAAATCCTCCAGGCTCTGCGGAAGCCTATTACATGGCAAACTGAAAGCTCATTGTGTGAAAGCACCGGTGTGCATGTGTGAGAGAGGGAGAGGGGGTGGGGATGAACAGGTGGCTAGAGAAGTGGAGGGGGCGTCTGTATTGCTTTGCATGAGCCCTTTTGTCCAATCAGTCACCTCACTCATTGTAGATAATCATCCATAGCGACTTGTCTAAATGGACCAAATTTACTGTTCTCCTAGTATCTCTGTCTTGTCAAAGAACAAGATCACTTTGAGCTAATGGTTTAAGCAATTAGATAATATGGTTGTGTGGACACTCTTCAATGATTTATGGAAACAATCAAGTTTCGTGCGTTCAACAGTTTTCATTGTACTCCAAATAACGGCCTCGCATATTTTGTCACAGAGTCTATGATGAAACAACATGTATTGCTCATATTAAGCTGTATTACAGCGTTTTGAGGCAGAAATTCCGAAAAATGATTTGGATAATATATGACTGTATCTACCCATGGCTGTGTCCCCCCCAGGATGGGCACGTTCGTGACCCTGGCGGAGGTGCTGGAGGCCCGGGGGTCACCTCTGGAGGAGGATGAGGTATGGTGTCTGCTACTGGGCACCGCCGAGGCCTTAATGGAAATCTCTCACAAAGGTACCTAGACATATTTATATGCTTCTCCGGACCCATGATAATACACATCGGCAGGATCTTTTGACCTTAAAGGGATTGTTCACGCCCACGTGTGTCAGATCTTTGCAGTCCTCCATAAGTGGTATTATGCTGAGCTGACTTTCATATCCCATGATTTAGGCCTCAAACCCGAGATGATTGGGAAGGGTAGGCAACACAACGTCATGCTCTACTTCTAATAGTTTTGTCTTTTGTCCTCTCGACAGGTCCTGGTAACATGTGCAGTGTACTGAGCCCTGGCTCAGTGCTGCTGTCAGCCACTGGGAACCTTGCTTTCAAGAGCTGTCCCCGGTCAGAGAACCTTGGTTCCTTCACTGCTCCAGAGGTACAGGAGGGGCACGCTGCCTCCAACAGGACGGCCTCGGAGAAGGTGCTCAATGAACCCCTGATCGCAACGTCATCGCATCACACTGCATAATCCGATTTCATATCCGTCTGTACTATATTGCCAATTCCGATGGTCTCCGTTGGCTTGACATCCCGCCACTGTTTTGGTTCTCGGCCTTTGGCTTTGGATCTGTCTCTGTCAGTTAGCGTGTACGTTCGTCACACGCAGTGTCTCAGACGGCGCAAGCCCGATTTTGACGAAGCTTGGGTGAATGATGCGTCTTATGGTTTACAAAATTACACTGATTGACCAGATAACATGCGATTGAAAATGCAAACTTTGAAAGGTCACGCCCACACCCCGTTTGACCTAAAGTCATGAAATTCGGTACATAGGTCCCTCTCCTTACAAGGAACAAATTTGCCTCAGGGACCCAAGAGGTCCACCATGATGGATTTAGAATTTTGTAAAAAACACTTAAAACGCTACTCCTCTAGCACCGAATAACCAACATGTTTACTGTTGCCTTGTTTTTCTCTTTGTTTTCTTCAGATGATTGTATATTCCCTAGGAATGACCCTCTTCTGGTCCGTTGATTATCAACTACCTCAAAACCAGCCCATTCAACTGAGTGACAACCTGAATAACCTCTTGCTGAGTATGTGTGAGGACACGGTCCACAGACGAGCAGATCTTGTGACCGTGCTGGAGACCTGTGAACAGCACATCAAGGCTGCTCAACTACCCCTACCAGAGAAGCTCATCAGACAGCCAGTACAAGATGTCTTCAGGGACTCTGTGAGTCACCCACATTCCCTTTTTGGTTAAGGCAATGCACCTGTAGTCAGTATAGCTGTCACTCTACACTCCATGTGCTGACCAGCACACTGACATTATAGGGTCACATTTTCTAGAAATACATTGGCCTCTATTCCATATTGTGACAATACTGGCTGCTTGAAACTCTATCTTGGCTACAATCTACAGCTGGGTTTCAATTGAGATCATATTGATTTGAGACATGGTTATTTTTAAGGATAGGTCAGTGCAACTTATCTAATTCATCAGCTGTCATTCTATTGTGTTTTGTAGGTTGATCATGTGTCCATGGCTGAGATTGGTCCTCAACTTACTGACCGGAGTCAGATGGTCAGAGAGAGGCTTCACAGTCTCTCAGGAAGTGCCTCGTACCATAACTCCACCTGGGCACTGAGAAACAGAAGCACCCCAACATTCCAAGCTGAGCTCAGCAGAGGGTAAGAACCTAGCAGTCGCCTTTCAAACAACAACAAGCACATTTTGACCGGAATACACATATTGTCAGCTTTACAGGTGTATATATATATATATATATATATATATATATATATATTTTTTTTTAAGGGATAGTTCACCCAACTGTCTATGGACAATAAGTTAAAGATTTTCACCCCTGTAATCTGTCATTTTTTTTCTCCCAGAATTCCCCAAGGGTCACGTCACAGAGAGAGTTACTGCAGTTATCAGTCACGTAGCCCCTCTAGTCCGTACCTGGATGGCTTTCGCCGTGGCAGCGTCAGACCTGTACCATACACATATCTAAATGAGTCCACGGTCAGCCTTAATGAAAAGAAAGCCAAGGTATGATATCATAGTGAGTCGTGTGAAATATCGGGTTGACATTTTAGTAGCTCTTAATGTTTCGATTCGTTATTTCTGCAGGATATGGGTCCTGAGTTCATTCGAAAGTTAAACGAGCCTCTGGTTGTCTTGGAGCTGCCCGGATCCATTGTGGTAATTACGGCTTTATCATCGGGTAGTAGTCTGGCCTGCTCAGGTCAGGCCTCACCACCTCTTCTTATCCAGGCTGCATCACGTCCGGCTGTGATTGGGAGTCCCATAGGGGCGGCACATAATTGGCCCAAACGCCGCCCGGGGTGGGCCGTCATTGTAAATAAGAATTTGTACTTAACTGACTTGCCTAGTTAAATAAAAGGTGAATTTTTTTTTTTTTAATCAAGAGCTACATCAAATGCCTTTTATCATCAGCCCAACTGTCATCCGTCGGTCTTCACATGAATCACTCTCTTTCTGTCTCTTAATCCAGTCAAAGAAAGGGAAGTCTCCTCCTCTATGAGGGAGCTGAGTGTGGTCATGCCAAACGGACAGAGCATCCTGGTCAAGTGCGACGTCAAGTCAGGAGGAGGGGATGTCTTTGATATGATTGTTGCCCACTCCAATCTGGTGGAGCACTTCTACTTTGGCCTTGCTTACATTGATGGTAAATGCACAAATATTGCATGTCGTTTACTGGGAAACAGTTCATTGAGGTGTTTTGTTGGGTCATGTATGGCTGTTGTATGGCTGTGCTCAAGCTACAGTAATGAAAAAGCTCAAAGTTGTCTTTACATGGTTTGCATGTTCAAAATGTCACTCTTCCTTTTTACCTCTCGGTTTTAGACCATGAGTTTTTCTTCCTGGAAAATGACACAAAGATATCCAAGGTCGCCCCCGACAGTTGGAAGAAAGTGCCTGCCTCCACGTTTGTCCTTTTCTTCAGGGTGAAATTCTTTGTCCACGACATCTCTCTCCTTTTGTAAGTACCTCGCATTCGCTCGTGCTTACAGTATATTGTATTCAAGATCGACTGATGGAATTCATAGAGGTCCGGCAATGTTGCAGATTGTCCACCGCTTTCTCCATGGAAGAAAATTGTGTGTGACTGGGGTTTTTTGGCAGGCACAAACTGACTCGTCACCAGTACTACCTACAGCTGAGGAAGGATATACTGGAGGACAGGTTGGCCTGCCATGAAGAGACAGGCCTATATCTGGGTGCCTTGGCTCTCCAAGCTGAGTATGGAGACTGCATACCTGAGGTATTTTATACATTTTAGTTATATGGTTATACATTATCTTTGATATCCTGTGTAGTCACCTGATTGTCAAGGTCTAGGTGGATTTTTCTGCATATTTACAGTACCAGTCACAAGGTTGGACACATCTACTCATTCAAGGGTTTTTCTTTATTTTTACTATTGTCTACATTGTAGAAGACATAGACTATGAAATTACAAATATGGAATCATGCAGTAAACAAAGTGTTAAACAAATCAAAATATATTTTATATTTGAGATTCTTCAAAGTAGCCACCCTTTGCCTTGATGACAGCTTTGCACACTCTTGGCATTATCTCAACCAGCTTCATGAGGTAGTCACCTGGAATTAATTTCAAGTGTCTTGTTAGAAGTTAATTTGTGGAATTTCTATCCTTAATGCGTTTGAGCCAATCAGTTGTGTTGTGACAAGGTAGGGGGTATACAGAAGATAGCCCTATTTGGTAAAAAACCAAGTCCATATTATGTCAAGAACTTTGAAAGTTTCTTGAAGTGCTGTCATAAAAACAATCAAGCGCTATGATGGAACTGGCTCTCATGAGGACCGCCACACGAAAGGAAAACACAGAGTTACCTCTGCTGCAGAGGCTAAGTTCAGTAGAGTTAACTGTACCTCAGATTGCAGCCCAAATACATTCTTCACAGAGTTCACGTAACAGATACATCTCAACATCAACCGTTCAG
Source organism: Oncorhynchus masou masou (assembly GCF_036934945.1). Lineage (NCBI taxonomy): Eukaryota > Metazoa > Chordata > Actinopteri > Salmoniformes > Salmonidae > Oncorhynchus > Oncorhynchus masou. Next base: position 35,644,603 of record NC_088242.1, on the reverse strand, counting down.
AGGAGACTGTGTGAACCAGGCCTTCGTGGTTGAATTGCTGCAAAGAAACCGCTACTAAAGGACACCAATAAGAATAAGACTTGTTTGGGCCAAGAAACATGAGCAATGGACATTAGACTGGTGGATATCTGTCCTTTGAGTCCAAATTTGAAATTGTCTTTGTGAGACGCGGAGTAGGTGAACAGATAATTCTTGCATGTATGGTTGCCACCGTGAAGCATGGAGGAGGAGGTGTGATGGTGTGGGGGTGCTTTGCTTGTGACACTGTCAGTGATTTATTCAGAAAGGTACACTTAACCAGCATGGCTATGGCAGCATTCTGCAGCAATACGCCATCCCATCTGATTTACGCTTGGTGGGACTGTCATTTGTTTTTCAACAGGACAATGACCCAAAACACACCTCCAAGCTGTGTAAGGGCTATTTGACCAAGGACAGTGATAAAGTGCTGCGTCAGATGACCTGGCCTCCACAATCAACCAACCTCAACCCAATTGAGATGGTTTGAGATGAGTTGGACCGCCGAGTGAAGGAAAAGCAGCCAACAAGTGCTCAGCATATGTGAGAACTCCTTCAAAACTGTTGGAAAAGCTTTCCTCATGAAGCTGGTTGAGAGAATGTCAAGAGTGTGCAAAGCTGTCGTCAAGGCAAAGGGTGGCTACTTTGAAGAATCTCAAATGTAAAATATATTTTGATTTGTTTAACACTTTATTTTTGGTTACTACATGATTCCATATGTGTTATTTCATAGTTGTGATGTCTTCACTATCATTCTACAATGTAGAAAATAGCAAAAATAAAGAAAAACCCTTGAATGAGTAGGTGTCTAAACTTTTGACTGGTACTGTAAATAGATATTACCTTGTAAATACTACGGCTGGGCAGAATTGGGCACAGTTAATTGAATATCCGGATATCTAAACGGATTTTAGTATTAAATTACTTAAAAGAGTTTTCATTTTTGGAGCCACATTTTTTTTTGCCCTATTTTAAATCCTTAAGAGTTTATTGGCTCACACGGGTGTCAAAATAATGAGCATAATAAAACAAATCCCCATCAAAATCCTTCAGTTTAAGCTAGCGATAGCTGCAGAATGGACCGCTTCTCAATTCACCACATCCGCCCATTTCGGCCTTCCGCACCTGCGGTGGAGAATGACAGGCTACAGTGCTGTTTGTCAGCCCAGGACACATCCAGACAATCTTCTCAGGAAAACGTCTGTAGCATCAGAATGTGCCTAATAACCACTACATGGAAAGAGTCGACTTTCACAAACACAATGGTGTTCTCCGTTTTGCTCTACGACACGCACAAGTGTCACGGGACTCTTCTGTATTCGGTATCGCCGATGTGCCAATTTTTGTCTGTGCCGTCCAAACCGTTTGGGCTACAAACTAATATGATCCCATTGTGGAAAGGGGAGACTCACAGGCAGGGTGGTGTTCTCTGTTCTGCTCTACGTCCCCCACAAGTATCATGGGACTCGTCTGTTATTAACCCATACAAATGAATGGAGGTAGTTTTGTGCCAATTAAAAAAAAGAGGTTAAATGTGTCCCCGCAAATTTTTTCCCTGAGCTTTCTAATATTTCCTAGATAAAAAAAGACACTTCAAAACCCTTATGATGTATTATTTTTTACTGACTTTTTTGTGCCATTTATGAATGTGGTATGCAATGTGTTTCTATGGGCTATAATATTAAAGGCCAAATACAATATTTTATCAAACAATTAAAAAATAAACATACAGGGGGTTCTTCAAAATCAATTAACTTAATGATCCATGGCGTGACCAACCTAAAATAGTTCCATGTGTTAGCTTAGTAGAACCCCCCCCCCCCCTAAAAGCTTAGACTTTTAGAGGTTAGCAATGAAAAAGCTGTCTAAATTAAATAAACATTTCTTGGTGCCATTTTTACCTGAAAGGATATTCCGTGACTTTTAATATTCTGAATTTAATAAAACAAACTTTTGAATGTTTTTTTAAGGGTGTGTTGAGCTACTCTTGTCTGCACATTTAGACCTCCGGGCTGCCCTGACATGATCGGCATGACACGGATCCATGCAAAACACACCAGAAAACCTTTTTGTAAGAGACTCATTGAAAATCAGACTTCTCTTCTCGCTGTTGCTTTTAGCCAAACTACCGGAGAAAAGCAGAATGTTCGCTGTTTACCTCTGCTGTGTGCATTTGCATCATTCTGATTGGTCGAGAGTCAAGAGCAAAAAAAAAGCTTATTATTATTACAAATTTTGACTGTCATAAAAATGTCAGTATATTATTTGAATAGTAAAATAATTTCAAATGCCCACCCATGGTAAATATTTTGTAATATTAGCTCTAGTTGAGTGATGACTAAATTTGATCTGATATTTTCCAAAGGTTTATGGGAGGAACTACTATCGACCAGACCAGTACGTTGCCAAGAGCGTCATGGAGAAAAGAGCCTTGCCTTACCTAAAGGAGGAATTGCTACGGTTACATGTCAATAACTCCACGATGAGTACTGACGAGTCCGAACTTGAGTTCCTAAAGGTAACGTGCCAATGAAAACACTCCATAGAGTTATGGTGTTATATAACGTACAGTGCATTCGACAAATATTCAGAACCTTTGACTTTTTCCACATTTTGTTATGTTACATAGGGTTGCAGCATTATGTTGTGGAGATGTTTTTCTGTGGCAAGGACTGGGAGACTAGTCAGGATCAAGGGAAAGATGAACGTAGCAAAGTACAGAGAGTTCATTGATGAAAACTTGCTCCAGAGCACTCAGGACCTCAAACTGGTTCACCTTCCAAAAGGACAACGACCCTAAGCACTCAGCCACGATAATGCAGGAGTGGCTTCGGGACAAGTCTCTGAATGTCCTTAACGTGCCAGAGCCCGGACTTGAATCCGATCTAACATATCTGGAGAGACCTGAAAATAGCTGTGCGTTGACGCTCCCCATCCAGCCTGACAGAGCTTGAGGGAGAAGAGAGGAATGGGAGAAACTCAAATACAGGTGTGTCAAGCTTCTAGCCTCATGTGGAAAAGGTCAAGGGGTCTGAATACTCTGCATGCACTGTATACATACACTATATATACAAAAGATTGTTGACACACCTTCAAATTAGTGGATTCTGCTATTTCATCCACACCCATTGCTGACAGCTGTATACAATAAAGCACACAGCCATACAATCTCCATAGACAGGAGAATGGCCTTACTTAATAGCTCAGTGACTTTCAACGTGGCACCATCATAGGATGCCACCTTTCCAACATGTCAGTTCGTCAAATACAGTGCCTTGCGAAAGTATTCGGCCCCCTTGAACTTTGCGACCTTTTGCCACATTTCAGGCTTCAAACATAAAGATATAAAACTGTATTTTTTTGTGAAGAATCAACAACAAGTGGGACACAATCATGAAGTGGAACGACATTTATTGGATATTTCAAACTTTTTTAACAAATCAAAAACTGAAAAATTGGGAAAAATTATTCAGCCCCTTTACTTTCAGTGCAGCAAACTCTCTCCAGAAGTTCAATGAGGATCTCTGAATGATCCAATGTTGACCTAAATGACTAATGATGATAAATACAATCCACCTGTGTGTAATCAAGTCTCCGTATAAATGCACCTGCACTGTGATAGTCTCAGAGGTCCGTTAAAAGCGCAGAGAGCATCATGAAGAACAAGGAACACACCAGGCAGGTCCGAGATACTGTTGTGAAGAAGTTTAAAGCCGGATTTGGATACAAAAAGATTTCCCAAGCTTTAAACATCCCAAGGAGCACTGTGCACGCGATAATATTGAAATGGAAGGAGTATCAGACCACTGCAAATCTACCAAGACCTGGCCGTCCCTCTAAACTTTCAGCTCATACAAGGAGAAGACTGATCAGAGATGCAGCCAAGAGGCCCATGATCACTCTGGATGAACTGCAGAGATCTACAGCTGAGGTGGGAGACTCTGTCCATAGGACAACAATCAGTTGTATATTGCAGAAATCTGGCCTTTATGGAAGAGTGGCAAGAAGAAAGCCATTTCTTAAAGATATCCATAAAAAGCGTTGTTTAAGGTTTGCCACAAGCCACCTGGGAGACACACCAAACATATGGAAGAAGGTGCTCTGGTCAGATGAAACCAAAATGGAACTTTTTGGCAACAATGCAAAACCTTGTGTTTGGCGTAAAAGCAACACAGCTCATCACCCTGAACACACCATCCCCACAGTCAAACATGGTGGTGGCAGCATCATGGTTTGGGCCTGCTTTTCTTCAGCAGGGACAGGGAATATGATTAAAATTGATGGGAAGATGGATGGAGCCAAATACAGGACCATTCTGGAAGAAAACCTGATGGAGTCTGCAAAAGACCTGAGACTGGGACGGAGATTCATCTTCCAACAAGACAATGATCCAAAACATAAAGCAAAATCTACAATGGAATGGTTCAAAAATAAACATATCCAGGTGTTAGAATGGCCAAGTCAAAGTCCAGACCTGAATCCAATCGAATCTGTGGAAAGAACTGAAAACTGCTGTTCACAAATGCTCTCCATCCAACCTCACTGAGCTCGAGCTGTTTTGCAAGGAGGAATGGGAAAAAATGTCAGTCTCTCGATGTGCAAAACTGATAGCGACATACCCCAAGCGACTTACAGCTGTAATCACAGCAAAAGGTGGCGCTACAAAGTATTAACTTAAGGGGGCTGAATCATTTTGCACGCCCAATTTTTCAGTTTTTGATTTGTTAAAAAAGTTTGAAATATCCAATAAATGTCGTTCCACTTCATGATTGTGTCCCACTTGTTGTTGATTCTTCACAAAGAAATACAGTTTTATATCTTTATGTTTGAAGCCTGAAATGTGGCAAAAGGTCGCAAAGTTCAAGGGGGCCGAATACTTTCGCAAGACACTGTATATACCCTGCTAGAGTAGCTCCAGTAAATTGTAAGTGCTGTTTTGTGAAGTGGAAACATCTCGGAGCAACAATGGCTCAGCAACAAAGTGGTAGGCCACACAAGCTCTCAGAGCCGGACCGCTGATGTGTGTTGCGCATAAGTATCGCCTGTCCTCAGTTGCAACACTCACTACCTTCCTGCCTCTGGAAGCAATGTCAGCACAATAACTGTTCGTCAGGAGCTTTGTGAAATGGGTTTCCATGACTGAGCAGTTGCGCACAAGCCTAAGATCACCATGCACAATGTCAAGCGTAGACTGGAGTGGTGTAAAGCTCACCGCCATTGGACTCTGGAGCAGTGGAAATGCTTCATTAAATAGTACCCGCAAAACACCAGTCTCAAAGTCAACAGTGAAGAGGCGACTCCGGCATGCTGGCCTTCTAGGCAAAGTTCCTCTGTCCAATGTCTGTGTTCTTTTGCCCATCTTAAACTTTTATTTTTATTGGCCAGTGTGAGATATGGCTTTTTCTGTGAGCCGTCTGTTTCTCAAACTAGACACTCTAATGTACTTGTCCTCTTGCTCAGTTGTGCACCGGGGCCTCCCTCTCCTCTTTCTATTCTGGTTAGTGCTAGTTTGCACTGTTCTGTTAAGGGAGTAGTACACAGTGTTGTACCAGATCTTCAGTTTCCTGGCAATTTCTCACATGGAATAGCCGTCATTTCTCAGAACAAGAATAAACTGACGAGTTCCAGAAGAAAGTACTTTGTTTCTGGTCATTTTAATTAATGTAATCGAACCCACAAATGCTGATGCTCCAGATACTCAACTATTCTAAAAAAAGGCCAGCTTTATTGCTTCTTTAATCAGAACAACAGTTTTCAGTTGTGCTAACATACTTGCAAAAGGGTTTTCTAATGATCAATTATCCTTTTAAAATGATAAACTTGGATTAGCTAAAACAACATGCCATTGGAACACAGGAGTGATGGTTGCTGATAATGTCTCTGTACACCTATGTAGATATTCCATTAAAAAATCAGCCATTTCCAGCTCCAATAGTCATTTACCACATTAACAATGTCTACACTGTATTAATGGACAAAATATGTGATTTCCATTCAAAAAGAAGGACATTTCAAGGTGACCACAAACTTTTTGAACGGTCGTGTGTCTATATATAAAATGGTTATGTCAGTCTCATTAATTCCATACTACTAATATGTGGACTAATATTTCAATCATTATACTAAAAGACTGTGGCACCTGCACGGTGCATCAAAGGCAAACATTCTTAGCCCGTGCGGAAAGCTTGCACATCGACCGCTCTAACGTCTAACATCTTACTTCCTCCCAGGCCACCCAGCAGCTTCCTGAGTATGGCGTTCTGTTCTACCGCGTGGGTCGCGAGAAGAAGCCAGTCATCGGAGAGCTGATCTTAGGAGTGTGTGCCAAAGGAGTCATAGTGTATGAGGTTAAAGATAGTTCTCGCTCCACGAGTCAGACATTCCACTGGCGGGAAACGGCCAGTATTTCCTCCTCTGTGAGTATCATGCCTTTTTATGATAATGCAAACACTGTTTTTTTTTCATTGGAGTTACACTTTATTGAAGGGAACTGAGGAATGTTGAAAGTGAAAGGTTACTGAATATACTGAACAAAAATATAAGCGCAGCAATTTCAAACATTTTACTGAGTTGAAGTTCACATAAGGAAATCTCAGTCAATTTAAATAAATAAATTAGGCCCTAATCTATAATTTCACATGACCGCGAATAAAGATATGCATCTGTTGATCACATATACTTTAAAAAGGGTAGGGGCGTGGATCAGAAAACACATCTCCTTTGCATAGGTTGATAGGGGCCTATGGAATGTTGTCCTACTCCTCTTCAATGGCTGTGCGAAGTTGCTGTATATTCGCGGGAACTGGAACACAATTTCATACATGTCGATCAAGAGCATCCCACACATGCTCAATGGTTGGCATATCTGGTGAGTATGCAGGACATGGAACAACTGGGACATTTTCAACTTCCAGGAATTGTGTACAGATCCTTGGGACATGGGGCCGTGCATTATCATGCTGAAACATTAGGGGATGGCGGTGGATGAATGGCACGACAATGGACCTCACGGTATCTCTATGCATTCAAATTCCCGTCAATACAATGCAATTGTGTTCATTGTCCATAGCTTATGCCTGCCCATACCATGATCGTATCGTCTGAGATCCCTAAAGATTGGAAAGCTGCCGCGGTCATCCCCCTCTTCAAAGGGGGAGACACTCTAGACCAAAACTGTTACAGACCAAAATCTATCCTACCCTGCCTTTTCTAAAGTTTTCGAAAGCCAAGTTAACAAACAGATCACGGACCATTTCAAATCCCAAGGTTCCTTCTCCGCTATGTAATCTGGTTTCTGAGCTGGTCAAGGGTGCACCTCAACCACGCTCAAAGTCCTAAACGATATCATAACAGCCATTGATAAAAGACAATACTGTGCAGCCGTTTTCATCAACCTGGCCAAGGCTTTCGACTCTATCACCGCACTCTTATCTGCAGACTCAACAGCCTTGGTTTCTCAAATGACTGCCTCGCCTGGTTCACCAACTACTTCTCAGAGTTCAGCGTGTCAAATCCGAGGGCCTGTTGTCCGGACCTCTGGCAGTCTCTATGGGGGTGCCACAGGGTTCAATTCTAGGGCCGACTCTTTTCTCTGTATATATCAATGATGTCGCTCTTGCTGCTGGTGATTCTCTGATCCACCTCTATGCAGATGATACCATTTTGTATACTTCTAGCCCTTCTTTGGACACTTAACCTCTAGCGACGAGCAATCCCGTATCCGGGAGTGTAATCATAGCCTCAAATGCATTACCATAACGCAACTTTTCCTATTCATGAAAATCGCAAATAAAATGAAATAAATATATTCAAACACAAACTTAGCCTTTTGTTAACAACACTGTCATCTCAGATTTTCAAAATATGCGTTACAGCCAACGCTAGACAAGCATTTGTGTAAGTTTATCATGGCATAATGCTATGCTATGCTCTGCTGGCAGCAGGCAACATTTTCACAAAAATAAGAAAAGCAACCAAATTAAATAATTTACCTTTGAAGATCTTCAGATGCTTTCACTCAGGAGACTCCCAGTTAGATAGCAAATGTTCCTTTTTTCCAAAAATAATATTTTTGTAGGCGAGAAACGTCCCGTTTGTTCATCCTGCTTTGGCTGAGAAATCGACCGAAAAATACTTAAACTATAATGCCAATCTTTTTTCAAAATTAACTCCATAATATCGACAGAAACACGGCAAACGTTGTTTAGGATCCATCCTCAAGGTGTTTTTAACATATGTATTCGATAATATATCTGTCGAGGCAGTTGGTTTCTCATAAGAAACGATTGGAAAAATGGCTACCTCAGTATTTTACGCAAGGTTTTCTCCGGGAGACACCATGCGACCACTTGCCCTATATGGTCTCTTAAGCCATTCTCCAATGGAAATGCCTAAAAAGATGTCACAATGCTGTAGACACCTTGGGGAAAACGTGGAAAACGTAAGCTGACTCCTAGCTCCTTCACAGCCATATAAGGAGTCATTGGCATGAGGCGGATTCAAAAAATGCGGCACTTCCTGATTGGATTTTTATCTGGGTTTCGCCTGTAACATCAGTTCTGTGGCACTCACAGACAATATCTTTGCAGTTTTGGAAACGTCAGAGTGTTTTCTTTCCAAAGCTGTCAGTTATATGCATAGTTGAGCATCTTTTCGTGACAAAATATCTTGTTTAAAACAGGAACGTTTCTCATCCAAAAATTAAAAGAGCGCCCCCTATATCCAACTAGTTAACAAACGTCCAGACGAGCTTCAATTCCATACAACACTCCTTCAGTGGCTTCCAACTGCTCTTAAATGCTATTAAAACTAAATGCATGCTCTTCAACCAATCTCTGCCCGCAACGGCCCGCCCATCTAGCATCCCGCCCATCTATTCTGGACGGTTCTGACATAGAATATGTGGACAAACTCTCCTTCCAGACTTACATTAAATCTAGAATTGGTTTCTTATTTCACAACAAATCATCCTTCACTCATGCTGCTAAACATACCCTCATAAATCTGATGTAATTTACAAAATAGCCTCCAACACTCTACTCAGCAAATTGGATGTAGTCTATCTGTTTTGTCATCAAAGCCCCATATACTACCCACCAGTGTGATCTGTTTGCTCTCGTTGGCTGGCCCTCGCTTCATATTCGTTGCCAAACCCACTGGCTCCAGGTCATCTATAAGTCTTTGCTAGGTAAAGCCCTGCCTTATCTCAGCTCACTGGTCACCATAGCAGCACCCACCCGTAGCCCGCTCTCTAGCAGGTATATTTCTCTGGTCATCCCCAAAGCCAACTCCTCATTTGGCCGCCTTTCTTTCCAGTTCTCTGCTGCCAATGACTGTAACGAATTGCAAAAAACACTGAAGCTGTATCGCCCTCAATAACTTTTAGCATCAGTTGTCAGAGCAGCTTACCCGTCATTGCACCTGTACACAGCCCATCTGTAAATAGCCCACCCAACTACCTCATCCCCATATAGTTATTTATTTTTTGCTCCTTTGCACCCCAGTATCTCTACTTGCACATTCATCTTCTGCACATCTATCAATCGTGTTTCATTGCGAAATTGTAATTATTTTGCCACTATGGCTTATTTATTGCCTTACCTCCCTAATCTTACTATAATTTGTACACACTGTATATAGACTTTTCTATTGTGTTATTGACTGTTTGTTTATCCCATGTGTAACTCTGTGTTGTTTGTGTTGCACTACTTTGCTTTTTCTTGGCCAGGTTGTAAATGAGAACTTGTTCTCAACTGACCTATCTGGTTAAATAAAGGTTAAATAAAATAAAACATTTAATTAAAAATCTGTGGCATTGTGTTGTGTGACAAATCTGCACATTTTAGTTGCCTTTTATTGTCCCCAGCACAAGGTGCACCTGTGTAATGATCCTGCTGTTTAGCTTCTTGATATGCCACACCTGTCAGGTGGATAGATTATCTTGGCAAACAAGAAATGCTCACTAACAGGGATATTGTCCCGCCCTGGTCTTAGTATTTTGTGTTTTCTTTATTATTTTGGTCAGGCCAGGGTGTGACATGGGTTATTTATGTGGTGTGTTTTGTCTTGGGGTTTTTGTAGGTAATGGGATTGTGGTATAGTAGAGTTGTCTAGGTAAGTCTATGGTTGCCTAGAGTGGTTCTCAATCAGAGGCAGGTGTTTATCGTTGTCTCTGATTGGGAACCATATTTAGGCAGCCATATTCTTTGAGTGTTTCGTGGGTGATTGTTCCTGTCTCTGTTTGCACCAGAGAGGTCTGGTTTGGTTTTTCAAGTTACAGTTAGTATTTTGTATTGTTCGTTATTATCCTTATTAAAGATGTATCGAAATAACCACGCTGCATTTTGGTCCGATCCCTGCTACACCTCCTCATCAGAGGAAGAAAACCTTAACAGAATCACCCACCACAACAGGACCAAGCGGGGTGGTGACAGGCAGCGGCTGCAGGAGCAGCGAAATCCAGATTTCTGGACATGGGAGGAAATCTTGGACGGAAAATGACCCTGGGCACAGCCTGGAGAATATCGCAGCCCCAAAGAAGAGCTGGAGGTGGTGAAAGCGGAGAGGCGCTGGTATGAGGAGGCAGCACGGCGACGCGGATGGAAGCCTGAGAGTCAGCCCCAAAAATGTCTTGGGCGGAGAAACACAGGGAGTATGGAGACGCCAGGTAGGAGACCTGCGCCAACTTCCTGTGCTTAACCGGGGGCTAGAGAGACCGGGCAGGCACCGTGTTATGCTGTGGAGTGCACGATGTATCCAGTGCGGGTGCATAGCCCGGTGCGGTACCAGCTCCTCGTATCCGCCGGGCTAGAGTAAGCATCGAGCCAAGTGTCATGAAGCCTTCAGAGGAAGAGGAGGAAGAAAACCTTAACAGATAAACATATTTGCACAAAATTGGAGATACATTTTTTTTCCGGACTGAGCATATTTTAGGTCTGCTGAAATTTTAACATTGTGAAAATTCTGTACAACTTCCCAGAGAAAGTTTACTGTGAATGCTGAGGCTGTACCCGCTTTAAGTTACACTTTTAACAGTGGCCAAGTAGTCTACTGTGGCTATTTGATCATAATGTAGGTCTACCAGAGTGGCCTACCATCAAAAGCAATGTAGAAAATGGATCTTATAATATTTTAACATAAAAATAGCTGTTCTGTCATTCAGCCAACAGTAGCAGCCAATGTGTGGTGTTCAATGTAGGCCAACATTCCATGAGACATGCAGGGCTTGACATTAACCTGTTTATCCACTTGTCCTTCAGACAAGGAGGTTACTGAAAATGTTTCTGTTTGATACAAGAAACCACTTTACAAAATCAAATGCACTATTATTCCCATTACCATTATTACAGTGAATCAGACAAATTATTCTACCCTCTGCCTATTGGCTACTTAGCTAATTCAAGCCTGTCTCAAAATACAACAATGCCCCTTTAAGAACAATTACCTCTTTACCTGACTCACTTTTCAACTCCAAGCGGACTGTCGTGTGCCTTTTTACTGAGTGGCTTTCGTCTGGCCACTCTGCCATAAAGGCCTGATTGGTGGAGTGCTGCAGAGATGGTTGTCCTTCTAGAAGTTTCTCCCACCTCCACAGAGGAACTCTGGAGCTCTGTCAGCTCCCTTAACCAAGGCCCTTCTCCCCCGATTGCTCAGTTTGGCAAGGCGGCCAGCTCTAGGTAGAGTCTTGGTTGTTCCAAAGTTCTTCCATTTAAGAATGATGGATGCCATTGTGTTCTTGTGGACTTTCAATGCTGCAGAACAGGACAATTCCTTTGACCTCATGGCTTGGTTTTGGCTCTGACATGCACTGTCAACTGTGGCACCTTATATAGACAGGTGTGTGCCTTTCCAAATCAAGTCAAATTCATTGAATTTACTACAAGTGGACTCCAAACAAGTTGTGTAAACATCTCAAGGATGATCAATGGAAACAGGATGTAGCTGAGCTCAAGGGTCTGAATACAGTTGAAGTGAGAAGTTTACATACACCTCAGCCAAATACATTTAAACTCAGTTTTTCACAATTCCTGACATTTAATCCTGGTAAAAAAAAATCCCTTTTTTAGGTCAGTTAGGATCACCACTTTATTTTAAGAATGTGAAATGTCAGAATAATAGGAGAGAATGGTTTATTTCCCAGTGGGTCAGAAGTTTACATACATTCAATTAGTAGTTGGTAGCATTGCTTTTAAATTGTTTAACTTGTGTCAAACATTTCAGGTAGCCTTCCACAAGCTTTCCACAATAAGTTGGGTGAATTTATGGCCGATTCCTCCTGACAGAGCTGGTGTAACTGCGTCAGGTTTGTAGGCCTCCTTGCTTGCACACGCCTTTTCAGGTCTGCCCACACATTTTCTGTAGGATTGAGGTCAGGGCTTTGTGATGGCCACTCCAATACCTTGACTTTGTTGTCCTTAAGCCATTTTGACACAACTTCAGGAGTATGTTTGGGGTCATTGTCCATTTGGAAGACCCATTTGCGACCAAGCTTCCTGACTGATGTCTTGATGTTGCTTCAATATATCCACATAATTTTCCGTTCCTCATGATGCCATCTATTTTGTGAAGTGCACTAATCCCTCCTGCAGCAAAGCACCTCCACAACATGATGCTGCCACCCCTGTGCTTCACTGTTGGGATGGTATTCTTTGGCTTGCAGGCCTCCCCCTTTTTCCTCCAAACATAATGATGGTCATTATGGCCATACAGTCTATTTTGGTTTCATCAAACTAGAGGACATTTCTATGATCTTTGTCCCCATGTGCAGTTGCAAACTGTAGTTCTTTTTAATGGTGGTTTTGGAGCAGTGGCTTCTTCCTTGATGAACAACCTTTCAGGCTATGTCGATATAGGACTCGTTTAACTGTGGATATAGATACTTTTGAATCTGTTTCCTCCAGCATCTTCACACTGTCTTTTGCTGTTGTTCTACGATTGATTTGCACTTTTCACACCAAAGTACATTCATCTCTAGGAGACCGAACTCGTCTCCTTCCTGAGCGATATGACGGCTGCATGGTCCCATGGTGTTTATACTTGCATACTATTGTTTGTACAGATGGTACCTTCAGGCATTTGGAAATTGCTCCCAAGGATGAACCAGACCTTTGGAGGTATACAATTCTTTTTCTGAGGTCTTGGCTGATTTTTGGGGGGTTTTCCCATGATGTCAAGCAAAGAGGCACTGAGTTTGAAGGTCTTGAAATACATCCACAGGTACACCTCAAATTATGTCAATTAGCCTAGCAGAAGCTTCTAATGGCATTACTTAATTTTCTGGAATTTTCCGAGCTGTTTAAAGGCACAGTCAACTTAGTGTATGTAAACTTCTGACCCACTGTAATTGTGATCCAGTGAATTATAAGTGAAATAATCTGTCTGTAAACAATTGTTGGAAAAATTACTTCTGTCATGCACAAAGTAGATGTCCTAGCCAACTTGCCAAAACTATAGTTTGTTAACAAGAAATTTGTGGAGTGGTTGAAAAACGAGTTTTAATAACTAAAATAACTACTTATGTAAATTGTCAATGTGGGGTATTGTGTTTAGATTGATGAGTAATTGTTTTATTTAATCCATTTGAGAATAAGGCTGTAATGTAACAAAATGTGTAAAAAGGGAAGAGGTCTGAATACTTTCCGGATGGATCTACTCACGACCACAGTTCTTAACACAGTCCAGTTCAATGTAAATGGCACAGATCCATATATGGTAATGGTCTATTTACATATAGGCCTACTGCAACTCTGCTTGGTCATGCTGCCGGTCTTTGTAGAGTAAGGGCTGAGTAGTTCTCAATAGAATCCTACTCCAATGCGTTCTGCCAACAACAAAATCTCTTGCATAGTTGGTTTTGTTTCAGTATGTTGCATTGAACGTTGTTAATATTGCGTTCATTCGATAGCAATTGCCACAGTAAAGGAAAACGTTGATAGTGTTAACAGGGAAAACTCTAGAAAGTTGAGTTCAATCTCATGCCGCTCTTTCTGGGCTGATAGTTCTTCCGGGAGGCAGTATAGGGGCTACTGCACGCCGGTGCGCAGCTTAGAGGAAACATGTTGCGATTTTATTTTTGTTCAGTGTAGTTGAATTTAAATATTTTTTTAGCGGTTGTTTTTGTTGGCTTGTTATGTCTGTAAATGCCTTAACCAGTCCTCTCTGTCCTACCACAGCGCCGTAAATTTGTCATCGAGAGCAGAGGGAGCAAGAAAAAGCACACCTTAGTCACAGAGAGATCCAAGACGGCCACGTACCTGTGCAACCTTTGTTCTGCCCAGCACAAGTTTCACAATGAGATGAACTCTCGCCAGCTCAGTCACAGTCTGGCCTCAGGTCAGAACCTTTCATGTCATCCTAACTGGCTTGGGGCCAAAGGTTTTTCCTGGTTTGGTAACAGTCAAGAAGAACTCCTGGCCCCTTCCGTAACTACTACTACTACTACATTCCTGTTAATACTATGCCAGATACAGTTTGTGTCCTGTTCTTGGTGAATCTTAGCCTGACTTTTTGCCAGACTCTTCATCCATACAGCTAGCAAGCTATACACTGAGTGTACAAAACATTAGGGCCATCTACTCTTTCCAGGACATAGTTTTTACCTGGATTCACATGGTCAGTCTATGATCCATTAATGATTCACTTGTTAAATCCACTTCAAATCAGTGTAGATGAAGGGGATGAGGCAGGTTAAAGAAGGAATTTTAAGCCTTGAGACAATTGAGAGATGGATTGTGTAAGTGTGCCATTCAGAGGGTGAATTGGCAAGACAAAAAATGTATGTGCCTTTGAACTGAGTATGTATGGTAGTTGGCGCTATGCGCAACAGTTTGAGTCGTCGAGAACTTGCAGTGCTGCTGGGTTTTACACGCTCAACAGTTTCCCGTGTGTATCAAGAATGGTCCACCACCCAAAAGACATCCAGCCAATTTGACACAACTGTGGGAAGCATTGGAGTCAACATGGGCCAGCATCCCTGTGGAACGCTTTCGACACCTCGTAGAGTGCATGCCCCGACGAATTGAGGCTGTTCTGAGGGGTGCAACTCAATATTAGTAAGGTGTTCCCAATGTTTTGTCCACTCAGTGTATATCCTGCTATTGTTCCACGTGGGCTCATTGACAGGCCAAACAGGGACATGTTGTGATTATAGTACAGTTATTAGAGCAATTTGCACACTTATTAGATCTTCATTTACACCCATTTTGATTTCACTTTAGCCACTTTTGACCACCCATTGTTTGAACGTAAGAGCCCCTTCTCTTTCCAGAGGAGAACATAGTGCAGTATGCGGCAGTGTGTCGGGCTCAGAACAGCCGTAGCCAGATGAACAGCCAGGTGAGCCGGTGCTCTGTCTCTGAGACCATACGGACAGACAGCGGTCTGACCACACCGCAGGACGACTCCATGACCAAACTGTGTGATGACATTGCCGCCAAGATCGAGGCGCGGATCAAACAGCAGCGTGTCCTCCACGAGCAGGGGTAGGAGTGGAGAGCATGAAGTTCCCTTCCCTGTATTGTATGTACAGTAATATATATATATATATATATATATATATATATATATATATATATATATATATATATATATATATATATATATATATACTGTACATACCTTTTCTTTAATTTCTTGCATCTTTTAAGTACCCGTTATACAGTGGCAAGAAAAAGTGGTGAACTACCTGGATTTATGCATAAATTGGTCATAATGTTCTGACCTTCATTTAAATCATAACAATAGACAAACACTGTCTGCTTAAACTAACACACAAGCAATTATACATTTTCATGTCTTTTTTTTAACACACCGTGTAAACATTCACAGTACAGGGTGGAAAAAGGGAACCCTTGGATTTAATAACTGGTTGACACTCCTTTGGCAGCAATAACCTCAACCTAATGTTTTCTGTAGTTGCGGATCAGACCTGAGCAATGGTCAGGAGGACTTTTGGACCATTCCTCTTTAGAAAACTGTTTCAATTCAGCAATATTCTTGGGATGTCTGGTGTGAACTGCTCTCTTGAGGTCATGCAACAGCATCTCAATTGGGTTGAGGTCAGGACTCTGACTGGGCCACTCCAGAAGGTGTATTTTCTTCTGTTGAAGCCATTCTGCTGTTGATTTACTTCTGTGTTTTGGGTCATTGTCCTGTTGCATCACCCAACTTCTGGGTGATGTCCTGTTGAGCTTCAATTGGCGGACAGATAGGCTTACATTCTCCAGCAAAATGTCTAGATACACTTGGGAAATCTGTCTGATAGCAAGCTGTCCAGGCCCTGAGGCAGCAAAGCAGCCCCAAGCCATGATGCTCCCTCCACCATACTTTACAGTTGTGATGAGGTTTTCATGTCGGTGTGCTCTGCCTTTTTTTTCTCCACACATAGAGTTGTGTGTTCCTTCCAAACAACTCAACTGTAGTTTCATCTGTCCACAGAATGTTCTGCCAGTAGCGCTGTGGAACATCCAGGTGCACTTTTGCGATCTTCGGATGTGCAGCAATGTTTTTTTTGGACAGCAGTGGCTTCTTCTGTGGTGTCCTCTCATGAACACTATTCTTGTTTAGTGTTTTACATATCATAGATTTGTCAAAAGAGATGTTAGCATGTTCCAGAGATTTCTGTAAGTCGTTTTAGCTTGACACTTTAAGATTCTTCTTAACCTCATTGAGCATTCTGCGCTGTGCTCTTGCAGTCATCTTTGTAGGATGGCCACTCCTAGGGAGAGTAACAACAGTGCTGAACTTTCTCCATTTATAAACAATTTGTCTTACAGTGGACGGATGCACATCAAGGCTTAAAGAGATACTTTTGTAACCCTTTCCAGCTTTATGCAAGTCAACCATTTTTAATCTTAGTTCTTCTGAGATCTCTTTTGTTCAAGGCATTGTTCAATGCTTCTTGTGAATAGCAAACTCAAATTTTATGATAGGGCAGGGCAGCTCTAACCAACATCTCCAATCTCGTCTCATTGATTGGACTCCAGGTTAGCTGACTCCTGACTCCAATTAGCTTTTGGAAAAGTCATTAGCCTCGGGGTTCACATATTTTCCAACCTACACTGTGAATGTTTAAATGATGTATTCAATATAGAGAAGAAAAATACAATAATTTGTGTTATTAGCTTAAGCACACGGCGTTTGTCTGTTGTTGTGACTTAGATGGAGATCAAATAACATTTTATGACCAATTTATGCAGAAATCCAGGTCATTCCAAAGGGTTCACCTACTTTTTCTTGCCACTGAATGTCTTTCATCGAATGTTTTGTCATTTCATTTCTCCCTGTATCATTTCCAGCATAGGGAGACCATTGTCCGGGAACCTGTCACCAGCCCTGTCTCGTGGGTCTGGGAAGTGTGGGTCTGAGGCACCGTCCAGGTCTTCAGCAGCCAGAGGTATGGCTCGACTATCAGCTCCCAAGACAATTAAAACCTCATAACACTGTTGAATCAGGGACAGGACCAAGAGTCGGTGTTCCCCGGAAGCCTTCCAAAGCCAGGGCCAACCCCCCGCGAGGAGGACATCCTAGCAACCGCCATAGTAGCCTATCATTATCAGGAAGAGATGGCATACAGGCTTCTAACGAGGCAGCTGTGGTCGATGTATTTCGATACCATGTAGCTGTGGTACTTCAGTCAATAGATGTTCTTTTGTTGTGTTCTATAGATACCCCAACAAAGAGTGTCATACCAGAGAGAGAAGTCATTTGTGTGTCTTTAAAGAAAGACCCGAAGTACGGCGTAGGTGAGTATACCGTTAACAGCATTGAGTCGTGTGTGTGTGTGTGTGTATACATTAAAGGACATGTTTTAGATTAGCACTACAATGAAAAGTCATTGTTCTAAGGAAATCCTTTTATTTGTTCAGGTATTGTGATAGTTGGAGAAGACACGGTGGGGAAGTACGACCTGGGTATCTTCATAGCGTCCATCGTGCCGGGGGGACCAGCGGATAAAGATGGCCGCATCAGACCAGGTCGGTGATCAGGCTTTCTTTCCCCCCAGGCTTCGCCTCACAAAACTCACACCGGATTATGACGTCTGGTCTGGCTACACAAAACTTGTGGATAATAGCCTTGCATGCCGGGTTTATAGGCTTTCTAAGCTCTTATGTGAGCTTTGTCTGTTGACACGCTGCTGGTTAATTAACAAAGACAACCCCCAGTCCCTTTTCTTATCCCCTGCTTTTATGATGTTTACAAATCTGAATGAATTGGATAGAGGCTAACGGTTGATTCCAGGCCAGGACTAAGTGGACACCAACAACAAGATTGGTCATATTTCAGTGAAATATAAAAGTGAAACCTGATATATTAAATGCTACGGTGATGTTCTCCTTCAGGTGGGCGTCTGATCTCTTTGAACCACACCAGTCTGGAGGGCATGACCTTCAGTGAGGCTGCAGAGGTCATGCAGAACAGCCCACGGGAGGTCACACTCATTGTGTCCCAGCCCAAAGGTACTGGATGTGTGTGTCTCTGCTCTGTTCACAGCTGGTTTAGTAATAAACTGTGTTTTTGAAGTAGACGTGAAGCTTGCTGGCTTTTCAGCAAGACACTAGTTAGACCTCCAAATGCTTAATTAAGCTACTGGAATTTGAATTGTTTGTCCTCTGTAGAACTTCCCTACAGTACATACCACCAGAGGATGCTGGTGGAAGGAGCTATAGAAGGACGGGCTGGAATGAAGTAAATGAAACGGTATCAAACACGTCACGTTTGACGCCGTTCCATTCCAGCCATTAAAATGAGCTCATCCTCCTATAGCTCCTCCCACCAGCTTCCTCTGATACATACTGTATGTGGCCAGAGGTTTCCATGACTTTCGTTATTAGCTGATAATTCATCTGTTTGTTATTTTGTGTTTGTTTTTTTTACAGTTTCCTTGACACCCAACAGCGTGAGATCTCCGCTATTGAAGAACTACGAGTCCCAGACCACTTTGATGACTGATGTACACTCTGGGGAGGACGACCTGGATGAGATCGTGTCTGTCATGTTGACTCCAAAGACTGGCAGTAGACTGCAACTCCCTGACGTACGCATCCTCAATGCTCAGGTAACCAATGGCTACTGGACCATCTCCTCCGTGTTACAGACAATACTGTACATACCGCACGTGCTTAGATTCAGGAACAGTGAAGCCTTTTGTGTGATCGACGAGCGTTTAGATTTTGTACACACACAAGACAGCGAACATTAGCAATCAACTCTACAGAATGTCCGTTAAATCTGATGAAAGAATACAGAAATACAATAGAATACAGCCTTTCTCTTTAATTGCACCATTAATCATTAGCTCTTATCCCCTATACATTTTTCAGGATGGCTCCTTCAGGGCTCCTTCCATGAACTGCTTCAGGGGTGATGAGATATCTGTGGAGCTCAAGAAGAATGCTGGAGGAGGGTTAGGGATCAGTATTGCTGTGAGTTAACTCGCCAACCCTGCTGTTTCACACCTAACTCCCTATAGGACAACGCCAGGTATAGGCAAAGGGTGTATTTTCTGGTTGGCAGGAGAGGGATGGACCGACTGTAATTAAGTCTATGGGGTGTACAGATAAGTTGACCACACCTCTCTGGACAGGGAGTTCGATGTCCTCGATGTCTCTGGGTAATCCTTCAGACCCCTGGGGGTAATCACCTTGGAGAGGGAGGGCCTGCAGCTTGGAACCTGTCTGCCTACTGGACATTACAGTAGCCTATAGTAAAGCCCAGGTGTGTGTGTGTGAGAGAGTCCCTGACCCGTTACCTAACAGCCTGTGACAGGTCAACCTCAACAGGCTATGTGAGTTACTCACCACTCACAAGGCAGGTAGGTGCAAGCTGTTGAGAGAGAGAGACTTAGGAGGTCGTTCCTTCTCTTGCTAGAACAAAAGATGTACATGTACCTACTGCCTACCGACGAACCTGCAATTTCTACTAGTGGAATCGCCATGTTCGTCAGTGGCAGACACTTGACTTTGAGCCAATCAGAGATCCCGAACCTCCACGTGGGGGAGCGACAAGAAAAGGAGACAAGAGGGCACTTTTCCCGGTGTAATCCACCCCCTTCATCAGAATTGTTCTAACTAAAACAGTAAAGCTGTATAATGCATTGTGATGTAATCATAATGTTGCTAGTTATCTTGTTGTGGCCATCTGGCTACTGGGCTTACTACAAATTGTGGCTAGTTAGCAACAACATTAGTGCATCTTGCTAGTTAGCTAACATTAGCTATCTAAAGCAGGCACAAGCCAAACGTATCTTAAGAAATCTACTGCCATTTTGTGGTCTGGAGTATTTGAATGACGCTGATTGAACAAGGATACTGACTTTTTGTTGGTGTCTTCTCATTATGCCTGGCCGGAATTCGGATGATGTGAAGGGGGACCAGGGATGAGAGCACACCCCACCACACGCCTGGTGTGTCTGTTGGCATTCTGTTTTTTTTACCTCCTTCTTGTGATAAACAGAGTGTAAGATCTTGTAACCTGATAAACATACATTATTCCTTTTAGTCATCCCTCTCATTTACAGTAGCAGCCTGAGTGTGGGGACTATTGATCTGAAAAAAATGAGGTGTTAACTCTTTATGGTACATTGTCATTAATGTCAATTACATTTTAATCATTTAGCAGACACTCTTATCCAGAGTGACTTACAGTTAGTGTATTTATCTTAAGTGTAAAAGGCTCTCGTCGAAAGGAGTGGACCAAAGCGCAGCGTGGAAAGTGTTCATGATAAAAATAAAAAAAATTAAACACTCAACGTGAAAGCGAACCGTTCTGTCAGGCACAGACACTACACTAAACAGAAAACAAGATCCCACAAAACCCAAACAGAGAACCCAAACGGAAAATGACAACTATATATGATCCCCAATCAGAGACAACGATAAACAGCTGCCTCTGATTGGGAACCACACTCAAAAAACACACACAAAGAAATAGAAAACATAGACTTTCCCACCCGAGTCACACCCTGGCCTAACCAAACATAGAGAATAATAAGGATCTCTAAGGTCAGGGCGTGACATTATGATAGCTAGGTGGGACAACCACATATCACAGGCATAGTAAGTACATTTTCCTCAATAAAGTAGTTTAACACCAAAGTAGGAAAATAAAATATAAAATACAAAATTACATTACTGCTTTAGCAATTAGTCAGACATGCAAATGTTGTTGATGGCGTATATTGATAAACATACATTTCCACTGAGACTGTTATATTGTTGGATAATAACCTTGTGTTTCTGGTTTGTCAGGTTGGTGTGACCACAGGCCTGCGTCATGGCGGTGTCTTCATCAAAAGCCTAGTCTGTGGAGGGGCTGCTGAGCAAGATGGCCGCATCCAGTCAGGTGCAGTATAATCCTAAACAAGCTATATTATGTTACAGTGAAGCACCTGGAACAATAATAACACTAGAAGAGCATTACACTGGATTATTGCTGCACAAATTGAATTTACACTGAACAGAAATATAAACACAACATGTAAAGTGTTGGTCCTCTGTTTCATGAGCTAATATAAAAGATCCCAGAAATGTTACATATGCACAAAAAGTGTATTTCTCTCCAATTTAGTGCATAAATTTGTTTACATCCCTGTTAGTGAGCATTTCTCCTTTGCCAAAATAATCCATCCACCTGACAGGTGTGGCATATCAAGAAGTTTATTAAACATCATGATCATTACACAGGTGCACCTTGTACTTTTTTATTGTCCCCAGTGACTCGAAAATGTGCAAGTTCTTCTCACAACACAATGCCACAGATGTCTCAAGTATTGAGGGAGTGTGCAATTGGTATGCTGACTGCAGGAATGTCCATCAGAGCTGTTGCCGGAGAATTTAATGTTAATTTCTCTACCATAAGCCACCTAAAACGTTGTTTTAGAGAATTTGGCAGTGCGTCCAACCGGCCTCACAACAGCAGACCACATGTATGGCATCGAGAGGGCGAGCGGTTTGCTGATGTCAATGTTGTGAACAGAGTGCCTCATGGTGGCGGCGGGGTTATGGTATGGGCAGGCATAAGCTAAGGACAAAGAACACAATTGCATTTTATCGATGGCAATTTGAATGCACAGAAATACCGTGATGAGATCCAGAGGCCTATTTTCTGCAAGGTATCATTGACCAACAGATCTGTCTTCCCAGTCATGTGAAATAAATAGATTAGGGCCTTGACTGATTTCCACAAATTCACTACAACTAAAATCTTTGAAATTGTTGCATGTTGCGTTTATATTTTTGTTCAGTATAGATGAGAGTGAGATGATGAATCGCAATGGTGTGTGAATATATGTTTGTGCACGTCTAACAGGTGACAGACTGCTGGAAGTGGATGGCATCAGGTTTCAAGGGTTCACACATCAGCAGGCTGTGGAATGTCTGGCGAAAACAGGAGAGGTAAAGGAACATCAATATCTCAGCTGCAACCAGGACAGGGCAACACCGTCAAAGCTTTGCTTCTGCATTGGCCTTCAACTGAACTGTGTATTAAAAAAATATAAGTGTAAACACTAACATTTTAACATGTGTTCTGATTATGTGCCATCTTGTCTTATGCAATGTGTATGTATATTGTAACAAAATGGTAACTGTCCAGTTGGTCCAGGCATGCACGTACTGTTTCGTGTCTTGACGGCAGCCAGCTCAGTATGGTTTCCCTCTGAGGTCTTTGTAAGCCTAAAGTGGCCTTCCCCCACCAACCCATGGACAGCTCTGAGGGCATGGGCACGCATAGAACAAGACACCAGCCGCTGACATACCACAGAGTTGTGTGTTGGTTCACTCCATCTTCGAAACAGCAACCCATATGAATGGCAAGGTTGTCTCACTGCGAATAGTAGGCCTTGGCTTTGGAGCACAGCGGTGAGACTCTGTTCCAGGCAGGCCACAGGTTGGTCTCCAACCAGCCCCGAACAGTTGCCAATATTGGGTGACCTTCCTGCTCCCTCTTCAGGTCTTGGTCATTCCAGGTCTCCAAGGGAGCTGAGCTCCTGTCTGCTGCCTGAATTTCCACCACTGTGGGCAGGAGATCATCTTTTTGTTCCAAGTGTTGGCAGTGTTTACAGTCTTCCTCTTCACACGGCCGGCGAGACAACGCATCAGCATTTATGTGGAGACGACCAGCCCGGTGCTGTATCTGGTAGTCTCACTCCTGTAGCTCTTCTATCCAACGAGTCACCTGGACCTGTGTTTCTTGGAAGTTGAGGAGCCAGGTGAGTGAGGCATGGTCAGTACAAAGGAGGAACTGGCTCCCGTAGAGGTAGAGTTGACCACAACAACTCTCAGCGGGTGACACAGTAGTTAACCTCGGCACGGTTGAAGTTCCGACTGTAGAAGGCCACCACCTGTTACCCATCCAGCCCCTCCTACAAAAGAACAGCCTCAATGCCTACAATACCTTGCATCTTTGTCCATGATGAATGGGTGCTGGATGTTGGGGTATCAGGACTGGAGCCTTGGTAAGGGCCTCCCGCAGTTCAGCGAATGCAGCAGCGCAGTTCTCATCCCAATTGAACCACTGGTCCTTGTTTGTAAGGCGGTGTAGAGGGCTGGCTAATGTTGTAAAGTTATTGATGATCCTTTGGTAGTAATAAGCTAGGCCAGCAAAGCTGAACCGACACCACCTTGCTGGGACAGTTGCGACTCAGTCTTTAATGACTTGGCTTAGGAACTTGACCTGAAGTAGGTGACACTTCTTGGTGTGGAGCTCGAGTCCTGCCTATCAGATGGCAAGTGGAACCTCACGCAGATTCGCCAGAGATCCCTGGAAGTTTTCTGCATGCACATGGAGGTCACCCAGGTAGACCACACTCTTGTTGCGGGGGATTGTGGCCAGCATTTGCTCCATAAGACGCTTCAAGGTTGGTGGAGCAATGCAGAGCCCAGAGGGTATCACGGTAAACTGCCACAGTCCTTGTCCAATCGAGAAGGAGGTCTTTGGCCTGGTTTCAAGGGGTCCACTTGCCAATAACCACTGCGGAGATCAAGGGAACTGAAACACAGTGACCCTGTGATGGGGAGGGGATAGGAATCCTTTCTGGTCACATAGTTCAGCTGCCTGTAGTCTGCACCAAACTGCTATGAGCCATCCTTCTTGACAAGGACTACAGGGGCCACCCAAGGGCTGTTGGATGGCTCGATGAATGGGCCACTGTGTCTGGAAGAACAACAGGTGGAACAAAGGATATAGTGGAACTGGTGTCAATCAACACCTGGCAGGCCTCACCGCTGATGCTGCATGGAAAGTAGAGGCCCTGCGTCTGATCCAAACAACCAACTTGATGTTCCGGCTCAACGAGGGGGTCAGGGGACTAAGGTGATGCTCCCCTCACTTCATTACCCCCCCCCCTAGCATTTTCCATCAACTCAGGGGCGGGCAACAGATAATCTCAGGCTGGCGTTGACCTCTCTCAGTGGACCATCGTAGAGTCCACTGCCAGTGCTTCAACTTGGCTTTGTAGACTACCTCATCTGAGTCACTCTTGGTCTCCACCTCAGTTTCTACCCACAGTGTCCTTGGGATAACCCAACTCTTTGGGGTCAAGATGTTTTCCACTCTTTCTGCTTCTTCCTGCTGCCTTAGACAGTGTGGCAGAGGCAGCCAGCTGCACATGCTATTGGAGCCTTCCAGAGGAAGACGTGTAGGGCCAGTTCTTCATGATCAGTCTTGGCAAACTGGGGGTAGGTTTGTCTGGCGTAATAACACATATCTGTAGAGCTGAGGTTTAGTAGGGCCTGTAGGGCCTGGGAAAAGGTGCACAGCCGTTTCCTCTTCACCCCAACCATTTTGCCACGCAGCTAGCTGAAACTGGGCTAGGTAGGGTTCCCAGAACTCCACTCCCCTGTAGCGGGCCACCTTCAACGTCCGGGTGGGCTCCTCCATTCCTTGGACCACCATCATCTGGTCCACTAAGACCACATCCGTCTCCATGCCACTGTGTTGGACAACGAGGCACCACACCTTCCTCCAGGTGGCGCTATGGGGTGTGGTGAAGCAGAACCTCCACTGGCTTGGAGCAGGCTGTCCAGGTATGAGCCCTCTGGTGTAGGATCCATGGGCGACTTGCCTGTTCCTCCCAGGCTCAGCTCATCCTCCTTCCCCTTCATCCATGTGGGTGGGGTGCGGGTGGGGGGGGGGGGCACTTTCCGCTGAGGCTCAGCTCCTTGAGCAGAGTGCTCAGCTTCTCCTCTTCTTCGCCAGCTGCTTCACTGTGTCATCCATCCTGTCAAGCCTTGGGTGTATAGCAATCCCACTTCTGACACTAATGTAACAAATTCGGGAGGTAGCCCCAAACGGTTCTCTAACCCAGGTCCAGCAGCTGTCAAGCCAACATCTTGACTGTTACACCAAGAGGTTCGAACTCACGAGGTCGCTAGGTGTTGGGTTATGGTCTCTACAAGGTCAAGACGAATAAGAAGCATTAAGCATTTCTGACAGCCCGTCCTAACCGGGGCTTATGTTGAAAAAATCCGAAATGTTTTTTTGGTTTTTTTTACAGATTACAAAAAAATCGGACTCCAAAATGGTGTATCATACACTGTGATTGGAAGAAGCATGGGAAAATGATGCTGCTTTAAACATTTATAAACTTGTTTTCCCACTTAGGAGACAAGTAGGAGAGAATGACCTTGAAAGATTTTGTTGAGTGCTCGAGAGCTCTTCTTTGTTTACACCCTTTCAGCATCGTTCACACCTTCTTAAGCCATTAGACCCATCCATCTATTTAAGAATTCACATTTAAATGCACAGCAAGGTCAGCATGGTCAACCGCTCCATTATCTCAGCCAATCATGGCTAGCCAGGAAGGATCCTGTCTTTATCCCTGTATAGCTCAGTGCTTTCTCCTTGGCTAAACTAGGCTCATAATTTAACATTTGTATTCATATTTATGGACCACATACAAGTTTTGAAATGAAGGCACATGAAAGTTCATCAGCCCCGTTGGCCTGGCGTATCACATTGTTTGTCTTCATTTAACCCTTTCCTGTCCTAGGTGGTGACCATGGTCTTGGAGAGGGAGAACATGACCCTGCCCAGGGTGTCTCCGAGCCCAGACACAGGGCGCAGTCTCCTGGGGCGCAGCCTGTCTCCCCGGAGTGCCCACCTGGACATCACCCAGATGAGGAACAACAGCTGCCCCGCCATCATCACCCCCTTCTTCGTCAGGCCCAAGGACTACAGTTTTGTGTCTGACAGTAAGGGAAATATCATTGACAAGGAAGCTTAAGTGTAAGGGGAACAGTGGCGCTTCGAGGGATTGACCTCCGAAGCAAGGTTATCATTGTCCATGAGTTTACACTGGGTGATGTTGCATGATTTCTAATCCGTCCCTTAGAGCAGGTTTTCCCAAACTCAGTCCTGGATCCACCGTCCAAGCCTCCAAGGTGAACTCAAGACACACTTCAATCCCCTAACCCCTCCACCCTACAGATAACACTCTGGAGGTGACCTTGAAGAAGAGCCAGAATGGCTTGGGCTTCAGCTTCCTGGTCCCTGAGCTCAACCCCTCAAAAGGAGACTCAGGCAGTAGTCTTGTCCGGATCAAGAAGCTTTTCCCTGGCCAGCCAGCGGAGGAGAGTGGGCAGATCCAGGAGGGTGACGTCATCCTGGCAGTCAATGGAGAATCGCTGAAGGGATTGTCCTACCAGGTAAATATTGACGTAGACCGATGTAATACGACTGTACAATTGTAGCTACAACTGTGAGTTAGAATACTGTATATGGGGGGTGGGTGGGTTTGTGTTAATCTGAGCATAGGAAGACCGATAATTGTGACAATTTAGTGTGAGAGAGAGAAGAGTTTTGTTTCACTCAATGTGATTGGTTTGTTCAATAGCTCTTTATCAACATTATCTCTGATCATTTTCTTGCATTACGGGTTACATCAAGCCAATTGGGAGACAATAACTTGGTTATTAACAGTCAATCGTATTGTGGTGAGTCCAAGAGTACTTAGATTCAGTGTACCTCATTAACACACGGATGGGATTAATAAGTGAAGATCTAAGAACGTGCAGTGTACAAAGCCCTTCTCAGTGGCCAGATCCTTAGTCCATCTCTGGTCTATCTTTCCCATAATGACTTAATTGCCTGACTGTAGATGACAGTGAGTGACTGTTCTCTCTATGGCCTGTAGAGGGTGGTAATGCTGCTGAGAGGCTCTTCTCCTGAAGTCCGGTTGTCTCTGTGCCGTCCTGCTCCAGGTAAATACACATCTGGACAGGGCAGATAAATTTTACGCAATTTTTTTGCATTTATGAGAACATTTTATCTTTCACACTAAAACGTCCAATGCAGTTGTTTTTTACCACAATATCAAATCATTTCTGGGTCACAATTTAGTACCTTATTGTGACTGTTTTTTAATTAAAATGGTCAAAAACAAACAAAAATAGATGTTTTTTTTTGCAAAAAGCTCATTCTCAAGCAAGAATTCTTTGTGATTGGTCATAACGTTTACACAACCCCACCCATGCAAAACAAGCTGAAATGTCAGGCTGTATTTGCAAACAGCTCTTATCTTAAATGGGTATTGTCATAATTTTCACAATTTCACAGTATTATTCCAATGTGTGAATATACAGGCAACTGCCAAAATAAAGGAGACACCAACATGAAATGTCTTAATAGGACATTAGGCCACCATGAGCCAACACAGCATCCATGCACCTTGGCATCGAATCTAAAAGTGTCTGGAACTCTACTGGAAGGACGTGACAACATTCCATCATTTGGTGTTTTGTTGATGGTGTTGGAAAACTCTGTCTCAGGCACCGCTCCAGAATCTCCAATAAGTGTTCAATTGGGTTTAGATCTGGTGATTAAAACGGCCATTGCGGATGGTTTACATCGTTTTCATGCTCATCATACTATTCGGTGACTACTTGTGCCGTGTGGATGGGAGCATTGTCATCCTATGGGGGGTTTAGCCAGGGTAGGCAAAATAATGGCAAAAATAATGGTCTGCTCAGCATTTTTATATACTTAACAAAAATATAAACGCAACATGCAACATTTTCAAGGATTTTACTGAGTTACAGTTCATAGAAGGAAATCAGTCAATTGAAATAAATTCATTAGGTCCTAACCTATGGATTTCACATGACTGGGCATCGGCACAGCCATGGGTGGGCCTTTGGGGGGCATAGGCCAACCCACTTGGGAGCCAGGGCCACCCACAGCCAATCAGAATACGTTTTTTTTTCCCACAAAAGGCCTTTATTACAGACAGAAATACTCCACAGCCCTCCACTCTCCTCAGACTATCCTGCAAGTGAAAAATAAAGATGGAGGTCCTGGACCGGCGTGGTAACACGTGGTCTGTGGTTGGGAGGCTGGTTGGATGTACTGCCATGTACTTGATTGGCCGACCAAGAGCCCGGACTTGAACCTGATCGAACATCTCTGGAGAAACGTGAAAATAGCTGTGCAACAACGCTCCCAATCCAACCTGACAGAGCTTGAGAGGACCTGCAGAGAAGAATGGGAGAAACTCCTCAAATACAGGTGTGCCAAGCTTGTAGCATCATACCCAAGAAGACTCGATGCTGTAATCGCTGCCAAAGGTGCTTCAACAAAGTACTGAGTAAAGGGTCTGAATACTTATGTAAATGTGATATTTATATGTTTTTTATAAATTAGCAAGAAATTCTAAACCTGATTTTGCTTTAACATTATGGGGTTTTGGGTGAAGATTGAGGGGGGGGGGGGAACTATTTAATCAAATTTGGAATAAGACTGTAACGTAACAAAATGAGGAAAAAGTCAAGGGGTCTGAATAATTTCCGAAGGCATTGTATACTGTAAAACACTGTAAAACCCTGTTTATGACCGTGCTGCCTCTTTAATAAAGTTGCCTTTTTATTCCTTGGCCATAATATCAAACTGCATGTATTTGTATGTTTCCTTCCTTTTCCTTCCATTTTGATCTCTTCCAAGGAATTCTGCCTCCCATTGAAACATTGCTTCGCACCTGAGCGATGTAACATCACAGTACGTGAGCACCAACAGATGTTCAGGAATATACTTCTTGAGAGACAGACAGGAGATGTTCAAGGAGCAGGACAAGTGGAGATCTGTCCAGAGGAAAGGGCAGGACAGGTGGAGACGGTCAGTACCAGCACTGCAAGATGTATCTCAAGATACCTCATAATGTCAGATTCCGTTTTAAAGACTGCAAAAAATTGACCTGAATAATTCTGAAATTTGCATTTTCAGCATCACTGCATTCTATGAGTCAGAGGTGTTGCGTGAGGCCCCGGCAGACAAGAACCAACTGTGTTAAGCAGGAGGCGCTGCTTAGGGCAACTCGTGAAGTGATGAATATGCTAAATGATGGAAATCTCTTTTTATTTAGGTAAGTAGGAGTTAGTTCAAATCAAAATCAAATTTCTTTTTTTTTTTTTACATGCGCTGAATACAAAAGTGAAATGCTTACTTATAAGCCCTTAACCAATAATGCAGTTTTAAGAAAAAATAAGAAAATAGAAAAATCACAAATAGTTAAAGAGCAACAGAAGAGGCAATATACAGGGGGTACCTGTGTATATATACAGTACCAGTCAAAAGTTTGGACACCTACTCATTCAAGGGTTTTTCTTTATTTTTACTATGTTCTACTTCGTTGAATAGTAGTGAAGACATCACAACTATGAAATAACACATGTGGAATCATGTAGTAACCAAAAAAGTGTTTAAAAAAATCAAACTAGATTACAGTTTTTTGATGACAAGCTTTGCAAACTCTTGGCATTCTCTCAACCAGTTTTACCTGGAATGCTTTTCCTACAGTCTTAAAGGAGTCCCCACATATGAGCACTTGTTGGCTGCTTTTCCTTCACTCTGCGGTCCAACTCCTCCCAAATCATCTCAATGATTGTGGAAGCCAGGTCCTTCTTGATCAAATAGCCCTTACATAGCCTGGAGGTGTGTTGGGTCATTGTCCTGTTTAAAAACAAATGATAGTCCCACAAAGCGCAAACCAGATGGGATGGTGTATTGCTGCAGAATGCTGTGGTAACCATGCTGGTTAAGTGTGCCTTGAACTCTAAATAAATCACTGACAGTGTCACCAGCACAACACCATCACACCATCACACCTCCTCCATGCGGGAACTACACGTGCAGAGATCATCTTTTCACTTGTCTCACAAAGACATGGTGGTTGGAACCAAACATTTCCAATTTAGACTCATCAGACCAAAGGACAGATTTCCATCGGTCTTATGTCCATTGCTTGTGTTTCTTGGCCCAAGCAAGTTTCTTCTTATTATTGGTGTCGCTTAGTATTGAGTTCTTTGCAGCAATTCAACCACGAAGGCCTGACTCATGCAGTCTCCTCTGGACAGTTGATGTTGAGATGTGTCTGTTACTTGAACTCTGTGAAGCATTTATTTTGGCTGCAATCTGAGGTGCAGTTAACTCTAATGAACCTATCCTCTGCAGTAGAGGTAACTCTGGGTCTTCCTTTCCTGTGGCGGTCCTCATGAGAGCCAGTTTCATCATTGCGCTTGATGGTTTTTGCGACTGCACTTGAAGAAACGCTCAACGTTCTTGAAATGTTCAGTATAGACTGACCTTCATGTCTTAAAGTAATGATGGACTGTCATTTCTCCTTGCATATTTGAGCTGCTCTTGCCATAATATGGACTTGGTATCTTACCAAAAACCAACCCTACCTTGTCACAACACAACTGATTGTCTCAAAAGCATTTAAATGAGCTTTTAAAAAGGCACACCTATTATTTGAAACGGGTTCCAGGTGACTACCTCATGAAGCTGGTTGAGAGAATACCAAGAGTGTGCAAAGCTTTTCATCAAGGCAAAGGGTGGCTACTTTGAAGAATCTCAAATATGAAATATACTTTTATTTGTTTGACACTTTTTTGGGGGGGGTTCCAACATGATTCCATATGTGTTATTTCATAGTTTTGATGTCTTCACTATTATTCTACAATGTAGAAAATAGTAACATTAAAGAAAACCCCTTGAATGAGGTGGTGTGTCCAAACTTTTGACTGGTTCTCTATATTCAGATCAAGTCAATGGCCTTTTCTCTTTTTCCTAGATTATTTTGAGTACCAGGAGAGGCAAAACCCTTCCAGAAATACCACATGTAGCTTCATGTTATCACATGTTGCTTTACTTGTTGTCCCATGTTATCACATGTTGCTTTACTTGTTGTCACATGTTATCACATTAACTTCCCATAAGATGAAAATGAGTTCACTGGGGCAGTGGAGTTCTACAGTGTTAACCACTGACAACAAGGAGCGCACTATTACACAAGCTCAAGTGGATTGAAGGTCAAGGGAATTTATTAACCATGGCTTTGTGAACTGTATGGTTTTGCCTGATGCAGATTTGGTTTCAGTTCTGTGGTCAGTGGCACAGAAAGACAGACAGGATGTACCGCGTACAAAGAGAGAAAGGGTACACGGTTGAAGCGCTATGGTCACATAGGGAGGCCTGATAAAGAAAGAGTACGTAACCACAGTCCTGATTTAAATAACACCTCAATGTTCCGTCCTGCACAGTTCAGTATATCCCCCTAATAGTGTTTGTGAGTGGAGATCAGGTGAAGTCCTGTACTTAGGGCAATACATCACATTCATTTAAGGTCAAACAGAACAGAGCTCTTACAGAGTGATCGGTAGTCTTTCTCTGCCTGGTAGCACAACTCCCAATTCACATGTCCAGTTAAAGCGTACTAGTTAAATGGATCTGAGATTTTAACATATGCACAGGGCTGCGGGACCTATACTGTCACCCTCTTACAATTTAACATTATATATTAACAGTATAGAATATAGACTGTAGGATGATTTCATACAGAAGGCACCACAAATGCAGTGCATAATCAAAGAACAGGTAAGAAATGTACCTCTTATTTAACCCATGAAGCTATTGTCCACTGGGTGGCAGCATAGAGCTAAAAAAGATTCCCCTTCCACAGTCACTGTCCCTATATCATCCCTCCTGTGCCTCAAAGCCAGGTTGGTTGGAGAAAGTCTTCTAAATATTTCTCACTAAGAAGTAGTTTTGCCTATACGTGATGGTTAGGTGATACTTGATATCAAATATGGAGTTTTGGTTTGTGATTGATCTTTGCCTCTCTCTTCACAGACGGAGCTACCGAATGTAATCTGGTGCAAAGGGATGACGCCCCGGAAAGCACATGATAACATCTGTCAAACTTTACATCTGACTGATGATACATTAATCGTTTAATGAACTCCTACCTTCTGTTTAGTCATAAACCTACTGTAGGATCACACTGATTCTGACATGGGGCCTTATAGCCACACTACATGATGGGAAGGCTACTCCGTGACATCACCCTAAATTAGTAGCAACTAGCATGTGTAGCATGTGGAGGTTTTGCTGTGACACAAGCAGAATGAACACACCTGTCAAAGAAGCAAGTAATAGTGACATTCGATTCTGTTCTTTTTTCTGAATTCTACAGTCGTAAACTCTTCTGAATATCATCAGTGGTCTTGCCTTTGTGTGTGTGTTTTCGTAACTGGAGAACCCCCAAGTTAACCCACCGTTAACCCAAAGTATTTTGGGACGGGTTAGTATCATTTGATTTACACAACACAACTTTGAATATGCAAAATATTTTATATTGTGAAAAAAACAAGAAATATGACCAAAAAAACTGAACTTGAGCGTGCATAACTATCCACCCCCCCCCCCCCCACCCCCCCCACACCTTTTTCTGCAATTACAGCTGCAAGTCTCTTAGGGAATGTCTCTATAAGCTTGGGACATCTAGCACTGGGATTTTTGCCCATTCTTCAAGGTGGCAATCTTTTTGTCATACCACAGATTCTCAATTGGATTGAGGTCTGGGCTTTGACTAGGCCACTCCAATACATTTCAATGTTTCCCCTTTAAACCACTTGAGTGTTGCTTTAGCAGTATGCTTAGGGTCATTGTCCTGCTGGAAGGTGAACCTCCGTCCCAGTCTCAAACCTCTGGGAGACTGAAACAGGTTTCCCTCAAGCATTTCCCTGTATTTAGCGCCATCCATCATTCCTTCAATTCTGACCAGTTTTTCAGTCCCTGCTGATGAAAAACATCACCACAGCATGATGCTGCCACCACCATGCTTCACTGTGGGGATTGTGTTCTCGGGGTGATGAGAGGTGTTAGACATAACATTTTCCTTGATGGCCAAAAAGCTCAATTTTAGTCTCATCTGACCAGAGAACCTTTTTCCATATGTTTGGAGAGTCTCCCACTTTTGGCGAACACCAAACGCGTTTGCTTATTTTTTCTTTAGCCATGGCTTTTTTTCTGGCCACTCTTCCGTAAAGCCCAGCTCTGTGGAGTGTACGGCTTAAAGTGGTCCTATGGACAGATACTCCAATCTCCGCTGTGGAGCTTCGCAGCTCCTTCAGGGTTATCTTTGTTCTCTTTGTTGCCTCTCTGATTAATGCCCTCCTTGCCTGGTCCCTGAGTTTCGGTGGGCGGCCCTCTCTTGGCATGTTTGTTGTGGTGCCATATTCTTTCCATTTTTGAATAATGTATTTAATGTTGCTCCGTGGGATGTTCAAAGTTTCTGATATTTTTTATAACCCAACCCTGATCTGTACTTCTCCACAACCTGTTTGGAGAGCTACTTGGTCTTCATGATGCCGCTTGCTTGGTGGTGCACCTTGCTTTGTGGTGTTGCAGACTCTGGGGCCTTTCAAAACAGTGTGTATATATACTGAGATCATGTGACATGTCATGTGACACTTTGATTGCACACAGGTGGACTTTATTTAACTAATTATGTGACTTCTGATTGGTTGCACTAGATCTTATTTAGGGGATTCATAGCAAAGGGATACATATGCACGCATCACTTTTACCATTTTAGATTTTTTTGAAACAAGTTATTTTTTAAATTCCTCTTTACCAATGTGGACTATTTTGTGTATGTCCATTACATGAAATCCAAATAAAAATCCATTTAAATTACAGGTTGTAATGCAACAAAATAGGAAAAATGCCAAGGGGGATGAATACTTTTGCAAGGCACTGTACATGAATGTGTTTAACATCTACAAAGGTGTATTTGGAAATACAGTGTCTTCAAGATGATGAATGATGTTCTTCACTACCAGTCAGCCTTCAGACTGGCTTTGACCTCCAGAGTAGAATGAACGGTTTGTACCCCCCTTAGGGCCGAGTCGATACAAGCCAGAGGGTCATCCTCTTTTGGGGGTCTGCATACGGGTGGAGATGAACTCCTCTCCCCCCAACCAGGAACCCTTCACCTCCCCTCGTAAATAAGGGTTCCTGTATTTCAGGTGAAACCCGCCATCGGTTGATCCATCTGGTTCCCATTTGGACTCGTGTTCCCTTGCAAATGATCCCAAATGTTTCTAATTACAGCGGCCCAATGGCGGCACGCAGGCCTGCTCGACAGAGTGCCCGCTGTTCTCTCTCGTAAACAATATAACTGTCCCGGTGTAGTCGTGTTACACTCCTCGATCAGGTCACTGGTTCTCCGTGATGTCTGACTGTCAGTGGAGTGGACACTCGTTTCTCCCACACCCCCCCCTCTTTCTCTACGTCTCTTTTTCTCCCTCTCTTTCACATTTCTGTTTCTCACTGTCTCTCAAGCAGAGGTAACCTGGGACACTGATGTTCTCCTCCACTCTTTTGACTGACATTGAGCCAGAGCAGAGGAGAAGGCAATCAGTGCGTTTTTTGGGGTGTTCTCTGTGGTTAGATGAATCCTCCGCACTGTCCTCCATTCAGGCCTCATCATCCACAGCCACTGGCAATTTAATAATGAGGTCATAAAAAAAAGCTAGAGGATTCCAAGGTGGTTTGGTGAATTGAAGTGGTGAAGTCATTTGGGACAGGGTTCTGAACGTGACTCTCACCAAGATCATGGAATTCAACATCTCCTACTCAGTCTATTTCCCATGGTGGCTCAGGAGTTCTATCCAGGCTAAAGTTGCAGACCTGAGTTTTTAAAGTAACTATGCAGTAGAAATCTCACTTTTAAAGTTAATATTCTGTTAACTCATACCCAAATAACGTTGACTCATCCTATCCTTGTTTTTGTGGCCAAAAGCAGACATTGAAGAAAGGAAGATTTTTTTTTTTTTTAAACCTTAACTCAAACTTTTAGCCCAAACAGAACTTTTGAAAAAATGCTTGCTATTTCCTCAGACGATGAGGTCATCCTGAGGAGGATGAGCTGGCCAGTCAGTGGTCTACTCCGCATTCATATTTTTTAACGGCCGGTATACGCCCACACCATTTTGTTGGTAGGATACACTCACACCATTCCAATACAGATAAGTTGCTTTTTTTAGCATACTTATACTTTTTTTGGAAGGCATACAATTTCACTCCTATTGTAATTCATTATAGGTCGTATTTCATAAAAATCTGGAACCACTGGAAAGTTACTTTAATACTGTTTATCCGCAGCAGGTATATAAATAGCAGCAGTCATGACCGAGTGTGCCAACCTTGCTGCTCCTCCAGAAAAGCAGAGAAAAAAACATGGACATGGTGTTGCAGTCTGGCAGCTCTGAAACCTTCTCCCTCTATATTATGAGATTGCGAAAGATTCACTTTTTCCATAGCTCTGACGCACAGTCCAGCCATCCCGCCACCCATCCATGATTGCATGTGTTCCGCTTGAGTCTTTTGATGTGCTTCTCACTCCCAATTAAAGTGACTGTGCTAATGTGTTAAGTGGCGTGCCACGATTTAAAGGTAGAGTCTATTATTTTTAAGAGGACTTCAAATTCATCACCTTCGGATGCCCGACCGGCATGGAAAAAGTCAGAGAATGTGAGTGAGAAATCACAAATGTGGAGTTATTATTCGAGTGGGAAAGGAAATCCTAATTGCGACTATATCCTGACCAGGTACTTGATACTGACAATCAAAACAGTGCTAATTGTACATTATGAGAGTTAGCCGGCCAACTCATAAAGTTTCTGAAGCCTTCCAGCTTTGAGGGCGTCAGAAAAGTACAAAAAAAGAGAAATATATATCAGAGGGGCTGTCAAAGAATGTTTAAAACGGACCAGTGGAAGTGTGTAAAATTCAATGGCGTTGTGGCAGAATAGGCGGGAGAGGAAAAAGGGCGGGAGAAAGCTATACAACTGGGGGTAGTATACAAAGTTAACATGTTGACATTGTTCTCCGTGTGAGGTCCCTCTAGTGACAGCCCAGTAACACACAGGAGAGCTATTCAGTACGGCCTATAACAAAAATCCACATCATACGTCTCTCCACTTTAGGAAACGAAAACAAAGTCAAGAAAAGCCTGGGTGCTTTGTGCAGGGCAGACCCTGTTTCGGTATTGTGTAGGTGGTTGGTCGGGGGATGGGATGGGGTGTGCTGCGGGGGAGAGAAGGAGGGTGACAGCTTTGAATGATCTTTTTGTGTTTTGTGCTGACTTCGGTGTTAAAGGCTTTGGTCCACAGAGGGGTTTCTTTTTTTTTTTTGTCAACAATCTTCAGGCGGGTTTTCAAGCCTGTAGTTATATTTTACACAGTCCTTTCCCTTCCCCCACAGAAAAATAATAGTAAAGGTCTTGGAATCGGTGAAGTCTTTTGGATACTGTACACCTTGTTTTTCATTTTCACTCGCCTCCTCTTCCTGAGAAGAAACATCTGCAGAATGGATCAAAGGGCCTCAGGGGATGGAGGTTATTCCCATCACACAGGAGGTGCTGGAGGTGAGGTCAAAACCCTGAAACACGGGCCTCAGTCAGGGCGAAAAGGCTGCCGTTACCTGAAACACGGGCCTCAGTCAGGGCGAAAAGGCTGCCGTTACCTGAAACACGGGCCTCAGTCAGGGTGAAAATGCTGCTGTTACCTGAAACACGGGTCTCAGTCAGGGCGAAAAGGCTGCCGTTGCCTGAAACACGGGTCTCAGTCAGGGCGAAAAGGCTGCCGTTGCCTGAAACACGGGTCTCAGTCAGGGCGAAAAGGCTGCCGTTGCCTGAAACACGGGCCTCAGTCAGGGTGAAAAGACTGCCGTTACCTGAAACACGGGCCTCAGTCAGGGTGAAAAGGCTGCCGTTACCTGAAACACGGGCCTCAGTCATGGTGAAAATGCTGCCGTTGCCTGAAACAGCCATTGTGGATTCAAATTCCGTTATTAGGTCATTATATCTGACCCTGTATCAGTGGTTAGGGGCCAATTCTATCTTCTCCAGTGATGGGCACATCCTGGAAACCATCCTTCTAGTTACTCTAAACTCGACATAAGTGCACAATCAGTGTTTGGTTGGGCCTCTTTCTTTTCCTCTCCTGTGATTTATGCCATGCCTGTTTTCCACAGTCACAAGCATAGAGCTGCAATCAGATGTTAGGGTTGTGTTGACTCTCGCTGCGACGCAGGAAGCCAAGTACAGTAGAGCATTGCATGGGGACCTTAAAACATTGGGTAAATGGGGAGAACTCCCAGTTATATAAAACATGCTCCATTGCTACCATATGGTGTGTATCTTCACAGACCGGTCCAGGTTTATATGAGAAAATGTGCAAAGGAAAATAATCAAGGTGGCTGTTGTCATTTTACAGTATGTGGAGAGCGGTGGAGGCTGCTAAGGAATGGATGGCTCATAATAATGGCCGGGATGGAGTGAATGGAATGGTATTAAACACATTCCTTATTATGAGCCATCCTCCCCCTCTGCAGCCTCCACTGGGAGAGAGAAGACATAAATCATGTCAACTCAGTAGAGGATGCCATGTCACTATAATTTGGGTGGTAAACACATGCACATACACGCACACCCTCCCAGGCAGGCCACAGCTGGTCAATTCCATCCACCATCCACTGGTTCTGCTCCCTTCCACCTCACCCTGTAGGTTCTATACCATCTCTACAGGATAGTATCACCCAGGGCCCTGGCAGACAAACGTGGACCTCCACACCCCGAGCCGTTAATATCAGCCTGCATGAAACGCAGCAAGACCACAGTGCTCCAGCACCACTTTTACAAGACCTTTCTCGATCTCTCTCTCGCTCTCTCGGCCTCTCTCTCGCCGTCTGCCACTCTCTCTGCCTCCTTTCCGTGTCAAAGAGAGACGGAATGCAAACAAACAAAGTCAAATGAAATACATTGTTTTTCCTCTGATCAGAAACACGAGAGCCTCAGAGAAGCTCGGAGGAGAAGAGAGGCACGCACTGGAGGAATTTAACAACGCCTCAGAGCTTCAGTCCGGGCCCCTTTTATTTGACTGTAAGATAATGACATTGAGCTCAAATAATCCTTTATATCCTTCCTCTGGTGCTCCCTCTCTCCTTCTCAAATGCTTCCCCCAGGACAAAAAGCAGGGCATGCCAGAACTGTAAATTATAGCTCTGTGTCTGTCCATCTCTCCTCATAAACTTATATTTGTACCCATAAAGATTCATGCCGGTTTCCATTGGGGCTGTTTTTGGGTGGCAAATATCCTGGCCTTTATAAATCATGGGTCCCATCCATTTAATGGAACAGTGATGGATGAGAGCGGATGGGTGAGTATCAGACCGCTGTCTTGAGCTACAGAAGAGGAAGTGTGGCTAATCGGAGTTGACCTCCGTCCGGGGTCATATTGTCTCCACCTGGATGCAGCCATGCAGAAAGCCACAATGAGGACCACATCCTTTGGAGAGGAGACAGAGGATGTGAATAGATCACTGTCAACACAAGTCTAATCCACCAGATGTCAGCAGTGCATTCACACTCGTACTATATTTCAACGCAGCAAACCACTCAGCAACTGCTCACAACCAATCAATGTAGGCAGGCATAACATATTGCTGTAAAGTCCTCTGGCGCTGTGTGATAGATGATTCAGTCTCATAGAGTTACTGTCTACAGTTAGAGTTCACGCATGTCCGTGGTGATGTGCAGTATTTGGCAGGATATTCGCAATGTAAATAGAGGAGGTCTCGTTAACGATGTGGGGCCATGGAGGCAGGACCTATGGGGCGCGTTCGTGTGTATGTTTGTTTGCTTTTTGACATTTCATTACAGACAGCAATTTAAAATGCCCAGCTATGTGGTCTCTTCACTTACCATTTGATATTCTGAGCACAGACAAATGGAAACAAAGGAATGTTCTCATTTTTACATTGTCTCAAGCCATGATTTTCTGTTTTCATCCTACTTTTTTTGTTTAATCAAGTTTGTACTTTCATCGTTACGATTTGGAGTCAATAAAACTTGTTTTCAACCACTCAACAAATTTCTTGTTAACAAACTATAGTTTTGGCAAGTCGGTTAGGACATTACTTTGTGCATGACACAAGTCATTTTTCCAACAATTGTTTACAGACAGATTATTTCACTTATAATTCATTGGATCACAATTCCAGTGGGTCAGAAGTTTACATACATTAAGTTGACTGTGCCTTTAAACAGCTTGGAAAATACCAGAATATGATGTCATTGCTTTAGAAGCTTCTGATGTGTTTCAAGGGCTACCTTCAAACGCAGTGCCTCTTTGCTTGACATCATGGGGAAATCAAAAGAAATCAGCCATGACCTCAGAAAGAAAAATGTAGACCTCCACAAGTCTGGTTCATCCTTGGGAGCAGTTTCCAAATGCCTGAAGGTACCACGTTTATCTTTAGCAACAATAGTACGCAAGTATAAACACCATGGGACCACGCAGCCGTCATACCGCTCAGGAAGGAGAAGCGATCTGTCTCCTAGAGATGGATGTACTTTGGTGCGACAAGTGCAAATCAATCCCAGAACAACAGCAAAGGGTCTTGTGAAGATGCTGGAGGAAACAGGTACAAAAGTATCTCTATCCACAGTAAAACGAGTCCTATATCCACATAACCTGAAAGGCTGCTGCTCCAAAACCGCCATAAAAAAAGCCAGACTACGGTTTGCAACTGCACATGGGGACAAAGATTGTACTTTTTGGAGAAATGTCCTCTGGTCTGATGAAACAAAAATAGAACTGTTTGTCCATAATGACCATCCTTATGTTTGGAGGAAAAGGGGGAGGCTTGCAAGCCGAAGAACACCATCCCAACCGTGAAGCGGTTGCTTTGTTGCAGGAGGGACTGGTGCACTTCACAAAATAGATGGTATCATGACAGAGGGAAATTATGTGGATATATATATTGAAGCAACATCTCAAGACATCAGTCAGCTTGGTCGCAAATGGGTCTTCCAAAAGAACAATGACCCCAAGCATACTTCCAAAGTTGTGGCAAAATGGCTTAAGGACAACAAAGTCAAGGTATTGGAGTGACCATCACAAAGGCTATGCTATCTCAATGCTATCAAAAATTTGTGGGCATAACTGAAAAAGCATGTGAGAGCAAGGAGGCCTACAAACCTGATTTCAGTTTCACCAGCTCTGTCAGGAGGAATGGGCCAAAATTCACCCAATTTATTGTGGGAAGCTTGTGGAAGGCTACCCAAAACGTTTGACCCAAGTTAAACAATTTAAAAGCAATGCTACCAAATACTAATTGAGTGAATGCAAACTTCAGACCCACTGGGAATGTGATGAAAGAAATAAAAGCTTAAATAAATCATTCTCTCTACTGTTATTCTGACATTTCACATTCTTAAAATAAATTGGTGATCCTAACTGACCTCAGACAGGGAATTTTAACTTGGATTAAATGTCAGGAATTGTGAAAAACTGAGTTTAAATGTATTTGGCGAAGGTGTATGTAAACTTCCCGACTTCAACTGTATCTAGACTTGGCAATTTTTTTAATTGAAATCAAATATTTGTATGCGTTTCAACGTAAAGCAAATTTTAAGGATCCCAGTCTTGTGCTTTGCTCCAAGCTCCAACGGAGTTGACAGATTTATTTTCTATATGGTGGACATGTAGCACCGACTATGCCTCCTCCACCGTAGAGCAGATGTACTGAAGGGACTTCAGTGTAGAAGTTCAGCGTTGTCCATTTCTTGGAGCATATGCCTGTGATTTTCATGGCACGAGAGGGATGCATGTTGGGAATTCAAGGAAACAGACAGAGAACCAGAATCCTTTTTATTTTCCACGGAGGAGGCTGTCAGAGGCTCTTGTACTTGGAGATGTGAAGCCATTTGTAGAAGTGGATTATCAACACCGGCTGCGTAATTGCAGTGAGCTTTGCATAGCAGAACTGTGTCTGCCCTGGATCAAGAATTGGGTGACCATCCACTGAGAAGTCACATGGTTCTGGGCCTATAGATTAACACATTAGAATAAACCTATATGTACAGAAGTCCAGTGGTGAAAAAGGGACCCAATTTTCATACTTGAGTAAAAGTAAAGATACCTTTAGAAAAGTGAAAGTAACCCAGTAAAATACTACTTGAATAAAATGTCTAAAAGTATTTGATTTAACAAAATATATCAAATGTAAAAAAACTGATCGTAGAAATAATTTCAAATTCCTTATTTTAAGCAAACCAGACAGCACCATTTTCTTGTTTTATTTACAGATAGCCAGATTAGCAGCAGTAGTGATGACCAGGGATGTTCTCTTGTGTGTGAATTGGACCATTTTCCTGTCCCGCTAAGCATTGAAAATGTAAATAGTTCTTTTGGAGTAAAAAGCACAACATTTCTTTAGGAATGTAGTGAAGTAAGAGTAAAAGTTCTCCAAAATATAAATAGTGAAGTAAAGTACTGATACCCCAAAAATGACGTAAGTAGTACTTTCAAGTATTTTTACACCACTGTGGAATTCTTAATAGGCATCACTAAAGTTTTAATTACACAAAGTGTAAATAAATAAAAAAGCCATTATGTGGCAAAGTAGATGAAGGTAGGTGCTTTGAATAGAGGCAGAATAGAGGCCATATGAGGCTCCTGGAATTGGAGATGGAAAGCCAGCTGCAGCAGTTGGTTACGTACCTGAACTGTGGCTGCGACTGCACTGGGTGGTTGCTTCACCAAGAACTTGGGGGCCTTCCACAGAGAGATTATCTGTGGCCTGGACGCTGGCTTTGAGAACGTTCTGGAAGTGCATACCTGCAGTGAGGCTTAATATAGCTGGACTGTGGTTGTGTCTGAACGCTTGACTATGAACTGGGTGGACATTCGCTGAGAGAGCATCTGGGGCTTGGGGGTTGAAGGACGCGTGGTGTTGGGAACATTCTGAAAGTGCTGTGGCCAGACACCCTAGTTCTGTGGCTGTGCAGTGTGATTCTGCGGCTGTGCAGTGTGGTTCTGGGCCTGTGCCGTGTTGTTCTGCGCCTGTGCAGTGTGATTCTGTGGCTGTGCAGTGTGGTTCTGCGGCTGTGCAGTGTGGTTCTGCGGCTGTGCAGTGTGGTTCTGCGGCTATGCAGTGTGATTCTGTGGCTGTGCAGTGTGGTTCTGCGGCTGTGCAGTGTGATTCTGCGGCTGTGCAGTGTGGTTCTGGGCCTGTGCAGTGTGGTTCTGTGCCTGTGCAGTGTGGTTCTGCGCCTGTGCAGTGTGATTCTGCGCCTGTGCAGTGTGATTCTGCGGCTGTGCAGTGTGGTTCTGCGGCTGTGCAGTGTGGTTCTGCGGCTGTGCAGTGTGGTTCTGCGGCTGTGCAGTGTGATTCTGCGGCTGTGCAGTGTGGTTCTGCGGCTGTGCAGTGTGGTTCTGCGGCTGTGCAGTGTGGTTCTGCGGCTGTGCAGTGTGGTTCTGGGCCTGTGCAGTGTGATTCTGCGGCTATGCAGTGTGATTCTGCTGCTGTGTAGTGTGGTTCTGGGCCTGTGCAGTGTGGTTCTGCGGCTGTGCAGTGTGGTTCTGGGCCTGTGCAGTGTGGTTCTGCGGCTATGCAGTGTGATTCTGCGGCTGTCTAGTGTGGTTCTGCGGCTGTGCAGTGTGGTTCTGAGGCTGTGCAGTGTGGTTCTGCGGCTGTGCAGTGTGGTTCTGCGGCTATGCAGTGTGATTCTGCGGCTATGCAGTGTGATTCTGGGTCTGTGCAGAGTATGTATGTGTACCAGAGCTATCTCTTGTCTTGCAGCGGTCATACGTTCTAACACTCAACACAAGTCAGAAGGGCCACATCCCTCTGCCTTGTTAACAGTTTTATTTTACCTTTTTTAACTAGGCAAGTCAGTTAAGAACAAATTCTTATTTTCAATGACGGCCTAGGAACAGTGGGTTAACTGCCTGTTCAGAACGACAGATTTTTACCATGTCAGCTCGGGGATTCGATTTTGCAACCTTTCGGTTACTAGTCCAACTCTCTAACCACCAGGCTACCCTGCAGCCCCGAGATGGTGGAGATGGTTTAAATTCCATCGCCGTTTTTCAGGTGCGTATATAGTTTGTATATACTAGTTTCAATGAACAACGCCATTACCCTAATACGTTTAAAGCAATGATTATTTTTTTTAACATGAATTCAAATCCAGTGTCACTGTATATGAACCAGTAGATGGTGCTGGTGAGTCTTGTCTGCTGGGAGCACCATACAGTACTTACTGTACAGTCAATCTGCCTGAGACCAGGGAGCCTCATCCATTACCACAGCAGAAAGACAAACCATCAGATGCCATTAGTGGTTAACCATGGAGGGCCAAGGGTGCAGGGAGAACTGTCAAGATGGGATTCTATTTCTCAGTTTATCCCGGGGCTGGACACTGTGGTAGGAATTCACCCATTGTGTGCAATCACATATGGTAATTGTGCTTCTGGAGATTATTTTTTATTTTTTGCAACAGTTGTAGCTATATACTGCAGGCCTACCTCTTCCATGGGAATGGTTCTGAGAGAATTTCGACGCCCTACTCATTTGGAGAGAGTTGCAGCAGCAAAGTATTTTGTTGATAAAAAAGTACATGTCAATGTCATGTTTCTATCCAAAGATTGAGAGAAAGGTTTTCTTTTTATTCCCGGAGCTCCAGTGGCTTCCAGAAGTCCAAGAACAACACAAATAATAGCCTCAAGAGGAGAGAGTACTGAGAGACGGCCGTGTCTGTCCGTTTTACACTCGGAATCTTACTTACTGCAACAACAAAAAAATGTTCCTACTTTTAGCAGCAAAGTGCTTGGCTTGAACACTCACAATTATTACCCACTCTCGCTGTCCTCTGAACTCCGTGTGAAGTTTCCCGAAATTGCAAGCAGTAATAGAATAGTATATTTCCATGACTGCTCTTGTGACAACGACCGTGGAACTGGGGATATGAGGGTTAGTCCTCCGTTGGCCCAGTCTCTCTCTTCCATCTGCCATTACCTCACTGTAATAATAACACCATTATTCTCACTAACTAAGATTCCATCCTCGGGCTTTGACGACAGTTGCAGCTCCGCTTCACTTTCTAGGTGGTGTG
This sequence comes from Oncorhynchus masou masou, assembly GCF_036934945.1. Classification (NCBI taxonomy): domain Eukaryota; kingdom Metazoa; phylum Chordata; class Actinopteri; order Salmoniformes; family Salmonidae; genus Oncorhynchus; species Oncorhynchus masou. The sequence goes on along the minus strand of NC_088242.1, from coordinate 35,600,349 downwards.
TCCTTGCCAAGAGAAAAAGGCCTCTGGATATGTGGAGCCTGCTGACATTTCAGGAGAAATGTGTCAAGTCCTCTTCTCATGATGATGAATTCCGTGCCTTCTCCAGGTGCCCGTGTGGAGTTTCATCATCATTTCATTAATCAGACCTCAGACGAATTCACCCCCCCCCCCCCCTGTTGTGATGGCTCGGGTTATGATCTTTTGTTTCCACAGAAACAGCACCTCGAGGAGTATTTGGGCTTCCGTCTGTGACTGCTCCCAGACCCCTAACCAGTGAAGAGATTTCAAATGTGAGCTATGGAAAATACATATTGATGTTGGTCAAAAAGGATAGGCCTTTAATGTCTTATATGGAAATCGAGGCTTGTGGCTTCTCTCACTGGGAAAATGGTGGAGGAGATGAGCGATTGAACAGATAAGACCTCGTCCAACCCAAAGGTCAACAGTGACATATCCCCCGCAGTATGATCACATTATGATCCCAGGGGGTTTTCCAAGTCATTTTGTGTTTACAGCATTTATGCTCAGTATTGTTGTCTGATTGGCTGAACTCTTTGCAACATGGGTTTTGAATCATGATTTTCATGGCTCCGAGCAACGTTTTGGACACATCCAGCATGGCGAAGTTAAGGGGGTTGTGTGAGGTAGGAGAGAGAGTTGCAGCAAATGTATTCATCCGTTCAGTCGGAACAGAATGAAAAATACACACTTCAACCCGACAATTTTGATGTAAGAGCCACTGTTTTGCTCATGTAAAATGACTCAAAGAGAGGACGTTCATAAGACACCATGTTCTTTATTGTTTGACTACACCTTCTTCCTATGGAGGAAGCCACAGCCATTTATTAGCTGGTGTGGCTAATCATTTATGGTATTTACACCTTCAATATGGGGCCATTAGCAACTGACTCGCACAGGCGGCTCAGCAGGAGAGGACAGGGCTTTGTACGCTGTTGTTATCCAGGCAACACACACGCACACACTCTCCCTGAGCATGGGTGGTCATGGGGCCACTACAGCCCTAACCAACACCCGGGACCTTGGCACACCTCCCACAACACAGACACATCCCCGCTGCTTGACAAAAACGGCTCCAAATTGTTTTTGTCTTCTGATTACATACTCCCATTCCACAAGCTGTGCTTTGGTGGCTTGGAAACAAAAGTCATATTGATGGAGGACATTTGTTAGGGTGTACTGTAGCATTCCTTATGAAGGACGGCTTTATGCACAGCCAGTCCCATACAGCCATCTTTAAAGGCCCCAATGCTAACCACCCACCCGCCCTAATGGCTGGCCCCAAAACAGGAAAGACTCAAAATATGAGAAACACTTCCATTTTTGACAGAAATATTGAATCCAAGTGGAAACTCCACACTGAAGAATTTGGCCCATTGGATGTTTTTTTGGTGCGTTGACCAATCCCCATCCAGTAGTCATGGCCACCTATATGGGTTAAGGGAGCTCCAACGTGACCCTTTACACTCACAGAGGGACAGCTGTTGCCAGTAGCTACAAAACCCTGTCCACTCTGGATTGACAACGTCCGTAAATCCTGACATATTATGCATTCTTCTATTGGTAGATAATACAGAAATGCATCTACTATTTCGTATTGGTTCAATTTTACATGATTAGTGTTGGAGGAGCCAAAGTCAAAACAGTCTGATGAATGTCAAGCTAATAGAGGATGGGCGGGCCGACTAGTTTACTCTCAGAGCCAGGTTGAGACGCTACTGCAGTCTATAGCTCTGATAAAGATCACGACAGGCACAGAGATTGACCATAGTTAGGGCCCTGAGTTTTTCCTGGTCAGGTCATGCGGTTCAGAAAGAGAAAACCTGGACCCTAAACTCTACTTCCATAGCTGTTGTGTTGGTGCTCAGCCATGCTTGAAGTGTTCCTGCAGCAAGCGAGGTCCACCATTATAAGGATGATTTAACAGGGGATGAGGAGTCCGGTTACAGGATCTTTATAGACAGACGAGTGGACAAATAATGTAGAGCGAGGAAGAGGTTGGTTTTAAAGGACAGCTGTGCAACTATACCCTGGAAGGCACTGAAAGATGTGCCGTAGGATGTCACCGTAAGTTAGGGTCACAACACTATACTACCTTCACGTCCACTAGTGTGTCCTCCTAACAAACTACAACAGTAGAGATTAAGATTCAATAGTAGATCATCTTGATTCGGTTCCAAAGCTGTCAAAAGAACTCAGGACAACACTAACTTTTTTTTACCACTACTTTCAGCTCTATAAAGTGTGAAAATGGCGGAATTACAAGTAAAGTAGAGGAAATTAGCATGCTTCCCTGTCGGAACAAGTTGTAAAAATGTCACCTCCGCTTTGCAATTGTTTAGTTAAAGGTTGTAAAATAAGAGCTTGGTGTCATTGTGTGTCTTTGTGTCTTTGTGGGTGTCTTTGTGTGTGTGTGTGTGTGTGTGTGTGTGTGTGTGTGTGTGTGTGTGTGTGTGTGTGTGTGTGTGTGTGTGTGTGTGTGTGTGTGTGTGTGTGTGTGTGTGCGTGCGTGCGTGCGTGCGTGCGTGCGTGTGCGTGTGTGTGTCTTTGTGTGTGTGTGCGTGCGTGTGTGTGTCTTTGTGTGTGTGTGCGTGTGTGTGTGTGTGTGCGTGCGTGTTGGCTGCCTGAGGTCTTTAATCAAGGTAATATAAGACTTTAAAGCTTCAGAAACTTGGCTCTGCTACAGTACCTTAAGACTTGATACACATACTATTCAGTGGCTTACTTTCGTCCCCATATCAGCAATAATACCTACTGTGCATATCTTAATACAACATCATTTTCTAAACAATTCTTTTTTTTTTTTCAAAAGATGGACTCGATGGAAGGAGTCAATTCCTTGTCAACCCTCAATGGGTTGAGTCTGAAGTGTAACAGCATGACGTAGTCATCCAGGACAAATTCCTGCTCTTGCCTAGACAACTCCTCAGAGGGCGAGACGTTCCTTTGTCTGAGCAAACGAGAGATCTCGCTGTCCAGACAACTGCACTATGCAGACGACAACAAACTCCGCACTTACACACACGTGCAGCACACAAGTACACAAATAAACACACTCATACATACACATGCAACCAGCACACACAAAGAGTACACACATACACTTTAGAAAGAAAGGTGCTATCTACAACCCATAGGAAAACCCTTTGAAGAACCCTTTTTAGTTCCAGGTAGAACCCAAAAGGGTTTTTACCTAGAACCAAAAAGAGTTCTACCTGGAATCAAAAACGGCTCTCCTATGGAACCCTTTATTTATTTATTTTTTAACCCTTTTTTTCTAAGAGTGTAGAGCAATTCACAAAGTATGAAAATACTGTACATTGACCGCAGGTTGTTGTGGGTACAGACTTGAATGCCATAAGTGATTATGATGAAATGTCTGCCCCCATGGGAACATTGGGTTTGACTCACTCCATCTTGCACACAGTAGCAGGTTGAGTGCACAGCAATTAACACTTTGGCGTATGACCCGCAACTTCAGGACACACACATCTATTTTTGCTAAATGTTTTGTTTATTTGCTTTGCCGCCGGGCTTATCCGTCTCAACAGCGCCTCTCAAAGTGCTTTTGTTTTTTCATGTGCAGTCAATTAAGGTTAATGTGATAGACATTAAGAGACATTAGAGTAAGGCAGCCCCCTGACAAAAACACTGATTGGCTACCAGAACACATCAGACAGGTGCTGGGACATGCAACCCCGGAGCAAGGCCCTGGGTTAAGAATTGTCAACGACGTCGGCAGAGTGCCTTTGAAAACGAAGATGTGAGGCAGGATATTGGCAAACGCTTCTGCAGACTTAGTTTTTGCGCGAGTCTGTCAAAAACACGGTCCAATATCTGTATGAAGACTTCCATATTTTTGGGGGGGGCAGAACCTGTAAGTCTGTTTGTGCAGAATGGAGATAGGTGTTGTCATGGGAGAGGAGAAGATTCTGGAAGGGTTCCTAGAGTAATCTCGTTTCGATATAGCTCGGACTCCTGTAGCTCGTTACGGTGGTCCAAGCTATGACAGCTCTGAGGCGCTGGATAAATGTGCCGCCGTAAGTGGATCCTCAGCAGGAGATTGACTAGTAATCTACGTTTTTACCCCTCAAATTAATAACATTCAAAGTTGAGACCAAAATCCCACCATGAGCTACATGCTACAAGACAGACAGTGACCATTGAAGGGAAAATCCCCCCGTCACATGAATTTGTGGGCCTTCAAAGCGAAACCTGCAGAGCTCTTCAAGCATATCCCCTGTACATGAATGAGCTCCAATTCAAACCAGAAAAGGGAATATACTGTTTTATTTGAATGAGCACTCCAACGTGGTCTCAGGGCAATTCGTGGTATTATGTACGTAAATCTGTGTCACTCCATTTAGTATGACATATTACGTTAGGTTACATTATGAATGGAACAGCGGTCGTACATTATCATACAAATTAGAGGACGTACAGTATCATACGTCTTACCCGGTTGTACAATAGCATACGAATTGGATGATGTAACTAACATACATCTTGGAGGACGTATAGTATTATAAGTATTTCTCAGACACCAGGTTGCTTGTTGAGAAAGAAAGGAGAATTACGGGGAGAATTTACACTGGCGGTTAGGGGAACTAACGACAAAGGTCAGGATCATTTATGTAAAAGGCTAGGAGTACTAAAACAACAAAGGTCAGGTGAATTTACTATAGATGTCGGATCTTACTTCGATTACTCTTTCGCCGCAGAAAATGTTCTGCGCGTCAGGAAATTCAAAATAGCCTTGTGATTTCGATACGATCACTGAAAACCTGCAGTTCTGTTTCTCTCCAAGCTGGGGCAGTCGAGGCGTTCTGACTAGTGCCAGCTACTGACATCATCCTCCCTCTCTCGCTCGCTCAAATGCTAAACCACCAGACAGAACACAAATACATGTACTACTGCTACTGTGGGCCTATATGTCCTATTACTACAATGTTCAAATGTACAAAAAATGTATCTGAAATGCATGCATGCACATCAACAACCGCGTTTTATATAGCTTAATAACACAAGATAGATATTCCTCTCCACTACCACATACAAGTGTGAAGTGTATCCGCAATGCAGCCAGCCGTACAGTAGGCTACACCTAAACTATAGCCTTTCAAAACAAATTACACACATAGGTCTATAATCTCAGATGTAAATGAACAACAGTGAGGTAGCCTACGGGATGGAGCGCAATGGCACATGAAAGGAAGCGACTGATTTGAAAAACACAGCCCATGCGGTTTTGAGGTCTACAGTATGTGTAATCGAAAAAGAGCACATTGTTTGCGAGCAAACCTAAAATTACAGATGAACTGTTAAAATTGAGTTCAGACGTGGCCTGGGGTGGTCTAGGATCGCTGCCTTCAGGATTAACATATAGGCCTACCATAACGGTAGGCCACGTTTGAACTCAATTTTAACAGTTCATCACCCGTACAGTTCTGGCACAAATAACTCAATCCCCAGATTGACTTGATTTAGTTACAGATTCCAAATATGGCCAGTCCATGGATGTTTTACTCCTGATCTTGTTAAGAAATGACCATACCAGACACTTTTATTTTAAAGACAGTTGTATTTAATGGGTAACATAAATAGGAAACAAATTCAATAGTAACAATAGGCTACACCAACATTAGTTTCCATTCATAGTAGATTTGCCGGGGTAAACAAGGAAATACTTTACTTCAATTGTACAGAATGCTTGTCAAATAGATACATCGCCCTTAGTCTGTCCAAAAATGTTTTTCTGATGATAATACCAAATAGTGGGCAAACATATCTTGAAAGAATTTGGTTGCAAGCAGGACTAAGGTAACACCGACATCATCTTTTAGGAAGCGGCAATGAGATGACCAATAATACTTGCAATTGAGATCAGCTGTGCAGGGGAATTTAGCGTGTATTGATGATTTAATGAGACATCAGCTGGATATAATCTAGTGCCATCAATGGTTACAATCGGCCCCTTCTTATTTGAGTATATTCCAATACATTCTTTAGGTTACCCGCTGGCTTATCCATTTAATTGATAATGCCCTTGAAGCCGGTGTTTGGAGGATATATTGGCACGGGTGTTGTTATGCCCGAGACGAAGTCGTTCAGGCATTTTGTTCTGTATTTATGGGCGTGACCGCATCGTTTGATCTAAATGTTCCATTGCCATACTATCTGGCAACGTTCTTATCCCTTGCTTGCTAGCTAGCCAACTACGGCTAACTTACAGTCACGTCAAAAAGTACAGCCAGAATAACAGCAAAGTAGCAGCATATGCATTCGTTTAAGCTGTTTTCTAGTGACATTTATTTGGATACATCCATAACAATAAACTAATGAGGCGCAATGTCTGTCTTATCCCAGCTCCTGGCACGTTCATTACTATGGGACAGCTGGAGATCGAATTTGAATTTTGAAACAATGTTGCAAATGTCGGAGAGACAGACAAGAAAGGTTTATACAAATCTCCACTGTTGAAAACTAAATGTTAGTCTACAAGAAATGTGAGATAATGTCTAGATGCTTTTTATCGTGGAGATCAAGTTTATAAATTGCCTGGCTGGGCTGATGAGACAGTGGATTGTGCTGTCAGATGGAACAGAGTAAACATGTATTTTAATGTCAGATTTAGCCGGTGGTAACCTTTGGGATAGACACCGGCTGGAATGCGGTTTTAACCAATCCCCATTCAGGATTAGACCCACCCGTTGCATAAAGTTGCATAATGAAAGGTTTGAAAACCAATAATAGGCTAGCATACTGTTTGTGCTTCCCTGGTTGAGTTGATGAGCTGATTTGGGCCATTAGCTCAAATTGTTGAGCTGAGACACTTCTTTGATGTTTAAGTTATCAGGCTAAATTATTTTACTTCTTGAAAACATTGAAATAAATGCCATTAACTTGGGGCCTAACGTATGATTAAATTAATTGAAAAATGAACAATCCGATGGTGGAATTCATCTACTTATTCAGTGCTTGAATCAAAAGTGAAAGGGCAAACTTGTAATGTATTCGAGGATTAAAAGTCCTCTGAAGTTTCCACCTCAAACTCTCAGACCTGAATCTCAGCATTTACAGTAAATGTTTTAATTCCTTTGTTCTTCAATGTTGGAATCAGTTAGCAAAGCATCCATTGTTGCCTTGCTAGGTCTGTGCATGATCTATGAATCAATTTAGCCTACCTTGTATTGTTAATTCACCCAATGATTTATTATTTGGGCAGTCCTTCTCCTTTCATAAATTTGGAGCTTTTATTGCGGAGAACAGTGTTGTAAAGAAAGGGAAGACAGGGGGGGAGGGGTCAAAGTGCAGTCGGATGGATTTGAACTCATGCTGACAGCGGCTGCAACCGTTGGACCACACAGGCAATGAAGTCAACAAAAATGTATTCTGTCTATTCTTTGAGCATATAATAAAACAATTGGTCTAAAAAATACTGATTTACCCTAACAAAAAATAAATGCATTATAATCCACATAAGAATGCACAAGAGACGCACTGTAGCCTGCACGTAGCCTAGATAGGCTACTTGAACTGGTGCCCAGTGGACCTGCAGTCTAGGGTACAATGTAGGTACGGTCAGTAGCAGTGCCTGGGTAAAATCACTGAGGATCCAAGCCAGAAAAAAATGCCATAATTTATTACAACTAGTGGCGATTTTAGCATGTAAATCTTGGTGGGGATGCATGCCAGGAAAGCCACTACATAACACAACACTAAACAATATTATTTGCACTAATTATTTGCACTATAACGGTGACAAACGGTGCCCACAAACTGTTAGGGCCTACATAAAGCTGTCCCAACAGCAGTCCCAACACCTTACCAATGCTACACCTGGCTATCAGCAGAGCCTTGTCTGGCAGTGAAACAGTTAATTCAGTTCCAACAATTCATGCCTTTTAAGAGGCAATCCGTAATTTTGATTAAGACATTAATTGAGCGAACTAGGACGGACGTAGTCAATATAGCTCTTTGTTTAGCACTTTTGAAATGTAAAGCGACAGATTTCAAAACATGGGTTGTTCTTATAGAGTTCTCCCTGTACACCAAGGATAGGATAAATAAATGGGGCATATAAGCAGACAATGAAAGCTCTTACAATATTCAATAATTAAATTTCTCTAAAACAGGTTATAGGCTACATGTGCACCACCAAGTCAGAACAGTAGGCGTGATTAAGAGGGGTATAATTTCTCTTAATTATTTCTCTTCATATGACAAGGATTAAAAAGGATTTGCCAGTAGATTGTCGACTTGATTCATGATGATGACTGCTAGCTAAGATTTTGAAAGTATGATGTTGATATCAGTCCAATCAAAGCTACTGTACATATAACGTGATTTGACGTCATTTTATCTGTGGCCTATGACCTTGAGTCTTCTTGGATGGGCACTTCTAATATAACTCTGTAGCAGCACCCAAAGGGTTAGAATTTTTTAGGTCTACCCTTAGACTTGGCAGTGACGTAGTGTCCCCATGACTGACAGAACACTGAGCCAATCGCATTGCAACGCTCCGTATTTTCTGCTGGCTTGTCCCACCACCACAGAAAGCACTGAGCTAGGCTGAAACACCTGCATTTTGGAGCTGCCTTACTCAAGAACCATATTTGTATGCGGCTTTATTAACTAAATTATACATTCTTTTTTTTTACCTTGTTTGCAAACTGATATGTGCCAAAATAACATTCAAAACAGGCAAGCCCCCCCAAACAAAATTATATATATATATTTATATATAATGTATTTTTTTAGCCTCAAAACAGTTGTTTTCTTTATAACCTGTTAGTTTATATGCTATGCAACCGTGATACAGTTAAAGTCGGAGGTTTACATACACTTAGGTTGGAGTCATTAAAACTCATTTTTCAACCACTCCACAAATTTCTTGTTAACAAACTATAGTTTTTGCAAGTTGTTTAGGACATCTACTTTGTGCATGACACAAGTAATTTTTCCACAATTGTTTACAGACAGATTATTTCACTTATAATTCACTGGATCACAATTCCAGTGGGTCTGAAGTTTACATACACTAAGTTGACTGCCTTTAAACAGCTTGGAAAATTCCATAAAATGATGTCATTGCTTTAGAAGCTTCTGATAGGCTAATTGACATCATTTGAGTCAATTGGAGGTGTGCCTGTGGATGTATTTCAAGGCCTACCTTCAAACTCAGTGCCTCTTTGCTTGACATATTGGGAAAATCAAAAGAAATCAGCCTCCACAAGTCTGGTTCATCCAAGGGAGCAATTTCCAAATGCCTGAAGGTACCACGCTCATCTGTACAAACAATAGTACACAAGTATAAACTCCATGGGACCACGCAGGCGTCATACCGCTCAGGAAGGAGACGCGAGATCCTAGAGATGAACGTACTTTGGTGCGAAAAGTGCAAATCAATCCCAGAACAGCAGCAAAGGAGCTTGTGAAGATGCTGCAGGAATCAGGTACAAAAGTATTTATTTCCACGGTAAAACGAGTCCCATATCGACATAGCTTGAAAGGCCACTCAGCAAGGAAGAAGCCACTGCTCCAAAACCGCCATAAAAAAAGCCAGACTACAGTTTGCAACTGCACATGGGGACAAAGATCGTACTTATTGGAGAAATGTCCTCTGGTCTGATGTAACAAAAATAGAACTGTTTGGCCATAATGACCATCGATGTGTTTTGAGGAAAAGGGGAGGCTTGCAAGCCAAAGAACACCATCCCAACCGTGAAGCACGGGGGTGGCGGCATCATGTTGTGGGGGTGCTTTGCTGCAGGAGGTACTGGTGCGCTTCACAAAATCAATGGCATCATGAGGCAGGAAAATTCTGTGGATATATTGAAGCAACATCTCAAGACATCAGTCAGGAAGTTAAAGCTTGGTTGCAAATGGGTCTTCCAAATGGACAACGACCCCAAGCATACTTCCAAAGTTGTGGCTAAATGGCTTAAGGACAACAATGTCAAGGTATTGGAGTGGCCATCACAAAGCCCTGACCTCAATCCTATCGAAAATTTGTGGGCATAACTGAAAAAGTGTGTGCGAGCAAGGAGGCCTCGAAAATTGACAAGCTCTTTCAGGAGGAATGGGCCAAAATTCACCCAATTTATTGTGGGAACCTTGTGGAAGGCTACCCAAAACGTTTGACCCAAGTTAAACAATTTAAAGGCAATGCTACCAAATACTAATTGAGTGTATGTAAACTTCTGACCCACTGGGAATGTGATGAAAGAAATAAAAGCTTAAATAAATCATTCTCTCTACTACTATTCTGACATTTCACATTATTAAAATGAAGTGGTGATCCTAACTGACCTAAGACAGGGAATATTTAGTAGGGTTAAATGTCAGGAATTGTGAAAAACTGAGTTTAAATGTATTTGGCGAAGGTGTATGTAAACATCCGACTTCAACTGTGTGTTTCTTGGTACATTTTCTGGGGAAGCCTGGCTTCCCTTGGCATCCATGAATACATGCCAGTGGTTACAGTACTGCATTGTATACAAACACCTATTCCAGCTGCCCCGCTGGAGTCGATTTTAAATATGTCTTCAGACATTCAAATCCCCCTGCAGTAGAGTTATTTTCTTCCTGCCATGAAAAGGGTCAAATTAAGATTTGTAGCAGATTACGTAAATTGGGTTAAGTTTAGAATAAGGGTTAGAGGAAGGATTAGCTAAAATGCTAGTTGTCCCAGACGCGACATTAACATGCAACCTTGGGATTGCTAGACGGTCGTAGATTACGCCCGCCCATCCTCCCCATGTCACGGCAGATTTCCTCCTCTTCCTCTGAAGGATCGGACCAATGCTCAGCGTGGTTGGTTTCCATGTTTGTTTGTTTTTTTAAATAAACATGAACACAAATACAAAATAATAACGTGAACTGTGTGGCACAAACACTGACACAGGAAACAATCACCCACAAAATACACAAAGAATATGGCTGCCTAAATATGGTACCCAATCAGAGACAACGATAGACAGCTGCCTATAATTGAGAACCAATCTAGGCAACCATAGACATACAATTTACCTAGACAGGATCAGCCCCATAAACATACAAACCCCTAGACAAGACAAAACACGTAAATCCCCCATGTCACACCCTGACCTAACCAAAATAATAAAGAAAACAAAGATAACTAAGGCCAGGGCGTGACACCCCGACTAACCTCCCTACTTTAGTCTCTGTCTAAAGTAACTAGACCATTAGTAGGTATCATACATCCTGGAGATGCTCAGAAATACGTAATGTATGTTTCGCATGGCTCTGAGGCCAGGCTGAGCACTCTGGAAAGTAATTATAACACTTTAATAAGATCTCAAGTCATACAGCTGTACAGATCAAGAGCAATACTCCATGGCACAGAGGCCAACGAATGAAGAGATTCCAGTTCTTAACCTTGCATCTGGGATATTACTTGGATTTGAGACCTCTGTTTGGAGAAAAAAAACTCTTTGTCCTCTTTGTTTCATTTTGATCAACTGTATTTCCATAGCAGTGAGAGCACTATGTATTTCCACGGTGAGAGCGAATGACTTCCTCCATTGACATAAATTACATAGCTAAGTCAATGAATGAAGAGTAGTGGGCTTGAGGTAAGCATGATTCACACCTCTCACTATCCAACTCCCGCGCCCCTTCCCTCACCCTCACAAGTCAACTAAAGCATTAGATGCTACGGTCAGGCGCCACTCATTAAGTTTGAAGACGGTGTGTGTGTGTGTGTGTGTGTGTGTGTGTGTGTGTGTGTGTGTGTGTGTGTGTGTGTGTGTGTGTGTGTGTGTGTGTGTGTGTGTGTGTGTGTGTGTGTGTTGAGGGTGGGTTTTTTAGACTCACTCCCCTAGCTAATAAAACATTCATAGGAGGGCAGGAACTCCAATGTATAGTTTCCCTGTGCCTGTGAGAGCTGGGATCCTGTGGTGAACCCATAGGGAGCACTATTCTGTCTGCAAACAAAGACCCACTGTTCCAGCTATACAGCCACACACTATACCAAACACTCCCTACTGCACTGCTGTAAAGCTAATCAACACAGTTTAGGCATTTACTTCAATTTATGCATGTATGTTGCTGGGTTTCTTTCTGTGGTTATCACAAAGTGGACAATACTGTTGTGGTAGTGGACAAGAGATATGTAGTTAACTGAGAAGCGTTATAATTATCTGGCTTGTTTACACTCTATTTCACTTAAAGGTTCATAAAGGTGAAGCATCCATTTTTATCTCAATATCAAATAATTTCTGAGTAAGAACTATGTACCTTATTGATTGTTTTCAATTAAAATGGTCAAAAATAAACAAAAATATATTATTAAGCAAAGACCACTTTCTAAACCAAGAATTTTGCTCGGACTGTCTGGGAGTGGTCTTAGTGGGGAGGTGAAAACAGAAAATGAGCTGTTATTGGCAGAGAGATTTAAAACCCTCTCTTTCTTATTGGTCTAGTGACTAACTTACCACCTGGTGATGTCACCAGGCAGGCCAAAACTCCATCCCACCAAAACAGGTTGAAATTTCAGTCAGTTGTTTCAAAAGGTTCTTCCACTAAATGGACATTATCATCATTTTCACAATTTCACAGTATTATTCCAACCTCATAGTGTGAAAATATATGCAGTTCCTTCAGAAAGTATTCACACCCCTTGACATTTTCCACATTTTGTTGTTTTACAGCCTGAATTTTAAATGATTCCATTGAGATTTTATTGTCACTGGCCGACACACAATACCCCATAATGTCAAAGTAGACTTATGTTTTCAATTTTTTTTACAAATGAATAAAAACTTAAAGTTGAAATGTTTTGAGTCAATAAGTATTCAACCCCTTTGTTATGGCAAGCCTAAATACGTTTAGAAATAAAAACTTGCTTTAACAAGTCATATAATAAGTTGCATGGACTCACTCTGTGTGCAATAACCAGATTTTTGAATGACTACCTCATCTCTGTACCCCACACATTCAATTATCTGTAAGGTCCCTCAGTCGGGCAGTGAATTTCAATCACAGATTCAACCAAGGACCGGATAGGTTTTCCAATGTTTTTCAATGCCTCGCAAAGAAGGCCACCTATCGGTAGATGGGTAAAAGCAGACATTGAAAATACCTTTGCGCATGGTGAAATTATTAATTACACTTTGGATGGTTTATCAATACACCCAGTCACTACAAAAATACAGGCATGCTTCCGAACTCAGTTGCCGGAGAGGAAGGAAACGGCTCAGGGATTTCACCATGAGGCCAATGGTGACTTTTAAAACAGTTATAGGGTTTAATGGCTGTGATAGGATAAAACTGAGGATGGATCAACAATATTGTAGTTACTCCACAGTACTAGCCTAATTGACAGAGTAAACAGAAGGAATCCTGTACTAAAAATATTCCAAAACCTGTATCCTGTTTGCAACAAGGCACTAAAGTAATACTGCAAAAAATGTGGCAAAGCAATTAATTATTTGTCCTGAATACTAAGTCTCATTCATGTTTGGGGCAAATCCAAGAGTGGTACACATTACTGAGTGCCACTCTCCATATTTTCAAGACTAGTTGTGGCTGCGTCATGTTATGGGTATGGCTGTAATCGTTAGGGACTGCAGAGTTTTTGAGGATAAAAAAAAATAAACAGAATAGAGCTAAGTGCAGGCAAAATCCTACAGGAAAACCTGGTTCAATCTGCTTTTCACCCAACACTGGGAGATGAATTCACCTTTCAACAGGACAATAACTTAAAACACAAGGCCAAAACTACACTGAAGTTGCTTACCAAGAAGACGTTACCAATGTTCCTCGGTGGCCGAGTTACAGTTTTGACTTAGATCTGCTTGAAAATGGTTGTCTAGCAATGATCAACCACCAATTTGACAGAGCTTGAATAATTTTGAAAATAACAATGGGCAAAAGTTGCACAATACAGGTGTGGAAGCTCTTGGAGAATTATCCATAAAGACTCACAGCTGTAATCGCTACCGAAGGTGATTCTAACACAGGGGTCTCCAACAGGTCTCACAGCCAACCTGTAAGTAGCTCGCCAAACAATTCTGAAAGTAGTCTACATGCGATTATCACGTGTTCTACCGCAAAGTGTCATAAACAAATCTCACAATGATCAGAAACAGCAAGCTCCCTGCTACTATTTAAACAACGCAGCATTGACATTATCCCACCCCTGGCAAGCTCCCACTATTGGCTTAGAAAAAAACGAACACAATATATGTCAATTCATTTACACCAATATTGCCCCTGTCCGTGTGTGTGGTGCTCACATTTGTCAATCACTCTCTGTGTGTAGTCAGTTGATGTGATAACGATCTTGTTGTTAGGCAGAAATACTTTCCCCAAAACCTTCTCAATGAAATGTTAGCTGCAAAGTAGGCTTATCTGGCAGAAGTATATCATGAGTAAGTATATCATCTGTATCTATTATTTGTTATTTGAAAACCATGAGATGAGCAGCAACAGTACAGAACCATCCCTAGACCAACACATTATTAAGTGATAATGCCCAAGAAGCCGGTGTTTGGAGGATATATTGGCCTGGGTGTTGTTCGTCAAGGGCCCAGTTGACAGTGCATGTCACAGAAACAACCAAGTCATGAGGTTGAAGGGATTGTCTGTAGATCTTCGAGACAGGATTGTGTCGAGGAACAGATCTGGGGAAGGGTACCAAAACATTTCTGCAGCATTGAAGGTCCCCAAGAACACAGTGGGCTCCATCTTTCTTAAACGGAAGAAGTTTGTATCCACCAAGACTCTTCCTAAGAGTTAAGATAAAGATAAACTGTGCAATCGGGGGAGAAGGGCCTTAGTCAGGGAGGTGACCAAGAACCCGATAGACTGAGAGATCTCCAGAGTTCTTCTGTGGAGATGGGAGAACCTTCCAGATAGACCACCATCTCTGCAGCACTCAACCAATCAGGCCTTTATGGTAGAGTGGACAGACAGCCACTCCTCAGTAAAAGACACATGACAGCCACTTGGAGTTTACCAAAAGGGACCTAAAGGACTCTCAGACCACGAGAAACCAGATTCTCTGGTCTGATGTAACCAAGATTGAACACTATGGCCTGAATGCCAAGCAGCACGTCTGGAGGAAACCATCATCATCCCTATGGTGAAGCATGGTGGTGGCAGCATCACGCAGTGGGGATGTTTGTCAGTGGCAGAGACTGGGAGACTAGTCAGGATCGGTGTAAAGACGAGCGGAGCAAAGTACAGAGAGATCCTTGATGAAAACCTGCTCCAGAGCCCTCAGGAACTCAGACTGGGGCAAAGGTTCACCTTCCAACAGGACAACGGCCCCAAGCACACAGCCAAGGCAATGCAGGAGATGCTTCGGGCCAAGTCTCTGAATATCCTTTAGTTGCCCAGCCAGAGCCCGGACTTGAACCCGATCGAACATCTCTGGAGAGACCTGAAAATAGCTGTGCAGCAACGCTTCCCATCTAACCTGACCGAGCTTGAGAGGATCTGCATAGAAGAATGGAAGAAACTCCCCAAATACAGGTGTGCCAAGCTTGTAGCATCATACTCAATAATTCTGTAATCGCTGCCAAAGGTGTTTCAACAAAGTACTGAGTAAACTTACGTAAATGTGATATTTCTTTATTTTGTATTTTTTGCTTTGTCATTATGGGGAATTTTGTGTAGATTGAAGAGGGGGAAAAACAATGAAATTAATTTTAAAATAACGCTGTAAAGTAACAAAATGTGGAAAAAGTCAAGGTTTCTGTATACTTTCCAAATGCACTGGATATTTCTCTTGTACTCTAAGAACCCCGTGAAGAGTTGCAGGGGAGAGGAGAAAAGAAGAATGTGCCTATTTGAAGAATGTGTAATCTTTCACATTTCACTATGCCAGAGGTTGGCCCATGTAGCTAGCCTTCCCTCTGGGAGAGTTATTTGTTCAGCTACCAGTTGCTCGTAAAAAATAAGGTTGATAAAACAATTCTCATTATTTGATGTTAATCAAGTGCAGGTTTCAATCAATTCGAGAGTTTTTTTTATTTTTTTATTCTATGAATTGCAGCTAATTTCATTTGGCTTGGTTTCACTTGTCATTGATGTTGAGTGTTCAATGAAATGCAGGTCTAAGAGCCAGAAACGTTTTCCTTTTTTAAGAACTACGTATACAAGTACACACGTTCAAGCGCACATGCACAGCTAACATAAACAAGCACACATTGAGGTCTTATTTTACAACCCATGAGTTTGCTTAGGCTTTATCCAGACATCTATAAAATCTTTGGAAACCACCCGAAGAAGGAAGGCTAATAAGCTATGGTGTGTGTTGTTGAGTTGATTTGAACACCCCACCGGGCACACAATGGTTGAATCAAGGTTGTTTCCACATCATTTGAATGAAATTACGTTCAACCAACGTGGAATAGATGTTGAACCTTTCAGACTGAATTGAGAATGCTCACATTTACACTAACTGAACAAGATAAGTTTGATTTCCAAATTGCCCTAATGGAACAATAACACTCTGTCTCGTTCCAGAGAAAACACTTTCAATTCACATGTTGTTGATTTTATGTTAGGGCCCTTGCAATGATGGCATGCTGACACAATGTAAGGCAGCCATGTTTTATTTGATCTTGAGTTGCATGACATACAGTACCTCAATAATAAGTTGATTATCTGATGTGCCAGAAAAGTCCTATTTCCTCCTTCTGGCAATGGCAGTTTGGTTCTAAGAAAATCATAGCCGTCTGCTCTCTCTGAAGTGGAGTGTGAACTAATGTGATCCTGGGTCTATTGTCCAATCTATTGGACTACTCGATAAACCCATAGCACCTACTGTCTCTCTCTCTCTCTCTCTCTCTCTCTCTCTCTCACACACACACACAACACATAAATATACAGTAATTGTACACTACACAGACAGGGTCAGAGTTCAGACAGGGAACACATGTCAGTGATGCATTTAGACATATTAATGTCAGACCAAATGATGACAAATGTGGTGCCTCTCAGATTGCTCATGGTATCAAGTCAAGGCCTGGTTTCATGTACGCACAGTTACAGTGATAGTCTGTCATAGTACTCAGGTGACCTTCAGGACGTTCAGGACCAGTTAACAAGTCACATGGAGTCATCAACACCATGTCAGATGTGCCTGCATGATGTATTCACTCCGAACCCTAAACGGCCTGGTTTCTGTGTCTTCGCCTGTTTCTAATAGCTTAGCCTTACAGCCTCAAATGGGCCTGTTGCCACAGAGACAAACATAAAGCAGCTCAACACAGCAAGTCTTAGAAAAACATTGTCTTTATCAACACCGAAGGCTGGAATTTTTCATTTAATTTTAGAAGCTGAGAGAATAGGCAGGAATGCCTTTCTTTTGAAGCGTACCATTTTCTCTGCCTCTCTCTTTCTCCTTCTCTCTTTCTCCCTCTCTCTCTGACCAGTTCATCTGTGCTTAGATGTAGATTCAGAGGCGGAATTTCAGATGTAGTAACTGCTAGACAAAGGTTTAACTATGCTTCACTGTTATTTTTGCAATTGGATACACAGAAATCTACTGTTAGACATACAGTACCAGTCAAAAGTTTGGACACACCTATTCATTCAAGGGTTTGTCTTGATTTTTTTACTGTTTTCTACATTGTTTGATAATAGGGAATATATAAAAAAAACTATGAAATAACACATATGGAATCATGTAGTAACCAAAAAAGTGTTCAACATATCTAAATATATTTCATATATAGATTCTTCAAAGTAGCCACCCTTTGCCTTGATAACAGCTTTGCACACTCTTGGCATTCTCTCAACCAGCTTCATGATGAATGTTCTTCCAACAGTCTTTAAGGAGTTCCCACATATGCTGAGCACTTGTTGGCTGCTTTTCCTTCACTCTGCAGTCCAACTCATCCCAAACCATCTAAATTGGGTTGAAGTCAGGTGATTGTGGAGGCCAGGTCATCTGATGCAGCACTCCATCACTCTCCTTCTTGGTCAAATAGCCCTTACACAGCTTGGAGGTGTGCTGGGTCATTGTCCTGTTGAAAAACAAATTATAGTCCCACTAAGCACAAACCAGATGGGATGGTGTATCGCTGCAGAATGCTGTGGTGGCCATGCTGGTTAAGTGTGCCTTGAACTCAAAATAAATCACAGACAGTGTCACCAGCAAAGCTCCCCCACACCATCACATCTCCTCCTCCTTGTTTCACAGTGGGAACCACGCATAAGGAGATAATCCGTTCACCTACTCTGCGTCTCACAAAGACACAGCGGTTGGAACCAAAAATCTCAAATTTGGGCTCAAACGCATTAAGAAGGAAAGAAATTCCACGAATGAAAGCACACCTGTTATTTGAAATGCATTCCAGGAGACTACCTCATGAAGCTGGTTGAGAGAATGCCAAGAGTGTGCAAAGCTGTCATCGAGAGGCAAAGGGTGGCTACTTTGAAGAATCTCAAATATAAAATATATTTACATCTGTTGACCACTTGCTTTGTTACTACATGAGTCCATATGTGTTATTTCATAGTTTTGATGTTTTCACTAATTGTACAATGTAGAAAATAGTACAAATAAATACAAACCCTTGAATGAGTGGGTGTCCAAACTTTTGACCGGTACTGTATGTAATGACATCTTTCAAGAAAGTAATTCCGTCTTGATTTCCAATCTACAAAGCCATGCCAGATGATCACACAAAATACACCCAGGACATCAGATAGCAATGTGAAAGAAATACCCTTTTACCACAGGCTTCCTTAAAGCAGGGGCTGCCAAGTCGCAAATGAACGTTGATTTAGTAACAACAGAAGCCTTTTGTTTAGCTTTTTTTCCTACATTGAGTACTTGGGTTTCCAGCGTGTTATTTTTCCATGCATAAAAATTTCATGATGAAATAAAGCAGTGCATTATCCGTTCTGGGGACGGAGATTTGTTCGGCTTGGCCCGTATCATCTATTAACTTGATCGCATGGTGCAATTAGGGACACACACTAATCTCAGTGATAAAACTAGGTTACTCAATTAATTCATTATTTTTTGGGGGTGGGGTGGGGGGGGGTGCAGGTGGGTTCCCCTGCTGTTCCTCGAAATAACTAAAGACGTCAAAAGCACAAGAATATAAATATCACATATCAACATTAAATCAACCGACAGAAAAAGAAAATCAACCATGTGGAAACAGTCCAGAGATACTTCATCATAACTCAAGCAGTTTGAATTACAAACACTGACATTGCGAACTCGAACCCCGTCGTCTGGGTTTATCCCCCTGGTAGTGATAATCTAACATATCTGTTGAGGGTTGAAGCTCCATTTATCCTGTTGAGGACTGTATTTTACTGACCCAATGAATCTGGATCTGAATATCCGGAGGCTGCAGAGTTCAACCGCCAGATCCCCCCCAACCTCCCCTTCATTCCCCTCTCCTTTCTCCCCAACCTGGCTGTGTGTGTGTGTGTGTGTGTGTGTGCTTTTATTGGCCCCCGGATTCAAAAGGCCTCATTGAAGTGCAGGCAGGTAGAAGGAGAATGTGTTGAATGTGTCTAGACGCTGGAGGTGAACGCTGGTGAGAGATGTGCCGTGGAGACACACAGTGTGTGTCATGGGTCAGCCTACTGATGTATTTCAGTCTGTGTAATCGCTTTCACTACTACCGAGCTCTGAGGCTGGGCTTTGAATTAAAGCAGGAACAGATTGTCTCTACAGTACCAGGTACAGTACAGTTTCTAATAACATCAATTATCGAGTAATAATTGCAACGTGCTTGAAAACAATGCAGTACTACATATTGTAGGTGTCCACATGTTTGTTTATTTGTTTGCCTGAAACTTTTTACATTTGTTATACGGAGTTACTTAACTTCGACATACTTTGAGTAAACACCTTCCTCTCCTTTCAGATCTGCTGCTCTCTTTAGTAACCCCCAACCACTTGTATGAGAGTCTTTCAGTGCCAACAAAACGTGGTATGGGATGAATAAACAAAATTACCACAAGTACAGTGCCTTGCGAAAGTATTCGGCCCCCTTGAGCTTCAAGCATAAAGATATAAAACTGTATTTTTTTGTGAAGAATCAACAACAAGTGGGACACAATCATGAAGTGGAACGACATTTATTGGATATTTCAAACTTTTTTAAACAAATCAAAAACTGAAAAATTGGGCGTGCAAAATTATTCAGCCCCTTTACTTTCAGTGCAGCAAACTCTCTCCAGAAGTTCAGTGAGGATCTCTGAATGATCCAATGTTGACCTAAATGACTAATGATGATAAATACAATCCACCTGTGTGTAATCAAGTCTCCGTATAAATGCACCTGCACTGTGATAGTCTCAGAGGTCCGTTAAAAGCGCAGAGAGCATCATGAAGAACAAGGAACACACCAGGCAGGTCCGAGATACTGTTGTGAAGAAGTTTAAAGCCGGATTTGGATAAGAAAAGATTTCTCAAGCTTTAAACATCCCAAGGAGCACTGTGCAAGCGATAATATTGAAATGGAAGGAGTATCAGACCACTGCAAATCTACCAAGACCTGGCCGTCCCTCTAAACTTTCAGCTCATACAAGGAGAAGACTGATCAGAGATGCAGCCAAGAGGCCCATGATCACTCTGGATGAACTGCAGAGATCTACAGCTGAGGTGGGAGACTCTGTCCATAGGACAACAATCAGTCGTATATTGCACAAATCTGGCCTTTATGGAAGGGTGGCAAGAAGAAAGCCATTTCTTAAAGATATCCATAAAAAGTGTTGTTTTAAAGTTTGCCACAAGCCACCTGGGAGACATACCAAACATGTGGAAGAAGGTGCTCTGGTCAGATGAAACCAAAATTGAACTTTTTGGCAACAATGCAAAACGTTATGTTTGGCGTAAAAGCAACACAGCTCATCACCCTGACAACACCATACCCACTGTCAAACATGGTGGTGGCAGCATCATGGTTTGGGCCTGCTTTTCTTCAGCAGGGACAGGGAAGATGGTTAAAATTGATGGGAAGATGGATGGAGCCAAATACAGGACCATTCTGGAAGAAAACCTGATGGAGTCTGCAAAAGACCTGAGACTGGGACGGAGATTCGTCTTCCAACAAGACAATGATCCAAAACATAAAGCAAAATCTACAATGGAATGGTTCAAAAATAAACATATCCAGGTGTTAGAATGGCCAAGTCAAAGTCCAGACCTGAATCCAATCGAGAATCTGTGGAAAGAACTGAAAACTGCTGTTCACAAATGCTCTCCATCCAACCTCACTGAGCTCGAGCTGTTTTGCAAGGAGGAATGGAAAACATTTCAGTCTCTTGATGTGCAAAACTGATAGAGACATACCCCAAGCAACTTACAGCTGTAATCGCAGCAAAAGGTGGCGCTACAAAGTATTAACTTAAGGGGGCTGAATAATTTTGCACGCCCAATTTTTCAGTTTTTGATTTGTTAAAAAAGTTTGAAATATCCAATAAATGTCGTTCCACTTCATGATTGTGTCCCACTTGTTGTTGATTCTTCACAAAGAAATACAGTTTTATATCTTTATGTTTGAAGCCTGAAATGTGGCAAAAGGTCGCAAAGTTCAAGGGTGCCGAATAATTTCGCAAGGCACTGTATATACTGTAAGTTTATTCAACGGATTCGTAACAAAATCTCCTATTTTCTTTTGTCCGAGCCTGGACTAAAGGGATGACCCACAGTGAATGATGTCACACCAGAAGTATACAGTGTGACATGGGTGGGAGGAGGCCACGCAACGAAGGCTTATTGTCTCACATGGGACTTTCTCTAACAATATTTGTTCTAGGTTACCTTCTTTTTACGTTCTCAACAACGTTTTAAATCCAGGCAATACTTCCCCTGCTGAGTCGCAGAGCCAATGGGATTACTGCCGTCCATACAATCTATAGCCCCCCCCTAATACCCAACCACCCGCCCCAATGCTGTCAAAGCACTATGCGATTTTGTGAGGTGCTTTTCACACCAAGAGGGTTAGATTTGATGGTTGATCTGAAAAACACATTCTTCAGTTACAGCGAGGGCCCCCGCATCGGAAGAAGTAAACATATGTTGATGGTTAAATCATATACAGTAGAAGTCCAGTTAAATGTTGTTAAATGGAAGCCAACCATTTCACAAACTTTTTTGTTTCCTGCTCGTGACATGAAAGACATTGAAGTTAAATGAAATGACACATTGCAATTGAGTCCCCTACCTCCCAAGGCAATTTCATGAAGTGGAATTGAATATCTGAGTGAACGGTGTTTGGCTCTGTCTTTCTGACTGACTTCACTCAACATAGACCAAAAGAGAGACAGGGAACTTAAAACAAAGTGGTTTGTGAGGTGTGGGATTTTTCTGTTGAATGCAGCAATCAACCTTGCTCATTATGTGTTCAAGATATTCGATGTCAAAGGTTCATATTGGGGCTAGATGATCGTTCCTGGCAATGTAGCGAGAGCATGCTCTGCGGAGGCTGTAATTAGAGAAATAAGTCAGACGAAACCTGAAATTAGCCCCAGTACAGTAAATGTTGGCCGGTTGACAAGAGGTTTGTTGTGTGTA
Organism: Oncorhynchus masou masou; assembly: GCF_036934945.1. Lineage (NCBI taxonomy): Eukaryota > Metazoa > Chordata > Actinopteri > Salmoniformes > Salmonidae > Oncorhynchus > Oncorhynchus masou. The sequence continues at coordinate 35,577,809 of NC_088242.1, read as the reverse complement.
CATATGTGAGTTGTTGGTTGAGTCATTGAGACTGAGAGTTAATTGGTTCCCTTAGAAGTAAAGCCACCAGTTGGTTCCAATGGATGGCTACCTTGCCATAACCAATGCAAAAAGCAGCTGAATGATTTTCAGTCCATCTTTCACCAAATGATGCTACTGTACCTTGACACTCAACTCACTCAAGTGTGCACCCAAATGTGAGTGTTCACAACACACAGTCAGACCTTCGTGACACATTCAAGGAACATGTTCCAAAGAGTCACTAAGTAAGACATATCTGCTTGGGATACAGTTAAAAACTACATGACCAATGACCAATGGACTCAATACTCAAATCACATGAACAATGTCAGTGGTATTGACAATAATAGACTTGCAGCAGTAGCCGAATCTGGCTGCAGAATGCTCAGTGTGTGGAGAGTTGGGGCAGTGGGAGAGAGGGAGAGAGACTGTCTCCATCCTGAAGGGTAACTAACGTTGAGTGACAGAGAGGCAGAGATCAAAGCTGCCCTGGTGCAGGGGGCCCAGCACTCACAGCTGTCAGAGGGGAAATCATGTCAGTAACAGGCACACAGAGCAGAGCAGGGCTGCAGCTGGCTGGCTGGCTAACTAGCTCTCACAGTCTCACGTCAGAATTAGACGTTCATCCATGTTTCTCAAACATCACATTTTGAAGTTGCTCCAAATGTCAAATTTCAAAGCGTTTAAGGTCAAGTTTAGGCATTAACTCTGCATTTTTAAAGTGTGGGTTAAGTTTAGGCATCAACCCCCGAAATCGTAAGGTTAAGCATTAACTCCGAAAGGTTAAGGTAAAGATTAAGGTTTGGGGTAGGATGAAAACAAAAATCTCAAAAACAACTTTCTATCACTGGATTTGAAAGTGCAACCTTTGGCACTAGAGGCAGATGCTTACCTGCTTGAAGGTAACAGCACTTACTCTTACCTCTAGTAGCCGGTTTCCATGTCATTTCCAGACATGGATAGACTTTGAATACTGACTGACTTGTATCAAAGGTGACCTGGCTGGCTGGACTGGGCTGGGCTGGGCTGGCTGGCTGGCCGGGCTGGGCTGGCTGGCTGGCTGGGCTGGGCTGGCTGGCTGGGCTGGGCTGGGCTGGGCTGGGCTGGCTGGGCTGGCTGGCTGGCTGGGCTGGGCTGGCTGACTGGCTGGCTGGGCTGGGCTGGGCTGGGCTGGCTGGCTGGCTGGCTGGCTGGGCTGGGCTGGGCTGGGCTGGGCTGGGCTGGGCTGGGCTGGGCTGGGCTGGCTGGGCTGGGCTGGGCTGGCTGGGCTGGCTGGTTAGTTGGTGTGGGTGTTCTCTCTCATTCTTTCCCTCGGATTCATTCCATATTATGTTTACTGTGTCTTTCTTTTTCTTTCCATTTATTGCTCTCTTTTGTCTTTCTTTCTTTCATTCCCTCTCTCTCCCTCTCTGAACAACAGGATACCTACACTAAGCTAACATTTCTCATCTCCCCTGTAGGTCACCAGACCTCAGCTAAATGTTACTTTCTCCAGAGCTTTGGAGGTGCATCTCTGAACAATTTGGCAAATACCATAATAATCGTTCAAAGTAAAGCACTATGAGAATATGGGTAGCAAATCCGGGCCCCTAACAGAGTACAGTATCCTCTTAAATCCCTGCTAAAATCAAGCATTCCCGTTTGGATCCACGAAAATAATCCATTTATAGACATGAAAAAGGACCATAATAGCAGACTTACTGTGTGAGGCCAAGGAAAACAATATCCTTGGCCAGAAAAGTACGTCTGAAATACACCAAGATAATTCCATTCTCTCTCATGAAAAAAAGGGGGTGGAGGGGAGAGGAGGGAGGCACAATTTTTAATCTGGCTGGTAAATTACACACTATATCCAAATCGCGTGTGTCTGAGCACTGACCTACTGTATCATGAAAAAGGGGCTTAAGGGCAAATCGCATCATAATTGCGCAGGGCCAAAATCACGGCATTATGGAGTGATTTATATACAGTCGAACGAAAGGGTGCGGACGGGAGGCGAGAGAGCGATGCCAGTCGTCAGTCCGTTTGGTGCAGTAACGTGGATTGTAACGGTCTCACCGACTGAATGATGATGGGAAAATGGCCTTCATGTTTGGGAGCCCTTGAAGTGATTGATAACCATGCGGATGGAATACAACGCTCTGTAACCAATCGTGCTTTCGTCGACTCGTCGCAGGCATAAACAAGAGGGACCAGGCAGCTGTTTCTTAGCCAAACTCAACGTGTCTTCCAAACAGAAGCATCCAAATGTGAATAATGGTTGTAACTCAATATCATGGTCCATTTTTCAAAAGTGCCCAAACAAATCAGGCTTGCTTGTTTTCAGATAGGCATCTCACATGAGGAATCACTAACAAGTCAATTAAAACATGCTTTAAGTAATCAAAGCAATGAGTTCATGTTCAGGAAAGTGATCATCACTTGATAATAACTTGGCGTATCATCATCAGAAAAGAGAGAATGACACATCTCAAATGATTGTGTGTACAGTATGACGTTGCAATGATACGAGTTCATGGGGTCAATTGTGTTAGTGTTCGTGTTTTATTTTACTAGTTGTGTTTTGGCAAATATACTTCAGTGCAGACTGTATATCAAGGCATAAAGATAACGTGGGGACTAGAAAAAGGACATTTAGTAATAAATAAAAAACACCTAATGAGTGGATGTAATCTTGATTCAAGAGTATGGTTTCTTTCTCTGCCTTTGTGCATAGGGATTTCCCCCCATCTACAGTCAATTATTCCTGAAAAGATTGAAGGCAAAGATAACTTTGAGGCAAAGATAACTTTGCTAACATTCCTAAGTGGACAGAGAACAAGTCTAATTTTGTATCTTGGAGAAAAAAATATATATATATTTTTTTCTCAGAAATAACACAGGGCTGCTTGCACTGCTGAGAGTTGTTACTTAACCCAAATGTCTGAACTCCAATGATAAATTACTCACTTTTCATGCTGAGCTCTGACAGGTCATGGAACTGGGTCAGGCCTCTATTCAGAACTAAGATTTCTGAGAGGACTGGCTAGATGAGACAAGGCCTGCAGAAATACACCCTGATGTGATGATTCTGTCAGCTAGCAGCCCAGGTGGGGAGTGGGGAGGATAAACTACGCCAACCCCACTCAGATGTCACATCTACCCGTAAATCCAGAAATTTGCTGGGATTTGGGCCATAAATTTGTCATAACATTTCCTTTCCAGGAGACATTCCATCTTCTGTTGGCGTTGATAGCCATGTACACTATTATGCAAATGCAGGAGATGTTCCCGGATATCTCTCTGGAAGAGGAGGCTGTCTTTCTTCCTGTCTGTTTTTCTCAGAAGGAGGACATTGATGTAAACTCTTCTCTCTCTCTGTGTCTCAATGAGGGAGGTATGGCAGAGGACCCAGTCTGGTGAGGGGCTGTGTGATCACACATGAACATCTTGGCAGGGATCAGATGGGTAATGGAGGGGTTTTCATGGCCCTCGGACATCCATGACCAAATCAGTCAGAGTGGTCATTTAGTCCAAGCCAGCAGTAAGAAAACAAGTCAAGGGGAGATTGGTGTCTGGCCAAAAGCAACATGGTGGACTCGCAGGCTTTTACTCCTTGATGAGCGCCCCAGGCAGATATTCTGTGAATGAGAGCATATTCTTCTCTCCCCCTATTTCATCTCTCTACCAGAGGTGATTCATGCATGCATGGTGTCATATAGGATGGCATTTCTTAAATGGTCTTATGTGTGAGGGTCCATTGGCCTTGTGCAGTGTCTGTTGTACTGATTTAAAAATGCTCTGCCTCTGCTTATAGGCTATGTCGGAAATGATGATCAGCTAAGGAATACAAGAGCTTAGAGTGAGACAACAATAATCAATTGATATTGGGACTCTGACTCATATAAAATAATTATGGGTGGCTCTCTGGTAATGGGAAGGGTCTACCATGATTTCCTCACATCATGACGGCTGAGGCTGATAGGATCTTGCTTCGGCTATGTACTGATAAGCTTAAGACAATCATGGCTTTAGTAAGGGCTTCAGGAGCAGGGGCCTTTAGTGCTGTTGCAGGACATGTAAAGCGTGGTGTGAAAGGCCCCAGTGATTCCCGTCGGGCCAGTAGAAGGTATTTTAATGGCTCACTGACCCCAGTAGCCAGGCTGTCACCACCTCTCTCACAGGGTCCGCATTGTCTTGCTGTTAACTAGACATCAAGACCTCAGAAACCCAGGAGGCTCCAGCAGGCCCCTCTGACCAAGGGGCCATGAAAGAATGACATGGAAGAAAAACAAGAGTACCTCTAAAAATGTCTTAAAATCACATGGTTGGCTGGAGAGACCAGGAACAGAGACATATTTTTACATATCAGCCAACCACCGAAACATCAATTCTTCATGCAACTCTGGACTACAAAGGGAGTGCCCTGTACCCTAGTCATTATGTGATCGTCATGCTTAGGGTTATCTAAAAGGGAAGGAAATAGACCGTTTACACAGTCAAAGTTAGGTTTAGACTAGAGTGTAACAAATGCTTTATATTTGCCCCATGATGTATGGAAACCTTTTCAATGAAAGAAAAAGAGATGCCCCCCAAAAAATCGACATGCAAAAAAAAAAAAAAAAAAAATCAGAATTCCTGTTATACAATGTTCTGGACTCTAAAGCACTTTAAACTCCAGGCATAGGTGGAGTTGGCCTTTAACGCAGGGCTGACAGACATGTTCCTTATTGTCTAGCCATGTGTTTAAAGGTCCAATGCATCCATTTTTACCTCAATCGCAAATCATTTCTGGGTAACAAGGAATAACCTTTCTGTGATTGTTTTCAATTCAAATGAAGACAAAAATAGCTTCTTTAGCAAACAGCAATTTCTCAAGCAAGAAGCTTGCAAGGACTATCTGGGAGTGAGGAGGGGAAAACAAAACATTTGCTGTTATTGACCAATAGGTTTTGAACTCTTTTTCTTATTGGTCTATTAACTAATTTATGCCATGGAAGGTAAAAACTCAATCCCACCAAAACAGGCTGAAATTGCAGTTGATTTTCAAATTGCTCTTACACTAAAAGGGCATTATCATAATTTTCACAATTTCACATTATTATCCCAACCTCATAGTGTGGGACTATATATAAAACACATGAAATCACGTTTTTTTGACTGTACTGGCCCTTTAACCATGCAGATTACCTTTCTATCTAATAAACTATGTTAGAGTTCACACATCCTCTTCCAATCATAATGTGAGGAGATCAAAATAATAAAAACTGTATACTAAATCTACTCATTTTAAAATGTTGATTATTTCTCTTTGACATTATCTTTCACCTGATGATAAGACAAGACATGTGAAAACCTTTTTTTTTTGCAAACGTATGATGGGGGTCCTGGGTCTCTGGTTTGCCTTGGTACCTGAGAAATAAAAGATTGAAGACCCCTGACATATACTATACTATTATATTCGGTTCTGTTACGTAGACTATTAGCATTATGGGATCTTGCAGACATTGATGTAGCTTTGGTCTAACTTTATGAAACGAGCACCATTCGTTTGAGTAGCCTGTTCTCTACGCGTAAAGTAGATTCTGATTCTACAAATGGGGAAGATTTGTGGGCTTGACTCTCGTTGGCTGAGCGCTCCAAAGCGTCACCGTCTGTCACTGCTAAAGCCGTAGGCTTTCCCCTGGTCTCTCTAGTAGTATTAAACAAGTGTGGAGCTATAAGCTGTGAAGTGTGCCTGTCATACGATTTACCTTTTTTAAACACTTAACGCCAATCTACATATGAGTAAAAGGATAACACTAGTCAAGCGCATCCTGGAATTGCACTGCAGATCAAACTGTGGACGGCTTTTCTCACATTTTGTCACATTCAAATACTAAAGAAAGACCTAACTTGATGGAATAACGCGTTTTGAATCGAAAAATATGGCAAAGATATTATTACATCTGGTGCATTTGTTATTATTTTTAAATTCCAGTATCGGGGAAGTTTCATCCGTGGAGCCATCCGACATGACGCAGCACGACAGCAATATCGAACAGGCTACGGATCACTCTTCCGCGCGCCAAACCGCATCGCGGGACATGGTCTCAATCAATATGTTCAAACTCTATGAAAAGTACAGTAAGGAGCCTCACCGTTATCGAGACGGAAATACCGTGAGAAGTTTTAAAGCTATTCCAAGTGAGTGTTCTCCTACATGTTCATATTTTACTGCATGATACCAGAATATCACACTTAATATGAACGTGGTGGGCTGCTGACAGATGTAGGCAGGGTACTTTGAACGCAGCAGCTAGAGTAGCCTTGGAACCATACAAAGTGACATAAACATAATTTTGCAAGCGCAAAAAGTTAATAATAATTAAGTTGGGCTATTGTATGTGTTTTATATAAGCACCAACCATGCCCTGTCACCGTTTTGGTATAGGCTCACTGTGATCAGGGAGTATGGGCTACTGTTACTATTCATGAGATGTTAGACAAGAGCCTATTATGACACTCACTCAGAAAACTCCATTCCGTGCTCTCCTGAGCATTTCCATATGGCTGAGACCTATTCAGGGGCAATTTTTATTTTTCAAACATTAGTGGGAGTCAAGGGATGACATTAAGAATATTGTTTATGGTAGTCAAAATAGTGTGTATTGCAATCAGTGTAATCATGCCATAATGATTGCACTGTAGCCTATTGTATGTGATGATATTTTACCCACAGATAATAATTTGTGGCTTTTATGACATTGTGGTTGCAGAAAAGCTGTGGAAAGTAGCCTACATGTTGAAAAAGAATGTGTCGACTTAAAAATGCTGTTGACACACATGATCATGTCTTTCTTTTCTTTGCAGGAGTCTCCGCGAACAGCGTGTGGTTCCATTTCAACCTGTCGACCCTCCAGGAGTCGGAGGTCATCCTGTCCGCCACATTCCACTTCCTGGACCAGCGTCCCCGCCACCGGCCCTGGATCTGCCGGCGCTCCCGAAATGCTTCCTGCCGCCTCCAGCATCTTCCCCCGTCCCAGCTCCTCTTCCGAGGAACATCCCCGAACTCTGCCTTTGCCTCCCCACTGGGCAACATCACCCTGCCCCCTCCCAGGAGAGGGTCCTGGCAGACAAGGGAAGTCTCCGGTGTCGTCAAAGAGGCCCACGTCCTGGGAGAGCTCCTCATCTCAGCAGAGTTTGACTTTGGGGTGAGGCCCCAGAGGAACCAGGAGCACCTCTCTCCAGTCAGCCTACCATACGTCCTGGTGTATGCCAACGACGTGTCCATATCTGAGCCCAACAGCGTGGCCATGACCTTGCAGAGGTACGGGCCTTTCCCTTCAGGCGAGGAGCCCACCCGGTCCCCCAATGCATCTCCTCCAGCCTCCAGGCTGAAAAGAGAAGCAGTGTCCCCCCTGGACCAAATACAGAACAATAACCTGCCTGAAGTCCAGTTTCACACCCTGAAGAACCATGAACTATGGGAGAGCACTTATTTTGCTCCCAAGATTAAGCCCTCGATGAAACATGGGCGAAAGCAAGGCCAGGTGCTGAGCTTTGATGAGAGGACCATGAAGAAGGCTCGCAGGAGACAGTGGAGTGAGCCCAGGGTCTGTGCCCGACGCTACCTGAGAGTGGACTTTGCAGACATCGGCTGGAGCGAGTGGGTGTTAGCCCCGAAAGCCTTTGATGCCTACTACTGTGCAGGCACCTGCAGATTTCCTATTCCAAAGGTAAGTTAGTGTCGTGTTTTACTTCAGTGTGTCGTGTGGTATTTATTTCGCCAATAAAATGTTCCATTGTCTTGAAAATACGCTTGAAATTGATTTAATTCATCCGATGATACTGCATACAGGGTATGCTGTATTAAAAGCATTCCTGACAAATGTGATGTCATCCTCATATTTCCTTGTGAAAGAGAATCCCTCTCAACTCCAGCTTCTTTCCCTCTCTGGCTCCCAGGTTCTCCGGCCCTCGAACCACGCCACCATCCAGAGCATTGTGAGGGCGGTGGGAATCGTTCCCGGCATTCCGGAGCCCTGCTGTGTTCCGGACAGGATGAGCTCTCTGAGTGTTCTCTTCCTGGACCCCAGCCGGAACATGGTGCTGAAGGTTTACCCCAACATGTCTGTGGAGACCTGTGGCTGCCGGTAGAACCACCCGGGAAAGAGCCTCAATGCATAAATGCATAAAAAAGAAGACAATGAATCAGACAGAGTGGAGCAGGAGAGACATTCAGTCAATAGAGTACAAAAAGAAATACATCTTTGGATGAGACTACAATGGATGAACTCACCATGGAGGGAGATATGGATTATAGATAAGTGTTTAACGGGTGGTGGGATGCAGAGAACACTATGTCTGACCCTCCGGTGAGTGTGATTCACACAGGATTTCCTCTGTCATTCAGCAGCTCGACTGTAGGTGATTTGGGGACTGTTTGACTAACTGTCAGTTCCAAGCCTTCAGCCATCCAGAGCTGGCTCTTGATCTATACCCAGACTCCAGAGTAACTCAAATACTGGACCCTATTGCCATATACTGCACTTAGACTATTGGACTCAAGTCTTCCTACGGCACCAGACTCAAAAGCTCAACCTCTGTAAATAATATTGTAACTAATACAACTAAATGGGACTTTTTTTTGTAAATAATTGATGGAATCCTAAACTATGCTTTGCCTGTCGTTTATGTAGTGTTCACTAGGTGTTTGAAATCATCTGCTAAGATAAATGGTTAATGCATGAGAGATTGTACTATTTTAATAAATAACCCCATATCGTTTTCTGACTGTATGCATACTGTGGTCATCTTATAGGTACTCACTGTGCTGTGGAATATCAAATGTAATGGTTGCATTAGTTTGAATTCGGGATCCGCTGTCATCATTTTCAAAGAAAGGGGAGATACGCAGCACATTGCTGCCACCTGCTGTTTTGAAATAGAAAATAGTTACAAAATTGCCATTTTTGAAGATGTGGACCTGAGATTTATTGTTTTGATGTTATTGATGAAACAATACACCACTAATGTACAATTCTTACATCCGACATTTTCAACATCATACTGTATGTACAGTTGATTCATGTAAAACTACCACAAAGGTGTTGAGAATATTGTGCTATGTAACTTCTATTTCGCCATGACAGTTTTTCTCAATCGCTTTGGCTCATTTTCTGAAACCGTCTGAACATTCTCTAAACTGTAAGTGCAAATGTCACAACTGTTTTATGGGACTTCACAACTCTATTTACATGTCTGCAAAAATGTAGTAACTCAGCCAAAACATTTAATTCATGCTTCAAAACCTAATTACTGTATCAGTGAATTGGCCGTACTGGTCAAAATGTTTAGATGTTTTTTCACCATGACAGTCAACCCTGGAAATGTTTGTTATACACACATTTCAGTTTTGTTCTACTTTTCTGTAGACACTGACTGCTTAATATATACAATAATGTCAGTTTTGTCTAGCTGAATGCTATTGTGTATCACACTGAGCTTTTTAGATACCGACTTCAACAGTAGATACAAGTTTACTGGGAAAAGTCAATACTGTACAATACTGTAGGACACAGTACATTTGTATGTATACAGTACTTTTTTTTGTAGCAATGTGTTACATGTAAACAGAAAATTCACATTTACATGTCCATTTTTACATATTTCTTACATGTAAAGTCATACACAGTGAACAGAAAAGTTGACGCAAGATGGTAGTTCTGTAAAAAAAAAAACTATCAATTGTACCTCCTCACAGTACGTAACACTACAAGTTACCCACCTTCTTGGTGGACATCCTGTCACTTTTGTTGGCCTGGCAGGTCATTTTCCAATTTAGCAGACATCACAAACATTCCATGTCATAGATATTTATGGAATATACATGTATGTCAGACAGATTTTGATAATTCAAATGGATCATTTGGCACGTGATGGCTCACGAAGGAAAGAATGCTTAGAAGTTGTGAGGAGTATTTTAGTTTCGCTGAGAATCAACTCGTCAGTTTTGATCAGCCATGTGCATGTAGTTATTGTGCAAATTGTAGACAATTGTACTTACTCTTTTGCACACATGCCAAAACACGTTCAATTTGCTTAAATTTGAAGAAGAAAAAAATCTAATTCGAGAATTGAGCCAAAGCGATTGAGAGAAACTGTAATTGAATTGTGAATATGTCCGTTTTTTATCGTTTCTGCTTAAATTGCCAAAATATTGACGAGATTGACTAAACTTAAATGGAAATAAACTGAATAGAACATAAAGTATAGTTTGTATAATGAAAAACATGGAAGATTGTGTGGGGTTGTAATCATTTTAGGATGATGTTGGCCTGAGTCCTCTTTGTGTATCATCATCCTATGATGATACATAAAGAGCATCCTACATACTTACAGTTTTAGTCAATAGGCTAATATTAGAATTAAAGGCTGCTCCAGGAATGTTTAGGAGATAAGAATGTGTTACTCATTTCAGACAGGTTAAGAAAGTCCCTTCATTTCCAATGCATTAGAAAATGTATGTCAGAGGATATTTCAATGGTCTTCACTCTGTTTTTAGGGACGGGTGGGAGGAGTGCCCCTGACTCAGGCCAACGTCCTCAGACACATTTGCCTCTGATGTACCCCCCACGATGACACTGGTTCCTAGCCACTGTATGACACACTGGTGATGAAGAAGGTGTTCTACCCAACATAGAATGATGCAGCTTGATTCATTCAGTGCTACCAATTTAACCTGTAACTAAAATTGAAAAGTACATTTGTTACTGTTTTCTCTGTTGAATAAGTTTGATATCTATATTGTATCTGAAAGATAAACAAGTCTTACTATGTACAGGGTTGGGTAGGTTACTTTCTAAATGTAATCCGTTACAATTACTAGTTACTGGTCCAAAATTGTAATCGGTAATATAACTTTGGGATTACCCAACCTCAGTAACATAATCAGATTACTTTTAGATTACTTTCCCCTTAATTAAGAGGCATTAAAATAAGACAAAAAGGATCCATCAAATTAATTCGGTGTATCATTATAGTGGTTTCTGACTTGTGCCCAGACACGCTCAGATGGAGCCAATTTAAACTTGCACCTTTTTTTCATTGCTGAAATGAATGTCATTGAGAAAACAGAAAGGTGTCATCATTTATTTTTATTGCAAACATCCTTTCTAAATTCAGTAGTAATCCAAGAAGCAATAATATAGTTTTTCAAAAGTATCTGTAATCTGATTACAATATTTTAGCTGGTAATTTAATTCATTACAGTTGCAGTTTTTTAATATTCAGATTACATGTGCATCAGTTACTCCCCAACCCTGATATGTATTTCACTGCCTTTCCGAACATATACATTTTGATTTCCGTTGGCCTGAACTTTGACCCGCATGTGGGAAGCAAGAGGGAAGAATTTAGTAAAGTGTTTGTCAGTAGCCCCACAATTTCCAGCGTCTCTCTCATTATCACAGTGTGTCTGCAAATGTTTACAGAATCTTCATTAACTTCAAGCCCTCTAACGATAACAAAGCCTAAAACAAGACATCAATGGTCGAGATAAGAATGGCCGTGCTACTATTTTCGGTTGACATGAGGCTACTGTTTACTCTAGAGCATGGGAGTGGACCCCCAGAACTATAGCCCTAGCGTAGAAGAATCTCAATTTCAACAGATTGTCACCCATAGTCAGTTTTAAATACATAGTGGGAACTGGGAAGGTAAAGCGTGTCGATTGGGAAGGATCTGATCTGAAGATGCAGTGCTCAAGGCGTTTCCTCTTCCAGATGTGTCTGACTTTGCTGGTGTCCACGGGCTCCTGTCGGTGCAAACCACTGAACGATGTCCTCCAAAGTGAAGATCGCGGGGGCTTCTCTGAGACTTCCGAGCAGGACCTGGTCGAAGAGGAGGACAGGTTACACAGCTTTCTGGGAACCATGAAGGAAGAGTTTCTGAGGAAACTCAATTTATCCGATGTCCCACGGGAGCACAGCAAGATATACCCGCCACCGTTCATGATTGAACTGTACAACAAGTATGCCTCCGACACGTCCTCGATGCCTCGTTCTGATGTCATTCGCAGCTTCACCGTTCAAGGTATGTACATAGGCAAGTCAAACATGAATTTGGGGGATTTTATCAATGATTACAACATGTTCATACATAGACACTGTATTATGTATGCGTATTAAACCTGTGTGCCTCTAAGGCTGTTGATACAAATAAGTGATATCAAATATGAAACTATGTATGCCTTTTGCCCAATGTTGCAGATGTCAGTCACTCTGAAAAAAATGGCACCAAGTCAAAACACAGACTTCTGTTCAATGTAACTGTCCCAAATCACGAAGAGGTCAACATGGCAGAACTCAGGCTGTTCACCCTGCTGGATAATGGGACAACCTCAACCTCTACCAATGGGATCGGGGCTTCCATAAAGGTCTATGAAGTGGAGTATAAAGGAAACAAGGCCATTGCCCACCTTGTGGATGGGAAAGAGGTCATTGGGACCCATCACTCTTGGGAAACTTTCAATGTGACCACTGCCATCCAGAGTTGGGTCAAGTCGGACCGCGGGGCCAGTGAGTTTGAAGTGGTGGTCGACAGGTGGGACTGTGGGCCTTTCAAAGGCGGAGGTTTGGACGTGAGCGTGGGCGTGGGCGTGAGGGATAACACGGCAGCTGCTTTGATCGTCTTCTCCAACGACCTGGGGAGCAGGAAGAGAGAGGCCAAGAAGGAGCTGAGGGAGATGATAGTTCATGAGGAAGAGACACTCTTCTCAGGGAGCGACTGGCAAGGGACCAACGACAATGAGATCCCCGTGGACTTACACCCGAGGCGGAAGAGGCAGACGGACACCAGCTACTGCCGACGGACCTCCATGCGAGTCAACTTCAAAGACATCGGATGGGACCAGTGGATCGTAGCGCCCCCTGAGTATGACGCCTTTGAGTGTAGAGGGGTGTGTTACTACCCCCTGACTGACGACATGACCCCTTCCAAACACGCCCTCATCCAGACCCTGGTCAATCTCAAGAACCCCAAAAAAGCCAACATGGCGTGTTGCGTTCCCACAAAACTCGACCCCATCACGGTCATGTACCAGGAGAATGGTGTCATCACTATACGACACCCGTACGAGGAGATGAAGGTGGCAAAGTGTGGATGTAGGTAGTGAGGGCTAACATCCATGGTGGTCCCCTTTAACCCGTTACTGTAAATCTGTACAGTTCTGTTGTGAGATGCATTTGAGTTATTTTATTGAGTATATGTTCAGCGAATGCACAGTCTGTCTAGAATAGCAATAAAGCCTATGGTACAATATTTATAAATTATTTATGAGCATTATCATTATTGTTATTAAGGTTTTAGAAAATAATATAGGGTAGCCTAGTGGTTAGAGCGTTGGACTAGTAACCGGAAGGTTGCAAGTTCAAACCCCCGAGCTGACAAGGTACAAATCTGTCGTTCTGCCCCTGAACAGGCAGTTAACCCACTGTTCCCAGGCCGTCATTGAAAATAAGAATGTGTTCTTAACTGACTTGCCTGGTTAAATAAAGGTAAAATAAAAAATAAATTGGATCTACAGATGTAGGATCTTAGTTATGTGCGCATGCAAAGCAATAAATACACAACGCATGATTGCTTACATACTTATATTATTATAATAATTTAATTTATTCTGTTCTCTCAGACGCTTAAATGACTTAAGCTATTAACATGAATCCAACGTCCCAATGTGCAGACTGCCACAACAGACTGGCCACCATTAGCATAAAATAACTCACCAACAATAACTCTTGAAACGTTCAAGCTGGAGACACCAAACCAACTTTCACATTTCCAGGCTATTCTAATTTCAGATTCTCTAAAACTTTAATCAACTGGAACAATAAACGTTTGCATAAATTAGCATAAAATAACTCACCAACAGTAACTCTTGAACAGTACAAGTTAGAGACACTAAACCAACTGTCATATGTTCAGGCTATTGTAACTTCACATTCTTTCAAATCGTAATCAACTATAACTATATAAATGTGCACACGTTTGCATAAAACAACCCACTGACAGTAACTCTTGAACCATTTCATCTAGAGGCACCAAACCAACGTCCAGATGTTTGGGCTATCCTAATTTCAGAAACTTAAAAACTTGTATCAATCAGAGACTGTGGGTTCGCACCCAGGCTCTGTCATAACCGGCCGCGACCGGGAGGTCCGTGGGGCGACGCACATTTGGCCTAACGTCGTCCGGGTCAGGCAGGGCTTGGCTGGTCGGGATATCCTTGTCTCATCGCGCACCAGCGACTCCTGTGGCGGGCCGGGCGCAGTGCGCGCTAAACAAGGCTGCCAGGTGCACGGTGTTTCCCCCGCCACATTGGTGCGGCTGGCTTCCGGGTTGGATGCGCGCTGTGTTAAGAAGCAGTGCGGCTTGGTTGGGTTCTGTATCGGAGATCGCATGGCTTTCAACCTTCGTCTCTCCCGAGCCCGTACGGGAGTTGTAGCGATGAGACAAGATAGTAGCTACTAAAAAAAACAATTGGATACCACGAAATTGGGGAGAAATTATCAATTATAACTATATATATATATATATATATGTGTGCATTAATTTGCATAACTCTTCAACCATTCAAGCTCGAGACACTAAACCTACTTTCACATGTTCAGGCTATCCTAACTTCAAATTCTTTAACACATGTATCAACTATGACTGAATAAATGTGCATAAAATAACTCCCCAATAGTACGTCTTAATCTGTTCAAGCTAGAAATACTGAAGCAACATTTAGATGTTCAGGCTTTCCTAACTTGCAATTCTTGAAAACTTTCATAAGGATAAAAATGTATACACATTTGCATAAAATAACTCACCAAAAGTAACTTCTCAACTGTTCAAGCTGCCAAACAGACATTCACATGTTCAGGCTATCCTAACTTCAATTATTTCTTTATTTTTTAACTAGAACTATGGACATTTGTATACATTTACATAAAATAAACTACCAACAATAACTCTTGAACTGTTCAAGCTAGAGACACCAAACCAACTTTCACATGTTCATGCTATCCAATCAATCAAATCAACCCTTCACCAGCTAGCATGCGCATCACATTTTCTTCAGAAAATGCACTTTTCTAGTTTGATCACTCTTTTGTTGCTGAGGATTTTCCTGCACAGCAGGAAATGCAAACGTGTTGTGTATTGGAGTTTTTGAAAGGATTCTCAAGTTTGTCATTACCTCTTTGACATTTCAGACTTGATTTGCCCTAACAAAAAATGTAGCAACCCCTACAAAAATGTCCATTAATTATAATCCACATAATAATTTGCATTTGTTGCAGGATTATTTTCCTGCTGTAGCAACCTGGCTCAAATTAAGATCCTACATCTGTATTAAATCTGTGTGCATCTATAGTTTGATATCTATAACAAAATTAGCATGATATCTAAAGAGTTTGTACATAGTGTCGTTTATTTATCAGTTGGCTATGAGGACTATCTTGCTCTACAAGTTTTAATGGTATTAGAGTTTTAAGTATTTTTATAGCAGGGAATTTTTGATTATGACTTCTAAATTATTGCTTTGAATTAAATATGGATTGTTCTCATTAGTTTCATATTAGAGTCAGAGATTGTGGATTATAGGTAAAGGTTGCACTATTACATAACAGTGCATTTTTTGTGCTGCAGTTGTACTATATGAATATTCAATGTGCATTTATAAAGTTCAACTTTTGTGGAAGTTCTTCATTGAATAATGTGTAAAGAGCGCACTCTACAGGTGAACAATAAGCAGTTGTCTCAACACATCCATAAAACTTTAAACAGAGTATCTTTTTGTAACTGTGTGTTCATTTGAATGTATAATTGTTCTATAAAGTAAGGAGTTGGTTTGAATCCATTTTTTTTCCTTATATATCTTACTCCTTCATTCATTTTCAGTTTTTTTGAATATCTTTGTAATTATTTAAACGCAAATACTGCACACGTCTTAGTATTCAGTACATGTTGATCCCAACATGTCAAAACCAGACCATATTTCAGTTGTAAACAGGTCACACATTAGTCAATACCATAGTGGTAGATAAAGGACTCAAGTACCCAAAAGTCCATTTTAGCACGAGCAGCGCCATTGAGGACATCCACCATTTTGAAGTAGTCAACTGAGTGGGATTTCCTATGGGTTTAGGAAGGATCACATAATTCCATCCAGGTCACCAGGAAGGATCAGCCATTGAATTATACTCGTGAGCAAACATTCCATAACTGCAGGTGGCAGTAAAGCACCAACCTTGGCTTTATAGTTGTTCAAACAACACACTCCAGGTGGCATTATGCACCCTTCGTAGTAAAATAATCTTACAAACGCCATTATGGGAAAGACACAATGAATTTGATGTCTATCTATGGTCAATGCACATCAATGTATTCTAATCAGAGTTGATGGGTCCCCTAGTAATGAAGCTAATGTTTGTCAGGAGGGGATGAAAAAGTCTGGATGTAGACACTTACATCACCACTTGACAATAAAAACAAATAAAGCCCCGTCTTAATATACCACCTTTCCATTAAAAGCCTACGTGACGTCTGATTTTAGCCTAATTAACCGAGACCACAATTGCCTAACTGAGTTCCTCCCCCTGATGACCTCCCCTCTATCCATATTAGTGCCAAACATGCCCTCTTAAATGACGCAGTGAGCAATGCACCGGGAGTGGAGTCTTAAAATGAGATTCCAGGTCCTGATTGGTCACAAAGAATCACCAGACGGGCTTATGTAAGACTGGGTATTAGAAGTTAAAGTGAGATTAACTTACATACTGTGCTGCAGCATTAGATTATATGTGGTTGCGTAATTATGTGTTGTAAAAATTCCCAGTGTTGTAAGGCTTGTATTAGCATGCCTTTAAATTTCCGTTTTGAACTCACTCAACCTTAAATTATATTCCAACCTAAATGAACACAGTGGAAATGTCATTAAAATCGGTGAGTAAAAAAATGTAAATGGTGAATATATACTGTGAGTATTTTCATACTAATGGTAGTCCATGTTCATGTTTATAATCACTTCTTCTAAATCTTTGGTTTTCATCCTAAATCCCGTGTTCAATGCAGTGTATCACATGTACACACGTGAACACAAACTGTGTAATCATCTCATCCACTCGCCCCAGACATGACCTCATAAAGCCTGAACCATATCTCCACCTGGCCAAACCACACTGCCTTATAACTGACTGTGAGTTTCACATGGGGCTTTCATACTAATCAGGTAGTATTTGACCTCTAAAATCTTCTCTAATCTATTTTCTCTATCTCATCCTTTTTTTTCAAGAAAATGTGTATGACATGGTAGAGCATATAATAGAAATTCTAATAAAGAATATGGGATGCAAAGGTTTTTAGATTTGATTTGATGCCTAAAACTAAATACATCCCGACAGAAGCCTCATCCTTTACAGTAATACAACGAATTAAATACAGTAAAACTAGAAAAGGTACTGACATACCCAAATACCTACTTCATAATACCTTCGATGTAACATCTCCAATTTGTGAGAAAAAAAATGTCTGTGTTTGTCTGGCGGACGCACCGCAGATAATACGATTAAAGGTTTATTGAGAACAGAAGCCTCTTATGTCGTTGTTGTT
Organism: Oncorhynchus masou masou; assembly: GCF_036934945.1. NCBI lineage: Eukaryota > Metazoa > Chordata > Actinopteri > Salmoniformes > Salmonidae > Oncorhynchus > Oncorhynchus masou. The sequence goes on along the minus strand of NC_088242.1, from coordinate 35,560,172 downwards.
GTCCGAAACCTACCGGTGAAAACCATTCTCTCCTGACAAAGGACCGTCCCTCTGAATGAATGGACCAAAAATCAGGATAACGCAGATCAAATATAACATTCTCCACAATAATGGCAGTAAGTCGGTTCTCACAAGCGTTGCTGGTGCTTTTTTGCCATGTTCTCTACTCCAGCGCTTCTTTCCAGCCAGCTCTGGTGCTGGATATGGCGAAAATTCTCCTCGACAACTACTGCTTCCCTGAGAATCTAGTCGGGATGCAGGAGGCCATTCAGCAAGCCATTAACAGCGGAGAAATCCTCAAAATATCTGACCGCAAGACCTTAGCATCTGTGCTGACGGCTGGCGTGCAGGGTGCACTCAATGACCCTCGGCTGACTGTGTCCTTCGAGCCAAACTTTGTCCCAGTGATGCCGCCTGCTCTCCCATCTCTTCCCACGGAGCAGCTCATCCGGCTGGTCAGAAACTCTGTGAAGCTGGAGTTCCTTGAGAACAATGTCGGCTACCTGAGGATCGACCGGATTATAGGGGAGGAGACCGCAGCCAAGCTTGGCCCACTGCTCCAGGACAACATCTGGACCAAGGTCACCCACGCCTCCTCGTTAATCTTTGATCTGCGCTACAGCACAGCTGGGGAGCTGGACGGAGTCCCTTTCATCATCTCCTACTTCTCCGACCCAGAACCTCTCATTCACATTGACACTGTGTTTGATCGGCCCTCCAACACCACTAAGGAGCTATGGACTATGTCATCTATCATGGGAGAGAGGTATGGAAAGAGAAAAGACCTCATCGTATTAACCAGTAAGCGTACTATGGGTGCGGCTGAGGCAATCGCCTACACTCTGAAGCATTTGAACAGGGCTATAATTGTTGGAGAGAGGTCAGCCGGGGGGTCAGTGAAAGTGCAGAAGATAAGAATAGGAGATTCTGGTTTCTACATCACAGTTCCTGTGGCCAGGTCAGTGAACCCAATAACAGGCCAAAGCTGGGAAGTGAGTGGAGTATCTCCCTCTGTAAATATCAATGCCAAGGAGGCTGTTGCCAATGCCAAAAATCTACTGGCTGTCAGGAGTGCCATTCCAAACGCTGTCCAGAGCGTCTCTGACATCATCAGGCAGTACTACTCATTCACAGACAGAGTACCGGCTCTCCTTCAACATCTGGAATCCACCGATTTTTTTTCTGTCATTTCAGAGGAGGACCTGGCGAATAAAATCAACTACGAACTGCAGTCTGTGTCAGAGGACCCTCGTCTGGTGATCAAACTGACCCAAGATCACCCGGTTATCATTGAGGAAGACTTTGAACCTGAGAACATACCAAACGATCCAGCATTTCTCACAAACCTGGTGGATACAGTCTTCAAAGTACGCATCTTAACTGGAAACACTGGTTATCTCCGCTTTGACAAGTTTGGAGACGTGTCAGTGATGACCAAATTAGGAGAGCAGATTGCCCAAAAAATCTGGGAGCCCCTCAAAGACACAGAGAACCTCATCATCGATCTGCGATACAACACAGGTGGGTCCTCAGCTTCCATGGGCATCCTGCTCTCCTTCCTCCAAGACCCGTCACAACAGTTCCACTTCTTCACCCTATACGACAGAATCCAGAACACCACCACTGAGTTTAACACGCTTTCCGGCCTCCCAGGCCCACCCTATGGGTCTAAACGGGGAGTGTACATCCTGACTAGTTACTATACTGCTGGTGCTGGGGAGGAATTTGCTTATCTGATGCAGTCTCTGCACCGTGGCACCGTCATCGGGGAAATCACATCCGGGACCCTGATGCACTCCAAGTCCTTCCAGGTGGAAGACACCGACATTGTCATCACCGTCCCCTTCATAAACATCATAGACAACAACGGGGAGTGCTGGCTAGGTGGAGGCGTGGTCCCTGACGCCATAGTGCTTGCTGAGGAGGCCGTTGACCACACCCATGAGATCATAGAGTTTCACAGGGAGGTTCGCTCACTGGTGGAGGGGACGGGGGAGCTCCTGGAAGTACACTACGCCATCCCTGAGGTTGCCAACAAGGTCAGCAGAGTGTTGCTCATCAAATGGGCCGAGGGCTCGTATCGATCGGTGGTGGACTATGAGTCTCTGGCATCCCAACTGACAGCTGACCTCCAGGAGACATCAGGTGACCACCGGCTGCACATATTCTACTGCGACATCGAACCCGAGTCTCTGCATGACATGCCAAAAATCCCAACAGCTGAGGAGGTGGGTTACATCATTGACGCGCTGTTCAAGATTGAGGTGATGCCCGGGAACGTGGGCTACTTCAGGTTTGACATGATGGCAGACATAGAAGTGATGAGAGCCATCGGCCCTGAGCTGATTAAACTGGTGTGGAGCAAGCTGGTGAACACGGACACAATGATCATCGACATGAGATACAACACAGGTGGTTACTCCACAGCCATCCCACTCCTCTGCACCTACTTCTTCGATGCTGAGCCCCTGAGGCACCTCTACACCGTATTTGATCGCTCCACAACCACCATGACCGAGGTCATGACCCTGCCTCAGATCCAGGGTCAGAGGTACGGCTCCACCAAGGATATCTACATCCTCACTAGTCACATGACGGGGTCGGCCGCCGAGGCGTTCACGCGGACCATGAAGGACCTTAACAGGGCAACGGTGATCGGGGAGCCGACAATCGGAGGGTCCCTGTCCAGTGCCACCTACCAGATCGGGAACAGTATCCTGTATGCCTCCATACCTAACCAGGTGGTCCTGAGTGCTGTTACTGGGAAAGTGTGGAGTGTTTCCGGGGTCGAGCCACACGTTGTTGCTCAGGCAAATGATGCTCTGAGTGTTGCACAGAGAATCATTGCAGCTAGGCTTTTAAAGCGAGATGAAGGGAAATAATGGTCATGTTATTGTTTCACTTTCCTGTAAATGTTTACTTTGTTTGTCCTGTATTTGTGAATTATGTTTTTGTCGTGTGTGATTTCTAACAGAAATGTTATTTATTATAATTATTTTTCAGAAATCTGACAATCTGTGGTATAACACAACCACCCCGAAGTTTGTAAAAAAAAAATATATATTTTCAAAATAAGGTTGAAAGTCTTTAAATGGTAGATTGCACATTAGTAATCCTTAAGGCACCTTATGGAAGCTTTCTTTTTGGACATGATTATAAACTAATTTAATAAACAGATCCTTGACTGTTGCAGGTCTGGGATGAAAGTAGTTGCCTTCGATGAATTTGACCAAAATCCCTGTGCGTCATTTTGTATGAGAAATGTACAAATAAATCCTCTTGTTCATATTTCATGAATATCTAAATGTCTTTTTTTTTATCTCCCTGAGCTACATTTGTGTTGGCCTAAATATGTGTGAGGAGAAAGGGTTAATATTTAATTTCATTTCATTATACTATCATCATTTATTTAATCTGATTAAAGCAAATACTTTCTATATGAATCTGTTAATGCATTTCTTATTTGTCCTTTTTGTCATTTGTCAAGTCATGTAATTTGTCATGTTGTGAGTGAAACATCATATTGCCATAATGTAGAAGAGTCTTCAGACAGTCAGTAGAGGGAGCATTACCCATACAAACCTGTAGTGAACTACTGTGCTCAGTTCTCCTACTGTGTAGCATCAATGATATCAACTGATTGTGAATAGTGTCATGACCAAATAGAGGCCATATAGCTTCAGAAGAGGAACACCCATTATCTATTATATACTGGTGTAGTAGGTTGAATCTACATGGAAAATGTTATTGCTTGTGGGTAAGTTTTATTCCATTTCTAATCAACACTTAAACTGTTGAATAACAATAAACTGTTGAATAAACCTGTGAGTAATTATTACCCGAGACGGAACTATTTCGAGTTCAATGTGATATTTACAGACCATAATGCTTAGGGTCAGCCAACGGCACATTAAGAGAGAGGAGGGGGTGGATGGCTTGACTATTTCAAATTCTATGTTCTTAATAATAAGTTCTATGTTCTAAGTATAATGCTGATTGATCATGTGCAGCACGAGTGAGAGATTATAAGCCTAAGTATGGTATAAGGACCTTTTGTCAAAATATACAGTTCAAGGTAACATTACACTTCACATTAACTAGCTGACCAACAGAAGGCCTGATTTTAAGGTAGAAACAAAATAATAATTAATTCAGAAAACAATTATCTATTTAATTAACACTGATCTACAATCAGTGAGCCTTATTCATCAAATGAAAAATATGCACAAATGTGTAACACATTCAGTGATGTGAATATTTCCACCAAGCATAACCTCAACTGACATTTGTGTCTAGTAAAACTTTACCTCACACGCATAGCAACAAGTATGCATTTAACATCTATATCTTGGGCAATATGTTGCACCTAAATTGTTGGCCTGTTATTGTCTTACCAAAGCACTCAAGATAAGAAGATTAAAGGTTTATTGTGAGGAAAATCCTCTTATGTGTGTGTTAACAGAAACCTTTCAGGAAAAAGGTCTCATTTGACCAAGGACCACTTTGCAGACAGACGTTCCACCGCAGAGTGGCTACTACTGTGGTTTACTGCTATCTAGAAACCCACCAAGATGGCAACGTCTCTCCTCTTGTTGGCATCGGTGCTGGTCCTCAGCAATGTGGCTGTCCACAGCGCTTTCGCACCCGACTTGATTGTCGGCATGGCTAAAATTCTCCTGGACAACTACTGCTCCCCGGAGAAACTAACTGGCATGCAGGAGGCCATTGACGCTGCAAGCAGCAACACAGAGATCCTCAGCATTCCCGACCCTGACACTCTCGCCTCCGTCCTGACCGGTGGGGTCCAGAGCACCATCAGTGACACCCGGCTGGTCATCTCCCATGAACCCAACTACATCCCAGCGGTGGCCCCTGTCTTGCCACCCCTGCCCCCAGACCAGCTCATCGGTGTGCTCCAGAGCTCCATTAAGCTGGAAGTCCTGGAGGGAAACATCGGCTACCTGAGGATCGACCACATCATCGGGGAGGAGTTGGCCGACAAGATTGGCACCCTCCTTCTGGAGCTGGTCTGGAACAAGATCCTGCCCACGTCCGCTCTGATCTTTGACCTTCGCTACACAGGCAGCGGGGATCTGTCGGGCATCCCATACATTGTGTCTTATTTCACTGATGCCGAACCTCTGATTCACATTGACAGTGTGTACGACCGTCCCACCAACACCACCACCGAGATGTGGTCTATGCCCACACTGCTGGGCGAGAGGTACGGAACAAAGAAGCCTCTCGTCATCCTGACCAGTGCAAACACCAAGGGAATTGCAGAGGACGTCGCCTATTGTCTGAAGAACCTCAAGAGGGCCACCATCGTCGGGGAGAAAACCGCTGGCGGGTCCGTGAAAATCGAAAAGATCAAGGTTGGGGACACCGACTTCTATGTCACAGTGCCCTCGGCTAAGTCCGTCAACCCCATCACAGGGAAGTCCTGGGAGGTCGCCGGCGTGATGCCCGATGTTGAGATTGATGCTGAAGATGCCCTGGCCGCTGCCATTAAGATCATTAATCTCCGTGCCGAGATCCCTGCCATTCTTGAGGCTACTGGCGCTCTGGTGGCCGACAACTACGCCTTTGAGAATGTCGGAGCGGACGTTGCGGAGAAGCTGGCGGCAACGAGCGGTGACTACAACTTGATATCTTCAAAGGTGGAGCTGGAGACAAAACTCTCCGCTGACCTCATGACACTGTCCGGAGACAAATGCCTGAAGACCACCCACAACATCCCAGCCCTGCCACCAATGGTGAGAAATGAATGTTGAGTTATAGCCTATGTAATACATTTAGCTATTGAGAATACTTTTATGTCAATCAAGATAACTTTTTTTTGTTGCCTGAAACAATTGTCTGTTGAATTCAGTAGACCTTCAAGTAGACCTTCAATATAATCAATAGAATAACATTGCATATCAATTATGGGGAATATTTTTGAGACATTTATGTTGATTTCAGAATCCATCTCCAGAGATGTTTATTGAGCTGATCAAGGTCTCATTCCACACGGATCTGTTTGAGAACAACATTGGTTACCTGCGCTTTGACATGTTTGGTGACTTCGAAGAGGTTCAGGCCATTGCCCAGATCATCGTGGAGCATGTGTGGAACAAAGTTGTTAACACTGATGCTCTGATTGTTGATCTCAGGTAGGACATCTCTTCATAGTGAAAATCAAAGCTCAAATTATGAGCATAGCAACTACCGGAAACATATTTATGTTCACTAAAATGAACAGAGTTAGAGAGTGGCTTATCATTTAGTTGGGGTAAATTGGGACAGTTGAACCATATGGAAAGGTTTTATTTCCTAAATGTTTAATTTTTCATATTGAATGAGTTAGAAAATGTGTTTTTGCAGGAACAATGTGGGCGGACCCACCACTGCCATTGCAGGCTTCTGCTCCTACTTCTTTGATGCAGACAAGCAGGTCTTGCTGGACAAACTGTACGACAGACCCTCTGGCACCACTACGGAGCTGTGGTCTCTGTCTGAGCTCACTGGTAATGAACTTCCCAGTTGCATGATGTGTAGGCTACTGTATAACGAGTTTATCAATTTGGATAAAGCAGAATATAATTGTGGGCTGTCAGCAGAATAGAGCACGTCAGGGATAAAAAAAATGACTCATCTTCTTTCTCAGGCGCAAGGTACGGCACCAAGAAGAGTCTGATCATCCTGACCAGCGGGGCCACAGCCGGCGCCGCCGAGGAGTTTGTCTACATCATGAAGAAGCATGGCCGGGCCATGATTGTGGGCGAGACCACCAACGGCGCCTCCCACCCCCCTGAGACCTTCCGTGTGGGCGAGAGTGAAGTGTTCCTGAGCATCCCCACCACCCATTCAGATACAACGCAGGGCCCCGCATGGGAGGGGGCTGGGGTTGCCCCTCACATCCCTGTGCCAGCCGACGCAGCCTTGGACACTGCCAAGGGCATCCTCAACAAGCACTTCGCCGGCGCAAAGAAGTGACCTCCCTGACCGGGGAAGTTGGCAGCCAAAGGGGTTTAAGATCTTATGTTCTCAGAGGAACGAAGTATTTAGGGTACAGTTCAATGCACTTCATTGACCAAGTCTAGGGAGCCAGCCTATACACCTAAGCCTTCTTATCGTAGCCTGTTGTAGTGTTCTCATTTTGCAAGAATATGTGAGAGATTATGAACAAGATTGTGATGGTTTTTACTTATAGTTTTTACTTACAAAAAAACTACTGTGATTGTAGACGGATTTAAGAAATGTTATACTGAAATGTGACTCTTAAAGAAGTGGTTCATAAACTACGAATGTGTTTGTGTTATTGATCCACTAGCTCTTGGCCTTGGGGCTAAGATTTGTCAAAGCAGCTTCGCAAGAACATGAAAGCTGAAACTAGTTTAAAAAGGTGCATTGAATCAAATGCTGAAGCATATTTGCTTTCCCTCTGATATTCTTATATATATTAGAGTACCATTTTTTAGGACCTTTACAAACAAATTGTTCTGTCTGTTGGGGGTGCATTCTCTAATTTGATGCAGGGTCTTTTTGCTGTGTATGGGAAGTAGTGTTGTGTCCATACATAGTGACTTTCCATGTGAGGCAATTTGGGTTGCATAAATTCCAATGGCGGGACACAATAAAGTCATTGAGATCACAATAATAAGTATATATGTTGTGGATCAGAGGTTAGGAGTGGATCAATAAAGCCAAGCAGCTTATTATATTATATAACACCAAACACGTTTTTGCCCAACATTGGAATAACTACAAATCCAACCAGATTTTCTCAATTCAACACACTAACACCTCAAATGGAATCAATCCCACCCATTGTTTCACAGACCAGTGAGAGAAACTATATATCAGCCCTGCAGCAGAAAAACAACAACATTTCAGCACAACTATTCATTCAGATTAGAATTGTATACCTTCCCAGAGCAAGTTTCTCAGTTCAAGTAACACTTAACCATTCTGGTTTCTTCCTCCAGTTTCAACTTGGCCTGTTATCACAAACATAGTGTATTAGTATTATGTTAGAGGAGGTACGGTCAATACAATACAATACAATTCAATGTACTCCCTTTGTCTCGTTCCAGAAGATAGCAGCGCAGCTCATTTCTAACAGGAACGTCACTGTAACATCTCAGAGGCACACAGATACTGGTCACTGGGAGTGGATATCCAGTGAGTGGGCCAGCTTTTGGCAGACACAAGACCTGTATTTTCAAAACACAAGGAGTTACAGTTTTTTTCGATTGCTAAACGACAGTGGGCACAACTGGAGTCACATGTGGAAAACTCTAACTACAGTCTGCACTACCAACAGTCACCTGAGCTAAACAGTTCACATCACCTGCAAAACTCATTCCAAGCAACACAACTCTTAACACATGGCTCAAAACACGCTCAGTGCAGCCAAACACTATGCACAACCCTCACTGAGATAACGCACACTGTCACTCAGAACACACTGAGAGTAAAAACACTGGCATCAAACACCAATACAGAAAATACAAACTTTTCATCTTTACAGTTTGAACAATTTCAGTGACTTCATACAAAGTAATATTTTCTTCAAAGAAAAGAGTGACATTCTTTCACATGATTTATTAAAATTTTTAGAACATAACAATTCATTAAGGTAAATGAAAATTAGCAGTTTGCTTCAATAGCCTGTAGTAATTTACGGAATTACAGTAATGAGAAAAAAAAGGTAGAAACTAAAAGTACATACTGTAATTCAAACAAATAATTGAGGGGCTAATCCTGCCTCTCTCTAGCATCAGGCCACAGGTTTTCTTCAACATCACATCTAATGTTTTCTCTTGCCATGCACCTGGGGAAGAACCTTCTGGAGTGCCTGGCAGTCCTCTGGACTCGTGTCCTCACATCCGGCACGCATGGCTTCCAAAAGAGACATTTGGTCATGTGGGTGGTGACCAAACACTTTCCACCTCCAGGCAGAGAAAAACTCCTCTATTGGGTTGAGGAAGGGTGAATATGCAGGCAGGTACAAAACCATAAATCTGTGATGTGCTGCAAACCAATCTGTGACAGCTGCAGAGTGGTGAAAAGCAACGTTATCGCAAACTATGACAAAAATTTGGGGGTTTCTTACTGGCTCCCCCTGTTCTGCTGGCACTAGCTGAGTATAGAGCTGTTCTAGGAAAGCTATAAGCCTTTCTGTGTTGTATGGGCCAATGAGTGGTGTGTTGAGAAGCAAACCATCATTGGCCATTACAGCACACATGGTGATATTTCCCCCCCTTTGGCCTGGAACCTCCACAGTGGCCCTTTGACCTATAACATTCCTTCCTCTGTGCCGTGTTTTGGCAAGGTTAAATCCAGCTTCATCGATAAATACAAATAGATGTGGTCTTTCCAGTGCTTCCACCTCCATTACTCTCTGAAAAACAGTAAGTGCACAGTTTTACTGTAGAAATGCTAGTGTTTTTTTAAACTGTAAATATTTTGTATAGCTGTGTACGTAACCTCAGACGTCTTACCTGAACATATTGGTATCTTTGCTCTTTTACCCGTTCACTGTTTCTCTCGAACGGTACAGTGTATAACAGTTTCATTGTAACTTGGTGTTTCTTTAGGACTCAAGCAATAGTTGTTGTGCTGACAGAATTAACATGTTCAAATATATCATTATCAGCCAGCACTCTATCTTGAATCTCCCGCAGTTTTATTGCATTGTTGACAACAACCATGTCAACAATAGCATTTTCCTGCGCATCTGAAAATATTTTTCCTCTTCCCCCTTTTGGGAGCAGCCTTTGGGTCCTGTTGTAAAAATATATTTTACAGTCAAACTTACTGTAATATATATCTGTGTAAATATTATATAATTGCAATACAAAATAGATTCCTGTAATGTTTTCATTTACTGTAAGGATGTAACTCTCACCTGTTTGTATGATGGAAAATTCGCATTACAGATGCCACTGTGGATCTTTGCAGATTGGGTTGCACCCTCAACCCTGCCTCTCTCATTAAGAGACCATGGTTCACGACATGGTCTATAAGTGTAGCCCTTATTTCATCTGAAATAACAGCTCTTTGTCTTCTTTGTCTTCCTCCACGCATCCACCCTCTCCCTGCCACCCTTCTCCCTCCACGAACCCATCTTCCTTGTTCCATTTCCAAAATGAGTCTTTCTGAGCTCTACCTATATATACTGTAATATGTGTGTGTGTTCACTAACAAGTCTAAAACAATACACCTGCTTTGCCTTTCAGCTGAAATTGCAATCAGCAGTGTTTGAAAAGGCACAAGGCTGAAATCTATTCCGTTTTGAATGTGTGGTTCACAGTTTTGACAGCAGTGTGTTAGCATTTGAACAAAGTGCTGTAAATCCACAGTGTTGTGCAGGTTGTGGTTAAAGTCATGGGATAAGTGTGTAGAGTTTTGAAAACTGTGTTCAAGCAATGAAAAACGAACTAGAGTTTGGTCCACATGAACTGCTGCTGTGCAGACTGTAGTTGGAGTTTTGCACATGTGACTTCAGTTGTGTCCACTGTCGTTTAGCAATCGAAAAAAACTGTAAACAGGATCCAGTAAGTAAGGGAATAACTACACATAAACACGTGGAAGGCGAGGGGCAGGGGCAGGGGCAGGGGCAGGGGCAGGGGCAGGGGCAGGGGGTATTAGGACTTACTCCTGATGAGGCTGATCACAGGCCACAAACAGTAGCTTTAGTTTTAGTTTAGCTGGATGTGTGTGTGTGTGTGCGTGCGTGCGTGCGTGCGAGTGTGTGTGCGTGCGTGCGTGCGTGCGTGCGTGCGTGTGTGTGTGTGTGTATGTGCGTGCATGTGTGTTGTGTGCGGGAGAATTGGGAGATATTATGGAGAAAAACATGTCATAGGTCCAGTTTTCCTGCAGTCATCACTTTCATTTGATAACGCTTGCTTTGCTTGTCTCTGGAGGCGTAGCTTTGATTTACACCTGACTCATGTGGTACCTGCATCAGCTTGCTGGCTATGGCTTAAATACTGTGGATACACAGCTCCTACCTGCTTGGCTCTTCAATATTTACACTGAAAACCTCCAGTAGGCAACGGAGAGAAGATACGAATGTGCAAATCAACATGTTATGTGTTCATTACAGTCCCAGCAATTGCATGCCATTCTAACTGTGTAATTACGTGCCAATTCTATAGGCACTTCATTCCAAAGTGCTAATTAACTGGTAGAGCAAGTAAACAAGGGTTACGACTTAGTGAAGACTCATGCTTAAAAATAATGGATGGCTGCTTGTGTTTGAAAACAGTATAATTAGCCTAACTTACAGTGAGTAAGATTTTATCCTGAACAAATAAATTAACTTTGTTTGTCTAGGGAAGCATACATCCATTGCGCATATAACATTGTGGGCATATATGCTGTAATAAAAGCATGCAATGCAGCAAAGTGGTCAAATTAGAGAGCAGTGGCGGCTGCTGATTGGCAAAACACTGGGGGAGTGAGGTGGTTGGAGTTGTCAACAAAGCAGCATGGCAGAAATACGTTTTCAAACTCGAGCTACTGGAGACCACTGTCCTTTGACTGCCGTTGGATGGAGATGTGTGGTTTATCAGGTCCCAGGCTCCCATGACTCTTATGATTATTTATTTAAAAGTTAATTACAATCTGCTTTTTGCTTTAGAGCCATCTGTACCTGATAAAGCAGAGCTCGCCCCCCTAGAACCAGGGCGCCCACTCCGACAAGGTTAATTGACCCACAGTCCCCCACGTGATATCATTGACGTGATGTGCAAATGAGCGATAGAAAACGGATCGCGCAAATGTCACCATTCCGATTTTTTTTTGTGCCCCGTGCCGCCCATGGAGGCATCTTGTCCATGTCGCCTATACCTAAATCCGCTACTGGTCTGGCGCGAATAGCCGAAGAAACAATCCAAGCAATGTTCACAAGGCCTATGTGCCCACGGAGGCGGGGCTACTGCTGGCAGTCACTGAGGGGCAGAGTAGTAGGTAACTGAACAGCTTAGTTTCAACTATATATTTTGGAAACAGGAAAATGTACACATTTACCACACTTTGATGAGAATTTTAAACATAATCCATTATTTAATGTATATATATTTTTATGGGGTGTTTCCCCTAACGCCCTAATGGGTGGGATGCCGCTGGTAGAGAGCCCTCAATTAAAATACTGACCTTTGCCACAGCCCTTCCATGCATTAGGCTATGGGTAGGCTAGCCTTGAAAGGATGGTCATGCGAGACTACAGGTGAGGTAGATTCAGTGGCAAGTGGGATGTGGGATGCATGCCAGCAAAGCCACTATACAACACAGCCCTAAACACATTATTTGCACTACAATGGTGACAAACAGTGCCCACAAATGGCCTACATAAATCTGTCCCAACAGTCCATTCAGTCTCATTTACTGCCTTTAAAAAAACATAGCTGATATGGCTGACTTGCTTAAACAAATGTGGTTTCTACTGACAATTGAGATGTACAAACAATGGCATAAAGGGGACAACAAGGGGATAGGAGGCAATCCGTAATGGCTAGGACAGACGTAGACAATAAAACGATTTGTTTAGCTCTTTTGAAATGTACAGCAACAGAATTGAGAACATGGGCAGTTCTTACAGTGTTCTCCCTGTACACCAAGACAGAACCGTAGGATAAATAAAAGGGGCATATAAACAGACAAGGAACGCTCTTACAATATTCGATGATTACATTTCTCTAAAACAGGTTATTGGCTAAATGTGCACCACCAAGTTAGAACGGTAAGCGAAATTAAGAGGGATAAATAGACCAAAAAGTTAGGGTAATGCACATGGGCTACTAACATCTTACTACACAACATACACTTAGTATGACTTTCTTAGCTACAGTATACCCTGGCATACCCTGGCTACAGTATCTCCCTGGCATATTACATCCCAGTTGTCTTGAACTAACTGAAGTCAAGTTTCGCAGTTCCGAGCATGGCCAATGTTGAATGTTAATAATTTAAATTTGGAAACGAGCCGCTTAATCCCAGATGTGGGACCACACAGCCACTGTGACTGATTCCTTCCAAACCACTCATTGTTGATTTTGCGATTTCCAACTTCTTGTGTAATGTTTATGTCCAATGACCGATGAGCACCAATACATTGTTATCTCTAATTTCTCTTCATTATTTCTCTTCATATGACAAGGATAAAAAATAATTTGCCATAAATATGTAGCAACAGTTGTCGTTTTGCTAGTCCAGTTTAGGCCAGGTGTGTATTGCCTGATCTTTCGCTTATGTCGGTTGGCTCACGCTAGGATGACATGTCTAATTTGGAAATAGCACTGATATTTGTTTATCAAATAAATACCAAATAGGCATACGTAATGATTTCGTAAATTATGATTACATTTGTATTGCCGAGTTGAGTTATTGAGCTACAATAATTTACAGGACAGATGGGATTTTCTATAACTACATCAGTGGATGCTCAGCTCATCACTTCGTTGTCCATGCGTGTTTTCACGCCTGTTTTCCAAAGTTTAGCTTCTTGAGAGGGAGGCGCAAGGTGGATTTTTTTTCTCTCTCCTGGCAGAAATATGAAACCTGGTTCATTTCAGCCAAGTTTGTCCCAAGCTCCCAGTTCTTAACATTGCTTTGCATTGCCCGTTTCCATTTTGCTTTTTTAAACTAACTACTCGTTTTGACAATTTGACAGGAAACGTGCATTTTGTGAATTATCTATTCTAACGCAGTGAAACATCTGTATTTGTTTATGAAATAAGCCTAGTACACTATCATTTAAAAAAAGACGAATATGAAAGGATTATATGTTTATATCGGATAGTAAAATCACTGAACAAATAATTTTATATTTTTCCCCGAGGAGAACAAAGTGCCGTAAATTTTATGGTATTTCTCGCCCTCATCGCCCATCCAATATTTGCCAGGAGGGAGGCAGTAATTTCTGGAAACTGAGTGCAACAACAATCTCGACAGTTTTGACCGTGTGTTGTTTTGTTATGGGCATCTCTGCCTAGAGAAGTAATTAAAACACTTTTGGGGATGTGAGACGGCATTGACTTTTTCCGATTGAGCTTTTGGAGGAATTTACCTTTTCGTGGGGAATAATGGCGAGGTTTTTGATGAAAATGTCTCTCGCCCTACTTTTCCTTGGATTGTTTATGTTCACTTTGGCATCCGTCAATGCTGAACCAGAACAAGTAGATAAAGAAGAGGAGGAAAGTACATGTCAAGGGGCTTTCGACTTGTATTTTGTGCTTGACAAGTAAGTTACTATCAAAATGCCACATTTATTATTATACTGCATAGGCTAAATAAACCAAAGATACCGTTATATTGAGATGCCAAGCTTCTCTGGTTACACACATATGTCCATAGCATAGCCTACACTGTTCAAGTCAAATCAAAAGTTAAAATACAAAAGTTTTAGTGTTTTTACAACGTTGCAGACTGTTAATGCACTTACAAATAATGAGTAATGTAAATCAGCTATTACAGCGCTTACAGCTGTTTCTGTAAAGTCTGACCTCTCTTTTTTTGCACAAGGCAGGGATAAATAATCTTTATAGGCTGCTCACAAATTAACTTGATAAATTCATTGTTCACCTCATTAAAGTCATTACTCAACAGGCAGTAGTGTGCGTGGTGATGCAGTCGGAGGCGGACTCTATGCATCGAACACACCGACATCGTCTTTGCATTTTGGTACACCAGAATTACATTCATTTCCAGTGAAACGCTGCGTTTGCCTTTGCAGCATTGCGTTTGCAGAGGCATTGGCAGTGCGTTCGGTGTGCGTAGACAGCTTGACAGAAATGGTAGCACAGGGTGAATGTTGAACTTTTGTTGCATACACATCCAGATGATGTTGCTTACTATTTTGCGCAATTTGCTGTCGGTGTGTTCGAAGCGTTAGCTGAATAAGCAGTACAAGTGATCATATACTTCTCTGTATCTTTTTTTATGTCCTAATGGGGGAAGCATGATCTGTGCATGCCCGCGGGTACCTTTACAAGGTCCACTACTTACTTTTTCACATTAAAGAATGGGGAGTAAGACACATGACTACCTACAACTCACATTCAGGAGTATAGTTTTCATAGAGTGGCCAATTCATGCATTTCCTCCTATCCACCCACATAGGAAAAATCTTTGTGGTTCCAACATCTTACGCTCGACCAGCAGCAGGCCTCTCTCACTGTCTCAGGAGAGAAAAGCAGACTATACAGACCTTTCTGTCCTGTTATAGCCTAAGCCTAGCGCCTTTATGTAGTAGGTCAGATCAGATTGAAGCATATTTGTTTTTAGATAGAATGTCATTTATCAACACAGCTCATAGTAGATGTATGATTAAACTTTGATATATTGTGGCCCTGGTTGAGGATGTTGGTGACACTGTTTGAGGTTCCTGACTTCAAACAACCAAACCGCTCATTAGGGACATTCCCTCAGGCCTGAGCTGTTTATTAGATGCACAGACCTACGATTAAGGTTAACAGGATGTGTGGAGGTTAACAGGATATAGCCCTTTGTACAGTGGCTTGGCTACTGAGTCATGCTTAGGGTCTGGAGTTTTTCCTGAGCTGGAAGAACTCTGTGCCTTATTTACTGTATATTCTACGGGACCAAGAGTTTTTTTCTCCAGGCCAGGTCAGGGGTAAAAACTCCTGCCTCTTGTCATGCTGCATCGGGCTACAACTAGTCTACAGCAACTTGGTCTCGAGTTTCTTTGAATATCAGTCCATAAATGACTAGTTTATGGAAAAATCGCCCCCAGCCAACTGGTCACTGAATAAAGGAATATGGACCATGTGGATATCATGTATCATTACTGTCGGGTCCAAATGGATGGTGGATCAAAGAGAACCAATTTTAAGCCTTCCTATGTTGTGGCGTATCATAGGCCGACAGAGGTATGAGTTTGTGCTGAATCAGACTGGTAGGCCCTATCCTGCAGTTTTGTAAGGAACACAACACAAAGGGATTGTTTTAGGCATGTTTCTAGCACCACAGACCGGTACTGATGCCAAATGTTCTGCACAATAAAGATCCTCAAAACACACTCCCTGCCCACCACTGTAGCTAATTCTCGTCAGATGGTATGGGGAAACACCCTGGTTTTACCTTTGGTCTGCTAAAATAACTTCCTTGTCCTCACTTAGCTTACTTGTCACTGGCACACCCACATTTACCACTTGTAGGACGCGAAAACACTGGCCCATGGGACATTCACCGTTTATAGGAAACAGGATCATGATGTGAGAAGCTCTGATGCTCTAGCAGATTTCCACAGATATCAGGGTGGTTCCATAAGGTTTTGATCACTTTCAGCCCTTTTGATTTGAACAAAACCTTCCATGCATGTTTACCCACGGTAGAAGTGGTCAGAAAGTAACCATTTTTTACCTGAATATCAAAACATTCAGGAGATAGAGGTTCTCAAAGTTTGACCTGTTTTGCATACCCCACCCTACCATTAGATATCCATATGATATCATTTGAAAGCTTTACAAAGAAAGATGTCAAAGTATTTTATAATTTATTGAACAAAAATGTATTTAAAATACAAATGTTACTTCTTTTTTTTTTTACCTATAAAGCCAATTATCTAAAAACTCTTATTTTTTTATGTTCATATACATTATGTTGTAGCTTAGACCCTATTTTGCATCATCAGAGTTGTTTGTGTTGTGCCCACCATGGGAATACAGGCTCTTGAATGTCAGTCATGTTTTGTTTGATAAATGTACTAAAATGTGTGTAGAATTGACAAAGATGGTTGAATGTTCACACATCAGAGAATATTTTTATTTTGCGTTTTTTTTTAAATGAGGTTTCCCATTAGCCGACGCCAATGGCGACAGCTAGTCTTAGTGTGCATTTGAGTGGGAATATCTGCTGTTTTAAATTATACTGTCAATCTTCCATAGGGAACCAATTGAAATCATAGAAATATAGATACTAGATTAGACATTCCCATTCAAGTTGACATTCGACAGTGTGTAGACCGGCGGCCATCTTTTTCGTTGTAATTGGAAGTTACATTTGAAATTGAAATGGTGTACCAGCTAAATTACAGTGACCTGAAGGGTTAGGTCCATTCTATTAATTATCTTTCTATGATTGAAATGACACCCACCCTGTATTCAAGAGTTATGCTGTGTCTCAACCAATGGAAGGCACAACACAAACACCTCAGATTATGTAAATTAGGGTCTAAACTAGAACATATGTGAAAATAAGACAAATCTGAGTTTACACATGTTTACATAATTGCTGTTGAAGATTAAAATATTGCAGAATTGTTCATTTGTTCAAAACAATCTTAAGATATTATAAAATTGTTTGTAAGCTTTCAAATTATATCAAACTCAACTGTTTATCTTTTCCAGTGATGAAGCACATGGAGGTCTAATGGTAGGGGTTGGGTATTCAAAATGGATCAACTTTGAGCACCTCTATCTCCAGAATGTTTTGGCATTCAGTTCCAAAAAGTCACTTTCTGTCCGCTTCTACCATGGGCAAACATGCATGGAAGGTTCCGTCAAAAGGGGTGCGGTCGGAAAGTGATTGAATTCATATGGAACGACCCATCATTGTTTTCTGATCAAGCGATAGGGACAAATGGAAACAGTTATGTTTGGCACTCGTGTTTTCCCAATGGTCGCTGCACATTGCAGCCATTTTTTCCTCCTTTTCAAGTCTTCGTCATTCTTGTTCTTCTCCCAGACCGACATTGAAGTTGGATGTTAAGTCATGATCATTTAAAAGTCCAAGCCAACCGGACTACAGCTGAAGTCTATAAATAATTGAAATACAGTATGTCAAAACCTTCTCATTGTGGAATGCGCTTTTTGATCAATTCAGGACCATGGTGCCGCTTTGGCCTCCATAAAGCGCTAAAAGTAGCTTTTTGGCACGTGTGTTTTGCAGGAGTAAGTGCCCTGATAAATGTTATCATACCGTCTAGAATTCCGAGTGTGTTGAGGGACCCGAGTGAGACAGACATTTTAAAGGAATTGCAGTCATTGAATGGCAGTAATTTATTTAGACGAGAAAATAGTGCTTTTTTGAGAAAATAGTTCTTTTTTGAAAAGAAGAAAGAGAGGAGAGAGAGAGAGACAAATATTAAAGAAAAAGAGAGAGTAGGAGAGAGAAAATAAAGATTGCAGATGGGGGCCTAGTACACAGCAAGTAGGCCTCAAGCTAAAAGTAGGTTAGTGGGTTCTCCGTACAAATCCCTATGCATAGTCAGTTAATTGGTCGCAGACTGGGGTGGTTCTTACCATGCAGTCCCATCTGGAATGTGACACTAGCTTCATGGTGTTGAATTTTCCACTCAACACGCGTGAGAGCAGAGCCCATCGCCTTTACTGAGCGCCTGGCCTGATGGAGCTTTTTCCCCTAGACCCCTGGCCCAGACCGACTGAACCTTCTCTCTGTGTCTGTTTGTCTCTCTCTCTCTCTCTCTCTCTCTCTCTCTCTCTCTCTCTCTCTCTCTCTCTCTCTGACTCACTTCATTTGGCTGGTTCTAGCAGTGCGTTTTCACACAGTCAGCATAAAGAAAGGCTTGATTAAAAATAAAATGTATTTACTCCGGGTCGTCCGGGCTGTTTAAAATAATGAATACTTTCTCTGACATCTAGCACAGTCCTGACATGGTCTGTTTAATGATCCATGTTGCCTCCCCGAGTGCCATGAGGTGTTTGGATACAGTACAGCTAAAGCAATCAAATCAAACGCTCTAGAAAATTAGAGACATAATTGTTGCTTGTGGCCTTGAGACCATAGCCTGTCAAACTGGGTGTACACTACATGGTTTTGGCCCCAATTTAGCTGTCCTAGACAAGTTTTTGAGATTGGAGACAAAATCCCCATGTCGTTGCCTACTTGGGGCGCGCGGGCGTCCCGAGTAGCCCTCAGAGACGCAATCTCAGGGCTACCGATCCCATTTTTGAGCAGTTCCAGAAGTCCAAATATTTTCAAACATGTTGGATGGGCACAAAATCTGCAATGCTCTTGTAGTGTGAGATATGCAACGACAAGATTTTTAGAATGGTGATCAGCAGATAGCCTAGTGGTTAGAACGTTGGACTAGTAACTGAAAAGTTGCAAGATCCCTGAGCTGTCGTTCTGCCCCTTAACAAGGCAGTTAACCCACTGTTCCTAGGCTGTCATTGAAAATAAGAATTTGCTCTTAACTGATTTTTTTAAATAGCCAATCAGAGCTCTCCAGAGAAGGAGCCAGTGAGATGACGCATTGTATTGCATCACACAGAATGTGTACTCTCGAGCTGGAGCCATGACCATCATTAGTATGCATTTATACTTGCCCAAGTGTCAAATCGTTACATCTCTGACAAGGTCTGTACACACAATGTAATTCGATTCCAAATGTATTGGCTAGATATTTCAACTCTGTATGGCAAGTGTGAATGTTTGACTGAAAATGTTTACGAAGCTGCTTTGAGCCACAGCTCATTCCAGCTATCACATCACATCCTTGTTTTAGCGAGACAGCGTGGTATCAAGAATCGTCACGACCAAGGGAAGAATCTCGTAGTGTGTGCCCCCCCCTCCCCGGCGATGTCACATCGTTTAGTGTGCACGCCACCGCCAAGACAAAAAAAATGACAGGAAAGATGGTCGTCTAATGTGAAGGGCTCGCGTAGCATCAGTCATCCTGTTGTTCCCCAGGGTAGTTTTAAAGGACTTGATTAGAGCACTGACCTCACCGGTCCCTCGAATTTGAGGATGCTGATCTATTTTGGTCTTTTGTCACTTGTTTGGGCTGACAGACAAGGCACTGGACTGTACATCTTCAAAGGATATTTTCAGCCTCCCCTAGCAAATGACATGAATAAAAAGCCAACACGTTGCTTTAATTATCCCTTGTCCTAATGTTACCCCGATCTCTCTCTCTCTCCTCTCTCTCTCTCTCTCTCTCTCTCTCTCTCTCTCTCTCTCTCTCTCTCTCTCTCTCTCTCTCTCTCTCTCTCTCTCTCTCTCTCTCTCTCATATATATAAGTATAGTCAGAGGATCTATCAATTGTATAACACACTAGGAAAAGGAAACATATACTCAGTCATTTTATGATATAATCGCAAACTCCTGCTGTCAAGGCCTTAATCATTTTAGTCAACAAAGCTGTTGAAGATTGGGTTAACAACTTCCAAAACATTTTACATGAACAAAACCCAAACCTTTGAGCTGTAATGGTTTGACTCAGTCTATTAACATTACATCAAAGAAGAGGTACCACAAACATTTTCAACGAGGATCTTACAAGAAAATAGCCCACTTCCTTTCCTAATGCTGTTTATACAGGTGAGGAAACTGCAAGCTCGGCCACAATCCCACGACTGCCTGGTACCTCAGAGAACAGTCTTGTCCAACACAAATAATATCCATCGTAATGCACAAAATATCCGAGGCGGGAGTTCTTAGCTTAACCCGTCTTAGAAAAACACTGAAACACAATCCCTATATGACTGTACAGTACATGAAAGAAGCCATTTTGAGTTGCAGCATTTTCCCCTTGTAATGAAACAAACTTGCATCCCTGACAGACTGTCTCTTCCATCAAGTCAGGCCAATCCAACTGTGTGTTGCCACGTCAGATGAACACTGTTTATCCAACACATTTGTTGAACATCCAATAAGACGTTAGCTGGACTCCCCCACAAGTTTTATTTGGGTAAGGCTTGTTTAGTTTGAAAAGTCTTGCCCTCACAGGGTGCATTGATTCAGACGGATGCAATGCCTTGATGTGCTGGACAAACAGGAAGTTTGTTGGAGGGGAAAACAAGAACAAGAGAGGGAGATAGCTTATAAAAGAATATACACAACTCTCTGTCTGCTAAGTATATCATGTATGCTTATCCTACACAACAACAACAACAAAATGTACACCAGGAAACCAGTATGGGGACTAAACTGGGAAACAAATTAATGTTATGTCTGGCCCCAGATTAGAACTATGTGACATCCATGTGCGGCTTCGTCAGTAGCTTTGTCCTATTTCAAGCTATTGCTTCAGCCATCCGCTAACGGGTGTGGTTTGGTTCAGTTCAACCAATTAGCTTATTTCCCATGTTTTATATCCTTCAGTAACGAGTCACCGCCACAACCCCCAGCCAGGTCTCTTCCTTCCATTCACACGTGGGTCTGAGAGGAAATGAAGCTCTTCCCTGTGGTCCCTCGGGGAGGCTCAGAGCTGTTTCCTCAGCCCCATGGGAGTTGAGCTGGGCAGTTTGCTAAATTAGTCATGACTGGTCCTCAGATGTGTCCTAACCTACTTTCCTCCTTTTGCCGAATGCATGGAGTTAGTTTGTGTCAATGGGGATTTTCCGTGACACATTGTTAGGCCAGTCTGCTTAATAATGATATCTATGCTAGGATTGTGTGTGTTCACTTTATATTTTGCATACAATTTCTTTGCTAGGAGGTGTTGGATAAACATATAGGAAATGTGTGAAGTGTGGTTTTAAACAACAGTAATTAATATGATGTAAGTATTCATCTGTTTATCTTCCTTTCTAAGATCTGGCAGTGTCAAAAACCACTGGATAGAAATCTACTCCTTTGTGGAGCATCTTGCTGAAAAGTTTATCAGGTAAGAGAACGTCAGAAAAATATTTTCAACATCATGTATTGAAATAAATATTGTTTTTGGATTGGATTGAGATATAGCCTATATTGAGCCAATGTGAATCCTACTTACTTTTGAAGTACAGGAACATCTCATGAAGAAGATATCAAATCAAATCAAATTTATTTATATAGCCCTTCGTACATCAGCTGATATCTCAAAGTGCTGTACAGAAACCCAGCCTAAAACCCCAAACAGCAAGCAATGCAGGTGTAGAAGCACGGTGGCTAGGAAAAACTCCCTAGAAAGGGCAAAACCTAGGAAGAAACCTTGAGAGGAACCAGGCTATGTGGGGTGGCCAGTCCTCTTCTGGCTGTGCTGGGTGGATTATAACAGAACATGACCAAGATGTTCAAATGTTCATAAATGACCAGCATGGTCAAATAATAATAATCACAGGCAGAACAGTTGAAACTGGAGCAGCAGCATGGCCAGGTGGACTGGGGACAGCATGGAGTCATCATGCCAGGTAGTCCTGAGGCATGGTCCTAGGGCTCAGGTCCTCCGAGAGAGAGAAAGAGAGAATTAGAGAGAGCATACTTAAATTCACATAGGACACCGGATAAGACAGGAGAAGTACTCCAGATATAACAAACTGACCATAGCCCCCCGACACATAAACTACTGCAGCATAAATACTGGAGGCTGAGACAGGAGGGGTCAGGAGACACTGTGGCCCCTTCAAATGACACCCCCGGACAGGGCCAAACAGGAAGGATATAACCCCACCCACTTTGCCAAAGCACAGCCCCCACACCACTAGAGGGATATCTTCAACCACCAACTTACCATCCTGAGACAAGGCCGAGTATAGCCCACAAAGACCTCCGCCCACGGCACAACCCAAGGGGGGGCGCCAACCCAGACAGGAAGATCACATCAGTGACTCAACCCACTCAAGTGACGCACCCCTCCTAGGGACGGTATGAAAGAGCACCAGTAAGCCAGTGACTCAGCCCCTGTAATAGGGTTAGAGGCAGAGAATCCCAGTGGAAAGAGGGGAACCAGCCAGGCAGAGACAGCAAGGGCGGTTCGTTGCTCTAGAGCCTTTCCGTTCACCTTCACACTCCTGGGCCAGACTACACTCAATCATATGACCCACTGAAGAGATGAGTCTTCAGTAAAGACTTAAAGGTTGAGACCGAGCTTGCGTCTCTCACATGGGTATGCAGACCATTCCATAAAAATGGAGCTCTATAGGAGAAAGCCCTGCCTCCAGCTGTTTGCTTAGAAATTCTAGGGACAATTAGGAGGCCTGCGTCTTGTGACCGTAGCGTACGTGTAGGTATGTACGGCAGGACCAAATCAGAGCGATAGGTAGGAGCAAGCCTATGTAATGCTTTGTAGGTTAGCAGTAAAACCTTGAAATCAGCCCTTGCCTTGACAGGAAGCCTGTGTAGGGAGGCTAGCACTGGAGTAATATGATAACATTTTTTGGTTCTAGTCAGGATTCTAGCAGCCGTATTTAGCACTAACTGAAGTTTATTTAGTGCTTTATCCGGGTAGCCAGAAAGTAGAGCATTGCAGTAGTCTAACCTAGAAGTAACAAAAGCATTGGTACATTTTTCTGCATCATTTTTGGACAGAAAGTTTCTGATTTTTGCAATGTTACATAGATGGAAAAAAGCTGTCCTTTGAACCAGTCTTGTTATGTTTGTTAAAAGAGAGATCAGGGTCCAGAGTAACGCCGAGGTCCTACACAGTTTTATTTGAGACAACTGTACAACCATTGAGATTAATTGTCAGATTCAACAGAAGATCTATTTGTTTCTCTGGACCTAGAACAAGCATCTCTGTTTTGTCCGAGTTTAAAAGTAGAACGTTTGCAGCCATCCACTTCCTTATGTCTGAAACACAGGCTTCTAGCGAGGGCAACTTTGGGGCTTCACCATGTTTCATTGAAATGCACAGCTGTGTGTCATCCGCATAGCAGTGAAGGTTAACATTATGTTTTCAAATGACATCCCAAAGAGGTTAAATATATAGTGAAAACAATAGTGGTCCTAAAGCGGAACCTTGAGGAACACCAAAATTTACAGTTGATTTGTCAGAGGACAAACCATTCACAGGGACATACTGATATCTTTCCGACAGATAAGATCTGAACCAGGCCAGAACTTGTCCGTGTAGACCAATTTGGGTTTCCAATCTCTCCAAAATAATGTGGTGATTGATGGTATCAAAAGCAGCACTAACGTCTAGGAGCACGAGGAGAGATGCAAAGCCTCAGTCTGATGCCATTAAAATGTCATTTACCACCTTCAGAAGTGCAGTCTCAGTGCTATGATGGGGTCTAAAACCAGACTGACTTTATTTTTGTGCCACCAGATGTTTGCATATACTGGTAAAGTTACCAAGATTATTAGTAGGGCTGCACGATATGGGCAAAAAAAAGACAAATTGCGATTTCTCAACCAACAATTGTGATTTGACTTGCAATATAGATCAAAACACTTGGGTGAACTGTTGGAATCATAGAAATAGAATGATTGTGTTGTTTGGCATGACAACAAACGAAAAAGCCAGCTAGGAGTTATGACAGGGTAGGAACCAACGTGTTGGTCTGTGTTTCCCAGAGGATCCTACTCACATTTAAGTAGTCATTGCACAAACATGCTGATCTACACCAGTGGTCCCCCCCCCCCCATAAAAAAGGAACTCAGTCCGGCTTTCAACTTACTCCTGAAATTTGTAATCGTAGAATGCACAAGGTGCAATTTCTAAATTGGGTAATGCGTCAGCAGTGTTCCTCTTGTCGTCAGTCATTGAAGACCTTAGAGAGCTATTTATAACTTGTCAGAAATGTCCAGATCAACTAGCCCATGTCAGCTAACATTTGTTTTGCCCATTGACTTTGTTGTAATCTTTGTCACTCAAGTATCACATGAACACACATAAGACATGGCAAAAAGTGTAGAATTGCAGGAAGTTAGCTTGAAAATGGCAACAACAACAAAAGTATCCATCCCTATGCACAATGAATAGAATTGCAGGAAGTAAGCTTTAAACCTGCAGCAATTTCTCTCCGCCAACAAGAGGGGTGTGAACAGTTTGTGTCATGAACAGTGTGAAAGAGGGTTGCGGATAAATATTGTTGTGCATAAATTCTTTTCTTGGATTTTATTCTAGTTGCACTGGTGTTCCCAAAATGAAACTCCAGATCGCACAGCAAAATATTTTGTTGCATATGCTGCTTACCATCCCACCGCTGTAATGGCATGTGTCATGAACATAATGGCAGGTCGAGAGGTTCAAGCTGGGAGAGTAATATGGACATCTAATGTAGATAGTTTGCTACCTCAGTCTGGTTGGCATGGTTTTGCATCATTACCAGAGTCTCAAAAACAACAGCTGAAACCATGGAGTTGAGTTTGAACGTTGCTGTAGTATTGCAAGCAACATGCTCACTTCAATGTATGTATTTGTCTGAGAAACGGTGTCCCGAATCCTTGTTTGCGAGGCACGTTACACAAACAATAGGACAGAACTCACCACACGAGAGAATTCTGACTTATGCTTAGATGCATGGACATCAGAGGAGGCTGGTGGAGGGAGCTATAGGTGGACGGGCTCATAGTAATGGCCGGGAATGGAATCGATTGAAGGGAGTCAAACTTGGTTTGATACCATTCCATGTCCTTTATTACAGCCACTATAATGTGCCCGTCCTCGTATAGTTCTTCCCACCAGCCTCCTCTGATGGACTTTTTGACGTCAAAACACATGCTTGCATATCACAATAAATCAGTGAAATAAATGGTTTGGAGTGTGTGGTCCCTTTAGTTTGTTGTTTGTTTATTGGTTGAGGTCAAACATAGTATGGCCTCTTTGAGGCTCGACAAAAGGAAAATGGTGCCAAAAGCGTACAGTATATCTAACCCTTGTGTTTGTGTGTTGTTTTTACAGCCCCATGTTGAGAATGTCCTTTATTGTGTTCTCATCCAGAGGAACCACTCTCATGAGACTGACAGAAAACAGGTACACTAACATTTTGGGGATTGCATCCCAAATGGTACATTATTCCCTTTATAGGGAACACGGTGCCATTTGGGACTCACCCTTTGTCGTGTATGAGGACTTTTGAAATGGAAGAAAGTTATGAAGCCCTCTAAAACTTTGATCTGTTTTACTCAGCAATGACATTTTAAAGACCAGCCAAGGACATTTTCAGTGACACGTGATTTGTGGTCTGTGGTCTGTGTTGTTTGTTCAGGGTGGAGATAAGAAAGGGATTGAATGTGTTGAAGAGAGAGATACCCGGTGGAGACACCTTCATGCACCTGGGCTTGGAAAGGGTACTTATGTCCTTCTGACTGGGTTCTTACTTTACCACACATTATTTACCTGTTAAACATATAGTTTTGGGAGAAAAAAAAAACAGAAGAATAAGAATAATATTGTCTTCTCTTTTCAGGCAAATGAGCAGATACACCATGAAAACTTTGGTAAGCGTCCAATGACGCCCGTCACTAGATCTAGACCTACATTTTTTTAAATCGCTCCCATTTTTTTCTGTACTTGGCCATGTTGAGGTCATACCATTGATTGACCTCTCCTTTACAGGAACAGCAAGTGTTATCATTGCCTTGACGGATGGGGAGCTGAACGAACACCAGCTCGTCACTGCACAACAGGAGGTATTCAAATAGGATTATAGGGTTCACTTTCCTGTTGATGTAAAGGAAAGACACATGTAAAAACCTGCTCTCTGGGGTTGATTCTTGTTTGTTTTGTTTGACAAACAGGCGGAGAGAAGCCGATCTCTAGGAGCTATGGTGTACTGTGTTGGAGTGAAAGACTTCAAC
Source organism: Oncorhynchus masou masou (assembly GCF_036934945.1). Taxonomy (NCBI): domain Eukaryota; kingdom Metazoa; phylum Chordata; class Actinopteri; order Salmoniformes; family Salmonidae; genus Oncorhynchus; species Oncorhynchus masou. Next base: position 35,533,747 of record NC_088242.1, on the reverse strand, counting down.
GAGACACAGGTAACGATTTAGTTTGCAGTGAAACAGACGCATGTCCTCTTCCCCTGTGAAAACACATTTTTGTTATTAAAACAAAAAGTACATCATTACATGCAGTATACTACTCACTCAATATTCTTTCACTTACAACGATTACAATATGTGCTATTTATTTTTAGTAACCTGTTTGCAGACTATGTCTCCTGTAATTGTATCTACCTACACACCTTGAACATGAGCTTGCTTGTGAGGTTGGTAGGTCTACTTATATCCCAGGCTGCGCATTAATGATGAGAGAAATTAGGCGATTTGACTAGGATGCAAACGATTAACGTATTAGCTAAGAAGAATGTTTCAGAGTCATGCAGGGTTAAACTGGATTCGAAACCTGATTGGCCCTATGAATCATTCTACCACCCAGATTGACTTTCACAAAATGCCTGGACATAATATACTGTACTAAACCTGTGTATACTATACCTGTCAAGGCACAGTAGTTTAGGCATCTGTCCAATGTCGTTTGTACATTAGGATTGTACCTGATTGTGCTTAGTGCGCCTATCATTGTACTGTTATTCTCCCCCTAACCTGGTCATGCATGTAGGGAAAGATGGAGCCATACACTCTTTAAAAAAGGGTTCCAAAAGGTTTCTTCAGCTTTCCCCATAGGATAACCTTTTTGGTTCCAGGTAGAACCCTTTTTGGTTCTAGATAGAGCCGTTTTGGGTTCCATGTAGAACTCCCTGTGGAAACGGTTGTATATGGAACCCAAAAGGGTTCTACCTGGAACCAAAAAGGGTTCTACCTAGAATCAAAAAGGGTTCTTCAAAGGGTTCTCTTATGGGGACAGCCGAAGAATCCGTTTAGATTCTAGGAAGCACCTTTCTTCTAAGACTATAGAGAAACAATATCATTCTCAAATCAAGTGTTCCCTGAACTCTTCACTGAAGAGAATGGGTCATGATGTAAATAATATGTGTCTGTCTCTGGTTCCTGAGATGTGAGCTAGGAGGAAGCACTGGGCCTTTGTAAATAAACCTGCTCTCTCCTTCCCCCTGTAGCTGGCCACCATAGCAGACACCATCGAGCATGTGTTTCCTGTGATGGGCGGCTTCGTAGCCCTGCGAGGAGTGATCGACTCGGTAAATAAACCCCGGACAGAAAGGAGAGACAGTCCTGTTTCACAAGACATACCTTCAAAGAAAGATCAAATACAGATGAAAAGACAAAATAGACAAAGATGTTGTATTCTACAGCTACCGAATGTCTCACATTTGATTTACCTGTCTGTTTTGACAGTCTTGACAAGCTATGAGTTAATTTGAGCTAATATTAACCTACTCAACTCAATTCATCTCCTTATTCTCCTTCTCCAGATCATCAAGAAGTCCTGTATTGAGATTTTAGCTGCAGAGCCCTCCAGTGTTTGTGCAGGAGGTGGGGTCCCTATAGGAACAAAGCAGATCAATGCCAGTCAATGCTAGTTCCCTGTCATTGCTTAAGTGCTGTGTTAATTTCATTAAGGGGCCAAACTGGTGCCAGTGCCCTTCCCTCAGACTGGGGCTCAGCTGGCACATATTCATTAGTACAGAGTAGTAAAATGTAGCAAACATTATGCAATGGAAAACTTAAACAAGCATTTCTTATTGGACATATTCAGGTAGTTCCTCCCTGTTTCACTCCGTTTTTTATCAATTTGTTGCCAAATGAATTATTATATTTAAGGTTTAGTTTATTGTCAATCATAGTGTACAACATTGGCAGTCAAGAGCTGAATTATCGCATTCAGTCCATATGTAAATATAACTAAATAAACAAATGAAGAAATCGTTTATTAGAAATCGTTTATTGTCATCATGAGGGAGTATCATTGTCACAGCCAGGGACAAGCCTTAGGAGCCTTGGTCAGTCAAGACAGGTCCTTTCAGAATAATGAAGTACTGGTTTAGAGCCGTTGAACAGGGCACCCTGGAGCAAGGCCTCTGTTGGTAGCTAGCCAGCTACTCCTTGACCACCACCAACATGAGTAATGCCCCCGGCAGCCTCTAGAGTTTAGGGCGCCACAAAACCCACTATACGTCGGCAACAGATCACAGTAGCCCTGTAGTCCTCCCAACAAGCCTCTATCATCTCCACACAGACCTCTGCTTTCAACTTACTTTGGGCTTGCTTGCTTCCTTAAGCCCCAGCGGTCAAAACAAAACAGCTAGCCAGATAGCTAACGAGCTAGCTAGACAAGCTAACCAGCTGACTTGCATAGGAGTCTGATCACTCTAATGATACCAACAGACAGGAATCCCCATTGGTTCTAATGGAGTGTATCGTATTGGGGATCTTGTTATGAGAGTGTCTCTAAATGGAATTTATCCTGGCCTGCCAAATGGAAGTCAGTTTGATAAATGGCTTTTTTCCCAAACGAGAGAGACAAGTCCCATATGACCTGCAGTCTGTTTCCTAAGTATGTTTTCTGTATTATTTAACCAGTGTTGCCAAGCCAATCTACCTAATCTTCTATGCTATCCAACATAATTGTGTAATGTCTGATAGCCTATGAGCTATGTATGTATGTATGTATGTATGTATGTATGTATGTATGTATGTATGTATGTATGTATGTATATATATGTATATATGTATATATGTATCTGTACTATTTTTACTCAACTAAAGCTGTTATCTTTTATTTCCAGAGAGTTTCCAGGTGGTGGTGAGAGGGAATGGTTTCCTTCACGCCAGAAATATAGAGCAGGTGTTATGCAGCTTTAAAGTCAACGACACCCTCACAATTAGTGAGTACCTGGTTACATTTACGCAATAATGGCTGAGGGAGTGTGGTATATGGCCAATATACCATGGCTAAGGGCTGTTCTTACCCACGACGCAACGCAGAGTGCCTGGATACAGCCCTTAGCCATGGTATATTGGCCATATACCACAAACCCCCAAGGTGCCTTATTGCTATTATAAACTGGTTAGCAACATAATTAGAGCAGTAAAAATAAATGTTTTGTCATGCCCATGGTATATGGTCTGATATACCACTGCTGTCAGCCAATCAGCATTCAGAGCTCGAACCACCCAGTTTATAATTACCTTTAAAACGCTGTAGGCATACCAGGTGTTTTTATACTAATGTGTATAATGTGTATTTTCAGCTGTAACATGCATGGAGTACTATAGGTGATTGAAGAAACTTAAGTTATTTAAGGAAACCGCTGACAAAAGTGTTGGGCTCTCTCCCCAGATGAGAAGCCTGTGGATATCGAAGACACGTTCCTGCTGTGTACAGCTCCAGTTATAGACGAAGTTGGGCAGTGAGTAGATCTTTTTTAACATCCGTTTTCAAATGGTCCGAGCTATCCCTGTAGGATGAGAGTCTGTTGCCTCTTAACCGCACGTCTAGCCGATCACTCTCCAGCCTTCGCAAACAGAGGGAGAGACCCAGAAGAAGCCTGCCGTGCATTAGGGTGTCTTCACGATCCCTGTCAGGGCCACAGTCCACTCCTCCTCTATTCTCTCTATATGACGATGAGCACTCGTTTAGATCCTCATTGGTTAGAGCCCTGTGTATCCATAATGAGGACGGTGTTAAGGTTGCCCCTTAATCCTAACCACAGACACACCCATCATCCATCGGCTGGCTTCATTTCTCAATCAACAAACCACTTTAGAGCCTCTTTTTTTTCATCACCACATTCCCCAATTTCTCCCCTCCCTGCTTACTTCTCTCCTGTCCTCTCCTCTACCTTCTCCCTCCAGCCTTCTACCTTCTCCTCTCCACTCACCCTTCAACAGTGACTCCTCCGTCTCTCTCTCTTTCTCTAACTCCCTTCCCTCTCTGCCATATTTTTTTCCCTCATTTGTCATCTTTTCTTCATCTGTAGAGTAATCTGGCATTTAGCACCCCATGGTCAAATGTATCACCCTTTCCTCGCACACACGCACAAACATGCTCGCATCTCTACAAAATGTGAACATGGCCCAAGTCCAACTGTCCATATTTTTCCTCTGATCGTTGCTTCTTTCAGGGATAAGAAGCTGTTTGGCTGGCACTGAGGTATGCGTGCACATGAACTTAAACCACATCCCCGACTCCAGACTGTCAAACCTGAAGAGGCTTTATCAGTCAAAAATGGCCTACTTCGCATACCCACTTGGATCAGTCTACGTGCTTTGCACCCCTAGGAAAAAATGTGTGGAATTCAAAATGTGTGTTTTGGAAAATCATTGAGGTTTGGTATGTTTTCCTGGCTAGAATTGTTTTGCGCCCAGAAGCGAAAGGTACTGGCAGTAGTTTTTGGAGTTGGGAAGAAAAAGAGATGTGATATGGGCATCAATTGTTTTTGATCGGGCAAGGTAAATCTTGTCTTGGCTGACAAAGGGTTTAACCAACTTTGATGCTAGTGCCGATGCCCTACTTAGTCTCAGACATGTAATAACATGTCTGAGCAATAATAGCCTGTTTGTTTGTTGGGCGCAAAGCTCTTTTTGTGTGGCGCCTTGGCACTGGACAACGGTGCCATTTTGACATTCAGCTGTCTTGTCCAAGCAAGTCCTAGCTAGCATAATTTGCTTCCATTTGGCATGTCCTGTATTGAATCCCTGTGCGTCTTTGTGTTTCAGGGTTGTCTATCTGCAAGTGAGCATGAATGAAGGCCTGTCGTTCATCACTAGCTCTGTGCACATCACCACCACAGAGTGTGTAAGTATGCTCTTCCAATCACATTCCAACTACTACTCAAAAACTCACTAGAAATTGTCTTTTGTTGGGACAATTATCCTATTTCCAGAATTTCTTTACTTATTTTTTTCTGTTCTATCTCAATTTTTTTCAGTTTTTCATTTCTGCCTCATTTTCCCCTCTTAATCTTGTTCAGGGGCATTTATTTTCTCAGCATTTTTTTTCAGAGGGCTCCTGTTTTGCTTGAGTAAGTTTCCTTCTCCTCTCCTGCTCTATCTGGTGCTCTGTCTGGAGCCAAACCACAAGGGGCTTCAGCAATGATCCACCCAAAAGACCCCCCACGTCAGAGGGACTTAAACCAGCACTCTGCTCACCCACAAAATAAAGAAAAAACACCACCACATCCCATCCACAGTCTATAGGCTCTAATAGGAACCATATTGTCCCCTATTTAGATCTTGAGACCCCTCCTCAACCTCTCTCATCTCTCGTCAGTCTTCTCTCATCTCTCGTCAGGGTCCTAACCCGGTCTTAACGATGACTCTTATCTCCCCCTGGCAGTTTGATGGTACCATCCTTCTCATCACCCTTCTGGCTCTGTTCCTGTTGATGGCAATGCTGTTCATGTGGTGGTTCTGGCCCCTCTGCTGCACAGTGGTAACCGTCAAAAATTGGTTCAATATGATGGCAATTATGGGCCACATGTTATATTATACTGTATAGAGTGGACCTTTTAGCAGAGTAGCTGCCATTTGAATGATTTAATGACCCTTTAAAAGTAACCTGGCTCAATGTAATGCAAATGGTGTTGTTCTTGTTTGTGTAAGAGTGTTGACAGAATATAATAGATATGAGTTTAAAAGTGTGTAACAATTTCTTTGTCAGTTTCGCAGATGAGAAATGACAAATGCCAGGGAATGATAATGAACACCTGATGCGACCACTTAGTCACGGTCATCAATTAATATGAATGTGACTTTCCACCCTGAACTTCCTGTCTAGGTGATCAAAGAGCCTCCTCCAGCACCCCCCTCAGAGCCTGTAAGTCAGCCCTTGAAGGCGCATTTAGTTTTTTCACAACCAAACCTCTATTTTTTTTTATGTTAAATTGCAGGCATGTTATAGAAGGGTCCAGACACTTTTTTTGCGATTCCACTTGTTTGTTTTTTTGACAGACTTGGGCCAACCAGCAAGTCACTTCCTCATCTCGTCGTGCAATTACAGGGACTCAATGCTCCAGAAACACCCAAATACGTCAATTTTAGAAACAGAAAAGCTCTCAATATAGTGATGCGGGACTTTAGATGTTGAACACATGAAATGTTGTCATTCCGAACTTGATCCACAAGGTCATATTCAATTTTGTTTGCGACTTTAGCGATTTTACCGTCCATTCTAGCAGCAGGCCACACGGAGAATGGAACAGCTGGATAGGGGAAACAGCTTGAGTCTTGCAAAAAAAACAAAAAAACAAAAAAAAAACAATTGTTTTAAATAGTCTAAACAGTTACACACACCGTCATTGCTCCCTGAGGGAGGATTATACAGACAAGGAAACTTCAACTATGGAGGGTTTTACGAACGTCCAAACGTTTCACAGGAACTGGACAAAGACCCGATATGAAGAGAAATGGGGAACGTCCGCTCACCATTATACTTCCGGTTGTAATGTATTCTAACCATCATGGAACCATCTCACAGATCACATTTCAACTCCCCCAGAAATAGCAGACGGAATTGCAATTGCATTCCAGCCAATGTACATTCTCAACACCAACTCATGGACGGCGGAATCTTTCCAATAAGTTTTTTTTTTTTTTGTCAAATTAAACGAGAGAAAAAGAAGAAAAAAAAAAGTAGGATCTGGTCAGAGGCATGATATCATACATCGCCTCTCTCGTGTCATGAGCATACAGTGAGCAGAATGTGTAGGCCTAAGGACTCTTGGGGCAGGAGGCATGCATGCTTGTCCTATCCACTGAAGATAGTTTATTAAATAGTATACAATAACCATACGATAGGCCTAGTTACAGCAAACATGTAGCCAGTCTAGTATTTTTTAAATTGGCTTTAACATATAAATATTTTTCTACACACATTGTATTCGCCTCTCGAAAATGCACTGCATGTTCGAGCCATGGACAATTGAACATGCAATCTCCATAGACAAGCGTTGGCAGTAGAATGGCCTTACAGAAAGAGCTCAGTGCCGTTTCAACGTGGCAACGTCATAGGAGGCCACCTTTCATGAAATGGGTTTCCATGGCTGAGTAGCCACACACTAGCCTAAGATCACCATGTGCAATACCTAGCGTCGACTAGAGTGGTGTAAAGCTCGCCGCCATTGGACTCTGGAACCGTGGAAATGCCTTCTCTTCACCATCTGGCAGTCCGATGGACTAATCCGGGGTTGGCGCATGCCAGGAAAATGCTACCTGTCCCAATGCACAGTGCCAACTATAAAGTTTGGGGGAGGGGAAATAATTGTCTTTTGTTGTTTTTCATGGTTCGGGACAGGCCCATTAGTTCCAGTGAAGTGGAAATCTTAACTCTACAGCATACAATGACATTCAAAACAATTCTGTGCTTCCAACTTTGTGGCAGTAGTTTGGGGAAGGCCCTTCCCTGTTTCAAGATGACAATGCCCCCATGCACAAAGCGAGTTCCACACAGAAATGGTTTGTCGAGATCAGTGTGGACGAACTTGACTGGCCTGCACAGAGCCCTGACCTCAACTCCATCGAACACCTTTGGGATGAATTCTAACGTTGACTGCGAGCCAGGTCAAATAGCCAAACACCAGTGCCGAACCTCACTAATGCTCACGAGGCTGAATAGAAGAAGCAAGTCCCCGTAGCAATGTTCAAATTTCTAGTGAAAATCCTTCCCAGAAGAGTGGAGGCTGTTACAGCAGAAAAGTGGAGGAACAACTCCATATTAATGTCATTGATTTTGAAATGAGAGTTCAACGAGCAGGTGTTCACATACTTTTGGTCATGTAGTGTAAGATTAGCCAAACATCACCGTTGATATGGCCTGCTAGTCACTTTGATAAGTGAAAGGTAAACAAACTAACAGGCAAATATCTTAGGCTACAAGTGGATTCAGCACCAAGGACAGTGACGGGAATTCCCACAATGTTTTACATTTTAGTCATTTAGCAGACAAGCTTATCCAGAGCGACTTACAGTAAGTATTAAGTACATACATCTTCATACAGTGCCTTGCAAAAGTATTCATCCCCCTTGGCGTTTTACAACCTGTAATTTAAATTGATTTTTATTTTTATTTCATGTAATGGACATACACAACATTGCCCAAATAGGTGAAGTTAAATGAAAAAAATGACTTGTTTAAAACAATTCTAAAAAATGAAAAAGTGGTGAATGCATATGTATTCACCCTCTTTGCTATGAAGCCCCTAAATAAGATATGGTGCACCAATTACCTTCAGAAGTCACCTAATTAGTTGAATAAAGTCCACCTGTGTGCAATCTAAGTGTCACATGATCTGTCACATGATCTCAGTATATATACACCTGTTCTGAAAGGCCCGAGAGTCTGCAACACCACTAAGCAAGGGACACCACCAAGCAAGCGGCACCATGAAGACCAAGGAGCTCTCCAAACAGGTCAGGAACAAAGTTGTGGAGAAGTACAGATCAGTTGGGTTATAAAACAATATTAGAAACTTTGAACATCCCACGGAGCACCATTGAATCCATTATAAAAAAATGGAAAGAATATGGCACCACAACAAACCTGCCAAGAGAGGGCCCACCAAAACTCAGGGACCAGGCAAGGAGGGCATTAATCAGAGAGGCAACAAAGAGAACAAAGATAACCCTGAAGGAGCTGCAAAGCTCCACAGCGGAGATTGGAGTATCTGTCCATAGGGCCACTTTAAGCAGTACACTCCAAAGAGCTGGGCTTTATGGAAGAGTGTCCAGAAAAAAAGCCATGGCTTAAATTGTTCTCCAAAAGGCATGTGGGAGAGACTGCCCAAACATATGGAAGAAGGTACTCTGGTCAGATGAGATTAGAATTGAGCTTTTTTGCCATCAAGATAAACGCTTTGTCTGGCGCAAAACCAACACCTCTCAACACCTCAAAAACATCATCCCATCATGCTGTGGGGATATTTTTCGTCGGCAGGGACTGGGAAACTGGTCAGAATTGAAGGAATGATGGATGGCGCTAAATACAGGGAAATTCTTGAGGGGAACCTGTTTCAGTCTTCCAGAGATTTGAGACTGGGGCGGAGGTTCACCTTCCAGCAGGACAATGATCATATGCATACTGCTAAAGCAACAATCGAGATGTTTATGGGGAAACATTTAAATGTCTTGGAATGGCCTAGTGAAAGCACAGACCTCAATCCAATTGAGAATCTGTGGTATGACTTAAAGATTGCTGTACACCAGCAGAATCCATCCAACTTGACGGAGCTGGAGCAGTTTTGCCTTGAAGAATGGGCAAAAATCCCAGTGGCTAGATGTGCCAAGCTTATAGAGACATACCCCAAGAGACTTGCAGCTGTAACTGCTGCAAAAGGTGGCTCTACAAAGTATTGACTTTGGGGGGGTGAATAGTTATGCACGCTCATGTTTTCCGTCTTTTTGTCTTATTTCTTGCTTGTTTCACAATAAAACATATTTTGCATCTTCAAAGTGGTAGGCATGTTGTGTAAATCAAATGATACAAACTCCCCCCCCCCCAAAAAAAAAAAAACATTTTAATTCCAGGATGTAAGGCAACAAAATAGGAAAAATGCCAAGGGGGTGAATACTGGTCCCCCGTAGGAATCAAACCCACAACCCTGGCATCTCAAGTGCCACGCTCTACCAATTGACGGTTTGGTCCAACAAATGAAAGTGGAAGATGCTATTTTTTTAACTCAATTATAAAGGAAAAATAATAAGCAGTTGCTATAACTTGTTCCTAAGCATTCTTCCCACAGTCACGGGCCCCTTTCAGTCAATGGGCATCGCCAAACTGGGGCCAAACCTTTCAGAGAAGCTGGAGAAAAATAATATTCAATATAAAGAATAAAGGGAATGTCTGTTGACTGTTTTGCTGCTTGTGATATTTTAATAAAACATAGGTCACTGATTAGGCTACTGTGAGCCTCCGTTGGCAAAATCGATGCCATAACCAATTGTGTTATTTCTAAGTCCAGCTTTTGGTGAATCTTAAATATCCCCACTAGCTCTGCTTAAAATTGGTCAGTAAGCAAACGCTTTTAAAAGACACGCCTAAAATATTTCCACACATCCCACCTCAGCGCAAGCGAGCTGATGGAAGACAGGTAAATGACCAACCCTCACGCCAGGGTTGAAAAATAGCAGAACCCTGGCTTTTACAAGTCAAAGTTAAGATCGTGATTTTGACAGTAGCTCTGACTTAACGCCAGCAGAAAATAGAGCCCTAGGCATATCGAACACTTGCTTGGAAGTTCATTATTTGCTCCCATCTTTTCTGTCTGCCAGGAATCAGATGACGAAGATGGCATGCCCAAGAAGAAGTGGCCAACCGTGGATGCATCCTACTATGGAGGAAGAGGAGTCGGAGGAATCAAAAGAATGGAGGTGAGGTGGATCCAATCACTTTACAGTTGCACCCAAGTAAATGTCCATCTTTATCTTCCATAATTCCTCACAAACACATGACAGTTGGAACTTTATTCTAGACTCTTCCTCACCGCCTGTGTGTAGTATGTACTGTAGGCCCACTTCCACAGGTACAGTGGGTCATACCCCATCTTTGTTCCACTCCTACAGGTACGCTGGGGGGGGAAGGGTTCAACCGAGGAGGGGGCTAAGCTGGAGAAGCCCAAGAACGCTGTGGTGAAAATGCCAGAGCAAGAGTTTGAGCCGTACGAGCCCAAGCCCAAGAAGGCCCACAACAGGAAGCCAGCCACAGACAGGAAGTGGTACACCCCCATACAGGTAAAAACACTCTCTTCTTCTCCTTCCTTTCTACCTTTCTTTGTCAGACTAGTTTATGCACTCTATTCCTCTCTACCTATACATGTATAATAGGGTACTGTGTGTAATATGAAATTACATATTGGCCATGCACACTTTACACAGGTAACATTTTTTGACAGTATTCACTATAGCCATGTCTCCCTCCCTTTGTTTGCAGGGTAAACTGGACGCCATTTGGGCCCTGTTTCGCCGCGGTTACGACCAGGTTTCTCTCATGCGGCCTCAGCCAGGAGATCATGTGAGTACTAAAGCCTTAAAACACCATGGGAGCCCAGCCTTAGCCCTATCCCTCAACATACAGCCCTACACCCCCCCCCCCAAAAAAAAAGCCCCTGCACTGCCAAGATCCATGATAAGGCAGAGCCCAAAACCTGCTTCAAATCAGCCGCTGCCATGAAAATAAAATAAATCAGAGCTGTGGACGTGCCCCAAAGAGATCCACTTTATGTTTTAAAAACCTCGACGTTAACTACTTTCTGATCGGGCACATGTTTGAACTGCAATACTGAACCTTTATATCAAAACGGAGATTGGAGTTTGACTTGGGGTTGGCTGAAGGTGGTTTTTGCTCTAGATATGCACTTGGAGGGGCTGGGCTATATGAGACTCTTTATCCCACAGCCCTCCCCTCCTTTCTTTCCTTCTAGATCTGCAGCTAGCCTGCTGAGGTGGCACCTCTCCAGGTGCTCGTTAAAATCATGCGTTATTTGCAGAAAACAACTCTTTTTTAACGGGAATTCCACATGTAAAGAGTGTTCTCTCAGCCAAATGTATGAACTGAGAAGAAGTGAAGTACTGCCAGATAAGCTCTCAACAACAACACAGAAAATAAGCTTTCGACCGCAAAGGGAAACAATGATGCCTATATGCTAATGATTGGCTTCCTTCAAATTTCAAATATTTCTCCCGGCCAAATAGATGTCGATACTTTGTTCAAAAGGTTTGATCCAGGAAAACGATCACCACGTGCAAAAGGTTAAACATGATGCATTGCTTATTCCAGAGGAAGTGTTTCCGTGTAATGGTGTCGCCTACTCAAGTAATTTGCGGTCTGTTACAAAGGAGCAGAAAAATTCCCAGGCAGGCCTTCTGGTACTGGTGTAATCCTGTTTTTTTTTAGGGGGAATGGAAACAAATACAAGGCAGGCAAGCTCTTTCCTGTGTAAAGTGTGACCTGAGGAGAACCATTAAACTGTCTTACTGACATTTCAGCATGTCTGTCCCCTAGGCCATGCTAGCTGCTAACACAGCTCTTATCACTCCCACTCACACTCCCTCTCTCTCACACGCAGACACATATACACACACAGGCCATATTGGCGTTCACAGCATATACACAGGCCTTGTGTGTTCCATTGGACCCATTTGGCCAAGATCCGATCTGGATTCCTGACAGACATATTTCAGTCTGTTGCTGTGTTGCATTTTATTACCATGCAGATTGCTATGACGACGGCTGTATCCTGAATGGCACTATTGAGAGAAGCCTTGGCTAAAAGCCTTTACAGTTCAATCCCTAGTTTGCTTTGATTTCATCAGTCCACAATGGAGCTGCTATGTCCCCTAGTCAATCCATCCTCTCTGAATACAACTCATGTAGCTATGCAACTCCACGGCACTAAAAAACAGAAAGGCACCATCTGTTCATCTTTAATTTCTCATTCTCTTTGACCCTTCTGTCAGTCTTCTCCCTCTCTCCACACCCCTCCTCTCGCTCCATCTTCCTCTCCCACTCCACTATGGGATTCTCTGTGCTGGTTTTGGACACAGACCCTCTCCCTGTTTGCTTAGTTTAGGTTGAGTGCAGTATAGTGTGCAGGGTATGATTAGCATGCTTAGTCTGGTTTAGTCATCTCCCTCTCGCTCCGTGTATCCCTAGTCCTAGGGACCTCAGCTATTTGGACCTCAGCTATTTGCCTCCAACTACTCTCCAACTTCTCCGCGAGCTCCTACGTAAAACATCACGTGCTCGAGCAGATCGACTCCTGAGGTGAAACTAGAGGCTTTGATTTAATGTCTCCCCTGATGGAGAGTTTGCACTGCGAAGGGCATGAGGTAATAGGCAGCGGAGACAACCGCGAGAGTCGTCTCGACCAGCGGGGACACGAACCCTGCTGAAGCAGCCCTGGCTAGTCTGCTTTAAGACATCTGGGTTTAATGGCAGACATTGGAAAAGGGAGGTTCGAAGGACATTCTTTGTCTTGCCTTTGTGTTGTAAGTTTGCGGTTCAATGTCGCAAACCACACTGGTTCAATGTGAAGTACTCACAGAAAGGTAGCTGAAATGAACCTCTCAAAGGGTCTGCAGAGAATGAAAGGATATGTGATTTTATGTTCAACATCCCTCTCTTGTTCTCATCCTGTTATTGACTGGAAGGAATGTCAGAGACTTAGAGTAGATTTGAGGAGACAGTGTTTGGTTACCAGAGGATTTCTGTTTTTTTTTCTCCTTGATGCATAATTTACAAGTCAGAATGAATGGAATGTGTCCTCGGTTGTTTTTGATTTTTTTTGCTGATACGGCCACTCAGTGTGTGTGTGTGTTAAATGTGTGCATAATGTTAAATGCCTCTACAGTCCTACAGTATGCCCTAGTAAGTCCATGCCTGCCTATCTGCGTGGGGGATGGAAAAAGGCTTACTGGGTTGTCTTTCCAGTAAGGGCATGAATCTGAGTTAGGCCATAAACCACGAGAGTTCACAGTATGAGGCCACTGTGGTGGATGGTGGGGGTTCAAACTATGTAGCTGCTGTGGACGAGAATAGAGAGCAAAAAGTTTATCAACAAAATGAATGTATTTTTGCCTCAAGAACTCCCCCCTAACAATACTGTCCCCCCCCCCTACCAATCCTCTGTCTCTCTCCCCCCTACCAATCCTCTGTCTCTCTCCCCCCCTACCAATCCTCTGTCTCTCTCCCCCCCTACCAATCCTCTGTCTCTCTCCCCCTACCAATCCTCTGTCTCTCTCCCCCTACCAATCCTCTGCCTCTCTCCCCCTACCAATCCTCTGTCTCTCTCCCCCCTACCAATCCTCTGTCTCTCTCCCCCTACCAATCCTCTGTCTCTCTCCCCCAACCAATCCTCTGTCTCTCTCCCCCCTACCAATCCTCTGTCTCTCTCCCCCTACCAATCCTCTGTCCCCCCTACCAATCCTCTGCCCCCCTACCAATCCTCTGTCCCCCCTACCAATCCTCTGCCCCCCTCTACCAATCCTCTGTCTCCCCCCTACCAATCCTCGGCCCCCCTACCAATCCTCTGCCCCCTCCTCTACCAATCCTCTGTCTCCCCCCCCCCTACCAATCCTCTGTCTCTCTCTCCCTTTATCTATTTTTCTCTCTCTCATTCTCCATATGGTGCTATAAAACAACATGGAGTTTTTGGAAAGCAGCCACAGTTTCATTGGCAACAGCAACAGTACATTGGAACAGAACATTGGACTGGGAAGAGGGCGTAGGGGGGTCACAGCAAGGGCTGATGGGTAACCGTCCAGCCAACTGGTCCTGGTTGGAACAGACAGAAAGGGTAGTGACCGTCCCATGACCATGGGGTCAGCTGGGCTCAGAGGTGTTCGCCTAGATGGGAGTTAGACACCGGTGTGCTGTATGTGGGAGAGGGGCTGGATCATGTCAGGGAGGGGGGTACAATGTAATCTGAGTTATGTCTTTACTGTAGCTTTATGGGGTCCTGTATACCTCCAGTATACACTGATCCCAGTGTAATCTGATGTTACTGTCTCTTTCCCCCCAGGGTCGATGCATCAACTTCACCCGGGTGAAGGACGAGGCAGCGGCAGCAGCCAAGGCAACTCCCCGGGCCCATAGCCCTCCTCCCGCTTCTGACTACCGTCCACTGATCAGCCCCACTACAGCGCCGCCACCACAGACCAGCCCGCCCCCGCGAGCGCCGCCCGTCACCCAGCTGCCCCCAGGGCCACCCCCATCCCGCACCCCCCCAGGTCCCCCTGCCCCCCCTCCCACACGCCCCCCACCCTGCCCAAACAGCAGACCATGAGAGCAAATTAGGGACCCCACTCCAATAAAGAAATAGTCCACATTGCCAAATATGCTCCCTCAAACCCGAAAAAGAAGCACAGTATTTATTGGAGTTGGGGTGAAATTAGCAGGAGACATTAATGGTTTGTTGCTGGACAGCAAAATATGTAGTCATAGAAAGAAACCTACTGCAATGGATGAAATGATTTGATCAGCTACTGAGTATGTTATGATGGTTAGTGGCAAGGTGAAAGTAGAGTGAGACTGTGTGAATTTGTGTAACTTTAGTCATCTCTGAGTCGGTTTACTTAGAACCACAATGATTGGATTTTGCTATCAAACCAATCTAGATGATGTGGAATTTGGAGCTTTTTTGCATGTCTCTTTTGTACATTTTTAGATGTGTCTCTATTTTGTCAATTGGAAGATGTGAAAGGGCACATTTTTGTAGGGGGTCAACAAAACATGGCACTGGTTTGATTAAGTTGAATATTTGTTTCTCATGTCCAAATCAGTTTACACAGACTGAGAAAGCCAGTTTTAACCCATATGGGTTATTCCATATTCCGTTCAAGAAACCCATTTTAATTACTTCCATTTGGTAGTGTTGCTGGAAGCCATAAGCGTATAAGCATAAGTTGACACTGGGACACTTTTTATATGGACTGAACACGTAAGATTTCTGCTTATACAGTATACTCTCTCAGGATAGGAGCACATGGTCTGCCAAAAATGAGGCGCACAAACACCTTGATATTATTTTTTTTTGTTACATCCCCTGAACGAGTTAGTTGAGAATCATACATAGGCGTAGCGTAAGAGATTTGTTAGCGTAAAAATGTTGCATTTGTAAACACTTTGTTGATGATTATCTCTAAGGATGAACCCAGGTTTATCTAAGTTGATATCGGGTATCCGTGCACATTGAATGCAGTTCAGATCTAGCATCATTTTTTATATTGTAAGTTTTTTTTAAATCACTTTTGAACCATGGACCTCTCAAACAAAACAGCTAAAGTCAGGTCATTGGCTCTCATCCATTTTTTTTACAGTCTCAAAGCTGTACTTTACTCTTATACATTGTATTGTTTACCTTTTCTTTTTTTATCGAATCACAATCACATTGCAACTGCAGGGCAGTTCACCGCGTCTCTAATTTATTAACCCCAAAGACCTAGAGGAGCGTACTTGAATACGACAAAGGTGTCCACTGACAAAGATGGACACTGTGCATGTAAACAAACAACTATTCACGCAACTTCATATGGCAGTGTTTCTCAACCCCATTGGTCTATAATCCGGGCACTAGGTCATAGTATTCCCTTCCTAAGTGCAACTGTCCTGTATCAAAAGGCACATGACATTTCAGTGATTTGTCCATGAACCAACACTGATTTAAATCAAGCCCTCAAAAGGAGGAAGTCCATAGCATGCCGGTCCTTGGTACAGACAAAGGTTGAGGAATACTATTGTATGCTTATCACACACGGTACCTTTCAGAATTGTTCTACTTAGATCTTTCTACTCTCTTTGTATAATGTACTTCATTCGATTATGACCTATAATACCATTGTGTTACTATATTCCTTTGTTATTTTGTAACACTGCTGAAAGCTGTTCAGGATGATGATGATGATGATGATGATGATTAAGAGAGATGCATGCATTTCGTTTGTTTTTATCGGTACGACACAAATAAAGCTCTATGGCACCCAAGTGTAGTTATATAGTTCTACTTTTTGACAATGATGAACATCCGCCATTTTGTATGACTGGATTTATGGCTCTTTATTGGAACATCATCCCACTCAAGCAATGGCATAGTAAGAGGAGCGAGCAACAACGTTAAGTAGACCTCATTATGTCGTCCCTGGTGCGTTTTTGTCTCTATGCTTCAGAATGATCATTAGGACCATTGTGGGGTTGTGTTCTCCTGAGAAAAAGCTCTGAGACGCTAAAATAAGGGGTGTCAAACTCATTTTGCCCCAGGGGCCGCATTCGGTCTTCAACGAGGTCCGGAGGGCCGCACTGAAAATGTGTTCTATTTCCTCGCTGTCAAAATTTGCAAAGAAATAGTCCTCTACCCATAGTTTTTAGAATTTCCTACGCTCCCTGTCTGTATAGCTTTCATTTCAGTGATTATTAGCACGCTGGTCCATTATAATTTTTGATACTATTTCGATTTTGTTTTTGTGATTTTAAAGTATAAAATGGCCCGCTGGCCATATTTCTGACACCCCTGCGCTAAATGTTAACCATTCTTTTACATGTTAACCATTGTTTTTCATGTATTAATGGGAGTACTGAAACAAGTATGGAAAGACGTCTTAAGATTATTTTTTTTTTACTTTTTCTTTTTTTGTTTGTTACAGTATTAATAAAGGTTGACTTTCAAGCTTTTATATGAAACTAATGGGTTGTTTTTGTGTGTGACTGACCTATCTGAGGTGAGTGGGGTCACCAGTGAGCTCCTCGGGGAGAGCTATCCACCTGGGCTAGTGTCTGGAGGGTGGCTGTGGCCGCCCTCCTCACCTCCCGGACAGGGACGCTCAGGGACAGCACCAACATGGAGGGAAAACACATTTAGAACTTTGTTACTTATACACCATCAATACTCCAGCCACTTGTTTTAACAGTGTCTTCTACTGAAGGGATTGTGAGCACATACATTTTATTACCATAGAATTAGTCATTAGAATATTACATTTAATAGGATCTCTATGTTTGTTACACTGTCACAAAAACTCGTCATGCACCACGATGCTGTATGTAGGCACAGATATTATCTCACCCCAGACAAATGAAACACCTAGGGTAATATTCCGACTGTGCCAAGCTCTACGTAAATACAATTCAATTCAGCAAGGCTTCATATTATGTGTTATTATGAGGGGCTCTGCGTTGTAAAAGGAGCACTCACTGACCCCTTTTTCACACGTTCGAGTTTCTTTGCTGCTCCACCCAGTACATTTGGATAGGAGACAACAAAAACACATGCACAAGTGCACACACACACACACACACACACTTTCAGCAGCTTCAGTATGATCCACTTTGCCACGATATGGAGTTGTGGTCACAGCCTGGTCTCATAGACTAGACGTAACATAGTAAATGTAAATCCGGGATAGGGCTGTGGCGGTCACAAAATTTAGTCAGCCGGTGATTGTCAAGCAAATAACTGTCAGTCTCACGGTAATTGACCTTAATTAACATAAACACATTTAGTATCTCCTGGCTTTCACACATGGCCTACAAGCCACTGATGCAGACTTTGAGATAGGTCTAAAGAAGCATGATATGAAGAAAATGTAGTCTATTTCAGAAGAACAGAATAGCATACTCTGAATTGTCCTTATGTTAGGTCTTGATCTGGCTGCCAAATGGCTGTGGGCTACACTAGTTCATTTATCAGACAAGATTTAATTAGAAGTCCTTGGCATTATTTTGTATTATTTCATAGTATGTAGAATACAACTGAACAAAGCTGAATAAAATAGAAAGGATATTTTCTCCAAACAATTTGAGGGAGTGCGCACATGCAGCTATTCTGTGTTGAGCGATTAACAAATAAATACCTACTCCTATATGCTAAATTTAGTTGTTCTACAAACATTGGGCTATATGTTTTGATTTTTAATACATTCTAAGGCTATATGATGCGACTCTAGTGATGATTTGAAAAAGGTTTCTTGAAAAGCATGAACTCGCGCAAGCTGTATACACTTTACTAGTCTCTCATTCACAATTTGACAAGCTCTTGATAATGCCTCAAATTTCACAACGGCATCCCCTGTGTGTGACTGTAATGCACCCAAAAAAGATCCATGCCTTTTGCAGCTGGTGGCCATTGAGCCCTTGGCCCAGGGTGCTGTGTTGTGCCCTTCTTCCTGAGTGCTGCACTCTGAAGCACCTCCCACTCATTTTTCTCACAGGCCACAAGTGAAGACAAACACATCGGGGACACAACTGAGCGCGTCCTTATCCAATTCCGCGGTGCATATTGAAGATATTGGAAGAACTGTCCACATTTAATTTTCGTCAGCCAACAAGATGAGTTGGCCGAACAAACAGCAAAAGCACTAGCCTATATCAATCTACTATCCCCCATAGTACAAAAATGTACCTATTCGATTCTGCGCAATAAATAAATATTCCACACATAGTCTGGGACGGTTGTGGGAAGCGATAGATCGCAAATGAATACTAGCATCAAAAATACAATGTGGCTCACGCAACAGATCAGAACGTTAAATGTTAATAAACTATTAAGCTATTTCCTCACATTAACCGAGCAGCAATGTGCACATGCCAGTAGGCAATATGCACGAATGTTCCATTAACGGGACACCATTGTCAAAAGTGACCGCAAATGCGATTATGCATGTTATTATAAAGGTGCATTTTTATGGTGAAAATGATCTTCCCCGAATTTGAAACTCACACGCTGCTTATGTATGCCAGTTAAGCTCTACACCCCTTGTAAAGCATATTAATGTGCTTCATTTTAAGAAGTTATTTGGCTACTGTTATGTACTTGAGTGAAGACCCAAAAGCGGTTTTAACAGAAAACAGAGTTCTTTAATGAAAAAACAGGAATGGCATAAATCCTCTTCCAACGTTGTCAATGGAACAAAAAGAACGTTAGTATAATGCAGGATGCACCTGCCAGGCAGACTCCGACAGGATAGGACAAGGTGGAAGCAAACGGGACGACAGCTTGCTTCTGGCATGAAAAACACAAACAAGAATCAGACACTGAAAGTAGCAGGAACAGAGAGAGAAATAGAGACCTAATCAGAGGGGAAGAGAGAACAGGTGTGAAAGAGTGAATGAGCTAGTTAGGGGAGATGTAGAACAGCTGAAGAATGAGAGACAGAGAAGGTAACCTAAAAAGACCAGCAGAGAGAGACAGAGTGAAGAGAAAGGACAGGAACAGACATAACAAGACATGACAGTACCCCCCACTCACCGAGCGCCTCCTGGCGCACTCGAGGAGGAAACCTGGCGGCAACGGAGGAAATCATCGATCAGCGAACGGTCCAGCACGTCCCGAGAGGGAACCCAACTCCTCTCCTCAGGACCGTACCCCTCCCAATCCACTAGGTACTGATGACCACGGCCCCGAGGACGCATGTCCAAAATCTTACGAACCCTGTAGATGGGTGCGCCCTCGACAAGGATGGGGGGGGAGGGACGAGCGGGGGCGCGAAGAACGGGCTTAACACAGGAGACATGGAAGACCGGGTGAACGCGACGAAGATAGCGCGGGAGAAGAAGTCGCACTGCGACAGGATTAATGACCTGGGAAATACGGAACGGACCAATGAACCGCGGGGCCAACTTGCGAGAAGCTGTCTTAAGGGGAAGGTTCTGAGTGGAGAGCCATACTCTCTGACCGCAACAATATCTAGGACTCTTGGTCCTACGCTTATTAGCGGCCCTCACAGTCTGCGCCCTATTACGGCAAAGTGCCGACCTGACCCCCTTCCAGGTGCGCTCGCAACGCTGGACAAAAGCCTGAGCGGAGGGGACGCAGGACTCGGCGAGCTGAGATGAGAACAGCGGAGGCTGGTACCCGAGGCTACTCTGAAAAGGAGATAGACCGGTAGCAGACGAGGGAAGCGAGTTGTGGGCGTACTCTGCCCAGGGAGCTGTTCTGACCAAGACGCAGGGTTACGAAAAGAAAGACTGCGTAAAATGCGACCAACAGTCTGATTGGCCCGTTCGGCTTGACCGTTAGACTGGGGATGAAAGCCGGACGAGAGACTGACGGAAGCCCCAATCAAACGGCAAAACTCCCTCCAAAATTGAGACGTGAACTGCGGGCCTCTGTCGGAAACGACGTCAGACGGAAGGCCATGAATTCGGAAAACATTCTCGATAATGATCTGAGCCGTCTCCTTAGCAGAAGGGAGCTTAGCGAGAGGAATGAAATGAGCCGCCTTAGAGAATCTATCGACAACCGTAAGAATAACTGTCTTCCCCGCTGATGAAGGCAGTCCGGTGATGAAATCTAAAGCGATGTGAGACCACGGTCGAGAGGGAATGGGAAGCGGTCTGAGACGGCCGGCAGGAGGAGAGTTCCCAGATTTAGTCTGCGCGCAGACCGAACAAGCGGCGACAAATCGACGCGCGTCACGTTCCCGAGTGGGCCACCAGAAACGCTGGCGAATGGAAGCGAGCGTACCCGAACGCCGGGGTGGCCGGCTAACTTGGCAGAGTGGGCCCACTGAAGAACGGCCGGACGAGTAGGAACGGGAACGAACAGAAGGTTCCTAGGACAAGCTCGCGGCGACGGAGTGTGAGCGAGTGCTTGCTTTACCTGCCTCTCAATTCCCCAGACAGTCAACCCGACAACACGCCCTTCAGGGAGAATCCCCTCGGGGTCGGTGGAGACCTCAGAAGAACTGAAGAGACGAGATAAAGCATCAGGCTTGGTGTTCTTTGAGCCCGGACGATAAGAAATAACAAACTCGAAACGAGCGAAAAACAGAGCCCAACGAGCCTGACGCGCATTAAGTCGTTTGGCTGAACGGATGTACTCAAGGTTCCTATGGTCAGTCCAAACAACAAAAGGAACGGTCGCCCCCTCCAACCACTGTCGCCATTCGCCTAGGGCTAAGCGGATGGCGAGCAGTTCGCGATTACCAACATCATAGTTACGTTCTGACGGCGATAAGCGATGAGAGAAAAACGCGCAAGGATGGACCTTGCCGTCAGAGAGAGAGCGCTGAGAAAGAATGGCCCCCACGCCCACCTCTGACGCGTCAACCTCAACAACAAACTGACTAGAGATGTCAGGTGTAACAAGAATAGGTGCGGATGTAAAACGATTCTTAAGAAGATCAAAAGCTCCCTGGGCGGAAACGGACCACTTAAAGCACGTCTTAACAGAAGTAAGGGCTGTGAGGGGAGCTGCCACCTGACCGAAATTACGGATGAAACGACGATAGAAATTAGCGAAGCCCAGAAAGCGCTGCAGCTCGACGCGTGACTTAGGAACGGGCCAATCAATGACAGCCTGGACCTTAGCGGGATCCATCTTAATGCCCTCAGCGGAAATAACGGAACCGAGAAAAGGGACAGAGGCGGCATGAAAAGTGCACTTCTCAGCCTTCACATAAAGACAGTTCTCCAAAAGGCGCTGGAGGACGCGTCGCACGTGCTGAACATGAATCGAGAGAGACGGTGAAAAAATCAGGATATCGTCCATGTAAACGAAAACAAAAATGTTCAGCATGTCTCTCAGGACGTCGTTAACTAGTGCCTGAAAGACAGCTGGAGCGTTAACGAGGCCGAAAGGAAGAACCCGGTATTCAAAGTGCCCTAACGGAGTGTTAAACGCCGTCTTCCACTCGTCCCCCTCCCTGATGCGTACGAGATGGTAGGCGTTACGAAGGTCCAATTTGGTGAAAAACCTGGCTCCCTGCAGGATCTCGAAGGCTGAAGACATAAGAGGAAGCGGATAACGATTCTTAACTGTTATGTCATTCAGCCCTCGATAATCCACGCATGGGCGCAGGGACCCGTCCTTCTTCTGAACAAAAAAAAACCCCGCTCCGGCGGGAGAGGAGGAGGAGACTATGGTACCGGCGTCGAGCGAAACCGACAAATAATCCTCGAGAGCCTTACGTTCGGGAGCCGACAGAGAGTATAATCTACCCCGGGGGAGTAGTTCCCGGAAGGAGATCAATACTACAGTCATACGACCGGTGTGGAGGGAGAGAAGTGGCCTTGGAACGACTGAACACCGTGCGCAGATCGTGATACTCCTCCGGCACCCCTGTCAAATCGCCAGGCTCCTCCTGTGAAGAAGAGACAGAGGAAACAGGAGGGATAGCAGACATTAAACAGGTCACATGACAAGAAACATTCCAGGATAGGATAGTATTACTAGACCAATTAATAGAAGGGTTATGGCGCACTAGCCAGGGATGACCCAAAACAACAGGTGTAAAAGGTGAACGAAAAATTAAAAAAGAAATGGTTTCGCTATGATTACCAGAGACAGTGAGGGTTAAAGGCAGCGTCTCACGCTGAATCTTGGGGAGAGAACTACCATCTAAAGCGAACAAGGCCGTTGGCTCCCCTAACTGTCTGAGAGGAATGTCATGTTCCCGAGCCCAGGTCTCGTCCATAAAACAGCCCTCCGCCCCAGAGTCTATCAAGGCACTGCAGGAAGCAGATGAACCGGGCCAGCGGAGATGGACCGGAAAGGTAGTGCGTGATCCAGAAGGAGAGGCCTGAGTAGTTGCGCTCACCAGTAGCCCTCCTCTTACTGATGAGCTCTGGCTTTTACTGGACATGAGGTGACAAAATGACCAGCGGAGCCGCAGTAGAGACAGAGGCGATTGGTGATTCTCCGTTCCTTCTCCTTGGCCGAGATGCGGATACCCCCAGCTGCATAGGCTCAGCATCCGAGCCGGCGGAGGAGGGTGGCAGTGATGCGGCAGGTGGCAGTGATGTGGAGAGGGGAGCAACGGAGAACGCGAACTCCTTTCCACGTGCTCGGCGACGAAGATCAAACCGTCGCTCTATGCGAATAGCGAGAGCTATTAAGGAGTCCAGACTGGAAGGAACCTCCCGGGAGAGGATCTCATCCTTGACCTCGACGAGGAGACCCTCCAGAAAACGAGCGAGCAAAGCCGGCTCGTTCCAGTCACTAGAGGCAGCGAGAGTGCGAAACTCAATAGAATAATCCGTTATGGATCGATTCCCCTGACATAGGGAAGACAGGGCCCTGGAAGCCTCCTCCCCAAAAACAGAACGGTCAAAAACCCGTATCATCTCCTCCTTAAAGTCCTGAAACTGGTTAATACACTCAGCCCTCGCCTCCCAGATTGCCGTGCCCCACTCACGCGCCCGTCCGGTGAGGAGAGAAATGACGTAGGCGATGCGGGCTGCGCTCCTGGAGTAAGTGTTGGGCTGGAGAGAGAACACCACATCACACTGAGTGAGGAATGAGCGGCACTCAGTGGGCTCCCCTGAGTAACAGGGCGGGTTGTTGATCCTGGGCTCCGGAGACTCGGAAACCCTGGAAGTGGGCGGTGGATCGAGGTGGAGTTGGTGAACCTGTCTTGTGAGGTCGGAGACTTGGACGGCCAGGGTCTCAACGGCATGTCGAGCAGCAGACAATTCCTCCTCGTGTCTGCCTAGCATCGCTCCCTGGATCTCGACGGCGGAGTGAAAAGGGTCCGGAGCCGCTGGGTCCATTCTTGGTCTGATTCTTCTGTTATGTACTTGAGTGAAGACCCAAAAGCGGTTTTAACAGAAAACAGAGTTCTTTAATGAAAAAACAGGAATGGCATAAATCCTCTTCCAACGTTGTCAATGGAACAAAAAGAACGTTAGTATAATGCAGGATGCACCTGCCAGGCAGACTCCGACAGGATAGGACAAGGTGGAAGCAAACGGGACGACAGCTTGCTTCTGGCATGAAAAACACAAACAAGAATCAGACACTGAAAGTAGCAGGAACAGAGAGAGAAATAGAGACCTAATCAGAGGGGGAAGAGAGAACAGGTGTGAAAGAGTGAATGAGCTAGTTAGGGGAGATGTAGAACAGCTGAAGAATGAGAGACAGAGAAGGTAACCTAAAAAGACCAGCAGAGAGAGACAGAGTGAAGAGAAAGGACAGGAACAGACATAACAAGACATGACAGCTACTTTAGTTGTGATACAAACCTTATCAAAACATATAGGCCTATGGTTAGGCTACATGAGGTGTGCGACCATGATTCGAAAAAGTCGAAGAAAAAAGGCATTGTTTCTTGCCTAATGCTGGGCATAATTTACAAGTAATAATATATAATTCACAAGTGATAGGCTAATATTGTCACCCATCAGACTATTCTTGATTTAATCTTCTTGTCTTTACAAAAACAAAATAATATCTTTTTGAAATTTGTTTTGATTTAGAATGGACCATTATCATGCACCTGTCTCGAAACAGGGGCAGCGGAAAATATACATGTCATCTTATGCACTTAAATAGCGAATTGAGGACGCTTTTCCAGTGGTTAATTTTCAGTCCAGCCAGGTATGCTATATTCCTGTTGTAAAGATAAGCAATGTGCTTAATATTAGGAAAGCTGAGAAATAAATATAGTAGACCTAGCTTAAAGAACGCTGATTGGATCCTCCTCTTTGTAATAGAGGCCATCACTCTGTTTTCTCACGCAATTGCATAGCTTATAGAAGTGTTGCGCAACATGAGCTCATGGGCTCTCATGAAGTGTTTCATTAGATTTTCCATTGATGTCAGAGTGATTAGAGGGACAGTAGAGTGCTGAGTAGCAGGCAGTTAGCAAGTTTTGTAGGCTACTAATGACCATCAGCAGCATCAGAGTTTGGAGAAGCCTAATTACCATGACTAAACAGTCACGTGGAATTTGACTGCCTTCATGACTCGTGACAGCAAGTGTGGCAGTAATACGGTCACCGCAACAGCCCTAATCCGGGACACTCAAATTAGTATGAAATGTTACAATCTATTCTTTTACTTTTAGATTTGTGTATTGTTGTGAATTGTTAGATACTACAGCACTGTTGGAACTAGAAACATAAGCTTTTCGCTCCACCCACAATAACATCTGCTAAATATGTGTATGTGGCCAATACAATTTTATTTTATTTTATTTGGTATGGTACCATGAGACAGATGTTTACTTAAGGCAAACATGAAAGTAGGGTGGGTGTGTGTATAATGCAAACTTCTAGCAACCCAAAGGTTGTGAGTTCAAATCATTTCACTGAAAACTTTAGTATTTTTGCTAATTAGCAACTTTTTAACTATTTTCTGCATTTTAGCTACTTTGCAACTACTTAGCATGTTAGCTAACCCTTCCCCTAATCGTAACCATTTTAGCTATCCCTTACCCTAACCTTAACCCTTATAGCTAACTCTTCCCATAACCCTAACCTTAAACCTTTAACCCAACTCCTAAACATAACCTTAACCCCTAGCCTAGCTAACATTAGCCACCTAGCTAGAATTCATAACATTTCACATGTTTTGCAAATGCGTAACTGGAATTCCTAACATATCATACGAAACGGCCGATGGACATCCACAAATTAATACATACCATACGAAGCGTAACATATCCTACTAACTGGAGTGACATGGAATTAAATACAGAATAATATGAAAAGGCTCTGAGACCAGGTTGCAGCATTTCAAAATGATAAGACAATGACTTATCAATGACCCAAGCCCAGCTCATTTAATTAATCACTACCATTGTGTCGCTGAGTTGTCATAATCCTTCAGCAAATGTACATTATCCCAGGGGTGTTGGAAGACACAATAGAAGTAATCTAATGTATGTCCCTCTTACTTCCCTGACTGTCTCTGCTGATCCCACAGCTATTGTATGCAGTAATCATGTGCCTATGAACCAGAGTGATACTGTTAGCACTGAGACAGTGTGCTCTAGTAGGAAGTCCACTGTGTGCAGCTCACCCTGCACTAACATAAATAACGTGAGTATGTTTATCCCTGCTAAACTTCCCAATAAAGCAATAAAAACAAGCATCCCAGAAAAGTGCTAAAAAATAGCCCTCGTTAACGTATGTAGCTGAAGAAACAAGGTTCATGAAATCAATAATTTGCTGGTAACAGATGACATTCATATTCTGATCATCTCTGAAACTCACTTAGATAACTCCTTTGCTGATACAGTGGTAGCAATACATGGTTATACGATCTACAGAAAATACAGAAATGCCAAAGGTGGAGATGTGGCCGTTTATATTCTGAACCACATGTTCCATACTATTGAAGTAATATGGATACAGGTTCATCTGCCTCACCTAAAGCCCATTCTGGTGGGAAGCTGCGATAGACCACCAAGTGCTAACAGTTAGTATTTGGATAACATGTGTGAAATTCTTGATAAAGTATGTGATATCAACAAAGAGGTATGTTTTCTGGGTGATTTAAATATTGACTGGCTTTCATCAGGCTGCCTACTCAAGAGAAATCCTTAAACTGTAACTAGTGCCTACAATCTGGTTCAGGTTATCAGTCAACCTACCAGGGTAGTTACAAACAGCACTTGAATTAAATGTAGATGGCGCCAGAGGGGATGGCTGTCGTCTTATCGGCTCTTAACCAACCTTGCTATTTTGTTTGTTTTTTCGCATTGTTCATAACTTGTTTTGTACATAATGTTGATGCTACCATCTCTTATGACCAAAAAAAAGCTTCTGAACATCAGAACTGCGATACTACAGACACCCAACCAGGCCCAGATCCCCGGCAATCGCTGGAGAAGGAAACTGAGATTTTGTGGAAAAAGATCAGGGTGCATTGTGAGGATCAGGCAATAAGTGGCTAATCTACATTTGCCTTCCATCCTGCTAGCTAACGTTCAATCACTGGAAAATAAATGGGACAACCTAAAATCACGTATATCCTACCAATGGGACATTAAAAACTGTAATATCTTATGTTTCATAGAGTCGTAGCTGAACGACGGCATTAAGAACATGCTGGCGGGTTATACACTTTATCGGCAGGATAGAACAGCAGCCTCGGGGCGGGTGCCTAAGCATATATAAGTATTTGGTCAATAACAAAAGTTTATCTCAATACTTTGTTATATACCCTTTGTTGGCAATGACAGAGGTCAAATGTTTTCTTTAAGTCTTCACAAGGTTTTCACACACTGTTGCTGGTATTTTGGCACATTCCTCCATGCAGATCTCCTCTAGAGCAGTGATGTTTTGGGGCTGTTGCTGGGAAACACAGACTTTCAACTCCCTCCAAAGACTTTCTATGGGGTTGAGATCTGGAGACTGGCTAGGCCACTCCAGGACCTTGAAATGCTTCTTACGAAGCCACTCCTTCTTTGCCCATGGAAATATTTTGTAGTGACGTTGCGCAATTTGGAAGCTGTTTTTTTCTGGTTCAAACGCACCAAATAAATTGACATTTTGGATATATATGGACGGAATTAATCGAATAAAAGGACCAATTGTGATATTTATGGGACATATTGGAGTGCCAACAAAAGAAGCTCGTCAAAGGTAAGGCATGTTTTATATTTTATTTCTGCGTTTTGTGTAGCGCTTGCAGGTTTGAAATATGCAACCCTCTCTGTTTACTGTTGTGCTATCATCAATAGCTTCTTATGCTTTCACCAATTTTTTTTAAAAATCTGACATGTTGGCTGGTTTAGCTTTAATTTAGTATCTTACGTGTGATTTAATGAAAGTTAGATTTTTATATAATTTTATTTGAATTTGCCACGCTGCATTTTGGAAGCGTCCCCTATACCATAAGAAGTTAACAGTTCCTCTTTTCCTATGCACATTCATTCAAGAATTCTAGTCTTATGATTCAAACACATTTCACTCCATTATACAGTGACAGGGTGGAATACTGTTAGTTATTGCCTTAACATTAATTTGAACGTATAAATCATTTAGTCATTATCTTACCATTACCTTAAACATATAAATCATATGGATTCCTATAACAAAGTCTCTCCAACATAAATGAGGTAGAATAAGGAACTCCCCAGGGCAGTTGTCTAGGCCCCTTACTTCTTTCAATCTTTACTAACGAGTAAAGCCAGTGTGTCTATGTATGCGGATGACTCAACACTATACACTGCAACACTTAACATAGAGCTGCAGTTAGTCTCAGAATGGGTGGCAAGGAATAAGTCAGTCCTAAA
This sequence comes from Oncorhynchus masou masou, assembly GCF_036934945.1. Taxonomy (NCBI): domain Eukaryota; kingdom Metazoa; phylum Chordata; class Actinopteri; order Salmoniformes; family Salmonidae; genus Oncorhynchus; species Oncorhynchus masou. The sequence continues at coordinate 35,505,409 of NC_088242.1, read as the reverse complement.
TATTTAAAAACTAAAAGCATTGTATTTGGGACAAATCATTCACTAAACCCTAAACCTCAACTAAATCTTGTAATGAATCATGTGGAAATTGAGCAAGTTGGAGTGACTAAACTTCTTGGAGTAACCCTGGATTGTAAACTGTCATGGTCAAAACATATTGTTACAACAGTAGCTAAGATGGGGAGAAGTCTGTCCATAATAAAGTGCAGTTCTGCCTTCTTAACAGCACTATAAACAAGGCAGGTCCTACAGGCCCTAGTTTTGTCACACCTGGACTACTGTTCAGTTGTGTGGACAGGTGCCACGAAGAGGGACTTAATTAATATGTCAATATGCATGTCAATATGCATGTCAATTTCTCCTGGCTAAAAGTGGAGGAGAGATTGACTTCATCACTACTTGTATTTATGAGAGGTATTGACCTATTGAATGCAATGAGCTGTCTTTTTGAACTAGTGGCGCACAGCTTGGACACCCATGCATACCCCACAAGACATGCCACCAGAGGTCTCTTCACATTCCCCAAGTCCAGAACAGACTATGGGAGGCGCACAGTGCTACATAGAGAAATGACTACATTGAACTCCATTCCATATCAAGTAACTCATGCAAGCAGTAAAATTTGATTTAAAAAGAGTATAAAAATACACTTTAAGGAACAATGGGGAATGTGAAGCAACAGAAACATAGTTACAGAATAATGCATACACACACACACACACACGATAACATACACACTATACACACGTACACATGGATTTTGTGTTGTAGATATGTGGTAGTAGAATTTGATGGTTTTTTTTTGTGTGCTGTGCAGATTTGATTCTCATCCATTTTTAGCTAGCAGTGGCTAAAGTTTGAAGTGGCTGTTTAAAGAAATATGTTAATGTGTTGTGAAATCTGTTGTGAATGTATTCTAATCTTTTAAAAATGATATAACTGCCTTCATATTGACGGTCCCCAGGAAGCGTAGCTGCTACCAAACAGGTTGTTAGTATAGTCTTGGAACACCTCATTTGTCAAATACTGCATATTCCTTCAGAGCTCAAATTGTTACCAAAAAGAATGATAATCTCCACCCAACTTTAACCAGGAATGTGTTATGCAACATTGTCTATATGTCATAATAACATGTAATTGTACTTCCAGCTAATTACACAGTTATACATCATGAGATCAGACGACAACTCTGACCAGAAAACATATTGTTCATGCTCGTCTATGGCTATGGGAATATTCATCATCAAAGTGAAATCCCTTCTTTTTTGATGTAATGACTGTAATACACCAAAAATAGCGACATGAACAGTTCCAGCTGTATAATTGACATGTATTCTCAATTTTTCCCCTGTGCTTGCAGAACTAGAGGGGATGTGGCAGAGAGTGCAGGCCAGGGCATGCCCCTCCTCTCCCGGGGAAGGGAGAACACATGGCCGATAAGGGCTAAGATTTTGGCCCCGGCAAGCACATCAACGAATCGGAGGCCTTTATCAGCATAAATCACAGCCTAGCCCCACTAACTATGGTGAAGCTGTTTTCACAGCCCAAAGCCAAAACAACATGGCCCAGGTGTAGGGAGGGAGCTAGGCAGCCTACATTGTGAGAGGAACGTGATTTATAAGGACAGCTAGGATGTGTATTAACATAAAATACCTTGTGAAATATCCTCAAGTAGCTACCCAGTATTCCCAAAAGGTTTCTGAGATAGCTTTCTCGTTGTGGCCTTTTGTCTGAAAAATACCTAATTCGAAAAACAATTCCCATTTCCTGTTCAATCCCTGTTATTCCTGAAATCAGAGCATTTTTAACCGGATGACCATAATGACCTGACACAGTGATGACACTGGGAAATTACCAGAGGGTTGGAGATTGCAGCCAACCCCCACACTACCCAAACTCTCCTGCGGCTGCAGAACAGTTAGACCAGTAAATTGCCTGGCTTTTGGTTTATCCATCGAGACTAGGCTGCGAAACCACGTACATGAACAGTCAGTCGTATTTTTTTCTGTCTTAAAACCCAGGCTGAGAGGAATGTGCTGATGCTTCTTTTTTTTTTCTTCAGAGTCTCACATTACAGACCATACTGAAAACTGAACCTCCCTGACCCAATCCTTATTCCTGCCTCCTCCTTCCCTCTGGTCGTGTTGTCATTATCCCTCTATTTGGATGCCATTGTATCCAGGGCAACTAAAGAGTGCAAACAGAAGACGGAAAGCTGTCTTGTCACAGTGTGCATTGCATCCAAAGCAGTGTTTAAAAAGCCAGAGTTAGTGTTAATTTTCCCTATGAAGGAAATGTTTGGGCAGTTGGCTACATTAAAGTTGTTATTCTATTGTCAAATGAATTTTCTCCAGAGGTGAACCTGTCACTCAGATAACTTAAATGAATTAGGATGTGACACTTAATTATATAATGTTGACAACTGAATATATGACTTCACTTCTACCGGATCACAGATCTAAGCAATTGATATCGACAGACTTTCATCTATTGAACCTAAACCAATGAGGCATTAAAGTCTACATATTGTAATTAAGATAAGGTCTTGGAAAGACCCTCAAATGCTTTGCTTATTGAAGGTACCTTATTTAATGCCAAAGCTATTAAAACTTCCAACAGTTCAATATGCTGGGAATGAAAACTGTTTGTTTTTGTGTCTGGCTGTTTTAGCGCAGGTAAGACATTGTAATGAAAAGAAAATAGATTGAAGCTGAATTTGATTGACTACAGTAACGAGTGGAATCTTTGGGTTTTGAATTCTTGTAGAATTCTCTAAATTCACTACTGTCTGGCAACTCTTCTCAGAATGTGTTTTTCTTCCTTGTTTATTCAAAATAGCATGACTTGCTGATGAGGTTTAGGACATCATCGGTTGGAAAAACCCAAATATTTCAAGGTCGCAGAAAAGTCAACCATGTGGTCCATGCTCATTCGCTCTCCTTACTCGCTTGCTCTCTCTCCCCCTCACTCTCTCTAGCGGGTGGAAACAACAGGCAAAAACACACATATACAGTGAGGGGGAAAAGGTATTTGATCCCCTGCTGATGTTGTACGTTTGCCCACTGACAAAGAAAATGATCCATCTATAATTTGAATGGTAGGTTTATTTGAACAGTGAGAGACAGAATAACAACAAAAAAATCCAGAAAAACACGCCAAAAAATGTATAAATTGATTTGCATTTTAATGAGGGAAATAAGTATTTGACCCCCTATCAATCAGAACGATTTCTGGCTCCCAAGTGTCTTTTATACAGGTAGATGTACACACCCCAGGCACATCCAAATACCTAAAATGAACAAGATCAGCACAATGAAATGACAATGGCCACTTTGGTATTCAGCAGGGTGCATGCATAGTTTCAAATACTTTTTATGTCCAGTATTTACAGGCTGTTAAAGGGACAGGGGGTGAAGTAGTAAAGAAGCCTCTGTCACTAACAAGAACCTCTGAGTATAGTTGTTTTTGTCCTGTAGAAAAGCATGAGCAACAGTAGAGACAATGTTCCATTCCCACGAGTAGCAGGCCTCGGCCTAATGTCATTGAATGTTGGAATTATGTTTTTTTTTCTCTTTCTCTTAACTCTAATGAATAAGAGTCTTTCTAAGTCAGTGAGATTTTACACTGAGCATTTAGTACCTTTAGCAGGATTTCTCAGATTAGAAGTTAAACAGCAAAAATGCCAGTTCGGCTGGGAATAGTATTGCAGTACTGTGATGTAAACGTGGCACCCTCCTCTGCCCCCACCAACTCTTCCCCCTCACTTCCTCCTCTCTGCCAAAACCAGACCGCTCTGCTCACTCAGGCCCTGAGAGGTGACTTGTGTGGCAGAGAGTATATTCCCCTTAAATCACAAAGGGCTGAGAGAGAGAGAGAGAGAGAGAGAGAGAGAGCACACTGACTCCTGCTGGTAGAACTAGAACTATTTGGTATTTTATTAGGATCACAACTTGCTGTTGCAAAAGCAACAGCTACTCTTCCCGGGGTCCACACAAAACATAATGCAGAACATCATTAAACAAGAACAGCTCAAGGACAGAACTACCATGCAATAAGGGCTCTACATAATACTGTACGTTTTCTTGAATTTGTTCAGGATTTGGGGACTATGAAAAGACCCCTTGTGGCATGTCCTGTGGGGGGTAAGTGTGTATGTTAGAGCTGTGTGAAAGCTGACTGCGCACACAATTTGGGCTTTTTAACACATTAATGTTTCTTATAAAAAGAAGAAGTGATGCAGTCAGTCTCTCCTCAACTCTTATCCAAGAGAGACTGGCATGCAATGTATTAATATCAGCCATCTGATTACAATGAAGAGCTAAACGTGCTGCTCTGTTCTGGGCCAGCTGCAGCACTGACTGCCCTGCGGTACACCACACCATTAGAGACACTTCCATTAAAGAAAACCCTTTGAGTTCTATTAGATAGATAGCTCTGAATCCACAAAATGGCAGAGGTTGAAAAGCCATAACACTTAAGTTCTCGACAACAAGGTCATGGTCAATAATATCAAAGGCTGCACTGAAATCTAACAGTACAGCTCCCACAATCTTCCTATGATCAATTTCGTTCAACCAATCACCAGTCATTTGTGTCAGTGCAGTACATGTTGCCCTTCTCTGTAAGCATGCTGAACGTCTGTTGTTCATTTGTATACAGAGAAATAGCATTGTATTTGGTCAAACAATTTTTTTCCCCAAAAAGTTTGCTAAGAGCTGGCAGCAAGCTCATAGGTCTGCTGTTAGAACCAGTAAAGGCGGCTTTACCACTCTTGGGTAGCGGATTTACGTTGGCTTCCCTCCAGGCCTGAGGACAAAGACTTTTCTCTAGGCTCAAACTTGCACTGCTTTTCTTCCATTATTTATTTTATTTTTATACATGAATATAATTGCTTACTTTTTGTCATTGAGCATTTCCTGCCTAAGTTTGCCCACTTTGCCAATGAAATAATCATTAAAATAATTGGAAACATCAAATGGTTTTGTGATGAATACGCCATCTGATTCGATGAAAGATGGAGATGAATTTATCTTTCTGCCCATAATTTCATTTAAAGTACTCCATGCACGTGCACACAAAGTGCTGTTTCTGTCCCCCCCTCTTCCTCCCTTGTGCAGTGACAGAACAGGCCAGGAGATAGATAGATAGATAGATAGATAGATAGATAGATAGATAGATAGATAGATAGATAGATAGATAGATAGATAGATAGATAGATAGATAGATAGATAGATAGATAGATAGATAGATAGATAGATAGATAGATAGATACTAGGGTACACTCGCTGGGGAAACTAATTGGAAGTAGAAGCAGCACCCTGCCTTGGACGGCTCAGTCTAGCGAGCTACACTACTGGGCATGTTAACTCAAACTATCGTCAGACGGTTTGTCAAATGGCCGCTGCCTGCAAAAAAACTTGAAACTTGAAACTGAAATTGAAACTGATACTGCCAATTGGAAGTAAATATGTCCATTGTGAAAACCATCAACAACCAGAACTTCAATAGAAACATATGCTGCTACTTCCCGTCTTTACATAGTCGCCATAGAAATGAACATAACAGATTGCATGTACAGAAATAAAGGAAAAGGGCACCATATAAAATGGTAATGGAATACACCCTGCCCTGAAAGCAAACAATTAAATCCCTCACTACAGTATGAAAAACAAAGACGGGGCGATTCGGGGGTTGAAATGAATGTGATCTGATACAATGTGATGTTGACATAAACCTACATTTGCCACTATCCCCATGATGCGGTCTGAGGAGAAATATTTAGGCCAGTTGTTTTCCCCCTCAAGAATGTAACGCTCTACGGGCCCATTCCACCCAATGGTTTCGCAGTATCCTGGAAACAGCAGCACATTACCAGCCACAGCACTGGAGGAAAAACTCTGTTTACATCCCAAGCGGCACACTATTCCTTACATAGTGCACTACCTTTGAACAGGCACTGGTCAAAATATTAATAATGGTAATAGGATGCCATTTGGGACGGAGCACTTGCCTTGATTCTACAGAAGAACACACTGTCACCCCATCATAATCACCCACATTAACAGATTAGCCCCGCAAATGATAGGCAAATTAATCCAAGGCACTCAGGATTTGTCTGTTGTCTGTCAACAACTCAGAGGGTGTTGGGTTTGGTTGGGGTTTGCATTGGAGTTGAAACGCAGATATCTCGTTGGCACGTGTGACCGGGATAGAGAGTGAGGAGATGCTATATTTGGCCTTGGGCTAGTGTGTCGTCGTAGGGGATGTTGTTGGGAGTGTTCGGCATTAGAGCACCCCTACCCACCCATGCAAAATCCCTTTTCACCATCACCAATGCTTACCAATGATATTTGTCATAAATCTGGCCAAGCACAGATGGGATTTACACAAGGAGTAAAACATGAATTGGTTGTGGGCCGAAAAATCAAAAAAATTATCTGTCCACCGTTATCCATCTTAGAATCACTCAAATCCTTACTCTAAAGTTATTCAACATGACTGCCAGCAAGCCTGGATTAAGTCCCACTGGATTAAGTTAGAGGGAGTTCTTTCTTGGAAGCTGCATAAATGTGTACGTCAAATTTGTCTTAATAGGGCGTTGGGCCACCACCACGACCTGCAAAATCTGATTCAATGCGCCTTGGCGTAGGTTCTACAAGTGTCTGGAACTCTTTTCGAGGGATGCGAGCATGCAACATCATTCTTCCGCAAAAATAATCCAGAATTTGGTGATTTGTTGATGCTGGTGGAAAACGCTGTCTCAGGCGCTGCTCCAGAATCTCCCATAAGTGTTTAATTGGGTTGAGGTCTAGTGACTGAGACACACACACTTTAAACCACCTATGTATGCACTTACTTCAAAGTTACTGAGATCTCTTCTTCTAGCCATGGTAGCCAAAATATTGGGCAATTTTTATACATAACCCTAAGCATGATGGGATGTTAATTGCTTAATTAACTCCGGAACCACGCCTGCTTTCATTGTAATTTGTATCCCTAAATTATCACCTGAAAGCACCTGCTTTCAATATACTTCGTGTCCCTCATTTACTAAAATGTTTCCATTATTTTGGCGGTTACCTGTATGTTGATACTGCTCATTCTGAGAAAGTGAGAAGTTTGTCATAATTTCCTATGAGGTCAATTACAGCCAGAGGATCTCAACATATTGGAAACTGTGTTGAGCGCATTTGTACAGAGTTGATAGGGTCATTCCAGGTCTGTAATGGCACACAGTGTAGAATGGGCTGATTCCACTCAGGCCCTGGAAGGGCAGCCAACCACAAATGCTTCTTGTGAAATTCTTTATCCAGGGATTCTCAGCCACCCTGTAGAATGTGTTTGCTTTGAGATGTGAGATTGAGAGAGAGAGAGAGAGAGAGAGAGAGAGAGAGAGAGAGAGAGAGAGAGAGAAGGGTACTGTGTATAGTATACAATGTGTATGTGTGTGTGTATGCACATTTTCGTCATACATTGAGAAAAAGTCATCAAGTGACTTGATGACATGTGAAGAATATGTCTGTATGTTATAACTGTATAGGCGAGGATTACTCAAGCATCTCTCAAAGATATCTGAATGATCTCTAACGTCAGGGTCAAATATTCTCTGTTGGAGTGCTTGTGGGGCTGTGAAGTGACATTATGACTTCATGTGTGACAGTGAGATGAGTGGAAGGAGCCAAGCGGCAGATCTGGGGCCAGCAGACGCCAGTTCCCTAACATTGACTCACTCATGCACGGAGAAACCAGAGGAAGGAGTGAGGTTCTGAACGCTGCAGACGCCTGATGATAGCAATAACATTCACCCCATATTGCTACACGGGGAACCCGTCCATTCATTGTCCATCAGCCTCATAAGACGTAAAAGCTGAAAGTGGTCGTGGAAAAATCAAAACACTTTTGAATAGATTACAAAATCTGAGCATTACGTTCCTGACTGTCTCATTTGAAGGAATATGCTTACAACCAAAAACTGTATACCAGTATTGAAGACAAGAAGCCTGCAAATGAAGACAGTCTTTCTTGTGCACAGTACCATCTAGTGGCGATGACAATATGTGAATCAGGATGTGTGCTGTGCTGGCTATAGTGTACATTGTATAAAATAAGAGGGGTACTTAACCGAGACGCCAAGAGGTCACTAGGTGTTTGGTTAAGAACTAGTAAGAACTAGTAACCGAAAGATTGCAAGTTCGAATCCCCGAGCTGACAAGGTACAAATCTGTCGTTCTGCCCCTGAACAGGCAGTTAACCCACTGTTCCTAGGCTGTCATTGAAAATAAGAATTTGTTCTTAACTGACTTGCCTAGTTAAATAAAGGTAAAAAATATATATATTTTAAAAATGTAGGTGTGTAGTAGTGTGAGCATGTGCTTCAAATTTCAAGCCACATCCTGGAACTTAGAAGAACCCACGTAATGTGGATCAGACTACTACCACCCAGTCTCAGACAACCCAGTCGGGGCGTAGTGGAGGATCGAGGAAGAGGTCAACCGTGGGTGGAAGTTCCTTCCGGATCAGGCGAGCCAAGTCAACCAGACTAGACCAGACCAGTGCCTGCTCAGCAGAATTACCTTCTCACTGGGCAAGACTCACTACATTCATCGTGGACACCAAACATTAGATCCAGACAATCCAGGGTAGCCCACCAACATCCTTCGCTCTTCTTGGCCCATCAAAGTTCACTTTGTTGATGACTGACATAATGTAAGAGAATATTGTATTAAAATAATGTTCCTAGAGATAATCCAGTGGTTCTGTCAACTCAGCAACACAGAGGTCAGGGAAGGCAGAGAGCCTTTAATTGTTTTCAGCAAAAGCATACCCATCATCTATAGGATAACGGCAATGTCTCCCAGTATTGTTTACAGCTAGGGAGTATACCAGGATGATGAGCATCTGAGCAATAAGAGTGGAAATAACTGAAGTAGTGGGCAAAGCCACAGAAAGTACACTACATGACCAAACGTATGTGGACACCGGCTCATCGAACATCTCATTCCAAAGTCATGGGCATTAATATGGAGTTGGTCCCCCCTTTGCTGCACTCTTCTGGGGAGGCTTTCCACTAGATGTTGTAACATTGCTGCGGGGACTTGCTTCCATTCAGCCACAAGAGCATTGGAGAGGTTGGGCACTGATGTTGGGCGATTCGGTCTGGCTCATAGTCTGTGTTCCAATTCATCCCAAAGGTGTTCGATGGAATTGAGGTCAGGGCTCTGTGCAGGCCAGTCAAGTTCTTCCACGCCGATCTCGACATCTCCTGGCATCCGCCAAAACCCAGATTCGTCCATCGACTGCCAGATGGTGAAGCGTGATTCATCACTCCAGAGAATGCGTTTCCACTGCTCCAGAGTCCAATAGCGGCGAGCTTTACACCACTCCAGCCGACGCTTGACATTGCGCATGGTGATCTTAGGCTTGTATGCGGCTGCTCAGCCATGGAAACACATTCTTGTGCTGACGTTGCTTCCAGAGGCAGTTTGGAACTCGGTAGTGGAGTGTTGCGACCGAGGACACTGACAATTTTTATGCGCCATGTCACTCGTCGGTCCTGCTCTATGAGCTGGGGTGGGCCGACCTTTGTGGCTGAGCTATCGTTGCTCTTAGACGTTTCCACTTCCCAGCACTTACAGTTGACCGGGGCAGTTTTAGCAGGGCCGAAATTTGAGGAACTGACTTGTTGTAAAGGTGGCATCCTGTGACATTGAAAGTCACTGAGTCACTTCAGTATAAGCCATCCTATTGCCAATGTTTGTCTACGGAGATTGCATCGATTTTACACACCTGTCAGCAACGGGTGTGGCTGAAATAGCCGAATCAACGAATTTGAAGGTGTCCACATACTTGAAATCAAATCGTAGATAATAAACAACTAGTAGCAGCAGTGCACAAAACGAAGGTGGGGTGTCAATGTAAATAGTCCAGTGGCGATTTTAATAATTGTTCAGCAGTCTTATGGCTTGGGGGTAGAAGCTGTTGAGGAGCCTTTTGGTCCTAGACTTGGCGCTCCGGTACTGCTTGCCGTGTGGTAGCAGAGTAAACAGTCTATAACTTGGGTGACTGGAGTCTGACAATTTTTGTATTATTTTTTAATTCTGATTTCTCAAGGGGTGCTGTAGCAATCTCAGCACCCCAATTTCTCACAGCTATGGTAGTGGGTGTAGAATTGATAAAGATAAACCAGCGCTCCACGAAGAGCATGTCATCAATGACACCTCTCCAGCAATCTTCTCCATTTCATTCCAGGACGAGCCAATCTTTCAGTGCTCCTCATTGGTGTCATGTCTCCATGTTTTAGGTCATCCGCTCTTCCTTTCCCTTCCTTCTATAGAAGAAAGGAAGTGAAACATTCTTTCTTTTCACGCGAGTACACCATAAGAAGATGTCAATAATCAATACACTAAAGTTATTCCCCCAAAAGGTGGCAGTATGACCTAAATCAATTACCTGAACTTGTACTGGGTGTGGGGTGAGCCCAGGCAAAGTATTGAACTTTAAACTGATCACCAAAATACAACAGAACAAACATTTAAACTAATCAAATGTATTTAAGTTTATTCATTTACAGTGGCCAGACGGTCTGGTCCAAGGCTACAGACTTGGCTTCAAGATCAAATGAATACAGAGAGAGATTTATCTTTCCAATAATTTTATTTGACAGTTAAAAATAAGGTTGAAAATTAAATCTTATAAATGTACACGTCACTTGTAAAACAAGTCGTAGGCATATTTAATTATCAGAAATCTCCTAATAAATCAATTATTTTTCAAAATGACTAAATATACAGATATTTTATACGGCTATATCCTCATTGACATCATCAAAAGCGCAATTTGCATGTTTCTGCTTTGAGCTGTTGAAGAAGGGGGTGCCTCTCGATTCACCCCGGGGGAAAACGCTTCATTAAAATGCAATGGCTTCTTAGTATCTGAGGTTCGAGAGGAAAACAAAGCAGTCTACATTGTGTCCTTTAGTAGTCCACAAAATAACTAAAATAAATATCTGTGGCCAGATGGCTTTTTACCTGCTTGTCCACTGTATAACTTGAGTCCACCTGTGTACCATAACTAATACCATGACTATGGACACTACAGAAAGACACAAATGAAACTCCTGACCTGAACCCCAAATGATCAAATGTGTATCAGGCATACAGTACATACCAATATACTTGCACGTTCTTACTAAAAAAAAAAAAACATAGTGTCTGATTAATTGTCTGCATAAGGGATCATATTCCTAGACAGTTGTTGAAAAAGTCCAACTGCAGTGATGGGAGGTTCACAGGTCTCAGAAAAACAAAGAAGTCTCTTTATTCCGCTCTCTCCTGCTCCCCTGGCCTGGATCGAACCGCGGCCCTTGTGTGATGTCAATGCTCTGCGGTATCAGATTTGTCCTTACTGGCAATATCGAGCAGATCCCTCACATTGATTACAGTGAGGTTTATATTTTTATGCCGTCTCGCGTAGGGATTTGTACCTTGATGTTAAACCGGCGTATCTTGTTACAGCTCTCATACGACTACAAAATTACCATAGTTGAAGCCAACATTTGAGACACATTCTGAGAAAAGTGTAACGACCCAGCTAACAGAACATGGGCCGAGATTATTTTTTTTTACAAAAGAGGCTCTATTGCAAAGGTAGGTCTTATGGGCCCCAAATGATGTGCTAACCTCAGAGGCCGAGCCAATTCACAGAAAGTACATGATTATCATAGTGAGGTCATGCCATTAAAAGAAAGATGTTGCTACTTGAAAACACTTTTCTAGAAGGGACAACATTTCAAACAGAGACAAAAGTAATATGAAACTCTGGACAAGGTCAAAGAAAGTTGATTGTTCAATGACAAAGCAATCTGAACATAGCAGGCTCCTACGTGAAGTTCTGCGTTTGAGAACGTTTACAATAGTCATAGCTAATGCTACGGTACACATGAAATATGGGAAGAATCAAGGTCTAGTCTGTATTGCACATAAATACATTGTAAGTTGAGAGAAATGCTTATTCAAGTGTGTATAAAATGTTCAATACATTCCCAGCACAGTATGAATCAACTGTTGAAGCTAAAATGGATGAAGTTCAAATGATGCCTACGCAGACAAAAAAAAATAAAAACCTAAAATGATAGCGTAACCACGATGACAATAGCATGGTACAGGTCTTTCCATCTCCAGCTTAACCGTCCACCAACAAGTACGGTGTTCTATGATGTTGATTTTTTAGGCCACATTAAGGCTCGAGGGGAATTGAACTTCACTACCGTTTGGTTTGCTTCTTCGCGATCTGGCCGGCAGTCAAATGAGTGAGCAGCAGCAGTTTGTCGGGAACCCTCCTGCAAAGACACCCTCACCCCTCTATCATCCCTACTGAGCAGTTAAAAGAGAAGATACTTCTAACACCTCATACAGGGTCATAAAGTTTTCATCCCCCCCTAATGGTTAAGGTTAGGATTGGGGGTCTGGTGGTTAAGGGAAAAAACTCCTACCCTCTTTCCATCCCCATGGCAGCCCAGGCTCAGAGGCATATTGGTGCAGCTACTGCTCAGAGTCAGCTTGGCCTGGCTTTTGTTTGTGTGGGAGGAAGGGGATGGATTACGGTCTGCGTGCTGAATGGACTAAGCTCTGGTCAGCTAACTTTACGCTGGGTTGGCTGGCTGGGTCGGCAGGCTGGGGCTCAGAATCCGCATCGACAGCCGGATACAAGGGGATCCAAAATTAGCTTGACCACCCTGCTCGTGAGGACTATAGGTCCGTCTAGTGAAGCCTCAGGTTATGGGGGTGGGGGGGGGGCAAAGTGCTTAGAGGGAGAGAGAGGTGGAAAAGCAAAAAGGCCGATGTGAAGGATAAAGGAGCACCTTGGGGGCAGTGAGGTGCCACCTGAGACAGGCAAGCACATGTTGTACAATTCCATGAGTGTGCAAGACGTCGGGAACACCTGCTGTTTCCGTGAGACTGACCAGGTGAACGCTATGATCCCGTATTGACGTCACTTCAACGTCAGTGTAGATGAAAAGGTAGGAGACTGGTTAAAAGGAGTTTTTCTTAAGCCTCGAGACAAATGAGACATGGATTGTGTTTGCGTGCCATTCAGAAGGTGAATGTACAAGACAAAAGATTAAGCGCCTTTGAACGGGGTATGGTAGTAGGTGCCAGGCGCTCCGGTTTGAGTGTGTCAAGAACTGCGACGCTGGCTAGGTTTTTCCACGCTCAACAGTTTCCTGTGTGTATCAAGAATGTTCTACCACCCAGAGGACATTCAGACAATTCGACAACTGTGGGAAGCATTGGATTGTTATGTGGCACAGCATGAGGGCTGGGCTCTAATCATAGTCACTTTACAGTACATACATACAACAACAACAAAAAATAGGTGAGGGGGACAACACATGGAAAACAGCTATGAAAACACCATAGTAAATTTGAACTTCAACAACTGACAAGACAAACGATCGGAAAAGGCAGCAGTATACTTAGGATTTTTTTTTATAGATTTATGAAAAGTTTATTCCTGATTCTAGAGAAAGAAGGCTTTAGCAGTAAAACTAGAGTTTTCCCCTAGGATTTTGTTTTGTTTTCTTCCTTGAAGGCACACAAACTACTACGCAAATATAATCAAGTGTGCAAAAAAAGCTTATTAAAATAATTAGAATGAGAAAAATAGCTTGTATTTCACTTGAGGGAGGATCAAGGTAGGAATCTATGATGGGGGGGGGGGGGGATGTGCTTTACAACCGATCCAAATTACTCTGCGATTTATATTGGCACTTAGTGCAGACGCAGACCCCTTGCAAATGCCATGCAGTTCACACCTGCAGTGTCTCACATCTGGGGTGGGGGGCAATTCTGCTGTGATTTGGGTCATTTCTGCAGGGGGAGGAGGGCAGAGGTCTCAGTGGACAGTGTGACTCCAGAGTTAGTGTGGTGAGTGACACAGAACACCCTTCTCAGAGTGAGTGGTCTGGTCTGGCTCGATCAATCAAATCGACCAACCCTCCCACAGTGAAGTCACGCATTCAAAAATATATCACACTCTTTAATGGTAGACATTGAAAAGCAGCACTTTGGAGTCTCTCCCTTCTGTTATTCATCTCTTATAATTCCCCAGATCACCTCTCCGTTTTAAAGAGCAGTGGTAAAGCCATTAACCCGGGGTTCCTCTTATCCAGTCCGGTCTCTCCATCACCCCTCCTCTTCACCCCTACTCACCCGGGACCTAGTTAATGGGGGCTTGCGGGTTGACGATGACCTGGATGACAAAGTCCTTCTGGATCTTGGTGTCCTGCAGGCGGGTCTTGTCCGTGAGCAGCTTGCCCGAGAAGAACCAGCGCTGGTGGGCTGTGTCGATGTCCTCCTGGGCCTGCAGCTGCTTCTTCAGCTGCACGATGGGGTCGGCCATGCTGGCGCTAAGGCGCAGGTCCTTGCCCGTGGAAAGGCGCACCTTGAGCTGGAACTCCTTCTTGGGGGCAGCGGTGGGCTCGGGGTTGTCACTGGGGTCCTCGTCGCTGCGCTCGGAGATCAGGTTGACCGGAGGGGCCAGGCAGTAAACGGGCAGCTGGTAGCAGCTACCAAGCTCGTCATAACACTCCGTCAGGGACCCTGGAACACACAAAGGAAAAACATGTTTGGGTTTTTAAATGTGTTATTTCACAACTGCACAGACAGTTGTCTTGACTCAGGCATGAATCAAAAGAAACAGATTTTATTATCAGGTTAATAGTTGTCCAATCAGAGCATGGTGTAATATCGTCATTGTTCCAAACCAAATGTACCGACAGTCTATTCAGGTTTCATAATGTGCCCCCGGGGATGATAGCTTCCCCCATAACACAGTTCTGCAGTGTAATTCTGGCTCCTTCACCATGGCATGAACCAGGTCTCGTCTGTCTGTGGTCCTCACCGTGAGGCAGTGTGATGCTGGCTCCATCCACTATGGCCTGGGCCAGCTCGTGGTCGTTGCACTCCAGGGCCACAGTGGCCGCCTTCAGGGCGTCCCATATCTCCTTGCGTCCCTCGAAGGCCGGCGCCGTGTCCCAGAACTCATCCCTCTTACTGCGGAGCTGGCCCTCCGTCATGGGGTAGTCACTCTTCCACTTGGGCTTGTCCTTCTTGAGGGGCTCATTGCGACCTGCGGGGAGGAATCAACAGATGTTTTTTTGTAGTATCAACCTATAGACTATGTGCCACAATATTGTTACACAGCTTGCATTGAAACAAGTATGGTTTTAGTCACATGCCTATGTAAAATACATACTGTATACCGGGTTACATCCCATATAGGCTTGGGTGGTATACCATATACATTGGGTGGGAGGGGTCCTTGTGTGCACTGACGGTAATACCATATACCCCGATATGGTACAGGAACTATATGAAAATCTGCATAGTGCCCAACCCAAGTGCCGATACACATTATAGCCTATACATTACCAGGGTTCGTTCTGAATCAAAAGTGGCTTAGGTGGTGGGCGTGGCAGGGGGCACAGCTAAATGTTCACACAGCACATCTTGGCAGCGTAGAGAAAACGATTTAATTTTTAAAGCCAATTTCTAGCAATTCCACAAATTTCCCCATGGAGCTAAGAGAAATGTCCTCAAATTCTATGCATTTTGCCATGGCTAATGCAGTGTTGTTTGCTCAAACAATCTATTCACCTTGACTGTCTAGCTTTTATTTTGGTGATTGTAACATGCTCACCACACCTCTTGCTTTACTTTGAGGGAGTTCCAAATAAATTGACACACATATTGTTATTCAATCATTTCATCCAAACCGCTCACACACGTCAACGAGCGTCTGGGCACTAAAATAGAAGTTGGTTCTATTTTTGATGCTTGACGCGCTGCAAGTCCCGCCTCTCCCATCTCCTCATTGGTTTTTAGGAGCATATATCCATGAGGGTGATTGAAAGCTGAACTGGAGGTCCACACACCAGTCCAGTTTGTGGTGGTAATGCACCGTAAAAAGTTGGTTGCCAACCGCCATAAAGTCCACAGAAAAAGAAGACTGAAGGAGGAGAGATTACTAGAAACTAACAAGGCTTACTTTTTTTATCTGTGGATAAATTGTCAAGAGTAGACGACCTTGTGCATTTCAGGTAAAACAACAGCCCAATGTTTATATCCAAAAACAAATTAGCTACCAAGAGCAAGCTAGTTAGCTAAATTTCCATGAGTGGTTTCATGCATTTCAACCTGTCCCAAATTAATATAGTTGGTTCAGAGTTTTCTTTGATATTTCAACCTGCGTGTGGCTGGACAAAAATCACAATACGTGCCATGGCGCACACGCGTGCCCAGTCTAATCAGCATGTTAAGTCTCAAATATTAGAATAAAAATATATAGATGATCTTTTCTACATTATGCGTTTTAGTCATTTAAGTTGATGCCATGGCAACGTTAGCTAGCTAAACTCATGCGCAGAAACACGTCATCAGGTCTAACGGTACAGGCCGTCAAATCAGAGGCAATCCTTTGATATAAAGTTGTTTCTGATCAAAACAACGTGCCAGTTTGTCACTTTCACAAGGTCGGAGTAATAACATGTTCGACTACTTAAGACATTGGCTCAAATCCAGGTTGTGCCTTTAGGAAGAATATCACTTCTCTCTGACTTCTCAAACCCCAAACCCAGGCCTGGTCTGCTTGGTATGTTTCGCAAGAGTTCCCGTAAGTCTGGCGATGTTGCCCCTCTGAGTTTACAATCTCTGTGGTTAAGTTGCACATCATTGTTTTCAACATGTGTGAGTTTAGCTAGCTAACGTTGCCATGACATCACCTACAAGTGTGAGCTGGGATTTCTATTGGAGAAGCAGTTTTTGCCCAACTGTATTGTGTAACCAGATTTTTCTGCCATTGAAAGCATGTAAATTCAACAACAAAATTTGGGTGGGAAAAACTTTCAGTGTAAACTTAAAATGACTCTCTCCTTCACTGTAGCCAACGTGAGTAAAACATTTAAACGTGTTAACCCTCGCAAGGCTGCAGGCCCAGACGGCATCCCCGGCCGAGTCCTCAGAGCATGCGCAGACCAGCTGGCTGGTGTGTTTACAGACATATTCAATCAATCCTAAACCCAGTCTGCTGTCCCCACATGCTTCAAGAGGGCCACCATTGTTCCTGTTCCCAAAAAAACTAAGGTAACTGAGCTAAATGACTACTGCCCTGTAGCACTCACTTCTGTCATCATGAAGTGCTTTGAGAGACTAGTCAAGGCCCATATCACCTCCACACTACCTGACACCCTAGACCCACTCCAACTTGCTTACCTCTCCAATATGTCCACATACAACGCAATCGCCATTACACTGCACACTGCCCTATCCCATCTGGACAAGAGGAATACCTATGTAAGAATGCTGTTCATTGACTACAGCTCAGCATTTAACGCCATAGTACCCTCCAAACTCGTCATTAACCTCGAGACCCTGGGTCTCGACTCCGCCCTGTGCAACTGGATCCTGGACTTCCTGACGGGCCGCCCCCAGGTGGTGAGGGTAGGTAACAACATCTCCAGCCCGCTGATCCTCAACACTGGGTACCCACAAGGGAGTGTTCTCAGCCCTGTCCTGTACTCCCTGTTCACCCACGACTGCGTGGCCATGCACGCCTCCAACTCAAATCATAAAGTTTGCAGACGACACTACAGTTGTGGGCTTGATTACCAACAACGACGAGATGGCCTACAGGGAGGAGGTGAGGGCCCTCGGAGTGTGGTGTCAGGAAAATAACATCACATTCAGTGTCAACAAAACAACGGAGATGATTGTGGACTTCAGGAAAACAGCAGAGGAGCAACCCCCCTATCCACATCGATGGGACAGTAGTGAAGAAGGTGGAAAGTTAAGTTCCTTGGCGTACACATCCCGGACAAACTGACAGGGTCCACCCACACAGACAGCGTGGTGAAGAACACTCAAAACCTTTACAGATGCATTATCGAGAGCATCCTGTCGGGCTGTATCAACACCTGGTACGGCAGCTGCTCCACCCATAACCATAAGGCTCTCCAGAGGGTAGGGAGGTCGGCACAACGCATCACCGGGTGCAAACTACCTGCCCTCCAGGACACCTACACCACCCGATGTCACAGGCAGGCCAAAAAGATCATCAAGGACAACAACCACCCGAGCCACTGCATGTTCACCCCGCTATCATCCAGAAGACGAGGTCAGTACAGGTGCATCAACGCGGGGACCGAGAGACTGAAAAACAGCTTCTATCTCAAGACCATCAGACTGTTAAACAGTCATCACTAACATTGAGTGGCTGCTGCCAACATACTGCCAACTCTAGTCAATTTTATAATGGAAAAATGTATGTATTCAAATTCATCACTAGCCACTTTATATAATGCTTACATACCCTACATTACTCATCTCATATGTATCTACTGCATCTTGCCTATGCCGTTCGGGCACCACTCATTCATATATTTTTATGTACATATTCTTATTCATTCCTTTACACTTGTGTGTATAAGGTAGTTGTGAAATTGTTAGGTTATATTACTTTTTAGATATTACTGTGTGGCCGGAACTAGCAGCACAAGCATTTCGCTACACTCGCATTAACATCTGCTAACCATGTGTATGTGACAAATACAATTTGATTTGAACAACTCTCAAAGTTACAGCCGAGCCATGTCCAAGGAATCCACGTAATAAACATGCTAACATCTAGGTATGGGGGCATGGTGTTATTTGCACATCGATGGCTATACAATCTAGCACCTGATAGGGAATGTTAGCTGCATTTTTTCCAAATTTTGTTACGTTACAGCATTCTTCTAAAATGGAATGTTTTTCCTCATTAATCTGCACACAATACCACTTAATGACAAAGCGAAAACAGAATGAACCTAAGCACACGTGGCTTTGGAACAAGTCTGAATGTCCTTGAATGACCCAGCCAGAGCCCGGACTTGAACCCGATCTAACATCTCTGGAGAGATCTGAAGATAGCTGTGCAGTGACGTTCCCCAACCAACCGAACAGAGTTTAAGAGGATCTGTAGAGAAGAATGGGAAAAACTACCCAAATACAGGTGTGCCCAAGCTTGTAGCGTCATACCCAATAAGACTGGAGGCTGTAATCGCTGCGAAAAGGTAAAGGGTCTGAATACTTACGGAAATGTGAAATCAGTTTTTATTTGTAATAAAACCTGTTTTTGCTTTGTCATTATGGGGTATTGTGTGTTGTATTGGGGGCTCCCGAGTGGCACAGTGGTCTTCGACACTGCATCTCATTGCGAGAGGCGTCACTGCAGTACCTGGTTTGAATCCAGGCTGCATCACATCCGGACGTGATTGGGAGTCCCATAGGGTAGCGCACAATTGGCCCAGCGTCATCTGGGTTTGGCCGTCATAAGAATTTGTTCTAACTGATTTGCCTAGTTAAATAAAAGGTTAAACAAAATAAAAATACCCAAAAATATATATGTAAAAAAGGGAAAAATAATTTAATCAATTCTAGTACAGCGCTGTAAACGTAACAAAATGTGGAAAAGGTCAGGGTCTGAATACTTTCCAAATGCACTGCATGTCTGGCCTGTCAAGTGTCGATGGTTCTGGAAGACATGAAAGGGTAAGGGGTGTCCCACATCACCTCTGCAAAGGCTGCAATCCAGGCACTTTTCACTTCCTTCAACTGTTGGCTGTAAGCACTTTCTATAACAGATATTCCATGAGGACTAATACACCTATAATCCATTCCTCATCAACATAATAACAAAGTCCTCCCCTCTTTGCCAGAACCTGGGCAGAAAGGTGAGCCATAAAACATCTCCTGCACATCTACCATTCCAGTGTTAAATTGCTATATTGTAATTTACTTCGCCACCATGGCCTATTTATTGCCTTACCTCCCTTATCCTACCTCATTTGCACACACTGTATAGACTTTTTCTACTGTATGTTTGTTTTACTCCATGTGAAACTCTGTTGTTGTCTGTGTCGCACTGCTTTGCTTTATTCTTGGCCAGGTCACAGTTGTAAATGAGAACTTGTTCTCAACTAGCCTACCTGGTTAAATAAAAGGTGAAAAAAAAACTGAGCGATCTAAACTCTGCACATTTGCATGCGAGAGCAAAGGAGGCATTCCGAGCATACAGTGGAGGTGAATGCCTGAATATTTCCCTTTCTGTGCCATTCCCGGTCCAGATATTGTCTGGCACCCTCGGCGTTGCACCGGGTACACAAAGTATGGGAGTTGTGCATTCCTATTCCCCAAACGTCTCACTTGGCACTGACACAACAGTTAACAAGATATTTACGGAGTGTTTGGGCCTGCCCGTCTGGAGAATCTCTCTCTACATTGCTGCCCCCCCCCCCCCCCAAACACACACCCACCCTATCAATGTTTATAATTAGGGCATGCAGACAGTACTGCACATGTACATCTGAAACATTAGCCGTGCTTAGCATTGGATTAGCACTGCACACCTCGCGGGGCAGCCCTGCCAGGAAAACACTTGTCAGCACCAGGCGGTCCCAGCATACAGAGCTTCTAAAGTGCATCCTGTCTCGGTCTGTAACACATAACCTAAAGAAGAGACGGCTTAATTGGACTCCGGCAGACAGCTGACAAGTGGCTCTCAGAATGGCAGAGAGAGGAGGGTCCCCGATCTCCCAGGACATTGTGCCAAACTGAGCAGCTGGGTTTTAGTCGGCAACAAAGCGTGGCTTTGGCACAGACTGTCGCAGGTACTAAACAGGCCTAAGCCAGGTTAGCTTGCACCCGAGCGAGCATTTAAACAGGTTCAAGGAAAGGAGAATATGGAGCCGACGATTGTGGTCCTAAAATGACCAGCTAGAGGTCTTGCTGGTCTTCATTGTCAAGTAGGCGAACTAAGGGCAGCAAGGAGGGGCAACAAAGACAGTTGCCAAGTATCTAAAAGGTTGCCTTTCCTCCAAACAAATTATTTATAGTGCAGGCAGCTTACAAGGAGTAACTAAATCGGGGGGGGACACGCTGTAGGATTTGTAGGGCGTGTAACGTTGGGTCTTCCTACTAGCACTCAGGCAGGGTGGTGGACAAGTCTACAAGAGCTGTTGGATTAGGCAGCACACAGGACCAAGACACACAGCTGTGTGTGTAACACTATGATGACGTAAGGGACACGATACATATTCAACTCAACATACAGGCTAATAAGTCTTGGAAAAAAAAGACCGGAAGACTTTCCAGTCATCATATACAGAGCCTTCAGAAAGTATTTACGCCCCTTGACTTTTTCCACAATTTGTTGCGCTACATCCTGAATTTAACATGGATCAAGTTGAAGTTTTTGGTCACTGGGCTACACATGTCAAAGTGGAGTCAATATGTATTATGGCAAGCCTAAACAAGTTCAGGAGTAAAAATGTGCTTTAAAAAGCCACAAGTTGAATGGCTGTGATAGGAGGAAATGGAAGATGGCGCAACAGCATTGGAGTTACACCACAATACTAAGCTAATTGACAGAGTGAAAAGGAAGCCTGTACAGAATTTTAATAAATATTCCAAAACATGCATCCTGTTTGCAACAAGGCATTAAAGTATACTGCAAAAAAGTGTGGCAAAGCAATTAAACTTTGTCCTGAATACAAAGTGTTATGTTTGGGGCAAATCCAATACATTACCGAGTACTACTTGCCATATTTTCAAGCATGGTGGTGGCTGCACATTGTTCTGGGCAATGTTGCTTTGAAGCTGCGTACGTGTGCTTCTCCCCTCAGACTGCCATCCAGAAGAAATATTAACCAGCGCAGAGAAGCACACGACTGAACAACTCAACTTAGAGTTTTCCCCTTTAGTTACCACCATCAACATTTTGCTTTACTGTGGGAATTGTGCAATATTAGCCACTTTCAATGTAACATACCAAAAAACAAAAATGAACTATGCAAGAGTATGCTAAACTAACGGTGCAAGAGATTCTTGTAGACAGAGCGCATTGGATTAGGATTCTATTGCATTGACAGGCATAAATCAGGCCTGTACTCTACACTGTCCGGTATGCCATAACCAATCAGAGCTGCAGTAGGCCTATATGCAAATAGCCATCGCTATATATGAGTCTGTGCAATTCACTTTGAACTGGACTGTGTTTACAGCATGAGTGGTTGCGAGTTCATGCGCATGTTTTGAGATCAAAGTGACAACCGCATGTAGCAACCTGTGCACATTTGATAATTTTCTTTGCTAGTTAGTGAGTTATTATCCCAGTTCTAGCTCATTTCTAGTTAACAATGGGGCAGTGGTTGCTTCCTACAAGAGCACAAAATGTGTGCATTTCTCGCTCTTTGAAAAGCAAGTCAGGTAAAGAGCTTTTTTTTTTATGTCTTAAAGGGGCAGTGTATTTTGAGACGGTCTTGAATTAGGTAAGTGGCCAATAGGCAGAGGGTAGCACAATTATTCTGATTGTCCAATAATGGGGTAAGGGAATAATGCGTTTTACTTTGTAAAATGGTTTATGGCATCAAACATTTTCAGTCACCTTGTCTGAAGGACACGTGGATACACAGATCGTCAGGCACTGCATGTTTTTCTCATGGAATGTAGGCCTACATTGAATACCACACATTTACTGGTACTGTTGCCTGAATGATAGAACAGCTATTTCCATGTTAAAATGTCACGGGGTGCATTTTTCTCCATTGTTTTTGATGGTAAGCCACCCAGGCCAACATTATGATCAAATAGCCACAGTATCCTACTTGGCCACTGTTAAAAGTAACAAAGCAGGTACAGCCTCAGCGTTCACAGTAAACACACGCCTGAAGTTGCACAGAATTCTGCTCTCAGCAGACCTGAAATTTGCTCAGTGCAGAATTTTTTTTCTGAGGGAACATTAGTTATGGGTATGCTTGTAATCGTTAAGGAATGGAGTTTTTCCAGGATAAAAAAAAAAGAGAAAGCGATTAACATGAAAAATCCTAAAGGAAAACCGTGTTCAGTCTGCTTTCCATCACACACTGGGAGATTTCCGCAGGATAATAAACTAAAACACAAGGACAAATCTACACGAGTTGCTTACCCAGAAGACGGGGAATGTTCCTTAGTGGCCGAGTTACAGTTTGGACTTCAATCTGCTTGAAAATATATGGCAAGACTGGAAAAATGGTTGTCTAGCAATGATAAACAACCAATTTGACAGCCCTTGAAGAACTTAGAAGATATTATACAATCCAGGTGTGCAAAGCTCTTAGACTTACCCAGAACGACATACGGCTGTAACCGCTGCCAAAGGTGATTCTAACATGTATTGACTCCGGGGTGTGAATGAGATATTTCAATCGTGTTTTCACTTTGTCATTATGGGGTATTGTGTGTAGATGGGCGAGGTAAAAAAACACATTTAATCCATTCTGAATTCAGGCTGTAACAATAAAATGTGGAACAAGTTAAGAGGTATGAATACTTTCTGAAGGCACTGTAGCCTAGACTAGGCCTTTGGAAAAAAGTCTATAGACTAGGCTAATGTGTAGTCTTGATTAGCAGTTAACTGATTTGGCAACACAATCCAGCAAATAGTTCAGAAATGTTTACGGCCCATTTGCAGGTGTGCGGATGAGAGCATCTCCTCTGGCCACCCATCGTGAATCAGTGTTGCCAAAGCATTGGAGACACATTGCAGCCACATGACGCAATAAGCAGGGTGTGCTCCTCATGTGGGGCTTGTAAAAGTTGTTAAATGGGTTGAGGTTATAATGGGGCAGATAACGCCACACTTGGGTGTTGGTGAAATGCATTTTACAGACATGGTTGCACTACTGAACATAACTTTTCAGGACATGAAGAAATAGCCCACCGCAACAGGCTGTTAAAAAAGCATGATCTTGGGTGCAAATTAATAAGTTACAATCATAGCAGCCCCCCCCCTCCCCGGATGCTACTAAATACAGGGTGGATTTCTGTGCCTGGAGACCTACAGCCTGCTTTCACCTCTGCAATGTCAACATTGAAGTAGGTCAATTTCAGCCCTGAACCAACAGAGCTGAAAAGCATATCCGCAAGACTAGGAAGTATCCCTTTCACATACAGTACTGCCATATAGGAATAAATTATATGAAAGTCAAAACCGTTGAAGTAGAAACACAGCCCCAGTGACATACTGGATAATCTTCACCACCCGATGAAGGGCCTTGCAGTCGTGGACGGCACTTTCCCATACCAGGCTGTGATGCAACCCGTCGGGATTCTCTCGATGGTGCAGCGGTAGTATATGGAGAGGACCCGGGGTGGCATGCCAGATTTCTTCAGCCGCCTTAGGAAGTAGAGGCGCTGTTACACCCTCTTGACAAGAGTGGTGGCGTTGGTCCATGGTCTGTGACGTAGATGCAGAGAAACTTAATCTACTGCAGTCCCGTTGATGTGGACCGAAGCGAGTTCCCTCCTCTGCTTCCTGAAGTTAACAATCAAGTCTTTTGTTCTGCTGACATTGGAGGAAGAGGTTTCTGTCCCACAATGCCAGTTTTCTTACCTCCTCCCTATAGACTGACTCGTTGTTGGTTATCAGGCCGACAATCGTGGTTTCTTCAGCAAACTTGTGAGTTGGTGTCGTGCAAAGCCACGCAGTCATGGGTGAACGGAAGAGGGCAGAGGACACCCCCCTGGGGGGCCCATGTGTTAAGAGTCAGTGTGAAGGAAGTGTTGTTGCCAATCCTCACAGCCTGTGGTCTGCCTTTCAGGAAGTCCTTGGAGGGAACAATAGTGTTGAATGCTGAACTGTGGTCAATGAACAGCATTCTCACATAGGTGTTCATCTTGTCCAGACTTGTCTGGGCCGTGTGAACAGTGATGGAAATGGCATCTTGCGTGGATCTGTTGAAGCAGTAGGCAAATTGGGGTGGATCCAGTGTGCCTGGCATGCTGACCATGACCATCCCTGTTATTATCTATGCAGAGTCACTTTAATAACTCTACCTACATGTACATATTACCTCGACTAACAGGTACCCCCTGTATATAGCCTCGCTCTTTAGGTATTTTCATAACACTGCATTGTTGGTTAAGTAAACACTTCACTGTAAGGTCAACACCCGTTGTATTCGGCGCATGTGACAAACATGTTATTTGATTTGACCAGCCTCCCGAAGCACTTCATGACGACAAGGGTCCGTGCGCGGGGCGATAGTAATTTGCCCATGTCACCTCGGTTTTCTTGGGAAAAGGGATGATTGTGGTCTCTGAAGAGAGTGGGGACTACAACCTGGTACAGGTTGAAGATGTCTGAGAAGATGCCCGCCTGTCAGCACACACACTGGGGACGCAGCAAGGGATGCCATCTGAGCCAGTGGCTTTGTGCGAAATTGTGAATACTCACATCAGCCTCGAAGAGCGAAAGCGCCTGGTCATCCGGAACAGCGAGAGCCTTTCTGGATGGCTCAGTATCGTCTGACTTAAAGTGAGAATAGAATGTGTTAAGCTCGTCTGGGAGGGAGGCGTCAGTGGGCATCACACAGCTGGATTTGCCTTTGTAGCCTGTGATAGCCTGTTGTCGTTGCCACATGCATCGCAAGTCAGTTGTTGAACATCGATTCAAGTTTGAGTTTGTATTGTCTTTTTGCATCCTTAAAGGATTTCCAGAGCTCGTACCTGCTTGCCTTGTACGGGTCGCACACCACCGAGCCAAAGTTCTTTCTGCTGACATTGAATACAGCAGTACGGGCTCTCATCGTGCTACAGATTGGTCTGTTGATCCAGGGTATGTCTGGATTGTTATTTTGGTTACATCAACACATTTCCTAATGAAGCCTGTGACTGATGATGCACATTGAATGTACAAAATACTAGGAACACCTACTCCTTCCATGACAGACTGACCAGGTGAATCCAGGTGAATGCTATGATCCTTTATTGATGTCACTCGTTAAATCCACTTCAAAAATCTGTGTAGATGAAGGGGAGGAGACCAGTTTAAGATACATTTTTAAGCCTTGAGACATGGATTGTGCCTTTGAACAGGGTATGGTAGATGCCAGAGACACCAGTTTGAGTGTTTCAATAACTGCAACGCCGCTTGGTTTTTCAAGCTCAACAGTTTCCTGTGTGTATCAAGAATGGTCTACCACCCAAAGGACATCCAGCCAACTTGACAACTGTGGGAAGCATTGGTGTCAACATGGGCCAGCATCCCTTTGGAACATTTGACACCTTGCAGTCCATGCAGAACAAACTGAGGATGTTGAGGGCAAAGGTGGTGCAATGCTATTTATTTATTGAACCTTTATTTAACTAGGCAAGTCAGTTAAGAACAAATTCTTATTTACAATGACAGCCTGCCAAAAGGCAAAAGACATCCTACGGGGATGGGGGCTGAGATTAAAAAAATAAAAAATATAGGACAAAACACACATCCCGACAAGAGACAACACTACATAAAGAGACACCTAAGACAACAACATAGCAAGGCAGCAACACATGACGACACAGCATGGTAGCAGCACAAAACATGGTACAAACATTAATGCGCAGTCAACAGCACAAAGGTCAAGAAGATAGAGACAACAATACATCACACAAAGCAGCCACAACTGTCAGTAATAGTTTCCATGATTGAGTCATTGAATGAAGAGATACAACTGTCTAGTTTGAGTGTTTGTTGCTGCTCGTTCCAGTCGCTAGCTGCAGCGAACTGAAAAGAGGAGCGAACCAGGGATGTTTACTTTGGGGACCTTTAACAGAATGTGACTGGCAGAACGAGTGTTGTATGTAGAGGATGAGGGCTGCAGTAGATATCTCAGATAGGGGGAGGGGGGAGTGAGGCCTAAGAGGGATTTATAAATAAGCATCAACCAGTGGGTCTTGCGACAGGTATACAGAGATGACCAGTTTACAGAGGAGTAGAGTGCAGTGATGATTCCTATAAGGAGCATTGGTGACAAATCTGATGGCCGAATGGTAAAGAACATCAGCCACTTACCTGAGAGCACCCTTACCTGCCAATCTATAAATTATGTCTCCATAATCTAGCATGGGTAGGATGGTTATCTGAATTAGGGTTAGTTTGGCAGCTGGGGTGAAAAAGGAGCATTTACAATAGAGGAAACCAAGTCTAGATTTAACTTTAGCCTGCAGCTTTGATATGTGCTGAGAGAAGGACAGTGTACCGTCAAGTCATACTCCCAAGTACTTGTATGAGGTGACTACCTCTAGCTCTAAAGTAGTAATCACACCTGTGGGGAGAGGGGAACAGGGAAATGGTTCCCTGGCGTTTTGATGACCATGTAACTCTTTCGGACAAGGTGACTTATCAATATATTCGGCTATATTTACAGTCAGATTCAAAAATGCAAATTAGCATCAAAGTAGACATCATGCAAGACTACAAATGCCTGCAAGCTCCTGCACGTCATCTCTAGCCAAACACCTTTGCTAAGAGGCATTGTGTCGATTTTAAAACTTGCACAAGACAGCTTGCAGAATTGTAAATTTAAAGAAATGTTGCCAATTTAATAATTACTAAATGTAGCTAACATTAGATCGTTAATCCAGCCTCAATTTGGCAATGTCGTTTAGATCATCATAGCATTTGTAGTTTTTTATGATATACAAATTAGTTGCAAATATGGCTGTCTTTCTTTGGGGGGGGGGGGGGGGGTAAATACAGTTGAATATATTAACAAGTCACCTTGTCCTAGAGAGATTTACAATGTTAGCAAAACGTCACGCCAGGGTAAGCCTACAAGAAGCACAGTCCTTATTTTAGCTATGCGTTTCTAAAATCCACTATGGGAAAAATATATGGTGGAAAAAACGATTGGAACCATTTCATTATTTGACCGCTAGGTTTTATGTTTTTTAAGACTCGTGTGGTACTATTGGGTATGCACTACACTTGAGAACCTAATGAGAAACTCCTATTGACCAGTATTATTGCACTGGGCCGGGGAATTAATAATTACATGGGTGTTGCACTACAATGGTAAACACTTAACATGCAATGTAATGAACTTGGCTTGTATTCGATGCACTCGAGATAACCAAACGAATCCTCGTTAACTTACCTCCACGTTTTCGGTGAGTCCTTCCACCGCTCCTGGATGAACCGTGGCCCTGTGTGTCCTCGCGTTCTCTCCCAACACATCCTCCCATGATTTGTATCAGATGGCTAACTATGTCGGGGCCCCATCATTAACCAACCGCTAGCTGGTTCCAAAACAAATATATACAGATCCACCGTACAAAATTAACGAGGTCAAGTTAATTATCTTGATAGATGAATCCACAAAGTAACGGAGGTAATGTACACGCTGGTCAAACAACTAGCTAACAAGCACGGAAGCTAGCTAGCTAACAAGCTCAATAGTACGCTAGCTATCTCCGTTTTATTATTGTTTGATGTGATCCAACGTTTCAAAAGCAGTAGTCACGTGCAGAATGTCTAGCCAGCCAAATTGGATAAAAGTGTCAACAATCATTGATTGCATTATAGTTCAACGCTAGACATTCCTCTATAAATACAAATTTAGACAGGTTCGCTTTCTTTGTAGCCAACAGTTTAGCAACTTTCTTGCTAGCTAATAAATTAATAAGCAGAATTATATGCACTAGCGACCGGGTAAATATTGTAAACATATAGCTAACTAACTTAGATAAAACAATTGATTGTGTATATGGAGAATTTCCAACCCTTCTCATTTTTGTCAGCCTGGTTTTAAATCCCCCTTCCCTTTCTGGTGCAGATAGAAACACTAACTTTTTACGCCTGCGCGTTCTCGGGGGAAGGGGGTCAAACGATTGAAAGTTTGTTTTTAAATGTTATTTTATGTTTCTTCAGAGAAAATATAATTGTAATGAGGCTATATGTTTTTTTGTTTTGTTATTGTATTGTAATTCGAAATTGTATTTAAAAAAAAAATAATAATAATATTGAAAGTCCACAACCTTGCTAAAAATGTACTTTTAGCAGATGCATGGGCCAAGTAATTAAATACAATATAATATTTACAACATACAAAGTTGTCTTTGGAATATGCACTTGGTCACTTCCACAACAAACAAATTGTGTATTATTTGGATCGTAAAATATCTAGCTACAGCTGTATTACCCTGCAAAAAAATGGAATTGCACCTTTATGCATGTCGTTAAAAATCATACGACCGACGTTATAACGTTTTTTTGTGACCCTGATCTCAGGGTAATTGGAATAACTTTCCACGCATGCGCACTTCAGTTTGAACCAAGGCTGTTCATGATGGCTACGGATAGTGCCTTGCTATTGGGCTTGGTAGAAGAATTCGTTTTGGGACAACAGGACCGCAAGGCGGTAGACACCGCAACAGGTAGCTGCCAAAAGTATTCAAGTCAACTTTCTCTCTGATACGGCTTTTGAGATAAAAATCAATGAATGACACATAAATCGCGTGTGATTGATGTCTGGCAAAGATGCTAACTAGCAGCAGGCTATCACAAGTCTAAGCTACATCCTGTGTTCAACCGCACGCTATAGAAATAACAGACAAAAAAAGTTGGCCTGTTCAGCTTTTTTTTTGCACGTATACATCCTGGCGATCAATGTCTCTTAATTCAAAGGAATGTATTGACCGCTGTTCTTGGCCATAACCTGAATGGTTTTTAGCTAGCCAGCAGATCTGACCTGTTTGCTACAGCTGCACTAGGGTTGAACAGCATTTATGTGAATATTAAGACAGCTGAGTCAGCGCAATATTGCTCTGAAAATGTACGGTAATCCAGTAATGAGAAGTGCGTTGTACTCCGAATTGTCCCCTCTTTTACACCAAGCAGATTGTGGGACTATTAAAAAAACAGTAGTTACATATTCTCTGTGTACCTTTTGTGATAATGGGACAATTCGGAGTAAAATGCATTTGTAATCCCTGGATTGAGGTACATTTTCCGAGAAAAACTCACACAGGCTCCGTGGTATCTTAATTTACACAGGAGGAATTCTGTCCGACCCAAGTGCCGCTGTAAAACAAGCGGGTCGGGTTTGCTGGCAAGCTAGGTAGCTAGCTAGCTCGATCTGAAAAGGGTATTTCACAACGCATTAGACTCTGGAACTACTTTCCTGTCCCCTAAAGTGTCTGCATGATGTATCCTACTGACCACTTGTCTTTTCCACTTGTTAAATAAATGCATGTTTCAAGTTTTAATGTCACATGCACAAAGTACAGTGAAATGCCCTTTGTTTTCTTTGCATTAGAACTCAAGGCTGGACAGTTTACTATCCTGCAGTTGGTTGAAGCCTTGGGGTAATGTATACACAATCATCATTATTGTCCCAGTTACTAACAATGTCATCAACTTCAATGTCATGCAGTTCTAGCCTCCACTAACAAGTTGACCATCCTGTCTCTGTGAAGTTTGCATCTGACCAGCTCCCAACCCCAGACCCGAGGCCGTGGTGTCCAGCTCCTCTCCAATGTCCTACAGGAGTGTTATGGAGACCTTACAGAGAGAGAAGGTAGTCAACACTATAGCACCTCTTTGGCATCATAATCCATCTTTGCCATTTGCTTAGTGTGTGCTATATGTCCTGTCAATTTTATTATCTTCTCCTTTTTGTTTTGTCCTAAGTGGAAGTCCTTATAGTGTTTTATGAGAACAGATTGAAGGACCACTATGTCATCACACCACATGTCATACAGGGGCTGAAAGCGCTGGTAAGTCTCAAGCCGAGTAACCTCTGTCATGTTAAATTTCACAAGGATATTAGAGAAATGTCAATATTGTCCCGTCAAAAGTGAACTGAGCGGGAGAGGTGTTATCTTGCCTATCCCTGACGGACATTTTGAAATATCCTCTCAGACCAAATGCTCAGTGTTGCCGCCTGGGTCTGCAGTGTCCATTCTGAAATCACTATTCCAGGACATCCATGTGCAGGTAAATACACCCAACCTGCCCTGTCAAGTGTAAATTCTCCTAAGTAATGAGCATACAGTAGTTATTAAAGGGTTAATAAGCCCATGTGTTTCTTATACTGCAACACCCTGACTCTGTTTATCTGGTTTCTTTGTCTGTGTCACTACAGTCCCTGATGCTGGCGGAGCGGTCATGTGTTTACAACATCCTCATCCAGCTTATGGAATCCAGAGAGTCAGGTAAGAGCCCAGGTAGTGTGGTAGCTATAATGGAGAAATCTGCAGGGTCACGGAGATCCTTGTCGAGAGTGCTACAGCTTTGAAATAATTTGCGTGATTTATTCTGCATGCTACGTATTGGAAGGTTGTTACATTGATTGACTACTTTTCCCATCCCACAGAGCTGAAGGGCCTGGGTGCAGACTTTGTCTTCGGGTTTGTCCAGTCAGTGGATGGGGAGAGAGACCCACGCAACCTTCTGCTGGCCTTCCATATCGCTAGGAAGATTGTCCATGAAGGCTATGATCTTGGTGAGAACAGTCACGCGCGCTCTCACGTTGTTGTGCAGCTGTTGTTGTTCCAAAACTTTCGAAATGTGTTTTATGTACTTTTTCTTTTTAGTTGTACATGTTGTCGTCTTGTTCTTCGTTGTCGCTGAGGTTTACCGGGATTTGAGTGAACTAGTAACACGACCAACCAGAGGTGTACCATCTCGGCAGTGCTGCGAAGGACTTCATAAGATGATTGCACATTTGTTTCTATTGCGTGACGATATTTTGGTGCGACCAAATCACGGGCTGGTCCCACCCACTGAAAATGTTAGTGGCGCCAGTGCCACCAGGAGGGAAAGTTAGTCTGTAGCCCTACACACACACACACACAAACACACAAACACGTCTAGTCTAGAAGAGAGGTTTAAGCACCCTTTTATGTAGACCAGTATATTTGGGTTGAGATTTAATACATGTGTTATTATCATTTGCTTTTCCTTTTTATTTAACTTTTATCATGACCTTTTAAGTATATTTTATCTTAACAAGTATTATTCAATGATTCCTCAATTCTGAGAGTATGATCCCGTCTGTGTTTTATTTCAGGTAAATTCACAGAGGAGCTGTTTGAAGTGACATCCTGCTATTTCCCTATAGACTTCAGCCCTGTAAGTGTTAGTTTACCTACAGACTTCAGCCCTTGTAAGTGTTAGTTTACCTACAGACTTCAGCCCTGTAAGTGTTAGTTTACCTACAGACTTCAGCCCTTGTAAGCGTTTGTTTGCGAAGCTGCTGTGGACTTACACCAGTCAGGAGACAACGCTGATGTGAGACTCTGACCTGTGTGCTTTGATATCTGAGCCATGTGACACTGATTAGCATCTGGCAGAGGATTGTAGGAAATGGTTAACCCCCGGAGTTAAAATACTGACAGACAGCTTGTGTACCGTTTTATGTGATTCACGTTGATGGACAATTGAGACCAATTTAGAATTTACTAGAACCGTTTTCGATGATCGTTCATTTGATGAGCGTTTACAGCTGTAGGGAGGACCGTTTGATGAGCTGGACGTTTGTTCATTGAATGAAAACCGTTTTAATTGTTCTCTGTTTTTGAAATGGTTGACCCATAGAATGAGAATCATTCCATTTCAATGGGTTGACCACCATCTAACTCCATGACTGTGTGTTTGTGTGACCCCACCTAGCCCGCGAACGACCCCCATGGCATCACCCAGGAGGAGCTGGTCCTGGCCCTGAGGGTCGTGCTCACCGGAACACCACGCTTTGCAGAGGTGGGGGGGAGACATACTGTCCTCCACACTACACATACAGTAGGGGGTAAACGAGAACAATACACAATGCGTCATCTCCTCCCACATCCACCATGTCTGGCAAACGAGACAACACAATGCATAGCCTTTTAGGGCGTCAGAGGTGGTCTTTGTGTGTGGTTGCATGTTTGTGAGTGGCAACGTGGACACGGGAAATGGTTAGGGTCTGTGGGTGCGTCTGTAATCACATTTTCTTGTTCGCCTGCACAGTTTACAGCAGGTATAGAAGGTGTAGCTCTCTCAATCAATACAGTACATTAATCAATAATAGCAGTAAAAGGTTCAGGTAAATAAAAACGACAAGTAATAGAAGAGCTAGTATTTACACCATTTATGATGAGTAGTGACTTGGCCATGCAGTAGAATAAGCTATATAAAAGAACAGCAGCGTTCACTGTGTGTGTGTGTGTGTTTATGGTTGTTTGCGTGTGTGTGTGTGTGTGTGTTTGTGTATACGTTTGTGTATGAGGGTTGGATGGGTGTGTAATCAGAGCAAATGGAAACTATTTGCACCTTAGAGACTACAGGTTCAGGTCTGCTCAGGGAGACAGCTAGGGTTAGCTGTTCAGCAGTCTGACGGCCTGGCGGTAGAAGCTGTCTTTGAGCCTGTTTGTCCGAGACCCGATGCTCCGATACCACATGCCAAATCGGTAACGGAGTGAACAGTCCGTGGCTCGGGTGACTGGAGTACTTGACGACCTTTCGTGACCTTCCTCAGACACGTCCTGACCGGTGATGCAGCCGGGTTAAGATGCTCTCCATTGTGCAGCCTGTAGAACTTGGAAGAGGCACTGTGATTGGACCGTGTCAGGTCCTCTGTGATGTGCACGCCATAGGAACTTGAAGCTTTTGCTCCTCCGCTGCATCCCCGTCGATGACAATAGGGGTCGTGCCACCCCCCACTCCCCCCGTTTCCTGTAGTCCACGATCAGCTTCTTGGTTTTACTGACGTTGAGGGAGACATTATTTTGCCGGCACCACTCTGCCAGGGCTCTAACCTCCTCCCTGGAAGCTGTCTCATCGCCGATCCGGCCCACCTCCGTTGTGTCGTCGGGAAAACTTAATGATTGTGTTGGTGTCGTTTGTGGCCACTCAGTCGTGGGTGTACAGGAAGGGGCTGAGCACGCACTCCTGGGGGGAACCCTTGTGTTGTGGGTCAGCGTGGCAGAGGTGTTGTTGCCTGATTGGCAGACCCACCAAGGGTCTGCCAATCAGGAAGTCCAGGATCCAGTTGCAGAGGGAGGTGTTCATCAATCAAATCACATGTATTTATGAAGCCTTTTTACATCAGCAGATGTCACAAAGCGCTTGTAGAGAAACCCCTACCTAGGGACCTTGAGCTGAGTGTCAATGCAGGTTCTGATTTGTGGATTGTCTCGCTTCAACAGTTCCTGCTGCCACTGATCATTGAGAAGCTGGACTCCGATGTTCAGAGTGCCAAGCTGGACTCCCTGCAGACCCTGGTAAGACCTCGTCGGTTACCCCACCTCAGATCATCTTCACGCTTTACGTGTGCGGCAAACGGCATTCATGTCTTAATGGCCCGCGTTTTCTCCCCATGTTGCAGACTGCCTGTGCTTCTGTGTATGAACATAAAGACTTAGCCCAATTCCTACCAGGCCTTTGGGCCTCGCTGCGCAGAGAGGTACGTTTCAACGCAGCTTGGGGGCCAGCGACATATCAGTACGGTTTGTAAAAGAGTCCTATACGGTGAGCTGTGTTAAGGCTACGTGAGGAATCTTTGACAGCAGATCATCTGAATGGAGAGTTTTGTTGACCTCCCTGTGCAGGTGTTTCAGACAGCTAGTGAGCGGGTGGAGTCCGCTGGCCTAGCCGCCGTCGGTACCCTGACAGCCTGTCTCTCCCGCTCCGTTCTCAACTCCGACTCTGAAGACTCCCTCAATGTCTTCCTGGAGCTGGTCCTCAAAGGTACCACCTCAAACCTTCTGGTTCTGGGCACAAGCAGTGTTTGTTTATTGTCGTTGTGTCGCGGTGTGTGGGGACAGTCTATTCAGGAAATGTGTGAGAAGAGTCTGACTTGGCAATCACATTCTCCTCAGGGCTTACCACAGTAGTAGAAGCGTTAAATCAGAGAGTGAGAGACTGCGTGGGGGGTGGGGGGGTGTATATACACCTTACATAATAAAGGTACACAGCGTCCTGATAAAAACTCAGCAAAGAAAGAAACAACCCTTTTTCAGGACCCTGTCTTTCAAAGATAATTCGTAATAGAAAATTCAAAAGGCACTCGTACATCTGAGCGATCTTTTTGCAGGTGCAAAGATAATTTGTTAAAATCCAAATAACTTCACAGATCTTCATTGTAAAGGGTTTAAACACTGTTTCCTATACTTGTTCAATGAACCATTAACAATTAATGAACATGCATCTGTGGAACGGTCGTTAAGACACCAACAGCTTTCAGGCGGCAGGCAATTAAGGTCACAGTTATGAAAACTTAGGACACTAAAGAGGCCTTTCTACTGACTCTGAACTCTGACTCACAATCCCTCCATCAGTGCTCAGACTGTCCGCAATAGGCTGAGAGAGGCTGGACTGAGGACTTGTAGGCCTGTTGTAAGGCAGGTCCTCACCAGACATCACCGACAACAACGTCGCCTATGGGCACAAACCCACCGTTGCTGGACCAGACTGGCAAAAAGTGCTCTTCACTGACGAGTCGCGGTTTTGTCTCACCAGGGGTGATGGTCGGATTTGCGTTTATCGTCAAAGGAATGAGCGTTACACGGAGGCCTGTACTCTGGAGCGGGATCGATCTGGAGGTAGAGTGTCCTTCTTGGTCTGGGGCGGTGTGTCACAGTATCATCGGACTGCCTGCAACGACGACAAGCTCAATCGCAACGCTGTGAGTTACAGGGAAGACATCCTCCTCCCTCATGTGGTACCCTTCCTGCAGGCTCATCCTGACATGACCCTCCAGCATGACAGTTCCACCACCCATACTGCTCATTCTTTGCGTGATTTCCTGCAAGACAGGAATGTCAGTGTTCTGCCATGGCCAGCAAAGAGCACGGATCTCAATCTCATTGAGCATGTCTGGGACCTGTTGGATCGGAGGGTGAGGGCTTGGGCCATTCCCCCCAGAAATGTCTGGGAACTTGCAGGTGCCTTGGTGGAAGAGTGGGGTAACATTTCACAGCAAGAACTGGCAAATCTGGTGCAGTCCATGAGGAGGAGATGCACTGCAGTACTTAAATCAGATTGTTACTTTTGATTTTGACACCCCCCTCCCTCCCTTTGTTCAGGGACACAGCATTCCATTTCTGTAAGTCACATGTCTGTGGAACTTGTTCAGTTTGTCTCAGTTGCTGAATCTTATGTACATACAAATATTTTCACATGTTAAGTTTGCTGAAAATAAACGCAGTTGACAGTGAGAGGACGTTTCTTTTTTGCTGAGTTTATATAGATCTCATACACACACACCATCGCCAATGTGCCAACCCGACCCAATGTTTTTCTAGACTGTCAGCACCACCTGTGTGAGCCGGACCTGAAGCTAGTGTGGCCCAGTGCGAAGCTGCTGCAGGCTACCTCTACCGCCTCCTACAGGGCGAGCCACAGAGTTGCCGCCGCCGTCCTGCCGTCCCTCATAGAGCAGTACAACAGCCGCACACAGGTGAGTCACACCATCCAGCTAGGACGTTCCATTATCGTCAATGTTGGTGTTCGTCTCACATTCTTGACTGTTGGTCACAATTTGATTAGTTTGCCCATGGCAGCTTCATTACTGTATGAATTGGTGGCTTCCTGCATAGTCATACACAGTGTTATTGCGTTGTAAGTTATGGTCTTTTGTTTACCCGATATTGCCACCTGACATGTAGACGCCCTGTTATAAGTATCTTGGTTCTATCTTGCTTCCTATAGGTGCATGATGTTATCAGTGAGATCTTTCATATCTGTCTGTCTGCCCCCTGTGTAGTGTGCTCAGCGGCGCACCCTACTGGAGGTGTTACAGGGCTTTGTCCACCCGGTGACGTCATCAGAAGAGGGTAAGTGTAACGTCCTTTACTGTCCCTGTCTCTTTGCGCCACGTCTCGTTCCTCCTGTCCTCTGCCATTGTATGCCGCGGCTGCTGAACGTGTGAATTTACAGTGCTGCATTTCAGGGCCCCATTTGTAAGAGTATTTGAAGCCGGAACGCCGTTCGAGTTTGCCCATGCGTTATGACACTTAATGACAAATCGAGCTTTAGGAATGATGGTCATGTCCAGTCGTTTGTACTGTGCAATAACTCCCAGTCCCTCCTGAAATAGTTAATCTCTCCTCTAACCTTCCTGCTTTGTGTGGCACTGTGAATTGTTCCATGAACCTTTTCTCCAATTTGTCACACTTGCTCTCTCACAACACCCCCCTCTCTCTTCCTCTTCCCCCCTAGATGAGAGTGTGCTGTTGGACTTCAGGCAGTCTCTGTGCAGTATAGTGTTCTCTGCTCTGTCTGAGAGCAATGCTGACCTCCAGATCACATCTATGCGTGTGCTCACTGCTCTGGGCCAACAGACAGGTGACTCTCCTAACCTTTCAACCCCTCGTCCAATGAACGTGGACCTGAACCCGCTCCCAACACATTCGAGACCTTTTGAGCTCACCCCGCTGCTACACCGGTCAAAATGTTCAGCTTGTGCCTGTTACTGTGGGATAGAGAATACATTTGACTGGCCTTTTCGGTTCGTGCTACAGATCCTTTTACTACGCTGAGACGTATAGGTTGACATCTTCCACCTCTCTCCTAGGCCTGCTGTTAGAGTCAGATGTGGAGCTTGCCGTTGACCACCTCACCAGGCTCATCCTGGAGGAGGGAGATCCTAAAGTCAGGTTAGTTCCTGGTTTCAGTTGCTCCGGGAGGGCAATCCGAAGTCTATGATACCTAATCAATCAAATAACACAATGGCTTGGTCCTCCTCTCTCGTCTCTCTCCGTCTGTCCAGCCTGGCTGTGGTAGAGTGTGCAGGGGCTCTGGCTCGCCTGCACCCTGCAGCGTTCATCTCTAAGATGGTTCCACGGCTGAAGGACGAGATCTTCTCAGGTGGGTTAAGGTCAAAGGTTCGAAACGAAACGATGCCAACGAAGGTCTTCCCCCGTCATTACCGTGCCTTCAGTTGCATCGTTCTAACCAGAGGACCTTTACCCTACTGAGCCCTTCGCTCTCCTGTTCCCAGAGCCCATGGCACAAGGTGACAGCGCCACGCCGTCCCAGGAACATTCCCAGCAGGCAGTGCGTCAGCGCTGTGTGGCGGCGCTGGCTGCGGTGTCGTCGCGGCCCAGTTTGGTTCAGGAGAGCACACCTGTCCTGCTACAGGTCCTCACCTCTGCACACACTGGTATGTGTCACCGCCACATGCTCTTCTGTCATTGTTTAGGTAGACCCTTCTAAATATCTATGTTCCAATCTAATATCTAGATTCTGATAACGATGTAATCTCCCTCCCAACAGGCACTGGCGCGTTCTCATTGGAAGAGGTGATCTCTGTCTGCCACAGTCTGCAGAAGATAGCAGAGCAGGCACAGGACACTGAAGAGACCGGTAGCGTCTTCCATGATGTCATTCCTCGCCTGCTCGGGCTGGCATTGCAGGCAGCTTTGCAGGGTGAGAATATCCCAACCAACAGCCTGTGCAACACATTGTAATGTGAACCAGGAGGTACAACCTTTTTCATTGAACCAAGAAGTCCATTGAGATAAGAAATCTCTTTTTCAGAGGAAGGGTTGTACTGAGAATGTGTTGGTGTTTTTAGCGAATATATGAATGCAAACCTATGCAAGCAAAATGCAAATGGCCTCCACGTCATGATGTTGGACAGATAAAGGACTCTAAAGGATTTTTTTTTTTTTTTTGACTGACCTGGTGTTTCTGCTTCTGATTTGTATGTTAAGGTTCCTCAGGTCATTGTAGCCCGATACTAGAGGAGACTGTCCTATCAGCCATGGTACCCATCATCAGCACCACCTGTGCCCGCCTACAGTCCCGGTGAGTTGACATCACTGAGACAGCCAGCCACCCAGAAAAGACACACATCATTGATAATGGCACATTTGATGTTATATGTAAATATTTTGGCTTGGCGCTAACCACTGCTCCGTCACCAGACTGGCTGGCCAAACAGCCTCGCGGGCCGTGTCCCTCTTCCTCGACGGTGATGTTTCCTTCCTGCCAGAGAATGCCTTCCCCGCCCAGATCCAGCTCCTCAAGGTCAGGTTTCAATGCTAAAGACAACCAGCCATCTCCTATTGAAAACGTTTTCTTCACTGTTATACCTACATAGGACATCCCAGGGACAGGATGCATCCTGGGAATGAATAAAGCATTGTATCGCCGAGTGGTATGCGTTTGAGTGACATCTGCCTTTGACTTTGTCCTCCAGACGCAGGCAGGTGACTCCCGGAGCCAGTCCCAGATGGTGTGCCTGCTCATGGGTTGTGTGTGCTGGCTGCCACGGACCGTAAGACCCCTCCCCCCCATATGCCTCTGCACCTCATGACAAACCTTCAAAAGGACATCTTTTTAACATTGTACTGTTAAACGTTCATGCTAAGGATACCTGTTTTGTTGCGTGACACTGGAGGACTTTGCGCGTTGCCTACTTGTTAAGGTCTCTCTGACCGGTCACGCACATTTTTTAAATGGCTTAATTTCACCTGTGATCATAGACTGACTGACCGTGTGCCCCGGACAGGTGGAGGTGCCCCAGATGGACAGGCTGCTGTTGGAGCTGCTGGAGCTGAGCTGTACCTGTGACCATCCGCTCTCCTACACGTCAGCCGCCAAGTGCTACGCTGGGCTGGTCAACAAGAGTCCCGCAGGCGAGTCTTCCGGCCGTGTCCTTTGACCGAATGGGAGTTGGTGGGATGGTATATTAATCGTGTGTGTGTGTGTTTCTCTACAGGTGAAGCCCTGGACTCTCTGATAGACAGGACGTTAAAGAGGATCTCCACTGAGCTGGACTCTGCGTCCTCCCCAGTCAGAACGCAGGCGTTCACTCTGCTGCTCTGGGTTAGACCCCAGTTTACATTACTACTAATACGGAAGCATTCTATTAAGAACACCGGCCTACCTTCCCCTAACCCGGGCGGCGCTGGGCCAGTTGTGCGCCGCCCTACCTTCTCCTAACCCGGGCGGCGCTGGGCCAGTTGTGCGCCGCCCTACGGCAGTTTGTATCCATTACGTTCCACATTCCCCTTAGCCCATACTGAACTGTCCCTAGTACAACCCCTGCATCTCTAGACTAGGGATCACTGATACTACTACGGCCTTCTCTCCTTCAGGGCGAATGGTGACTTGCCTGTGGTACATTGTTGTTGTTCCATCCATTCGTTCATACAGTTGTGAATGTCTTTTCTTGTCTCTAGGTGTCAAAGGCTCTCCTCCTTCGCTACCACCCTCTGTCCACAGCCCTAACCGACAAGGTAAAAGGACAGTCTTAACTGTTCTGTGTCTCGTCACCCCCAGGGGAAAACCTAGCCTAATGTAACAATGAAATCTAGTCAAGACAAAGTTTTTTTTTTTGATTCCTTTTTGTATTGAGTTCACCTCAGTTTAGCAGTGGAAGTTAAGGGATGAGGCAAGGCTAGAGAAATGGCCCCCTACCTCAGTTACCTCACACACACCGCAGTAATCCTGTGTGTCTGTCGAAGCTCTTCTCCCTGCTCAGTGACCCAGAGCTGGGTTGGTTAGCGGCCGATGGATTCTCTCTCCTGATGAGTGACTCGCCGGACGTCCTGAACCGCGGTAGTCATGCCGACGTGCGCATCATGTACCGCCAGCGCTTCTTCACGGAGAACTCTGCCAAACTGGTCGAGGGCTTCAACTCCGCAGTCCAAGGTACTGTGAGGAGACGTTGCACGACAGACGCAGGACATGTGTTGTGATGAAAATGGTTTAGCAGTTTGAGAGTCCTGTTAATTTGACAGATTCTTCAC
This sequence comes from Oncorhynchus masou masou, assembly GCF_036934945.1. NCBI lineage: Eukaryota > Metazoa > Chordata > Actinopteri > Salmoniformes > Salmonidae > Oncorhynchus > Oncorhynchus masou. The sequence goes on along the minus strand of NC_088242.1, from coordinate 35,464,835 downwards.
TTCCCCTTCCTTCTATCCCTCTGCAGAGAAGAAGTCTGGCTACCTGAAGGCACTGTCTCACATAGTGAACAATCTACCCAGACAGGTCCAGCTTACTGAGCTACCAGCGGTAAGTAGACAGGACAGGGACCAGTGCCAGACAGGCGAACAAAAACAGGAACGCCTTAGAAATATGTATTTTCTCCATGAATATTGTGTTTTATGTCTTTAAATGTAAAACACATTTGAGAGTTTCATCCCATGTGAAATGTGTATTTTGTACATCTGTGAGGAACATTTTCTCACTCTGGCACTGTTTATCTTATGGGTATCGTGTGGCGTTGTCCCCCTTTTTCTATTCTCCTCTGTGCTTGGTCAGCTCCTGCCCCTCCTACTGGAGGCCCTGTCGTGTCCGGACCAGGGGGTGCAGGTGTCTACCCTGTCCTGCTTGCAACCGGTCCTCCTGGACCCCCCTTCAGCCCTCATCACCCAGCTGGAGGTGCTGGTGGGCCGCACTCTGGCGCTCACCACCAGCCCTACCATGGTATGTATCATGTTATAACAGCCACCACACAAGGAAGCGAAATAGCTAAGGGAGTCTAAAAATGTAAGTGTCGGGCAGAGGACGTGTTCTCTCTGTGACGGAGTTTGGGCCTCTTGCCACACAGTCCTCGTATCATTATTCGTAATATGCCATAGACCGATGACTCAGCTTCCGTTGATCGTAACAACGGACTCGGCGGTAGACCTCTCAGCCGTGTCCCCGCGAGCGTTCAATACATCTGTGCCTGTAAATGAAATGCTGCTCGACTACCAGCTCAGTCTTCAACTTGAAATGCAATTAATGGCATGAGCCCCAGAGTGCAACTCAGCGTTTTTGATATCTGGACGGTTCAGTATTTTAGCTAAGTAACCCTGAGTGTCATAGTCCCCATACAGTTACAATTCATGAAGGTTATTTTTTTTTTTTTAAGTCTGTGTCTGAGGTCTGTCTCACCTTGTCCTCACAGAAAGTGCGGATAGCCTCACTGCGCTGTATCCATGCCCTCTCCCGCTTTCCAGAACACGAGGTAAGACTCCGGCCTGCACTGCACATAACCGCAGACTGATGGACCTTTTTTAATAAGTTTTCGCTATTGGCCATGTCAACTGATTCATTATGAACTCTGGCCATTAACAAACCCTTCCCCCGGCAGATCATGCCCTTCCGTGCGAGGGTGCTGCGCGCCCTGGCTGCCCCCCTGGACGACCACAAGAGGGTGGTGAGGAGCGAGGCGGCAGTGGCCCGGAATGAATGGTGAGTCAGTGAGTTCTTCAAACATTCTCATAACTACAAGGGATAGGGTCAGTTGTGGCAATCTGTTGATGATTCCTGTTCATCTTCGAACAAAAGGCAGAATGCCAATATGACAATTACAATGCGTCTCTCTTCATGTGAAGGTTCCTTCTGGGGAGTCCAGGAGGCAGGTGAATTTGGCCCCCAATCCCTGACTAGGTGTGGGAGGGGACAGATGGGACGGCTTGCTCCTGAGGAAGAGGGCTTGGGGCTCTAGCGCTGCCCATGGAGTTTGGGACATCGCACCACCACCCACAGCACTTCATCGTGTACATGAGATTAAACACGGGCGGCAGGTAGCTTAGCGGTTAAAAGCGTTGGGCCGGTAACCGACAGGTCGCTGGTTCAAATCGACTAGGTGAAAAAAAATCTGCCGATGTGCCCTTGGGCAAGGCACATAACCCTAATTGCTCCTGTACGTCGCTCTGGATAAGAGCGTTTGCTAAATGACACACACTTTTGTTGTACTGCTTCTACCATCAAACGTGAGAGGAGTTAGGTCCATGCCACCATGCAGTGGCCAGTCTACGGGTGACAGCCTACTGCAACTTCATGGAAGGACTGAGCTGCACTGAAACAAGCTTGGCACAGAGAGAAGAAAACAATTTATATTGGGGAGAGGGGTGTTAATGAATGTGTGACCGATTACCCATGTATTATTCAATGATTGATGTGGTTGGCTAAACATTTCACTAGGCCAATTTTGAACCTCAAAATTATGCCGACGATGTGGACTATTTAAAATGTCTAACTTAAGCTGTCAATAAAACTTTTTTGTAAATGTATGAGTGCTTTAAATCAACAGAAATATCAAAAGAAGCTTCAGTCTCCAAAAACAACATTTTATATTAACCAATACAAGCTAATATCAAAAGCAAATGACAGACATGCGGCGTACAATAATGGAGCACAGCTCCTATTGGTCATGTCCCAGCAGTGAGGACATTTTTTTCACTATGGCAACCAGGTAGCCCCTTCCTACTGTTACAGGCTGGCTATTATAGAAATATCCCCTGACCATTATAAATCTAAATGGTGGCCAAACACAAGACCAGTTGGGAGGAAGTCTGATGCATTCAAGCGCTTTTAACCATGTTAAGTGATCTTACAAGATGGCTACTGGGGAAATCTATTACCATATGTGATGTGGGCGAGATAATTAATGGACAATGTTAGAAATGTCATATTCCAGTAAAACGGTACTTTGCATTAGTGCCTTAAACAAATATAAACACCTGTTAAAAGATTTAACTTCACACGGCACGTTACAAATCTTTTGACAATTCCTAATATGCCTATGTAGATGTTTTGTCACATTCACCGGATAGGTTCAGTGAAATGTGTTGTTTTTTACATGGTCGACCATAGTATTACGTCACCCCTGGATATTGGCTGGGGCACTGCTCAGTAATATGAGCACCATGTTCTAACTAGAGCCTGAACGATAATATGAATAGTTTATGGAAGTCTGTCAAAAAGTCTCCAGACTACTCACCCCTAGATGGAGAATGGCCAAGGTGTGTGGTTATCTAGCTCTAACCTAGTCATTGGTGAAAAGCTCTTTGTTGGCACTGAAAAAGTCCAAACTTCTTTTTCTGTGACTTCAGTACAATTAAAAAGTACACATTTTGTCATCTTTGGACAACATACCTACCAGTACAAAAAAAACAAACAATCAGTTCACAAGACAGGACGACAGTTGAAAAAAGACACTTCACATGACAGTGACCGGAGTGCAGATTAAGGTCCCCTAACACCCAGAGGTTCCTTGACATACGGGTCACTATCAAGCCCAAACGGTCTACTCCTCAGAGGCTAAGAGAAGTCCTCTGTTCACTCCACCATCCAGGTGCCAGTAGTGATTCTGGGCCATAGTGTGGAGATGAGAAACTGGCCAGCAGCAGTGAGTAGTGAGGTTAGATGGTCATTGGGTCTCTTCTGGTGAGAGCCTGAGGGAATTCCCATACCAGTCCATCTTCATGGGGTGTGTGACTAGACGGCAGGAGGACTCTGGTCAACCAGTGACTGTGAGAAGAGGAAGTCAAACCAACTCTTAGAAGAATCATTTAGGTTTCACAACAGTCTAGAAGTTTGTGGTGATCTGGAAGGCTTACCTGGTCTCCTCCACACCAAACAACACTTTCCAATTGTTTATTTTCCCATAATGGTATGGATTTCGGAACACCTTACAAGAGAGAAACAGGCTTTACTCGCTAATTCAAAACTGGTACACTGTGTTGATATGAGTAAATCCAATAAACCTCACCTTTCCTTTCTCCTTTAAGCGTCTGACCTCTTTCTTGTTGATGTGTCTCTCCACGCTGGTCTCTCCTAAGGTGATGAGGATAGCATGCCACAGTGTCAGACCTCCCAGTGCTACTGCCACCGAACTGCAGGGAGGAAAAAAAACGCCAATCATGATCATATTAAACTAGATTCAAGAAAAAGGTATATTTGAGAATATTAACAAAAGTATGTGGACACCTGCTCGTCGAACATTTCATTCCAAAATCATGGGCATTAATGTGGAGTTGGTCCCCCCCGTTGCTGCTATAACAGCCTCCACTCTGAGAAGGCTTTCGAACTAGATGTTGGAACATGGCTATGGGGACTTGCTTCAATTTAGCCACAGGAGCGTAAGTGAGCACTGACATTGGGCGATTAAGCCTGGCTCGCAGTCGGCGTTCCAATTAATCCCGATGGGGTTGAGGTCAGGGCTCTGTGCAGGCCAGTCAAGTTCTTCCACAGCGATCTAGACAAAACATTTCTGTATGGACCGCATTTTGTGCATGGGGGCATTGTCATGCTGAAACAGGAAAGGGCCTTCCCCAAACTGTTACCACAAAGTTGTCATGCTGTAGCATTAAGATTTCCTTTCACTGGAACTAAGGGGCCTAGTCCGAAACATGAAAAACAGCCCCAGACCATTATTTCTCCTCCACCAAACTTAACAGTTGGCACTATGTATTCGGGCAGGTAGCAATCTCAGAGAATCCGCCAAACCCAGATCCGTCCATTGGACTATGGTACAAAGTGTGATTCCGCTTGTGTGCGGTTGCTCGGCCATGGAAGCCCATTTCATTAAGCTCCCGACGAACAGTTCTTGTGCTGATGTTGCTTCTTGAGGCAGTTTGAACTCGGTAGTGAGTGTTGTAACCGAATACAGGCAATTTATACGAGCTTCAGCACTCGCAGTCCCGTTCTGTGGGCTTGTGTGGCCTACCACTTTGCGGCTGAGCCGTTGTTGATCCTAAATTTTTCCACTTCACAATAACAGAACTTACGGTTGACCGGGGAAGCTCTAGCAGGGCAGAAATTTGACGAAATGACTTGTTAGAAAGGTGGCATCCTAAGACGGTGCTACGTTGAAAGTCTGAGCTCTTCTGTAAGGCCATTCTATTGCCAATGTTTGTCTATGGAGATTGCATGGCTGTGCACTCAATTTTATACACATGTCAGCAACAGGTGTGGCTGAAATAGCCAAAATCCACATACTGTTATGTATATATATACAGTGGGGTAAAAAAAAGTATTTAGTCAGCCACCAATTGTGCAAGTTCTCCCACTTAAAAAGATGAGGCCTGTAATTTTCATCATAGATACACTTCAAATATGACAGACAAAATTAGAAGAAAAAAAAATCCAGAAAATCACATTGTAGGATTTTTAATGAATTTATTTGCAAATTATGGTGGAAAATAAGTATTTGGTCAATAACAAAAGTTTCTCAATACTTTTATATACCCTTTGTTGGCAATGACAGAGGTCAAACGTTTTCTGTAAGTCTTCACAAGGTTTTCACACACTGTTGCTGGTATTTTGGCCCATTCCTCCATGCAGATCTCCTCTAGAGCAGTGATGTTTTGGTGCTGTTGCTGGGCAACACGGACTTTCAACTCCCTCCAAAGATTTTCTCTGGGGTTGAGATCTGGAGACTGGCTAGGCCACTCCAGGACCTTGAAATGCTTCTTACAAAGCCTCTCCTTCGTTGCCCGGGCGGTGTGTTTGGGATCATTGTCATGCTGAAAGACCCAGCCACGTTTCATCTTCAATGGCCTTGCTAATGGAAGGAGCTTTTCACTCAAAATCTCACGATACATGGCCCCATTCATTCTTTCCTTTACACGGATCAGTCGTCCTGGTCCCTTTGCAGAAAAACAGCCCCAAAGCATGATGTTTCCACCCCCATGCTTCACAGTAGGTATGGTGTTCTTTGGATGCAACTCAGCATTCTTTGTTTTGACGAGTTGAGTTTTTACCAAAAAGTTATATTTTGGTTTCATCTGACCATATGACATTCTCCCAATCTTCTTCTGGATCATCCAAATGCTCTCCAGCAAACTTCAGACGGGCCTGGACATGTACTGGCTTAAGCAGGGGGACACGTCTGGCACTGCAGGATTTGAGTCCCTGGCGGCGTAGTGTGTTACTGATGGTAGGCTTTGTTACTTTGGTCCCAGCTCTCTGCAGGTCATTCACTAGGTCACCCCGTGTGGTTCTGGGATTTTTGCTCACCGTTCTTGTGATCATTTTGACCCCACGGGGTGAGATCTTGCGTGGAGCCCCAGATCAAGGGAGATTATCAGTGGTCTTGTATGTCTTCCATTTCCTAATAATTTCTCCCACAGTTGATTTCTTCAAACCAAGCTGCTTACCTATTGCAGATTCAGTCTTCCTAGCCTGGTGCAGGTCTACAATTCTGTTTCTGGTGTCCTTTGACAGCTCTTTGGTCTTGGCCATAGTGGAGTTTGGAGTGTGACTGTTTGAGGTTGTGGACAATGTCTTTTATACTGATAACAAGTTCAAACAGGTGCCATTAATACAGGTAACGAGTGGAGGACAGAGGAGCCTCTTAAAGAAGAAGTTACAGGTCTGTGAGAGCCAGAAATCTTGCTTGTTTGTAGGTGACCAAATACTTATTTTCCACCATAATTTGCAAATAAATTCATGAAAAATCCTACAATTTGATTTTCTGGATTTTTTTTTTTTTTTTTCATTTTGTCTGTCATAGTTGAAGTGTACCTATGATGAAAATTACAGGCCTCATCTTTTTAAGTGGGAAAACTTGCACAATTGGTGGCTGACTGAACAACTTTTTATTAAAGTTACAAATGTGTCTCACCTTGTTAGCACCCAAATGAAAATGACACTCTTGTGGACCATCTTTTCTCTGAAGGAAAACAGTGGTGGTGGCGTCTGATAGTAGCTCTAGACGGAAAGCAAAACCATGTGAAAAAACCATCCATGTACAGCAGTTGTAACTAGTAAATGTGATGCCACTGAGTATTCTACAGGATTGAACAACCAACCACAAAAAGGCTAACAGCAAACACAGTAGCTGGGCTAACAGTAGCACATCTACAGTCCTCCAATTGCAACGGGTGGCAAAGAAGCAAAATACAAAATGCCAAGTCTATAGCCATTCACAGCCAAGGGACCTAAAAAGTAACTACTAATCACAGGGGACTGTGCCTGACTTGAGGAGAGGACTGCGGTCTCACTGGGCAGTGAAACATGGCCGACTCCATGCCAGTGTAGGCTGATAATAGTTTTGGTATCTCAGATTGTGAGAATTGCCAGAACAAACTTGGGAGGAAGTCTGATGCCTGACATACTCTTTACATTTATCACAAACCATTGGAGAAAATGGAAATGTTAAGCCCTTTTAGAGCTACCTATACATGCCTCCTGTAAGACCCTATGATCTGTGAACCATACATGATGCAGACAACATCTGGGTGTGATTATACTCCTTATAGTGTGCTATAAAACATGTATGTCTTGATTTTAGGTCTCTAGAATGGCGCAGCAGTCTAAGGCACTGCATCTCAGTGCTAGAGGCGTCACTACAGGTGCGATTCCAGGCTGTATCACAACTGGCTGTGATTGGGAGTCCCATAGGGCGGTGCACAATTGGCCCAGCGCTGTCCGGGTTTGGCCGGGGTAGGCAGTCATTGTAAATAAGAATTTGTTCTTAACTGACTTGCCTAGATAAAAAAAAAGGTTAAATAAAAAAATATTCAAGTTTCAACATTAATTTATTCAACACAAAAAATTATCTTCCCATTTTCTTTATTACAACTAAACGGCATGTTATAAAAGGGTCCAGATAACTTTTGTGATATCATGTTTGAGAAACTAACCCCAAACATCAAATTACTTCCTCATCCTCGTGTAGTATGGGGGGCCCCCATACCATAAGGCTCCAAAAATCGCCCAAATACGTTATTTTAGAAACGGCAAAGCTCTCAGTATGGTGATGCAGGTCTTTAGATGTACACGTGAAATTGTGTCAATCCAAAACTTTATCTGCAACACTATATTCCGTGTTGCGTGACTCGAGCAGTTCCCCTATCCAACTGTTCCAGTCTCTGTGTAGCCTGCTGCTACAGGTAACTGCCAAAATAAAGGAAACACCTACATAAAACATCTTACTAGGGCGTTGGGCCACCGCGACCCACCAGAACAGCTTCAATGCGCCTTGTCATAGATTCTACAAGTCTGGAAGCACCCCAAGCTTTCAATATACTATGTAACCCTAATGTGTCCTTTATTTCAGCAATTACCTGCCGAGTGGACGGTGAGGTATCGCTCGAGTCGCAACAAAATGGAATAGAACTTTGCGGATAAAGTTTGGAATGACAATTTCACGTGTACAACATTTAAAGACCTACATCACTACAATGAGAGCTTTGCCGTTTCTAAAAAGGACATCTTTTTTGTGTTTTTTGGAGCCTCTGTTCATGTTTTTTCAGGCCCCCATACTACAAATTGAGAATAAGGAAGTGATTTGCTGTTTGGGGTAAGTTTCTGAAAAACGTGAAATCATGACAAAGGTGTCTGGACCCTTCGATAACATGCCATTTTACAATCAAAAATAGAGGATTGGTTGTGAAAAATATAAAAACTTGTCCTTTAAAAGACATTGTTTGGAACAATATACTCTACAAGTACCAACAACGCTGGTGTGGAGTCGCCCACATATAAAACCCCACACTATACAGGGAGATGATTGCCAAATTGTTGTCAATTAAATGTTGATTGTTAATTGACAGTGAGACCCAGCACTGCCCAGTGGACCTTCACAGTCTGTACTACCTGAACAAAAAAAGAAGAACTCTGAAAATCTATTTTTTGAGTGCGGACCCTCTACAAGTTAATTCCGGTCAACGCGCCAGTTCTGAGTTCAGAGTTTTCAAGAACCTTTTGTAGCACCAGGCCAATCATGAGCTCAAGGAGACTGAGGAGCAGTCCGTGCCCTTCTCCCATCACTGGCTCCCACACTGTTGTGGAAGCGCTAGTGGAACAATGGCAATTCATACACTGGCTGCATCCCGAATGCCACTTTATTCCCTATGGAGTGCGCTACGTTTGACCAGGGCCCACAAGGCTCTAGTCAAAAGTAGTGGACTACATAGGGAATAAAGTGCCATTTGGGACACACCCACAGCTTCAGTCAAGTTGGTGTCCTTGACTAGCTCAATCACAACTCATAATGCTAAGGGAAACTATAGGCTAGATGTGTTATAGGGCCAGGGTGATTATTATAGAACGGTACCTCCCATCTTCTATGTAGCTAAAAAAAGAACACGTGTCATATGACAGAGCGATTGAAACACTAAAAAAAGATATACATCTTCAAACAGTGAGGTGTTGGCTCAGAGCCATAGGATCTATTACTATATAAACTCCCATCTTGCCATGAATGATTGGTGTGAGAACAGTAAGTGGTCTTGAGCCTGGAGGCTTTAGATTACATAAGAAACCATCTGACTGGTTATATACACAATGGCACCAGTTATCTGCACACTACCAGCCTTCTCAGTGGACTTGAAGATAAACAAGTGTATTACATTGCCGTTAACGTGTCATGTGATCCGATGTCCTTGATCCCTACACTTTGTGGTCTGTTCGCTGTCTTTGCTCGGCTGCCACCTGTCTCTTCAGCTAAACTAGCAGCAGTGAACTTTACACAGCTTGCTCAGAATGGAAGGCCTTTCGCTCACCTCTCTGAAAAGACCATGCCATATATCTTGCACATAAGAGAAGGAAAATGTGGCAAAGACATGCCAGACTCTAACCAAACAGTCACGAACCAAGCGGCCTCACTCAATCAGGGTGTTTGGGTCACGTGTCAATAACAAGACATGATTACATTACATGGATGGCAGAACTCAGAATACTATTTGAAAGTCAGTGTCAAGCCTCCTAGAACCTCTAAGAAGTTGACATTCTTGGTCTGCCTCACCTCGACAGCGTTGTAGGCCTCTATGAACATGTCTTTGCAGCTGACGCTGCAGTACATGCAGCCCATGGTCATGTACAGGCAGAAGGAGAAAAAGTAGCGGTGGTTGAAGTGGCCCACACAGTTGTTCAGCCAGGCTAGCGTCACAAGGCAAGTTAAGGTCAAAGTTAATGAGGCAGATCTAACAATAGATAAAACATGGAGGAAGGCAATATGATTTAACTGTATGACTGCTGCCCCCCCCCCCGGGGTTTTACAATGCTGTAAAACATAGTTTTAAAGGAATCTGAGAGATGAGATGTTTGTTGGTCTCGAAAGGATACGGCAGTGGTGATCCATCTTCAGAATACACCTGGAATGAAAGAGAAAGTCGCTCAGTGTGATTGACCTGTGCCATGGACTAGAGCTATCCAGTGGAGGTTTTTTATTTCTTAATGACATCATTTGATGACTGACAAAGAGGGTCTTTAACTTACGTATTACAGATGCTGCAGTGGTGAGTTCTGGCTGGTTTGGGGACGATGCATTTTTTACAGATGGACACTGACGGTGTATCACTTTTAACCTGAGAAACAACAATCCGAAAAAAGCATGAAGTTATTTCATTATCAAGCCTATAGTCTGTCTTCCTAGTATTTCCCAAAAACAGTTTTCCTGCAGGCATTGGAGCGGGCACCTCACCTGTGGTGGGTGTCCAGGGGAGGTGGTGGTGGCCTTATAGTAGTGGAAGAGGACCATCATGAGGACCCAGTGGCCGTAAGTGAGGTGCCAGACGATCCACTGCAGAGGGTAGGTATTGAGGATGACAGGCAACAGGCACAGGTAGACAATGACCAGCACAGAGCTGGTGAGGGCAATCACCAGGCACACAAACACCTGGGAACAGAAGAGAGGGGCACGAACAGAGGGAGGAACTCATGAGGGTACGAGGGTACGTGAGGGTACGTGAAAGGTGAAAGGTGAATAGCAAAACGGGGTAATGTAACCGAACATGGGAGATTTGATTAACTGGCCTACATTTAATGAAATACAATAAAAACAAATATTTGACTGTACATCTACACAGAAAATTGAGCCATTTACTTACCACCCCAAACCAGCGAGTCACGTTGTCGACTATCCAGTAGACAGGCTCAAAGGCACAGTCCAGGCAGGTGTCAGAGTTGGTAAGGCTGTTGAAGTAGAGGGAGTTGAGCAGCAGCTTCCAGTAGCTCCACAGCTCTCGTAGCTTCCTCTGGGGCTTGCTGGGTCGACCCCCTCGCTTAGGGCACAGCCGGCACCAGCGCAGGCACAGACGCATCATCCTGGAGAACTGCCACCTCCAGCTGCGCATGCCCCCGCCTTCCACACACACGCGGACAGACAAACAACACAGAAGCAGGTGAAAAACTACTACGACCAGGAAGAACAACTTGGAATGTGCTGTCATCCATATCGCAGATGATATCATCATGGTCACGCTTTCCTTTGGGGATATAATACCCACGGTCGAGTGGCAACACTCACAGCTCAACATATACTACGACCTCGGAGACCCGGGTTCAATTGCCACATCCACCCATCCTACAACGCCTCCTCTCCTCATTAAGCTCCCCCTTCAAATTCTTATCTGTCTGAATAATCTAATGCCTGAATAAAACATGAATAAAATACAAAGAGGGTGGAATTCCACTCTCCCCCCAAAAAGGCCCTCATCTCAATGAAATGCTGCAAACCCCCCCTCCACGAAAATACTATTGTCTGAGACAGACAAGAACCAAATCTATGTCTTAAAAAAAACTAATCAAGAGAGACTCCTGCTCAGCGCATGGTCTTCCTCTCCACAGAGCAAAGTCAAGGCATTAAAGTAATTAAATCCAGCTGAGTGCTGTTTCCATTGGAGCCAAAGGACGCATTAGGCATGCCCAGAAAATAGGACAGGGCTATCAGGTAATAAGTGCGCCCACTCTCACAGAACTTCTAATGTTAATAATGCATGAGAAATACAGTTCTGTGGCTGAGCCTTCCATAGAAAGACCTTGGGAATGCAAATCCGGTAACCTTATAAAGACACCAAAAGCCCAAGGATGAATTTCCTTAGATAGGAATAAGTGGACACCGGAGCACCAAGGCTCTCCAGAATGCTAAGGCCATACACATTTTATAAAATGTGATTTCTTTTTTTGAAAAGTGAGCGGAGCGAGCAAATCAAAAAAATATAGCTGAGAGCAGCAATGAACGGGGTTCACAGAATAACAGAAAGGACAAGATTAGTTGGATAAAGCAAGCACTTTCATGTAGGACAGGGGTGGGCAATTTCATTGGTGTCACAGTTTTGCCTCAGCCCCAGCTAACACACCTGACTCCACAATCACCTAATCATTATCTTCAGATTTGAATGCAATTTGATTAATCAGCTGTGTTCGCTAGGGATAGAGAAAAAGTGACACCAATCAGGCCCTCAAGGACTGAGTTGCCCACCCCTGATGAAGGAACTATCTTCCTTTATGTGCAATCAGTGAAAGCATTACCATGTTTATCTCTCAATACCACAAGGATGACAAGTGAATTTAGTCTAGTGCTGTAGGTTAGTTTTCTTAAAGTTATTACTTAATGTATTCAGTTTATTTATAAATAAACTCAGCAAACAAAACAACATCCCTTTCTCAGGACCCTGTCTTTCAAAGAGAATTTGTAAAAATCCAAATAACTTCACAGATCTGCATAGTAAAGGGTTTAAACACTGTTTCCCACGCTTGTTCAATGAAGCATAAACAATTAATGAACATGCACCTGTAGAACAGTCATTAAGACACTAACAGCTTACAGACGGTAGGCAATTAAGGTCACAGTTATGAAAACTTAGGACACTAAAGAGGCCTTTCTACTGACTTTGAAAAACACACAAAAAAAGATGCCCAGGGTCCCTGCTCATCTGCGAGTACGTGCCTTAGGCATGCTGCAAGGAGGCATGAGGACTGCAGATGTGGCCAGGGCAAAAAATTGCAATGTCCATACTGTGAGACTCCTAAGACAGAGCTACAGGGAGACAGGACCAAGAGCTGATCATCCTCGCTGTGGCAAATCACGTGTAACACCACCTGCACAGGATCAATACATCCGAACATCACACCTGCGGGACAGGTACAGGATGGCAACAACTGCCAGAGTTACAACAGGAACGCACAATCCCGCCATCAGTGCTCAGACTGTCCACAATAGGTTGAGAGAGGCTGGACTGCGGGCTTGTAGGCCAGTTGTAAGTCAGGTCCTCACCTAGACATCACCAGCAACAACGTCGCCTATGAGCACAAACCCACCGTCGCTGGACCAGACCGGACTGGCAAAAAAATGCTCTTCACTGACGAGTGAAATGCTTACTTACAAGCCCTTAACCAACAATGCAGTTAAGAAAACACCCCAAAAATGTAAGAATAACAAATAATTAAAGAGCAGCAGTAAATAACAAGTGGGGCTACAGTGAGGGAAAAAAGTATTTGATCCCCTGCTGATTTTGTACGTTTGCCCACTGACAAAGAAATGATCGGTCTATGATTTTAATGGTAGGTTTATTTGAACCATGAGAGACAGAATAACAAAAAAATCCAGAAAAGCTCATGTCAAAAATGTTATAAATTGATTTGCATTTTAATGAGGGAAATAAGTATTTGACCCCCTCTCAATCAGAAAGATTTCTGACTCCCAGGTGTCTTTTATACAGGTAACGAGCTGAGATTAGGAGCACTTAAAGGGAGTGAATGCTGCCTATGACCCCAAGAACTCCATCCCCACCGTCAAACATGGAGGTGGAAACATTATGCTTTGGGGGTGTTTTTCTGCTAAGGGGACAGGACAACTTCACCGCATCAAAGGGACGATGGACGGGGCTATGTACCGTCAAATCTTGGGTGAGAACCTCCTTCCCTCAGCCAGGGTGTTGAAATTGGGTCATGGATGGATATTCCAGCATGACAATGACCCAAAAACATGTGGCCAAGGCAACAAAGGAGTGGCTCAAGAAGAAGCACATTAAGGTCCTGGAGTGGCCTAGCCAGTCTCCAGACCTTAATCCCATAGAAAATCGGTGGAGTTGCCAAACGTCAGCCTCGAAACCTTAATGACTTGGAGAAGATCTGCAGAGAGGAGTGGGACAAAATCCCTCCTGAGATGTGTGCAAACCTGGTGGCCAACTACAAGAAACGTCTGACCACTGTGATTGCCAACAAGTGTTTTGCCACCAAGTACTAAGTCATGTTTTGCAGAGGGGTCAAATACTTATTTCCATCATTATTAATTTATAACATTTTTGACATGCGCTTTTCTGGATTTTTGTTGTTGTTATTCTGTCTCTCAGTGTTCAAATAAACCTACCATTAAAATGATAGACTAATTAGTTCATTGTCAGTGGGCAAACGTACAAAATCAGCAGGGGGTCAAATACTTTTTTCCCTCACTGTATATACCGGTACAGAGTAGGTAGAGTTGTTAAAGTGACTATGCAGAGATGATAACAGAGTAGCAGTAACGTAGAAGGGGGGGGGGGGGCAATGCAAATAGTTTGCGTAGCCATTTGATTAGATGTTCAGGAGTCTTATAGCTTGGGGGAAGAAGTTGTTTCGAAGCCTCTTGGACCTAGACTTGGCGCTCCGGTACCGCTTGCCGTGCGGTAGCAGAGAGAACAGTCTATGACTAGGGTGGCTGGAGTCGTTGACAATTTTAGGGCCTTCCTCTGACACCGCCTGGTGTAGAGGTCCTGGATGGCAGGAAGCTTGGCCCCGGTGATGTACTGGGCCATACGCGCTACCCTCTGTAGTGCCTTGTGGTTGTATGCTGAGCAATTGCCATACTAGGAAGTGATGCAAACTGTCAGGATGCTCTCCAGGGTGCAGCTGTAAAACCTTTTGAGGATCTGTGGACCCATACCAAATCTTTTCAGTTTCCTGAGGGGCAAATAGGTTTTGTCGTACCGTCTTCACGACTGTCTTGGCATTTGCCAGAGAACACCAAGATTGGCAAATTCGCCACTGGCGCCCTGTGCTCTTCACAGATGAAAGCAGGTTCACACTGAGCACATGTGACAGATGTGACAGTCTGGAGACGCCGTGGAGAACATTCTGTTGCCTGCAACATCCCGCAGCATGACCGGTTTGGCGGTGGGTCAGTCATGGTGTGGGGTGGCATTTCTTTGGGGGGCCGCACAGCCCTCCATGTGCTCGCCAGGGGTAGCCTGACTGCCATTAGGTACCGAGATGAGATCCTCAGACCCCTTGTGAGACCATATGCTGGTGCGGTTGGCCCTGGGTTCCTCCTAATGCAAGACAATGCTAGACCTCATGTGGCTGGAGTGTGTCAGCAGTTCCTGCAAGAGGAAGGCATTGATGCTATGGACTGGCCCGCCTGTTCCCCAGACCTGAATCCAATTGACCATATCTGGGACATCATGTCTCGCTCCATCCACCAACGCCACGTTGCACCACAGACTGTCCAGGAGTTTGCGGATTGTTTAGTCCAGGTCTGGGAGGAGATCCCTCAGGAGACCATCCGCCACCTCATCAGGAGCATGCCCAGGCATTGTAGGAAGGTCATACAGGCACGTGTAGGCCACACACACTACTGAGCCTCATTTTGAATTGTTTTAAGGACATTACATCAAAGTTGGATCCGCCTGTAGTGTGGTTTTCCACTTTAATTTTGAGTGTGACTCCAAATCCAGACCTCCATGGGTTGATACATTGTATTTCCATTGATAATTGTGTGATTTTGTTGTCAGCACAATCAACTATGTAAAAAAAAAAGTATTTAATAAAAGTATTTAATTAATTCAGATCTAGGATGTGTTATTTTGGTGTTCCCTTTATTTTTTTGAGCAGTGTATAAAGTTCAGCCATAATCCAAAAGGGAATGTTGTGTCTCTCTTTAATGGAAGCTTGAGGACATTCATTTTCCTATAAAATCGTGCAATTTCTCAGTACAACTTTTCAACCACAAAAAAAAAGTTGAGAAAAGTGAAGAGGGGCATCCGTTAAACATGTAAATGTGTTTGGCCTGATAATCAATTATTAGTGCTGGGACCGTCACTGTGGCCAGCCGCTTGGCCTTCAACACTGCCCCTCTGTTGTCATTATGCAGAGGGAGTACGTGTGATCTCTCTTTACAAGCGGCGCAGATGGAATGAAAGAAATGTCATAATGCCAACAGGTGAACACGAGGTCAACCAGTATTAATGAGATCATTGATCGGCATATGGCAGCATGCCATCAAAGTCATAGAAAGGCTTGTGTGGAACTGGAAAAGAGTAGGGACGATTTCCAGCCAAATCAACAGGCTGTTGACTACCTCGGCTACCTACTACACTTGCTTTTATTACATGTTTAATTTAACTAGGCAAGTCAGTTAGAGTACAGAGTGACATATTGGAACAAACCCATATAAATATTTTTTAAACATGAGATCAAGCTCTAAACCTGAACAGCACCATCAGAAATATATAATTTAATAATATATATATATATATATAATATATAATTTTTTTCTCAATCTCAGATTAACCCCTTTAAATTGTATTTTAAAACAGAACAATTAAGCTCTTTATCTGGGGGATAAAAAAAAAAAAAAAAAATTAAAAAGTAAGGACGAGTAAGCGGTCTCTATGGCAACCCCCAAATCTTCTCAGCTTGGAAATAGTCTCCTCTGCCCAGATAATAAGCTTTGCCGTCTGTCCTCGAGACTGGTTTAGCCTCTGTGTCTGCAGCACAGGCCTGGCAATTGGCAAACTGCACAGACTCCAAATGTGTGTTGTTTCTGTTCATTTGTGATCTTTCTATCTCTGGGCAACACTGCCACTGCTGTGTGTCTCTTTACTCCCAATGGAACGTTTTCAGTCCTCAGTTTAGAGATTTGCGCTTGTGTTGACAGCACTGGAACTAGGGAATGATGGAGTTGCTTATTGGGGTCATTACACTGCAGAAAACTGCCTAATTCTACAATCTGAGGGATGCAAATTCGCTGTCAGACATTCACACGTAAAGAGAACAATCCACAACATAGAATGTTAATCCAGTCACAAATGAACAGTAAGTAGCTATCACATCCTAAAGCATTATATTTATATGATCACACCATCAACGCTGTCAAAATATTTTGAATGTCTGCAGGTGTACAAATAACATAGGCCTAACTACTATTTAGGTCTGTATTTTACAGGGTTCTGTCAATCTCTGCTGCTGTTGCCGCTGGCTACCACACTGAACAAACAATAGTGTGCGAGGTGCGAGCAACGTTAGCCAGCTATAACTACTCCACCTGCCTGGCAATCTTGATAGCAGACTTTTCCACAGGCAGACCCCTACACGAGATTGCAATCGGAGATATATGTCGATTACAAAATATTGCCAATTATGACGGTTAGCTATAGCTAGCTTGCTAATTACTGACACCATTGATATGTCAATCATCTAAATATTCCACTCACCTTTAACGTATCTTCTGAAATGACAGAACCAGCTAGGTTAAATAAATTGCAATTCAACTCATAACTGTGAGATGTTAGCTCCACTCAAAGATATTTAGGAAAACATAATAAATCGTGCACCGATGCACTGCAGCCCTTGCTAGCTTGCTTTCATGTATAAAAAAAAATCCTGACGTTGCGCACGCATTGCATCTTGGGTAATTGTGTTTTTTCGTACTCTTCAAAATGTAAATAAAACCGTTCCGTACTGATCTGTTGATCTATTCAATTTACGCTAAGCCACCCATCCCTTTTTTGATTTTTATGTTTAATGAGTACTTTAAATAAAATCTGGACAAATCTCTTATTAGAGGAGAAAACTGTGTCGTCTCCAAATTGGTACTACAACCAGGAAGCGTAGACGTCATATGACTGGAGAAAAATGGCTGCTGTGCAGTGGTAAGATGCATCTTTTCTGATCCTAAATCTGTTTTTGGTGTCCTTTAAATCTTTAAGAGTATGAAATTGACATCAAAACAAGATAGCTAAATGCATAAAAAAAACAAATGAAAATGCGCGTGGTCTGTCTGATCTTGCTGTCACAATTCACGAGCTGTCAACTTTTTTTTTTCTTATCTCGATGTCAGCGAGCATAACATTCAGCATCAAAGTACAATCTGAAAAAGAACACACTTCTACGTGTAGCATCCTCATATTTCGCTAATATTGCGCTATGTTTGTATTAATGCAGGTTTATTCCAGAGACTTCTGAGTAAATCAATCTGTAACATATGTTTTCCGCGACAGGCACTCTCGTGCACGCAGGTATGAGTCTGAACTGCAGAGCTGTGGCCTGGAGGTTGCCCCAGTTGAGTTCAGCGACTACCATCCCCTCAAGTCCATCACTGTGAGTAGGGCACTGTATGTTGTTGATGCACACCATATGTGGCAAAGAAATTGATACTTATTGTATGTAGGCTAAATTTCATTAATGCAAGAGTAAATCATCCTACCGTAGAACATGTTCCTAACCACTTGAGCATAGCTCTCTCTCTCTCTGTGTGTGTGTGTGTGTGTGTGTGTGTGTGTGTGTGTGTGTGTGTGTGGCCCAGTAGTAAACAACTTGTACACATCCACCCATCCATACATACCACACAGGTGACAGACTCCAAGTCGCGGAGGGGAGCGCGTAAAGGCAGCACCTCCTCCTCCTCCTCCTCTTCCAGCTCTGTGGCACCAGATCCCCTGAGCTCCATGCTGGATGGAACGGACCCCCTGTCCATGTTTGCTGCAGCCTCTGCCAGCGAGTCCCCTCTAACCCTCTCACAGAGCAGCTCCACTGGGGTGAGTGATTCACTAGGGGTGTGAATAGAATGAAATACTCACTGAGGGATAGATGGGAGGTTTGATAGTGGGACAACGGTGATGGGGGGGGTCTGATATTTGTGTTGTGTCTCGTTATGGAGGCGTTGTCTCTTAAAAGGATGTTAAAAGTAAAGCAACATGCACAATTTCCTCCTCTCTCTTGCTCTCGCTCTCTTTCACTCAAATATTTTTTTTCTGTGCTCTGTTCAGGACTTGGGTAGAGGAAAGAGGAGGGAGAAGGAGGATGAGGTTGGAGTGGACTTTGAACCGTGGTCATCCAAACGGGGAGAAATCCTTGCCAGGTTCACTACCACGGAGAAGCTCTCCATTGTGAGCAATGATTATGCTTTAAGATCCCTCAAAGAGAAACATTTTCCCCTTTCCCATCCTCGGTAATGGGACAAAGACTGACTTCTCTCTCTTGTTTTTTTTGATAGAATCTCTTCATGGGCTCAGAGAAAGGTAAGTCTACTCCAACATTTATAGTCTTTGATATACCAGATCCCCTATTCTGAAAGCTTGCTCGATTGAGTCGAGACAACAACAAAAAAACATGCACACGTGCACTGTTGTGGCACTTCTGTCATTCTCCAGGCAAGGCTCCCAGTCTTGCCTCCTCTGCTGTATCAGAGAAGGTGCGAACTCGCCTAGAGGAGCTGGATGACCTGGAAGAGGTAAGTACAGCAGAATGGATCTACAGTCAGAACATTCTCTGTTGAGTTTTGTTGCCAAGAATGTTAGTGTTTCCGACTCTAATGTTGTGCGTCTGCCGTCAGGGGTCTCAGCGGGAGTTGCTGAATCTGTCCCAGCAGGACTATGTGAACCGTATCGAGGAGCTCAACCAGTCTCTAAAAGAAGCCTGGGCCTCCGACCAGAAGGTCAAGGCCCTCAAGATCGTCATCCAGGTCAGAATTGCAATACTTGTAGCAAATCTATTACAATGTAATATATTTACGACGTTATGTTTGTCTTATGTCATTGTATGTGTGTGTCTTAGTGCTCCAAGCTGCTGTCAGACACAGCTGTGATTCAGTTCTACCCAAGCAAGTTTGTCCTCATCACAGACATTCTGGACACCTTTGGTAAGTACTGAGGACTGGCCTGTCACTTCAATTAATAGCAGGGCATTCTATAGTAACATAGTCACATTTTTCACATTGGATGCTGTAGTGGGTTTTGATTTGTTGTCGGGAAGGGGTCACGTTATTTTAGGTGACCAAAATGTCTCTCTCTCTCTTAGGACGTCTGGTGTATGAGAGGATCTGGTCCATGTGTTCTGACCCTCGCCCCCTACCAGGTATGTCCTGTGTGTCGCGTCGGTGTGTCACACCAAGTGCTCTCCATGGTCCTTCCTTTTTTATTTTTTAAAGTTATTATTTATTCAGATCCCTCTCCAGACTCCTTTACAGCTGATGAAGTGAATGACACGGCCAAGGAGACCTGCCTCAACTGGTTCTTCAAAATTGCCTCCATCAGAGAGCTCATCCCACGACTGTATCCTTTATTATACACATCAACTTTCCAGTAGCACACTGAGTTGTTCATGCATATGTACAGTTACCATATACAGTGAGCTCCAGAAGTATTGGGACAGTGGCACATTTTGTGTTGTTTTTTTGTCTCTGTACTTCAGCACTTTGGATTTGAAATAACACAATGACTATGAGTTTAAAGTAAAGACTGTCAGCTTTAATTTTGAGGGTATTTTTCATCCATAGCGGGTGAACCGTTTAAAAATGACAACTATTTTGCTACGTAGTCGTCAACCCCCTTTCCCCACACACACACACACACACACACATTTTAGGGGACAAAATGTTTTGGTACAAAAGTATTAAAGTAGTCAAAATTGGTATTAAAGTAGTCAAGTTTAGTAGTTAGTCCCATATTCCTAACATGCAATGATTGCATCAAGCTTGTGACTACAAACTTGTTGGATGCGTTTGCTGTTTGTTTTTGGTTCCGTTTCAGATTATTTTGTACCCTACATAAATGAATGGTAAATCATGTATTGTGTCATTTTTGAGTCACTTTTAACTGTAAATAAGAATCTAATATATTTCTAAACACTTCTATATTCATGTGGATGCTACAATGATTATGGGTAGTTCCACAATGATTACGGATAGTCCTGAATTCATCATGAATAATGATGAGTGAGAAAGTTACAGACGCACAAATATCATACCCCCCCAAGGCATGTTAACCTCTCATCATTACAATAACAATTTTTGGGGGGTATGATATGTGTGTGTCTGTTAGCATCATTTCAAATCCAAAGTGCTGGAGTACAGAGCCAAACTAACAAACAATGTGTCACTGTCCCAATACCTTTTGGAGCTCACTGTATCTACCTATGTCTCTGATCGCATGCTTACACAGTGGTTTGAGTTGAATCCTTGACTCCACATGCAGATATGTTGAGGTAGCTCTCCTGAAGTGTAACCGTTTCTTGACCAAGTGGTTAGTATCCCTCCCATGTTTCCCCCACCTCGCTCCAGCACCACTCTCTAATCCGTCTGGCCGTCCGCTCACTGGTTTCACTCCATCTCTCTGTGTTCTCAGTGGGATCCAGGAGACGGTGCCTCGCCTCACAGCTATGATCCGGGGAATAGGGGACCCCCTGGTGGCCGTGTATGCCCGGGCCTACCTCTGTCGGGTGAGACTGGCTTCCAGAACATATTTTCTCTCAACTCTCTCTCTCTCTCTCATTGGTTGCCCTCATTTACAGAGATTTCAACCGCCCCTCTTGCTCCCCCCCCCTGTATTACATTTTGGCTCAGTCATGAGAATGGGATAAATTCTCTCTTCTCCCTCTCTAATCTCCCTATTTTCTTCCTCTACTCGTATCCACCAATCCCCTCTCTCTCTGCATCCATCTCTCTCCGGGCCAGATTGGGATGGAGGTGGCTCCTCACCTGAAGGACAGCCTGAACAAGAACTTCTTTGACCTGCTGGGGACGTTCCGTCAGATCCACGGCGACAGTGTCCAGAACCAGCTGGTCCTGCAGAGGGTGGAGATCCCCGTCTACCTGACCCTCTACTCCCCCGCCATCCACTGGATCCTGCAGTGTGTCTCCTACAGAGCACCAGAGGTACATTGCCACCCAGCGTAACACATCCACAGTGGTCCGACAGTATCCACAGTGGTCCGACAGTATCCACCGATAACAGTTATGTAGTTATTGTATTGGGGATATCTCCATAAGTCGCTGGCATGTAAACTCAGGGGAGGAAAAAAGAAACGTCCTCTCACTGTCAACTGCGTTTATTTTCTGCAAACTTAACATGTGTAAATATTTGTATGAGCATAACAAGATTCAACAACTGAGACATAAACTGAACAAGTTCCACAGACATGTGGAATAATAAGGAATAATGTGTCCCTGAACAAAGGGGGGGTCAAAATCAAAAGTAACAGTCAGTATCTGGTGTGGCCACCAGCTGCATTAAGTACTGCAGTGCGTCTCCTCCTCATGGACTGCACCAGATTTTCCAGTTCTTTCCGTGAGATGTTACCCCACTCTTCCACCAAGGCACCTGCAAGTTCCCAGATATTTCTGGGGTGAATGGCCCTAGCCCTCACCCTCCGATCCAACAGGTCCCAGACGTGCTCAATGGGATTGAGATCCGGGCTCTTCGCTGGCCATGGCAGAACACTGACATTCCTGTCTTGCAGGAAATCACACACAGAACGAGCAGTATGGCTGGTGGCATTGTTATGCTGGAGGGTCATGTTAGGATGAGCCTGCATGAAGGGTACCACATGAGGGAGGAGGATGTCTTCCCTGTAATGCACAGCGTTACGATTGCCTGCAATGATAACAAGCTCAGTCCGATGTTGCTGTGACAGACCGCCCCAGACCATGAATGACCCTCCGCATCCAAATCGATCCCGCTCCAGAGTACAGGCCTCAGTGTAACGCTCATTCCTTTGACGATAAACACGAATCCGACCATCGCCTCTGGTGAGACAAAACCGCGACTCGTCAGTGAACAGCACTTTTTTGCCAGACCTGTCTGGTCCAGCGACGGTGGGTTTGTGCCCAGAGGCGAAGTTGTTGCCGGTGATGTCTGGTGAGGACCTGCCTTACAACAGGCCTACAAGCCCTCAGTCCAGCCTCTCTCAGCCTATTGTGGACAGTGAGCACTGATGGAGGGATTGTGCGTTCCTGGTGTAACTCAGGCAGTTGTTGTTGCCATTCTGTACCTTTCCCGCAGGTGTGATGTTTGGATATACCGATCCTGTGAAGGTGTTGTTACACATGGTCTGCCACTGCGAGGACGATCAGCTGTCCGTCCTGTCTCCCTGTAGCGCTGTCTTAGGCGTCTCACAGTACGGACATTGCAATTTATTGCCCTGGCCACATCTGCAGTCCTCATACCTCCTTGCAGCATGCCTAAGGCACGTTCACGCAGATGAGCAGGGACCCTGGGCATCTTTTTTTTTTTTTTTGTGTGTGTTTTTCAGAGTCAGTAGAAAGGCCTCTTTAGTGTCCTAAGTAAACTGTGACCTAACTGTGACCTTAATTGCCTACTGTCTGTAAGCTGTTAGTGTCTTAACGACCGTTCTACAGGTGCATGTTCATTAATTGTTTATGGTTTGGGACGTTTTTTTTTTGCTGAGTTTATTTGACATCCATTGTTCCATTGCAGGCCCTGCTAACAGAGATGATGGAGAGATGCAAAAAGCTTGGGAATAAGTGAGTACTCCTCTACACCAGAGGGATTTCTTTAGAAGCCAGATGCACTGGGTTGCCGTGTGGTGGCACACGTTCCTGTAATACAGATCAAATGTTATTTGTCACACGCTTCGTAAACGACAGGTGCAGACAAACAGTGAAAAGCTTACTTTGAGAAATAATTGTAAATAATTATAACTCTAGGAATAAATACACAGTGAGTCACTATAACTTGGCTATTTACACGAGGTACCAGCACTGAGTCGATGTACAGGGTTACGAGGTTGAGGTAGATATGTAGGTAGGGTTAAAGCAGTGTAGAACAGCAGTGTAGAAGAGAGTAGAGTCTATGACTTGGGCGGCTTTGACAATTTTTAGGGCCATCATCTGACACCGCCTTGTGTTGAGGTCCTGGATGGCAGGGAGCGGGGCCCTACTGATGTACTGGTCCGTACGCACTACCCTCTTTAACACTTTGCAATCAGAAGCCAAACAGTTACCATACCAAGCGGTGATGCAGCCAGTCAAGATGCTCTCAATGGTGACGCTGTGTGTGTGTGTGTGTGTGTGTGTGTGTGTGTGGACCATGATAATTCCTTAGTGATGTGGACACAGTGGAACTTGAAGCTAACGACCCGCTCCACTATATTCCTGTGGATGAGGGTGTTCTTGGCCCACTGTTTCCTGTAGTCCACGACCATCTCATTTCTCCTGCTGACATTGAGAGAAAGGTTGTTGTCCTGGCACCACACTGCCAGGTCTCTGACCTCCTCCCTAATAGGCTGTCTCATCGTCGGTGATCAGGCCAACCACCGTCGTGTTGTCAGAAAACGTAATGATTGTGTTGGAGTCGTACGTGGCCAGGTAGTTGTGGGTGAACAGGAAGTACAGGTGGGGACTAAGAATGCACCCCTGAGGGGCCCCCGCGTTGAGGGTCAGCATTGCAGATGTGTTGTTACCTACTTTCACCACCTGGGGAGGCCCATCAGGAAGTCCAGGATCCAGTTGCAGAGGGAGGCGTTCAGTCCCAGGGTCCTGAGCTCAGTGATGAGCTTGGAAGGTACTATGGTGTTGAGCTGAGCTATACTCAACGAACAGCATTCTCAAATAGGTGTTCCTCTTGTCCAAGTGGGAGAGGGCGGTGTGGAGTGCAATAGAGATTGTGTCATCTGTGGATCTGTTGGGCCGGTATGGGAACTAGAGTGGGTCCAGGGTGTCTTGGATGATGGTGGAATTTCTGGAGCCCTCATGCATGGTTCAGTGTTGCTTGCCTCAGTGTTGCTTGCCTCAAAGTGAGCATAGACAGCATTTAGCTTGTCTGGTAGGCTTGTGTCAACTGGGCAGCTCGTGGACGGCTTTCCCTTTGTCTGTGATAGTTTGTGGGGACGACGTCGATGCACTTATTAATGAAGCCGGTGACTGATGTGGTAAACTCCTCAATGTTATCAGATGAATCCCAATACATCTACAGTCGTGGCTAAATGTTTTGAGAATGACACAAATATTCATTTCCACAATGTTTGCTGCTTCAGTGCCTTAAGATATTTTTGACAGATGTTACTATGGAATACTGAAGTATACTTACAAGCATTTCATAAGTGTCAAAGGTTTTTATTGACAATTACATGAAGTTGATGCAAAGAGTCAATATTTGCAGTGTTGACCCTTTTTCAAGAACCCTGCAATCTGCCCTGGCATTCTGTCAATTAACTTCTGGGCCACATCCTGACTGATGGCAGCCCATTCTTGCATAATCAATGCTTGGAGTTTGTCAGAATTTGTGGGGTTTTGTTTGTCCACCTGCCTCTTGAGGATAGACCACACGTTCTCAATGGGATTAAGGTCTGGGGAGTTCCTGGCCATGGACCCAAAATATCAATGTTTTGTGCCCCAAGCCACTTAGTTATCACTTTTGCCTTATGGCAAGGTACTCCATCATGCTGGAAAAGGCATTGTTCGTCACCAAAATGTTCCTGGATGGTTGGGAGAAGTTGCTCTCGGAGGTTGTGTTGGTACCATTCTTTATTCATGGCTGTGTTCTTTGGCAAAATTGTGAGTGAGCCCACTCCCTTGGCTGAGAAGCAACCCCACACATGAATGGTCTCAGGATGCTTTACTGTTGGCATGACACAGGTCTGATGGTAGCGCTCACCTTGTCTTCTCCAGACAAGCTTTTTTCCGGATGCCCCAAACAATCGGAAAGGGGATTCATCAGAGAAAATGACTTTAGCCCAGTGCTCAGCAGTCCAATCCCTGTACCTTTTGCAGAATATCAGTCTGTCCCTGATGGTTTTCCTGGAGAGAAGTGGCTTCATGCTGCACTTCTTGACACCAGGCCATCCTCCAAAAGTCTTCGCCTCACTGTGCGTGCAGATGCACTCACTCCTGCCTGCTGCCATTCCTGGGCAAGCTCTGTACTGGTGGTGCCTCAATCCCGCAGCTGAATCAACTTTAGGAGACGGTCCTGGCGCTTGCTGGACTTTCTTGGGCGCCCTGAAGCCTTCTTCACAACAATTGAACCGCTCTCCTTGAAGTTCTTGATGATCCAATAAATGGCAGCAATATCCTTGCCTGTGAAGCCCTTTTTGTGCAAAGCAATGATGACGGCATGTGTTTCCTTGCAGGTAACCGTGGCTGACAGAGGAAGAACAATGATTCCAAGCACCACCTTTCTTTTGAAGCTTCCAGTCTGTAATTCGAACTCAATCAGCATGACAGAGTGATCTCCAGCCTTGTCCTCGTCAACACTCACACCTGTGTTAATGAGAGAATCACTGACATGATGTCAGCTGGTCATTTTGTGGAAGGGCTGAAATGCAGTGGAAATGTATTTTTGAGATTCAGTTAACTTGCATGGCAAAGAGGGACTTTGCAATTTGCCATCAAACAAACTGACTGAGGCAGCAGACTTTGTGAAAAATAATATTCGTGTCATTCTCAACTTTTGGCCACGACTATAGGCTAGCGAAATAGTCATGTAGCTTAGCATCCTCTTCATTGGACAACATCCTTCGTGAGCGCGTCGTTGATACAGGCGTGGTTACATGGGGTCTGTGGTTGTGAGGCCAGCTGGACGTACTGCCAAATTTTCTAAAATGACATTGGAGGCAGCTTATGGTAGAGAAATGAACGTTCAATTCTCAGGCAACAGCTTTGGTGGACACTTATGCAGTCAGCATGCCAAATGCTTGATACATCTGTGGCATTGCGTTGTGTGACGAACTGCACATTTAAGAGTGGCCTTTAATTTTCCCCAGCACAAGGTGCAGCTGTGTAATGATCATGCTGTTTAATCAACTTCTTGATATGCCACACCTGTCAGGTGGATGGATTATCTTGGCAAAGGAGAAATGCTCACTAACAGGGATGCAGTCAAATTAACAGAGATGCAACATTTTTGAGAAATAAGCTTTTTGTGCATATGGAACATTTCTGGGAACTTTTATTTCAGATCATGAAACATGGGACCAACACTTTACATGTTGTGTTTATATTTTTTGTTCTGTATAGATAAACGCTCTTGTTAAATAGTATGGTCTGCAGGTCATCATGAGGTATTCTATTCAGGTGAGCAAGAAGTCGAGACATCCTTAACATTAGAGATTGCGCACCAGTTGTTGTTAACAAAGATAAACCCCCCCCCTTAACCTTACCCGAGGCTGTCGTTTTGGTTTTGAAGTTTCATATAAAAATCAACTAGATGTACAGTATATTATCCATGTCCACAGGAAGCCAAACCTGGGCATTAAGTCTCAACTAATGTTGATTTCCCCACAGTGACCTGCTGCTGAACTCGGTGATGTGGGCGTTCAGGGCGGAGTTTATCGCGACGAGAGCCACCGACTTCATCGGCATGATCAAGGACTGTGATGAGGCAGGATTCCCTAAGGTTAGACACATCCACATTCACCATGTGCTCTAAAAATAGCATCGTTGCCCCTCCCTTCTGCCTCCAATATAGCTTTTAACTGGTATCTGTGTTGTTTACTCTTCAACTTCCTCTCTCTGTCCTCCTTTAGCACCTGTTGTTTGGCTCTCTGGGCCGCAGCCTGGCCTGTGCTGACCCTCCTGAGGCGGAAAGGCTGCCCATCCTCAATGAGGCCTGGAAGGTCATCACCAAAGTGCGAAGTCCACAGGTACAGAGCAAATAACAACCCTCTTAGACAATGAAGGCGTGCCTGGTGGTTCACATTGACAAAGGGTTGCAAATGTTTCGTTCTCTTATTCCAGGATTACATCAACTGTGCTGAGATCTGGGTGGAGTTCACCTGTCGTCACTTCACTGTGAGTGTCCAAGAGAACTACAGCGCTGCCACTGAAAGAGTTCTGAGCACAAGGGTCTCGAAAGGACTCCGGCTTGTATAATCCTCATTTTTCTCTGTTCTTATTCCCAGAAACGTGAGGTCAACACTGTGCTCTCTGACATCATCAAGCACATGACCCCAGACCGGGCCTTTGAGGATGCCTATCCTCAGCTTCAGTCCGTGATACGGAAGATCCTCACCTACTTCCATGACTTCTCTGTCCTCTTCTCCATGGTAAGACTCGGTGTTGTCATTCTCCAGTCTCAAACACAATCACTTGTGTTTTATCAGCGGGTAGATCTAACTAGTATCTCTGTGACCCCCCCCCCCCTCCTCAGGAGCGTTTCCTTCCCTTCATGGACATGTTCCAGAAGGACAGCGTCAGGGTGGGGGTGTGTCTCTCCATCATGGATGTCTTCATCAAGTACGTCTGGTTTAGCCGACACCTTTTGCTGTTGTCATGCTAACGTGGCTAATGTCACCCAAGCGAAATGTCTCTTCCGCACTATACGTGTGAAGTGTCCGTGTCTAACCCTCATGTCTGTCTGACTGTCTGTCTTCTCAGACACCAGCAGGAGCCCACTAGAGATCCTGTCATCCTCAACGCTCTACTCCACGTCTGCAAGACCATGCACGACTCTGTCAAGTAAGTAGACAACTGTGTGTGTGTGTGTGTGTGTGTGTTCTAAATTACCCTACTCTCTCTGTGTCCCTTAGTGCTCTGACGCTGGAGGACGAGAAGAGATCTCTGGCCTTGTTGATCAATGGCTTCATACGCATGGTGAGTGTCTTCGACTCAGACTGTTCATCCTCTGGGTCTCCAGACACTCCTTCCCCTCCTGCATTTCCAAGGGTGACGGCTAGTGTCTCTCTTTCTCTCCCTCTTTCTCTCCCTCCCTCTCTCTCTCCAGGTGTCGTTTGGCCGTGACTTTGAGCAGCAGCTGAGTTTCTGTGTGGAGGCCCGGGCCACCTTCTGTAACCTGGAGCCAGTGTTGGTGCAGCTCATCCACGTGAGTCCAGCACAGCCGCCAAGGGACCCACCATATCCTACCTTCATCGTCTTATCTGTGTGCGCATGTGGGACCACACCTCGACGCGGTTCTGCTTTGCGTTGCAATACAAAGCCCATCTTCTTTTGACAGTTGATGTGAATTTAGCTTAACCTTTTTTTAATCATTTTGTCGTGGTCGTATATATATACTGCACATACACACGCGCATAACTTTTGTCCTCTTCTCTCAGACTGTGAACCAGCTGGCCATGGAGACGAGGCGTGTGATGAGGGGGAGCCACTCCCGCAAGACTGCTGCTTTTGTCAGGGTGGGTCATGCGACCTCACTCTCTATAACCCCAACATCTGTGTCCTCAATATGGCCACTAATGCGTCACTGAATCCTCGGTCTCTCTCTCAGGCATGTGCTGCATACAGCTTCATCACCATTCCCTCCCTCACCAGCATCTTCAGCCGCCTCAACCTCTACCTGCTGTCTGGGCAGGTGGCCCTGGCCAACCAGTGTCTTTCCCAGGGTGAGTCTGCGTGTGCTCTGTTCAGAATAGACAGACCCAGAGTCCTGAGGTTTTCACCAGTTCTGAAGTGAATTCTCATTCACTGTTATCGCTCTCTCCTAGCGGATGCATTCCTGAAGGCAGCGGTCAGTGTGTTGCCAGAGGTGCCACGCAGTATCAGTATCGAGGGCAAACTGCGCTCTTCTGAGGGCTTCCTGCTTGACTTCATCAACAACTTCCTGTCAGCACTACTAGTTGTGCCGGTAAGGAAACATCCCTGCTTTTCCCATAATGCTTGAAATAACTAAAGAAATAGATGTCAAGGAAGTACTTCCTGTGTGTGTGTCCAGGACCACCCAGAGGCAGGGGTGTTGTTCCTTGTGCGTGGGCTGCTCAACATGGTGCAGGACTACACCTGGGAGGACAACAGTGACGCCAAGGTCCATGTCTACATCAGCGCCCTGCCACTACTGGCTGCCATGAGTCAGGAGAGCTACCTCTACTCCATCCCCAAAGGTACTACCCAGAAACACACACCCTCTTCTCCCATACGTTTCAGGTTTATGTGGCATGTAATATAATACTATATGGCTTTTAGCTAACACTATTATCCAATGTGGCTTACAGTCATGCATTCATAAAAAAAAAAAAATACGGGTGGTCCCGGGAATCGAACCCACTATCAGAGGGCCATATGCTATTGGTCTCTCAGAATAGGCTAGAAATATAGAAGAGTGTGAACTTAAAGGATAATTTGAGTCAAAGCCAGCTAACACACATCCTTCCTTTCTCTTTTCCAGTGGACTCAAATGAAACACTTTATGGAGGAGATCCCAAGTTTTTGGCAGAGATCAACAAGTTATGTGAAACTCTGATTGGACAAGTGCTGGACCACCTCAAGACCTTGGGTAGAGATGAGGTAGGACGCACTATGCCAGTGTCCTGAGAATAGAATAGTCATACATTTGTTTTTTTGTATATATTCATAAACATGTATAACTCTCTCTTATCCCTTCCTCTGTTGTAGAGTGTCCATAGACAGGGTAGTCTGGCCTTCTCTCTGTTTGGCTGCCTCCTAGCTCACGGGGACCTACGCAACAACAAACTCAACCAGCTGGCTGTCAACCTGTGGAATCTGAGCCACAAGCAGGGTTACTGCAACACACGCACCTCCGTGAGTAAAACACAGGCCGTTTGTAGCCATAGGAACAATAAAACATTGGAGAGATACAGTAGAAGTCCAATCATAATCTCTGTACACACAACATATTTCTCGACAGGTGCGGACATTAGAGTTTATTAAGCACCAGGCCCAGCAGCCAGACATGGCTCACCTTTCAGACATGCTCCACCGCCTCACCTTGCAGTCCAGGACCTGAGGACATCGACTACACCCCCTTTTTCCTCCATATATCTATGTGCACTGGAGGGATTGTCTCGCCTTGCAATTGCATTCTCTGTTTAGTGCCCACGATCTGTCAACCAGGATCTTGGAGTGCTTTAAATGTTCTGATTTTCATCTTTCAGTATTTCATTTGGACCTCGTAAACTAAGGTGTGTAGACTCCATAGCCAATCAACGGATTAATTCATTGACAGATTGATATGAAAACTCAAGACAGATCAGTCCTCAAGGATTGGAGCTAGATAGCCCTGGAAACAGGTCCTTGGTACGCCATTGTTGGAAAGATAAAAACAAACTAACAAAAAAACAGATTCATGCAATGCTGTTAAGTCCCTGCATTTCAGTGATTGTATACTTGTTTATGGATTTGTACTGTACTGAAATTAAGTTTCTCCATTCTGTGCTAACATTTTGTATATCATTGTAAAATTTCTGAACGTACGTGATTGAAGAAAGCAAAACCAAACCATGGCGGTGTTGTGCATTTGTAACAAATGATTGGCTTCTCTGAATGCAAACAACTCTTTCAAGCCGAGCACTCTTTAAACAGACAGTGAGGACAGAGAAGCTATCATCAGTTGTTTATTTACTCAATTAGTGTAACATTTTAAAAGGCAAACCACCCCCATTTGCATTCAACTGAAACTATCAAAAACAAAATGTTATGTTCCAACATGCCGGCTTGCTCGCCAGAGCCCCGGTCTGTCTAAAAGCCTTTGGTCACACAACTCCGGGTATCATTTCCTAAACGTTTTGTGCCTTAACCGTATGACTCACAAAGCAGGAGGAATATTTGATTCAGACCTTTATCCTATCCAGGCTACATATTGGTGCATTGAATAACTTATTTTCTTAAATTAAGAGATGTTATAGTTGTAACACCCTAATGGACATCTTGACTATTATCAAGGCTTTAACTTTATAATAACAAAGTATCTCGAGGTGGCTGTAGAGTAGCTTTGGAAGATTCACCCATGAGAATTTCGACAGCGGTTAAAATTCCAAAACAGATATGAACCTGTAAAACATGAATTCAACACACAAAAAAAATCCTAAAACATGTACAGTAGCAGAAGATAATGTAAAAGTACTGATTTAAACAACCACTCTCTCCATGTAAATGAATATTCATTTTGGATACTGGAGTATGCATTTAAGCCCAACCCGGTAAGATAACTAAGCTTCTGGATATAGGCAATATAATACTACGGAAGGCGGGGATAGTTTCAAGTTGTTTAATCTTCTCTTTGTCCGTCTGATCGCAGTCAAACATCTGGACCGACAAAATGGAGCAGTCACCAACTCACTGAAAAATGTACCGGGGGGGGCGCCCAAAATAGAAGACTTCAACGGAACTGACTTGCATTTACATGAACATGCCAAATACATTCATCAACACACTCACAGCCACGTTTATATGATCTGAGCATACCCATCCACTCCTGTCGATTTAAACACATGTAATCTCCCATACGTAACAGATTATGAATAGTGATCAAATCCGGCTTTAGTTTGCAGCCAGGTATACGATGCCCGACAGGTAGAGGCAACTGACAGAATAAAGGAAACACTAACATAGCATCTTTTTAGGATGTCGAGCAAGAACAGCTTCCATACACATTGGCATAGATTCTAGTGTCTGGAAATCTATTGGGAGGGATGTGACACCATTCTTCCACCATTTGGTGTTTTGTTGATGGAAAAACACTCTCCGGCACCACTCCAGAATCTCACATAACTGTTCATTTGGGTTGAGATCTCATGCCCTGTGGATGGGGGCATTGTCATCCTATAAGGGAATAGCCATGTTAGCCAAAATGATGGCCTGCCCAGCATTTTTACACACGACCCTAAGCAAGATGTGACGTTAATCCACCTGCTTTCAATATACTTTCATCCCTCAAGTGTTTCCAATACTTTGGGCAGTTACCTGTATGTCTCTCCCCAATGACACTATACCATGCAGCTCACCACACCCCCAAACACTCCTGACTATTATTGAACATTTACATGGATTACAAGTTGGTTATAGTAACTCTTTAATAGAAATTACTACCTCCACTTCCGGTGGATGCATGGTGAATGGGGAGAAAAAGTGTTACTCCCTAGAGAGAAGTGTTTTTCATTGTTGTTGTTGTATCCCAGGATGAGGTGTTATTTTAGGAGCTATAATTATGACAAATTATTATGCAGTCATTGTTGAATCTTTTCTGTCCCTGGGGATGAGAGAAAATAAGAAGTCCAGGAAGTAAGGATTGCAGCTGCTTTCCTTTGAAAAGACCAAAGCTACACAGAAAATTGTCCAAAACTAAGAAACCAAAACGATGAAAATAAAACCTAATATAACTCAAACGGAAAGCATTTGCATTTTTGCGCAGTCCAGGCAGTGCTGGGGGATAGTTTGGCCTGCTATTTGTTCTGGTTCTGGTTGGATGTCTTGGGGAAATGGGAGGTAGGGAGACCAGCACGCCCCTGCAACCACATGGGAGGGGAGGGGGGGTAGCCTTGCTCGTCCCAGAGCTCTCAGTCCAGCTCAATGGGGCTGCCATCCTCCTGTGCTTCCTCTCCCTCCTCATCTGAACCCATCAGGCTGTTCAACAGGTTTCCTGACAGACACAGAACACATTTCAATGAAACACACAAAATGAAAACTACCGTTTCCCCAACGCAGCTTTCAATGGTGAAATAGTCTGCAGTGAGTCACAAGCACTTACCGAGCAATCCACCATATGATGAGGACTGTTTGGGTGGCACCCCGAAGAAAAGCTGACCTATCCTGTCGAGATACTGACGCAGCAGGCAGTCAATGGAACAGGAAAATTATTATTAGACACCATGCTGAGTTATAATGCTACGTGACCATGGCGGGACACTCACTAAATGGTCAAACTCACCTCATTATACATAGGGTCCCTCTTCAGGGAAGGCTGATACTGTTCACATAGCACTGTGAACACTGTTAATTTCCCTCTGCAGAGGAGAACATACATGGGGAGGCACATTTATGAGAACCTGGCAAAACAATGTGGGTTCTATTCGAAGGGTGGTTGAACAAACAAGGCCTTACCCATCCACTGCCAGCAAGAGAAACCAGATGAAGTTGAGCAAGGGCTGAACAAAGGGAGGGCCCTTCTCTATTGAGGGGTGTTTCTGAGTATATGTGCTGAACACCACAGATGCACTGTTTTTGTTCTTTAGACAGAGGAACCTGAGCAGTGAGGGAAAGAGAGGGGGAGGGGAGGGACAGAGCTGAAAAAGCAATTAAACAACATAGCAAACAGCTATTGATGACAGACTGAAAACAGATCTAGGTGGCGTGAAACAGTGACTTACTGTAGGACGGCCTGCGCCACAAACATGTCCACCTCGCTGCGAAAGCCCCGCTGCGCCGAGTACTCCACCAGCATCTGGGCACAGCCCTCTCCATCAGAGGAGTGCAAGAAGTGGTAGCGAGACTCACTGTAGTTTTGCTCTAAACAGATAGAATTAAATTATATTCAAACTCTTTGTTGAGGGAAAAATGATATCTTTGCCGTTTAGAATGTTCAGAGTTTTCCCATTGAATACCTTTCCACAAGGTGACTGCCAGGAGCTGATGCAGTTTGGGGGAGCCCAGCTTCCCCGAGCCGCCTGTGGACCACTTGAGTGCGCGAGACACAAATGCTACTCTCTCTGGGGAGTTAGGGTCCATCAAACTGAACAGCTTAGCCAAGTGCTCTGCAATGCAACACAGATGAGGTTAACACAGAGACAACGGTATACTGACACCAACTGTGTTCATAATGTTTAATTACAATGAAGTATGTATGTTCGCTCACCTAAGTCTTCGTCCTCTACCGTTGCCTCTGATTTCTCCAAAGACTCCAGCACCAACATTGACAGGTCTGCAGCACTGTTGAGCTGCGGATGACAAAAAAACAAACAGTAATTTGCCACAGAACTCTTATACAACTGTTGAGTTGTGAATTAATACGATTGCTAGCTATAGCGCTTAGACTCAAAAAGAGACGCTACAAAAACGACATTAATGTATGAATGCCCCAGTGCCAGGCTTCCTTATACCTGGTTGTAACTGAAGAAGAGCTGGGCGCCATTGTACATCAACTCCGTGGCATCTGCATGCTTTGCCTGTGACATATACCTGTGTCAAACAGAGATGGCAAATGTTATGTCACTGACAAACTGCATTCAAACCAGGTTAAGAAAGTGGCAATAGGAATGGTGGTGTGGTGGTCCCACTAGGAAATACTGAGGGCTGAAAAGTAGTAATCAGTCACTGGACCAACATTTCTCAATACACAACAGTAAATAACAGTTAACTGTCACTCAGGGTGTTTTCACACTTGGTCCCTTTCAGCCAAATGTTGTGATTTCCACAAAAAATGTAGGTAAATTAAGTTAAAAGTGAACAATTCAAAAGGAACTCAGACCCCTCAAAAGAGCCCCCGATGCGAACCGAACTGAGACCATCTTGAGAGGTGGTCTGAGTTTGGTTCGCTTGAATTCCATTTGGTTCCCTTCCTTAGGGCAATGTGAACACAAAAATATACTACCGTTCAAAAGTTTGGGGTCACGCAGAAATGACCTTGTTTTTGAAAGAAAAATACATTTTTTGTCCATAAAATAACATCAAATTGATCAGAAATACAGTGTAGACATTGTTAATGTTGTAAATGACTATTGTAGCTGGAAGTGGCAGATTTTGTTTTAGGGAATATATACATAGGCATACAGAGGCCCATTATGAGCAACCATCACTCCTGTGTTCCAATGGCATGTTGTGTTAGCTAATCCAAGTTTAAAAGGCTAATTGATCATTAAAAAACCCTTTTGCAATTATGTTAGCATAGCTGAAAAAACTGAAGATCTCATACAACACTGGGTACTACTCCCTTCACAGAACAGCTCACACAGTCTCTAACCATAATAGAAAGATGAGTGGGAGGCCCCGGTGCACAACTGAGCAAGAGGACAAGTACATTAGAATGACTCATTTGAGAAACAGATGCCTCACAAGTCCTCAACTGGCAGCTAGAGTAAATAGTACCTTTAAAACACCAGTCTCAACGTCAACAGCGAAGAGGCGACTCGGGATGCTGGCCTTCTAGGCAGAGTTGCAAAGGAAAAGCCATATCTCAGACTGGCCAATAAAAAGGAAAGATTAAGATGGGCAAAAGAACAGACACTGGACAGAGGAACTCTGTCTAAAAGGCCAGCATCCCAGAGTCACCTCTTCACTGTTGACTTTGAGACGGGTATTTTACGGGAACTATTTAATGAGGCTGCCAGTTGAGGACTTGTGAGTTGTCTGTTTCTTAAACTAAGTACTAATGTACTTGTCCTCTTGCTCAGTTGTGCACCGGGGTCTCCCACTCCTCTTTCTATTATGGTTTGTGCCAGTTTGAACTGTTCTGTGAAGGGAGTAGGAAACAGTGTTGTACGAGATCTTCAGTTTCTTGGCAATTTCTTGCAAGGAATAGCCTTCATTTCTCAGAACAAGAGACTCACGAGTTTCAGAAAAAAGTTCTTAGTTTCTGGACATTTTGAGCCTGTAATCGAACGCACAAATGCTGATGCTCCAGATACTCAACTAGTCTAAAGAAGGCCAGTTTTATTGCTTCTTTAAATCAGAACAACAGTTTTCAGCTGTGCTAATATAATTGCAAAAGGGTTTTCTAATAATCAATTAGCCTTTTAAAATTATAAACTTGGATTAGCTAACACAACGTGCCATTGGAACACAGGAGTGGTGGATGCTGATAATGGGCCTATGTAGTTATTCCATTTTTTATTATTTTTTTTATCATACATTTACAGCTACAATAGTCATTTACAACATTAACAATGTCTACACTGTATTTCTGATCAATTTGATGTTATTTTAATGGATGAAAAAAATATGCTTTTCTTTAAAAAATAAGCAATTTTCTAAGTGACCCCAAACTTTTAAACTGTGGTGTGTGTGTGGAGTTTTGTACTGACACAATGTTAAGATTATTTATTTGCAATTATGTTTATCTACAGGCTAAGAGATCTTCTTAAGCTGTTTATTCAATTTTGAAGTGTGAGAAGACAACGTACACTATATATACAAAAAAGTATATGGACACCCCCCTTCAAATTAGTGGATTCGGCTATTTCAGCCACACCGTTGCTGACATGTGTATAGAATCGAGCACACCGCCATGGAATCTCCATAGACAAACATTGGCTGTAGAATGGCCTTACTGAAGGGCTCAGTGACTTTCAACGTGGCACCGTAATGGGATCCCACCTTTCTAACAAGTCAGTTCGTCAAATATATGCCCTGTTAGAGCTGCCCTGGTCAACTAAGTGCTGTTAATGTGAAGTGGAAACGTCTAGGAGCAACAACGGCTCGGCCGCGAAGTGATAGGCCACGAAATTTGTCCTCGGTTGCAACACTCACTACTTAATTCAAAACTGCCTCTGGAAGCCTAAGATCACCATGTCCAATGCCAAGCGTTGGCTGGAGTGGTGTAAAGCTTGCTGCTATTGGACTCTGGAGCAGTGGAAACGCGTTCTCTGGAGTGATTCGCCATCTGGCAGTCCGACAGACTAATCTGGGTTTGGCGGATGCAAGGAGAACGCTACCTGCCGAAATGCATAGTGCCAAATGTAAAGTTCAGTGGAGGAGGAAAAATGGTCTGGGGCTGTTTTTCATGGTTCGGGCTAGGCCCCTTAGTTCCAGTGGAGGGAAATCTTAACGCTACAGCATACAATGACATTCTAGACGAGCCCTGACCACAACCCCATCGAACACCTTTGGGATGAATTGGAACACAGCCAGGCCTAATCGCCAACATCAGTACCCAACCTCACTAATGTGCTTGTGGCTGAATGGATGCGAGTCCCAGCAGCAATGTTCCAATATCTAGTTGACAGCCTTCCCAGAAGAGTAGAGGCTGTTAGAGCAACAAAAGGGGGACCAACTCCATATTAATGCCAATGATTTTGGAATGAGATGTTTGACAAGCATATGTCCACATACTTTTGATCATGTAGTGTATTTGGTGAGAATCACACCATAGTTACAAAATCCATTCTAGCTCTTAAAGGTCAGTTGCCGACATTGGGTGTACAATTTTCAATCAGCATTATTTAATCTGCTGCCAATAATATTTACATGTTAATATTAGCTTCTGCTTACAATGACTATGTCTCACGTTTAAACAAAATGCAATCTATTAGCTTCCAAAATGTATGTTGGTATATCTAGCTGTCTGAAGGAATGGCTTGTTCTATACTTTTACCCAGTGTAGTGAGTGAATGTTGGAAAAATATCTTGGTACCTTTCTAAACATAGCAATGTGAACGCAAAAGGAGAGTCGTTCTTTCGCTTTTTTTACCCCAGAGTTCACTTCTTTAAATAGTACTATATGTGAAAACACCCTTAGTTAACGTCAAGGCTGTGGCCACACAGTTCTCATGTGCAGTTAGGCTACCTGTCATGACTGTCAAACATGGGAGCTCATCCAACAGCAAGTTAATGAATGAGACCATAGTGATGGTGACGGGAAGTCATGAATCGTGGGCAATACCAAACACCATTGCTTAATTGATTGTACATGCTTAGCAAAGTTGACTAGCTAACGTTAAAATAAACTAGTTATCTACATTTACTAACCAGCTAACTACAAACCAAGCTAGATGGCAAGTTAGTTAGCGTTAGCTAACTAGTACTTGACATGGTTTTTGCTGGGCTTGGGCTAACAGTCTGTACTGTTTGTAAGTGTGCCAGGTTAGTGAACTGTATCTTTACTAAACGAACATGGGCATTGCGGGTAGATAGCTAGCTAGCTAACGTTAGTAAAGGGGATGGGTTGGCGCAAGCTTATATTATTGCGACATTGATGAGCTAACTAGGCTAGCTACCTAGGCGGATAATTCCAGTGATTGACGCATAAGTGTCCATTCAAAAATAAGGACTGACCCGAGTGGGTGGGGCAGTACCGTGAATCGACGAATCATGCAATATAATGGAGGCAGCAAGGTTGCTAAGCAGAAAGATCAGAAAAATGAAGGCCCAAGAAGCTAACAAATTTAAATTTCTTACCTAAAAAACAAGGTTCTGTACATCTGGTGAGCCTCATAGTAATCTCCCTTTTCTACACTCGCTCGCAGTTTCCCTTCAACCCGCTGCGTTCCTCCACGGTTTCTTGCGCTGGAGCACTTCAGAGCCTCCTGCTCCGACATCATTGTTCCCAGCAGCTCGGCCCAACAACCAAGCCAAGCGTTGACAGTGCAGAAAGCGGAAGCACAAAAAAAATACTTTTGACCTATTTCACTTGCCGTAGTTAGGTATTTGCAATCCAGTTTCTAAATTCCCCGCTAAATATTTCACCGCTATTTTCATTTCACTATTTCTTAGACACTGAAACACTTTGTATTAGTTACCTTTATCTAGCTATGTGTATTAGCTCTGGTCTAAGGCGTTAATGTCATGTAGATCTGACCTGGCTTTCTGACGATACTTGGTAAGCACCGATAGCCAAGCTATCATTATTCAATGTAATAGTTATATAGCTAGTTAAATTAACTTCTCATTTTAAGCCATCTCATAATAATAATCATATGCAGTGGGGCACCCATGTCAATCAAACTTCATCCTGGTCTGGAAGGTGGAGCATATTACTGTATGTAACGTTAGCGAGCTAACGGTATAGTACTTTATCACAAAACGTTGAGTATGATAAGGCTAGAATTCCCACTATGCTGTATAGCTGTTCTGTGGAGATTCAGTGTACGTCCAGTCCAGTACTGAGCAGCTCCTGTGAGGGGGAAAAAATACATCACCGGCATCCTCAAAGACAGTACGAACCTCTTGACAACTGCTGCCCCTCCCTCATTGTCGAGTGATTCTACCACCGCAGATGAATAGCGACCGCTGCACCTGAGAATTCACCACCCAGCTCTCATGGATTCAGATCTCTTTTCAGTCTAGGACGAGCGTGCCATACATACTCTGCGTTGTGTATTTTTCCCCGAGTTATTGGACATATGTCAAAATCTGTGTGTGAATGTGTGCACACAATCAGGAAGAAGAGTAGAGCATCAGTCTGCAACCAAACTGCTGGTGTGCCATGACAAAACATTTCCACATTTGTTGAAACTATTCTGCCTTATTTCCTTTCAAAGTTATTAATAAAAATAAAAAAGCTAAACTCAAGTCAATGACTGCTACATAAATCAAAATCAAGGTTTTTATTTGAACATTTTACACATTACAATTATGTACAAAAGACAAAAATAAAATTATAAAACGAAATAAACCTGCATAGTCCCAAGACCATTTACAAATAGTCCAAAAAGCCTTTACAAAAATATATTACACAGATTGGCATTTCAGTAACTCGGGACAAACAATGACATTTACAACTGGGCACTTGAAGATACTCAATAAAGGGCTAAAGCCTGACTTCTGTGGCTGAAAGGACCAGTGCAAGATATCCTTAACTTACTTGAGCGGTAAATTCCCTTTAAAAAATGCAAACAAATTAATAACATTTTATAAATTGCAGCATATACATATTTCAAAGCAACACTGATATTAGTAGACTTAAAAATGACAAACTATTGACAAAATGTACAAGTTTACATTCTTCCGTTGTTCGTAAGAACATGGTAGAACCTGGGCCCATATCCACAAAGCATAATAGAGGAGTTGATCTAGGATCTGTCCATATGATCTTATTCATTATGATCCAAAAGGACAAACTGATCTTAGATCAGTACTCATACTCTGATATGCTTTGTGGATATGGGCCCTGGTTTCACCATGAGCGACAAGGGCTCAACACATGAATTCAGTTGTCAACACATATAGCGCATGTATAAATAGACTGAGTAAATGTACTTGAAACATTCCTTAACCAATAAAATCTTGTCTGACATAGTAAAGCAGAATCGCATCCATATTTTCCTCCCCTATTTAGGAGCCCAATGTTACTTTGAGATTATTCTGTCAAATGAAAGCCGTTTTACAAATGTAATAAATTATTAGTGGTTGGGTGATAGTCCTTCGAAAGTCAGGCACCAGTGGCCATGCTTCAGATTCAGACGTGTGGTCACTGTTAGAGCCGCTGTCCTGGTGGGATGAGTTATAGTGCACAGATAAAGTTTGTGGATCAAGCATATTTACGTGTGCGCATAATTGGCTCCAGTCATCTGCAGAACATTAAAATGTAGACAGGGTGGTCTGATCTGTGCCATCAGTTGACACTGGGCTGACCGTGCACTCTGATGCGGTACAGGCAGGTGTACTCCGGGTGACCCCAGTTGGACAGCACTCGAACCTCAATGATCTGATAGGCTTTATCATTCTCCTCCTGTGGATAGATAGCAGAAGACACTCAATTTAGACTCAAGCCATGTAAGAAGTATCAAGACCTACAACTTTCCCAAGTCACCATCTCTAATCGTACTAGAGATAAATGCCATGTGGACTACTAACATAACACATCTTCCACTGGCCAATCAAGCCCCTTGAGGTAGTGTTGAAGTGTACTTACGGTGACAGGATAAGTCTGAAGCGCATCTTCATCATCCTGGTAGGTGTAGCTGCCCAGTAACTTACCCTCCTGCTGGTACTCATCATCCAGACCCTGGAAACAAGAGTACACAGTTAGAAAACAGCAGAGACCCACAGCAATAAAGTGTCAATCAGTAGTGCCTCACCAGAGTTCACTCACACTAAATGTGTTTGTGACTGACTTGAGTGTCTACTAGGTTTGCTTCTGAATGGCTGAGACAGTAATAGCCAACATGAATGTTAATTGGGTAAGCAGGGTAGTTGAGGTTTGCATGGCTTACATAGACGGTAAACTGGCGCGGGGCGCTGCTGATGGTGCCTGTTGGCGAAAGGGATTTGGGGATGTGCTCCAATGAGAAGGCAGAGGGCACGATCCTCATGGAGAGACGAATCACCAGGTAACCATGAGAACCCTGAAACGCCCAGCAGTTCCCTGGATGGACGTCAGGCTGCAGTGTAAGAGAGAGCTCAAGATTAAACCAGGTTATGGATGGACTACTTTTGAAAAGGTCTTCCATGTGTCAGCAAGGCAGTATCAGGAACGGAAACCCAATGTATTGAATCTAGTAAATCACGAAGATATCATAAAACTCAGATTCATCTCATGTGGTGCGATGACTTGATTCGTACCTGTATGGCCACACGAGGAGACTGGGAGAAGTACCAGAGCGGGAGGCCAAACAGACTCATCAGTGCAGTCTTTGTCTCGTACGTCTCAGAGCAACGAGTGCTCAGGATGCTGCCGCCTGTAGACAGAAAAACACACAGCCATTGATAGCTCATGTCACTTTCACGACTGTACACAATGTCAACCACACCCATTTTACAACGAGGGCAATGTTAAAGCCAGTCATACCAGGAACTACTGTACAAAGTACAAACAGATCATTCAAATAATAGGCAGTAGATTATTTATTATTTGTATTTATTTTTTAAAGCTGAGTCGCCACACCCCATCACAACAACTGTGAAACTTTACCGCCAGACTCCAGAGCATAGTCTACCAGGCCGGTCCGATCCTGGGAGTAGAGTTTCAGAGCATTCTTCACTATCAGCTGTACATGCTGGAGGAAAAAGAAAGGAAAAGAGTGGTTGGTTGGGTGATGAAATGGAATAGTGCAGACGATCACATTGCATGAAATCATTTTCAAATCCAAAACACTCAATCTTAACTTTTTGGGTGACCCAACCAAATTCACTGAAACAAGAGTTAGAGCAGTCAAGGAAAGTCTAAGAAGTGGTAGATCGGTTCTATGTGCGCCATTTAAATACTTTCTGTTCTTAAGTTTAGTTTTTGCATCTTTTACTTCCGGTTTTGTACACCAGCTTTAAAACAGCTGAAAATAACATTTTTGTTTATATAAAATATATTTCACAGCAGTTTAGATGGTACAATGCTTCTGTACACCAGGGATCATCAACTAAATTCAGCCACGGGTCGATTATTTTCTCAAGCGGATGGTCCAGGGGCCAGAACATAATTACAAATCATTTCTAGACTGCAAATTGACCGCAAGAAGCCCACATTTCTTTTTAAATATATTTGACTGAAACATAAGCACTTCAAACCTTGATTACATATGTATATGATCACGTTGCGCTCTATAACGCATGGGAATACTTAGGGTGGCCAGATAAAAACGGCCACCCGTGGTCCGCTAGTTGGCGAACACTTCTTTACACTATACTTATTAATTTAGTCAAACTTAAATTAGGCAAACTCTTCAAATTTTAGCAACCGG
The DNA here is from genome assembly GCF_036934945.1 of Oncorhynchus masou masou. Taxonomy (NCBI): domain Eukaryota; kingdom Metazoa; phylum Chordata; class Actinopteri; order Salmoniformes; family Salmonidae; genus Oncorhynchus; species Oncorhynchus masou. The sequence goes on along the minus strand of NC_088242.1, from coordinate 35,422,294 downwards.
GAAATGCTTTATAGCGATTTCTTAAAACAAATTAGACCAATAAAAACTACACAAATGTTCTTGTCACAAAATTCCCCAAACCAAACCTACCTCCTCAGACATCCCGGCCCCTGCGGCTCCAACAGTGTGCATCACAGTCTGAGTGACAGTCTCAGTGCTGTGCGTCTCCTGCCTGGCCCTGCTCTTCTCCAGCTGCAGGGTCACGTTCTGCAGGATGCTGAGCTCCAGGGAGGTCAGAGAGGCGTACACATCAACCCCGCTTACATAGCGCTCAGAGAGCCACTGCAGCAGGGACTCTGGGAGCTCATTCTCTCCGGTTTGGGAATCGCCGACCTGCTCGCTGCGAGAGAACAGGGCCCGCAGTTCCGTCCTCACCTGGGCAGACACTTGCTCAGACACCTGCCACGACCACACAGTGAGACAGACACCATCAGACAGAGGTCAGCAGAGAGGATTTATATAAAGAACTCCAGCAAAATCATCTCAGTACTAAATAATATTGAGTGTCTGTACAGGACCAGCTAATCAAAGGAATGGGAGAGGCCATCTGGAAAGGTACACAGGGCTCGACATTAAACTCTCATCAGCAAGTACATTTTTAAAATAATTGTTGGACAAGCAGATCTCTGATTTAAATTGTCAGAATGAACATGTCAAAAAAAGTCAAAACAAAACAAATGATTTGTACAAAACCGGATGCAATGGTTTGCTCACGGTCCTATTTCTCTCAAATTTTGTACACGAATTTGTTTACATCCCTGTTAGTGAGCATTTCTCCTTTGCCAAGACAATCCGTCCACCTAATAGGTGTGGCATATCAAGAAGCTGATTTAACAGCATGATCATTATACAGGTGCAGTGTGCTGGGGACAATAAAAGGCCACTCTAAAATGTGCAGTTATTACACCCAACCGGCCTCACGTTCCTTGGTGTCCACATAACCAACAAACTATTGTGGTCTAAACACACCAAGAAAGTCATGAAGAGGTCAAGAGACTGAAAAGATTTAGCATGGGTCCCCAGAGCCTCAAAGTTCTACAGCATTCTGACCGGTTGCATCACTGTCTGGTATGGCAACTGCTCGGCATCCGACCACAAGGCGCTACAGAGGGTCATTTACACTGCTGCTACTCTGTTTATTATCTACAGAGTCACTTTATCCCTACATACATATACAAATTACCACGACTAACCTGTACACCCCCGCACATTGACTCAGTACCGGTACCCCCTGTATTGCCTCATTATTGTTATTTTATTGTGTTACTTGAAAACTCTTTAAAAGTAAAGTTTTACTTTAGTTTATTTTATAAATATTTTCATAACTCTATTTTCTTAAAACTGCATTGTTGGATAAGGGCTTGTAAGTAAATATTTCACTGTAAGGTCTACACGTGGTAGTCGGCACGTGACAAATGGAATTTGTTGAACCGCAGACCACATGTAACCACGCCAGCACAGGACCTACACATCTGGCCTCTTCACCTGCAAGATCTGAGACCAGCCACCTGATGAGACTAAGGAATATTTCTGTCTGTAATAAAGCCCTTGTGAAAAAAAAAGAATATATACACTTGTTCTGATTGGCTGGGCCTGGCTCCGAGTGGGTGGGCCTATGCCCTTCCAGGCACACCTATGGCTGCACCCCTGCCCAGTCAAGTGAAATACATAGAAAATTGATTGATTTCCTTATATGAACTGAGACAAAAAATTTATTTTAGAAAAACGTGTTGCATGTTGCATTTATATTTTTGTTCAGTACAGTTCACTACCTCCCACACCGTAGCCATTTGATCCCTGGGTCATTGAATGAGGGATTTATTTCATAAGTATTTGGTTGTAATTGTAATGTTGCAGAGTGTCCAACACTCATCCAGGAGACCTACTGGGTGTGCAGGCTTTTGCGCCAGCCCTGCTCGAACAAAACACATTGTTAAAAACATTTTTATTTTTAAACAGGACCTTGATAAACTGACTGGTATGTTTGAGCAGGGATGGATCAAAAGCATGCACACCCAGTAGCTCTCCAGATGGAAGGTTGACGGCCCACGTGTTTTATACAGAAGCCTGTCAGTGCAGTGTTTTAATTTGTGGCGAATTAAGTGCCTTGCTCAAGACCACAACAGCAGGAGATATACCACATTAGAAATTAGATAAGAGACCAGCAGCCTTCCATTGTCAATACCAGTGATAATAAGGTTATTTGGTCAAGTGGTTCCTTCTATCATTACAACCCAATTCTCAGTCACCTTTTTGGCCTATGGTGTTACAAACCAAGTGACTTGAGCTTTTGGACATGTAAAAAAAAAAAAAAAAAAAAGTAATGTCAAGCCCTGGTACAATGCATGCACAGTACAGAGCAAGCTACTCACCGTTTCATGGAGTGTGTCCAGGCGGTCACACATGCCCTGGCATCCCATCACCCCCTGCAGGTCCTGCCTAATGCCCCCCAGCGTCGCCTCTAGAAGTTGCACCTCCGCCAGCAAGGCATCACGGGACTCTCTGTCCACACCCACACTGAAAGAGCACACATTGTCACGAGGAGGAATATTCAACACCACTCATGATTTTATTGAATTATTACAATCCAAAAGGGTTAAGTGCTGAACTCACTTGACTTGCACAGGAACTGGTGGCAGTGCAGGTGTAGCACTGGAAGTGTCTGCTTGCCTCCTCTGCACCTCCTGAAGATGTAAAATCAACATAACATGGATATATGACAAATACTTTTTAATAGAGCTTCTACAGTAAAGTAAGTGCATAGAATTGAGTTTAGGCTCTGAGTCTATACCTCTGTCTTGGCAGTCAGTGTCTGCAGCAGCACCTCTAGCTGAGCCAGACGAGACTCTTGGCCCTGCTGCTGCACCACATACTGCTCTCCAATCTCCTGACTCTGAACAACACAGGAAGAGTAGATGAATGAGCATACAGAGGCTAAAAAAAAGTTAAAAAGCTAACCAAGTAAGCGTACCGAATTGTATACTTGTTAACTTTTCATTACAAGTTAAATTAATATACTGGATCAAATAAATCCCTAACAATCCAACCAGGATAATCTCACCAGTTCTCTCCGCAGTGCTGCATCCTTCTCCATCCCTCTCTTCAGCAGAAGGAGTCTCTCCTCCAGCAGGCCAGACACCCACAGCCCCATGCTGTCCTTGTCTGTCTGGGTGTCCAGCTGCTCTCGTACAGACTGGTAGAGACTCAGCACCTCCCTGTGCTGGTTTTCCTGCCTTCGGCCCCCTCGCTCCACCTTCTCCCACAGTTGGGCCAGCCTCTGCTCCAACCGGGCTAGGCGCTCAGAGTCCACAGACACCAGCACACTGCCTGGCTGCTCTCATAGATGGGAGGATAGAGGTCAGCTAACTGTGCAACTAGCCTTATCCATAGAATTAGATGGTCTTACGCAAGATGACAATCATAAATGGTGAATGAATACGAGCATCAATATCACTTCAACCTGTGATACAGCTGGTGGTGGTTGAGCCATGATGGGCTGGCTGTCTTTGGTTGGTTCCAGAGGGGTCTGACTGAAGGAGTAGGCCGTCCTCCACTCAGTGATGTTAATGGCAGGCAACACAGACAGCAGGCTGGACGGACCCCAGTGCCACAGAGCTGCGAGAACCCAGAGGAGGATAAATGAGACAGAAAAGGTGTCTGCAGTGGAATGCAGTTGAAATATGTCAGAATAAGTGACTGCACAGTACTACGGAATATGGATAACCAGCAGCAGGGCTTCGGGGTGAACAGCAAGAGCGGTGCTACTCACCCAGGAGGACAAGGAGGAATGGGAGCAGAATCAGCAGGAGTTTGAGGAGCTTGGGAAGGCACCTATGAAAAACAGAAACACCCTTGTTAGTGTGATCACATGTATCCCATCCACAAGCCTCGGGTGTTACTCCAGCAGCCCCAAGAGACTCACCGTGTCAAGACGAAGATGTTGAGGAGCGACATGACGGTGGCCAGATGATACCATCCAGTCCCCAGCCACCAGAAAGCCCTGGTCACTGACTTCCCTGAACACACAATAAAAGAAAGCCATGGAGAGCAGATTAGTGGAAGTTCTTCAGGAGGTGGGAGGGGGTAGAGGCACTTCCACACAGCACTAAAGACAAGGTAATTAAGTACATTCACCAGATGGAGGTAAGAGGCAAGGAGATAAAGTGCAGGTTACGGAGTTAGTTACAGACAGGGGCGATAGAACAACAGTGTTCTTCTCTGTCAGCGTAGATGCAGAGTGCAGCAGAGATTCTTTAAAAAAAAAAATGTTTTTAGGACGAGCCCATCTTTCGTTTAACCGCAGTACTCCATCACACTCCTGTTGACAAATTGCTCCCATTCTTGGAACAGATTTTAAAATCGAAATTCCCGCCCAGAGGGACAGAAGCAGCAGACAGATGGGGAAGCACTTCTGCAGACAGTCGTTGCAGTTTCCTAGCCTAACACAGCAAATTCAAATGATGAAACGCAAATTAAACGGAACAGGTAAGAATGAGTCCCAGTATTTTGTAAGAGCCTGCAGCACCTGTTAAACTGCAAGGTTAGATTGCACTCCAAGCCACCATTCTAATAGGTTTTAAAAGGTAGAAAGACACACAAGCTAGCCATGGGGAGACTAGAACTAGGAGGAAACATGCAGGCCAAGCAGAGGTTTATCCGGAGGTTGAGAGGCTGGTTAAACACGGTAAGAGTGTGGAGTTATTTGAAACATGGTAAAAATGGTGACCTGGGGACACGGCTGCCAACCAGAGAACAGACAGCATCCTCCTTGTCACGGACCGCACAGCTGAGCCTGCCTTCTGCCCCGCCCACAACACACTGGAGCCTGGGGACCAACCAAGTAACAAAAAACAGGGGACTAAAAAGGTTGAACTGGATTCATTCATTTCAAGTGTATGAGGATAGGCCAGAGTTTGATCGCTTAATAGGTAACCTGAGTAAGCAGTGGCAAGCCACAGTTCCCCCAACACATGGTGTGACCGGCAGACCCGTGATGAGGATTGGACAATGCGTGTCTCCACGCGCTGCTTCCCTTTGCAGTCGTCACCTGTTATTGTAAGCAGTGTGGATGAGCAGCAAAAGAACGCATGACATTGTTTTGAGAGACTAAAGAAAATTATAAAAACAGCAGAAGGGCTGACATTTCTGCTAACAAAGAAATCTAACAAAAGTCAATGGCAGATGTGTGTGTAGCCACAAAGAGTGAGTGAAAGGCTAAGAGGAAGCTCTCTTTACATCTCTGGGTTGCACAGTGACAGAAGCACTCCGCTACAGCACAAGATGTAGGCTACTCACTAACCACACCAATCACCAAATGTTAGTCCATTATAGACCTTTTTAAAAATAACACACACACACAATACACATGTCAAAGTCAACAAAAATGTCAAAGTCAGTTACACTTACAAAGAGCACCATTCAGATTCACGCGTTTCCCCTCAGTCCCCAACTCATTTACATTCATGCTTCCGCAGTAGCTGGAGTGAGCTACAACCAATAAGAAAGAAATCAAATGAAACAACTAAATAGACAAACTTCAAACATCCCTCTTTCCCTTCACCGGAGCTGAGGAACATAGTGAGTCGAGAGCGAGAGAGAGCATTTGCATGTCACCAGGGCAACAGCTAAAGCAGCCCATTTGTTTGGAAGAGAAACAGAGGGTGAAATTTGTGTGGTCAAAGTGAAAACACCAGAATATAAAAAGGTAGTGTAATGTAAAAAGGAGTGAAAGGTGTAGGCAGGATAAACTGTGGTAGTGTCAGCCTCTCTCCCCCTGGAAAAAGAGAGAAAAGAAAGAGGGAGAAGAGTCAGAAGCAGGTGACAAGGAGTGTGAGTTCAGGTTAATCAGTGAAAGCCACCATGATCATTCACACAGCATCTGCAACCTCCAGAGTCAGTGCAGGAGGAAAAGACTCATTCACCATTATCTATTCAAAAACCGAGTGAAATGTAGAATTGGTGCACTGCAAGCAGCAAGATTCCTGAAATCAAGTGTCACGCAAATCACACACACACACCCGCCTTGTGGAAGCCCAGATGCCACAAAAAAAAAATGGGTTAGCCTCTAAAAAAAAAAAGCAGTGGAATACCTCCATTAACCACTTTTCTGCCCACACTGCCCATCTTCAGCACAGCAGCCTGTATGAGCAGAGTCACTACACACACAGTGAAGGCAGCTGCCCTCCTGCTATGGTTCAGACAGGTGTCTAAAGCTGACCACAGGACACCTAAAGAGAAAGAGCGTTTTTTGTGTGTTTTTTTAAGGAACGACCCAAATGACATGATTATGTTAAGCTTCAGCAACATGCTTTATCAGATTTATTGGCAGCCTGCACAAGCCACTGTTACAGAGTGCAGGAAAAAGTTGAGCCCCCCCCATCTAACAGTGAATTATCTGATATAGTCATCATTCATAACACAAAAAAAAGTGGGAAGCTGTCAGGCAGATGTGTGAGGAATAAAGAGAGGAAATGTTGGCGCTGTAAAGACCTCAAGAGGCAGAGCCGGCGCAGAGCCTGATACCTGTGCCCTCTTTACGTGACCTCAGCAGCACACTCTGTAAGAGCAGTGAGAAGACGGACGCCACAGAGGCTGCTGCCCTCCTGCTCACGCGCACACAGGTGTCCGAGAAGGACACCAGCACACCTGAATCAAATCAACTTAGTACAAAATGCACTTTACAAAAATCACAAAACATGTCAAAATGTTAAAACGAAATTCCAAAACTCACGCATCTACACTGTATGATATTCCTTCAAAACGAAAATTGGAAGGCAAAACTCACACTCCCAAGTACAAGGCAAGTTTTAAGGACATGCACGTTATAGTACTTCTGTGGCTGCCTCGCTCACCCGTCCTGTGCTTGCGGCTTTTGTCCCTGGCGTAGATGGTGGAGGGAGGTGAGGCGGCGGGGGCTGTCAGGGCCTGCTTGTTGGTGGCAGAGCGGGCTGCAGTTGAGGAGTGCTTGGAGTAGGCGGTGAGCGCGTCATTTCTGTCCAGGTGGATCGTGCGGTCCTTACAGAAGCTTCCGTTGACCATGGAGGTCTGGGTCTGTGCCGAGTTAATGTTTCCGTTGGCCTCACACATACTGTCTGTCATGGTCCGCTCTAAGAAACACAGATTTGATCATAAAAAATAATAATTTTAAAATAAATAAATAGCCCATTGTAAAGGAATCCATTCAAGACACAGGCTGAAGTTGTGGACAGTACAAGTAACTGCTTGATAAGTTCCTTTTAAAAATTACCTTTGAGTTCAGAGTCTTCATCCAAGCCCCAGAAGCCTTCGACCAGTGTGCGCTCCTGGATACACGACTTGTCCAGCATGGAGGAGAGCAGGGAGGCGTCGCTGGCGGCCACGCTGTGCAGGCTGCTGTTGTGTTGCTGGGAGCCATGCTGGCTCTTAAGGGGCGTGGTGAGGAGCAGAGACTGGGAGCAGGAGACAGAGTGCTGCTGAGACCTCCTGCTCTTCAACGCCCTGGGAGAGAACAGACAGTCAGATTAGACATAGAAAACACTGGATGTAACATTTTCTGGGCCCAAATCAATTGAAGGAACCACAGGGCGACCTACAACATCGCTTACTTTGAATCTCTGCGACTGGCTCCTCCTGCACTGAAGGAGGCGCTGTGGTACATGTGGTTGAGAGAAGAGTCCAAGCTGTCGTCGCCATAGAGACCAGTGGTGGAGTGCAGACGCAGGCTCCGCCGAGACATCCTGGGAGACTCTAAGACTGGCGTGATCCTGTGCTCCTTCTCAAAGTCCAGGGCTGTTGTAGAGTAGCTGGAGCTGAGCAACACAAGGAAGAGAAGATGGGAGGAATGCATTAGATTAGAATTTAAAAAACAACACAAGTAGCAGTCTCTAATCAGTGATTCATTCGATTGGCAATGCCCTTCGGTTTTCATTGTCCTTGGTGTCTTGAAAAGGGCACTTCTTCAAATCTACTACCATATTATGTAGCCTTTACATCACACATAAATATTAAAGTAGAGCCTATGATCCAACTTCCTTTACAGTTAATATACAAAAACAGGGAAGGTGCAATTGGTAAATTGTGTGGTGTCGCAGCCAATGTCCCCCACGGAACGCACCGTGCCTGCTCCACTCAATGCAAGCATGCAATCGGAGTCTGGGCTGCATCATGTTAGCTCCCTCATGCTGCACAGAACTTAACACACATGATTATTTGTGACACTACACGTAACATTTTTGAAACTGAGCAAAACAACGAATGTTCATACAGGCTAGAACACTTTACAATGCAAGACGATACCGGTAGCTTCCAGCTAGGCTAACTTTCCTTACTATTAACTTCATGATGCTAGCATCAATTCACTACCCTAGTACCTTTGTGAAATGCAAAATATGCTGATTGCCACCAAAAACATTATTTCGTTTAAAATCTCTCCCTCACTTCTTTCCCTCTCCCCCAAAAGGGCTCCAACCTCTTTGCTTGTGAATGAAATCATTACAGGTTAAGAGACTCTGCAGACTTTTATAAAATAAGCTACTTATATGCAAATGTTGTTCAGTACAATAAAAAAAGTTCCACGTGGAAGTGAAACAGATTCATGGGGCTACAGAGGACGTCAGCCAAAACAAACTCAATAAGTCAACGCATGCACACACTCCTACTGAATATGAAGTCACCTGCATTGTGAATAGACAGAGGCTACATCTTTGATATGCCCAGTTTATCAAATGGCGATGTACCATTCCAATAAAAGAATGCCATTATGTGAAGTAGTGACATTGGTAAAACAGTCAAATTGATTGTGTAATTGGTTTATTAATGCATACATGGCTGTCACGTAAAATATTTTACTAAAAAGATGCCCAACGATTGAACAGGAGTAGCTGGATCAAGTACTATTCTGTGTCAAGTACCATTCTGTGTCAAGTACCATTCTCTGACTTCGGATAATATGTCTTGGTATCGAGTATTAACATCAACTTTTTTCCCAATTACATTTTATTCAACATTCTGGCTTATAGCACTTGTTCAGATGATATGTTCCAAACAAAATGACATCATCTAAGACTGTAACCAGGTTTACATCTGTCTAATTTATTAGGCAATGCCCAACTTAACCTTGCAAAAAAAAAAAAAAAAAAGCAAACTGCTGCCATCTCTCAAGGGACAACTATCTGGCATTCACATTGTTGGACTTTGGAACCGTTTCAAAATCTGTGCTTGCGACAGATAAGATCATAAGGCTAACTGAAGTCCAAGTAGGGAATAGCTAGCACAGTGTAACAACTTTCCAGAACAATGCATGACAGGCTATTACAGCCTGAAACCTAATCCCTATGAAAACACACACACACACAACCTTCAAGTTGAGCACATAGGAGTGACTGCTTGCTATCTAAACATAGCCAAGTGCACACACACAAAGGTAATGAAACAGAAATGAGGATGATACACACAGGTCTGTCCAACCCCAGCTCTCCAGAGTCCACCCCTCGTCACCGTCGCTCATCCCAGGGAAATAAACCCACGGATAAACATCATGAACACCCACAGACACTCCACACACTATCCTGCGAGCCAGGAGAGCTCAGGCAACCTAACACTACTTCACTTACTGTATGTAGCCTAGGCTACACTTCACTTCCTGTAGCCAGGGACAGACGAGCCACTTACCTACTCAACAACCCCCCTCCCTCGGTGAAACAATGACACCAATCCTTACATTATGCATTTTAAACTGACAAGGGAGGTCAGTTCTTAAGTGCAACTGACTGTACAAAAGGAGGAAGAGAAGGGAGACATCTGAGTCCCTGAACTTATCTATAAAACTAATGTTGGTAATCCATAAACAAAGGACTAACGGGGCTCTTTCCTACATAAAAATAAACTCACCCTGCCCTCTGGTTCTCCCACTGAGTCTTCCGTCACTCGCTAAAATCGGGGGTAGGGAACTAGATTTAGCTACAGGCCGATATTTGGCAGAGCGGATAGTCGGGGACTGGAACATAATTATAATTTGTACACTGCAAATTGACCACTACTAAGACCAAAAAGATATGATTTTAGAAAATAACAATTTCATAACTTGATTACATTGCAACATGATCACATATTTACATTTTAGTCATTTAGCGGACTCTTACCCACAGTGACTTACAGAAGCAATTAGGGTTTAGTGCCTTGTTCAAAGGCACAGATTTTTCACCTAGTTGTCTTGTGGATTCGAACCAGCGACCTTTTCTTAACTAATTTATCGCTCCTAACTACTGTCTGTATGGGTCTTTATTTGTGGGAATACTTGGCTAACAGATTTCCTAAATGAAACTCGTTTTTAGCTGAATTCCTGGTGATTTGCCATGTTTTTACCAAAAACAAACATTTTACTAAATCAATGTCATTTTCGTGCAAAAAACCTTGCAGTCAATTTAAAAAAAAATTTTTTTTAAAAAACAACACTTGTGGGACAGTTTTGGACCACCAGTTGCTAACGCCTGAGCTAAATAAAGCCTCTCCAGGATTACACAGGGCCTTGGCAGAGCCAATTAAGTGCTTTCCTCTGCCTGGCCTGCTGCTCCTCCTGCCAGTGTGCTCTAGGCCCTTGCGTGGGACAGCGGTGTGTAGTCCCACCCAAATTCCCAGGCTGGGGTCTGGGCAAGGTGAGCCAGGCCCAGGACAGCTTCAGTGAGACCAGGCCAATGGGTGCAGCAGTCGTTCTTCCTCTCACTCACACACAAAAGGACAAGACAGGAGTCTATCACGGTTCTTACCAATCTGCTGCTGCACACTGACTGGTTTGTTTCAGTTCAGACAAAACTATCACGACATGCGACTTCATTCCAAAACATACAGTGATAAGTCTATGCTCGGTAAAGCTCCGCCTTCTCAGTTCACGATAACACCCACCCATAGCACATGTTCCAGCAGGTATATCTCACTGATCAAAGCCAACACCTCATTTGGCCGCCTTTCCTTCCAGTTCTCTGCTGCCAGTAATTGGAACGAATTGCAAATTATTATTATTATTTATTATTATTTTTTTTTTTTAAATCACTGAAGTCTGAGACTTATTTCTCTCAACAACTTTAAACATCTGCTATCTGAGCAGCTAACCGAGTGCTGCAGCTGTACATAGTCCATCTGTAAATAGCCCACCCAATCTACCTACCTGATCCCCATACTGTTTTTTATTGTACTTTTCTGCTCTTTTGTACACCAGTATCTCTACTTGCACATCATCATCTGCTCATTTATCACTCCAGTGTTAATCTGCTAAATTGTAATTATTTGCTCCTATGGCTTATTTATTGCCTTCCTCCTCATGACTTTCTTTTTTTAATACGGTGTCATTGACTTGTTTATTGTTTACTCCATGTGTAACTCTGTTGTCTGTATCACACTGCTTTGCTTTATCTTGGTCAGGTCCCAGTTGCAAATTATAACTTGTTCTCAGCTAGCCTACCTGGTTAAATAAATCAAATTTAAAAAAAAAAAAAAATGGCAACAGAGAGGAATTTCTAAGTAGACAGAACTCAATACCATTCTTGATTGCCTATCACCATCTTGGTGTTAATCAATAGTCCATTAAGGCCAACTCCAGGAAATCTGTGACTGTCAAATCTTTCCCTCGACCGACAACATCTCACAAATTGTCAAACACTCCAGCCACCCAAGCAGAGCGAACAGTCTGACGACAGCACAGCAAGCGGTACGGGAGCACCAAGTCTGGGAACAAAAGGCACCTGAACAGCGTCTACCCCCAAGCCTTAAGACTGCTGAACAGTTCATCAAATGGCTACTCAGACCATTTACATTGACCCCTTTTATTAATTTAATGGTTTTGCACCAACTCCTTACAATCACTAGCCTCTACCCATACATACTACACTGACACACTGCTACTCTGTTTACAATATATCCTGATTGCCTAGTCACTGATACACCGTGGTGCAAAATACTTTAGTAAAAATACTTTAAGGTATCCCCAAAAATATTGTAGTATCTGCACTTTACGACCTTATATTTAACAACTTTATTACATCCCTAATGAAAAAACACACTTTGCATTTTCCCTGACTCCCAAAGGTACAAGCTACATTTTGAATGCTTAGGAGGACAGGAAAATGGTCCAATTCACACACTCAGGAGAAGATCCCTGGTCATCCCTACTGCCTCTAATCTGTCAGATTTACTAAACACAAAATGCTTGATTTGTAGATGTTGAAATGTGCCCCTGGCTATCCACAATTGTATTAAATATATTTAAAATTTTAAAAAGCCATCTGGTTTGCTTAATAAGGAGTTAAATGATGTACTTTTAGTACTGAAGTATATATTAGCGATTACATTTACTTTAAATAGTTTAGTACATTCTTTAAAAAACAAATAGTTTTAGACTTCTACCTCTGACTTTCACTGGAGTAATTTTCTATTAAGGTATGTTGACTTTTACTCTAGTATGAGAATTGGGTACCTTTCCAGCACTGAATGTGTATACTGTCTTGCCCCGTACCCCTGCACATTGACTCGGTACTGCTACTCCTTGTATATTGCCTCATGTTTATTGTGTTACTATTTCCTTTTTATTTGGACACTGCTATCTAACCTCCAAACGAGCTTCAATGCCATACAACACTCCTTCCGTGGCCTCCAACTGCTCTTGAATGCTAGTAAAACCAAATGCATGCTTTTCAACCGTTCGCTGCCTGCACCCGCACGCCTGACTAGCATCACCACCCTGGATGGTTCCGACCTTGAATATGTGGACATCAATAAGTACCTAGGTGTCTGACTATACTGTAAACTCTCCTTCCAGACTCATATCAAACATCTCCAATCAAATCTAGTCGGCTTTCTATTCCGCAACAAAGCTTCCTTCACTCACGCCGCCAAACTTACCCTCGTAAAACTGACTATCCTACCGATCCTCGACTTCGGCAACTGCCTGTTCTCTGCTGCCTGTGACTGGAACGAATTGCAAAAAAACAATAAATATATATATATATATATATAAATAAAAGCTGATGTTGGAGACTTATCTCCCTTACCAAATTCAAACATCTGCTATCTGAGCAGCTAACCGATCGCTGCAGCTGTACATAGTCTATCGGTAAATAGCCCACCCAATTTTACCTACCTCATCCCCATACTGTTTATATTTAATTTACTTTTCTGCACACCAATATCTCTACCTGTACATTACCATCTGATCATTTATCACTCCAGTGTTAATCTGCAAAATTGTAATTATTCGCCAACCTCATGCCTTTTGCACACAATGTATATAGACTTTTTCCTACTGTGTTATTGACTTGTTAATTGTTTACCACACGTGTAACTCTGTTGTCTGTTCACACTGCTATGCTTTATCTCGGCCAGGTCACAGTTGCAAATGAGAACTTGTTCTCAACTAGCCTACCTGGTTAAATATAGGTGAAATAAAATTAAAATAAAATAAACTCTGCATTGTTGGGGATGGGCTCATAACTAAGCATTAACCTGTAAATAATACCTGTTGTATTCAGCACATGACCAATACATTTGGATCTGACAAGCTCCATCCTGATTAAAGACTGTGCAAACAATTGTGTTTCATGAGCAGGGATCAGCAAACACGATAAGATAAGCAAAGATCTCTGGCTGTTGCTTATCACTTTCTTACAGAAACACAGATCTATGCTGCATCAAGCAAGCCTAGGGCTACTTACAAGCTACACGCCTAAGTACACATCTGGAGACTAACTATTTGCTCAAGAGTTGTGCAGCCAGGTTAATCAATCAAGCCAAACACTGACCAGCCGTATCCAGCCAATCCCACAATAAAATGTACTCTAGAAGGAAAAGACACTAGAACCTGTTGCTACACAGACCGTATAATTTCCTTACTATTTGTCAGACTAGGGAGCAGCAGATCATCACCGAACCTGGTCACTGAAATATTCTCCACAATTGCCCTCCATCTCACTATGACTTTTAGGTCGGGCATACAACCTCATTACCCCCTATAACTACTGTCTGTGGTATGTAGGTCTGACCCATTTAGTCGGCTGGTCGATTGTCTGGTCAATAAGCTACTGGTCGACCGAGATTGCTTTAGGTCGGGCAGTAGCAATTGTTTTAAAAATAAACAAAAACCGTACCACTCAAGTTGACACCTACTCATTCAAGGGTTTTTCCTTATTTTTCAACATTGTAGAATAGTGAAATCAAAACTATGAAAAAACATAGTAACCAAAAAGTGTTAAATCAAAATATATTTAAGATTCTTCAAAGCAGCCACCCTTTGCCTTGACTTCTTTGCACACTTGGCATTCTCTCAAGCAGCTTCATGAGTAAGTCAACTGGATTGCATTTCAATTAACAGGTGTGCCTTGTTAAATGTTAAATTTATTTTCTTAATGCATTAGAGCCAATCAGTGTTGTGACAAGGTAGGGTTGGTATACAGAAGATGGTATTTTACCAAATAGGGCTAAGTCCAAGAATATCTCAAATAAGCAAAGAGAAATGACCGTCCATCATTACTTTAAGACATGAAGGCCAGTCAATCTGGAAAACTTCAAGAATTTTGAACGGGTCTTCAAGTGCAGTCGCAAATACCATCAAGCACTATGAAACTGGCTCTCATTCAGACCACACATTTTCTTACGTTACAGCCTTATTCTAAAATGGATTAAATAATTTCCCAATAATGTTTTGGTATTTTAGTAGGATCCACATTAGCTGTTGCTAAAGCAGCAGCTACTCTTCCTGGGGTCCACACAAAACATCAATAGACAAGAACAGCTCAAGGACAGAATGACAAACTCAGCAAAAAAGGAAATGTGCTCACTGTCATCCCTGTTTATTTTCAGCAAACGTGTAAATATTTGTATGAACATAACAAGATTCAACAGAAACTGAACAAGTTCCACAGACATTATTATTCGACCATGCTGGTCATTTATGAACATTTGAACATCTTGGCCATGTTCTGTTATAACCTCCACCCGGCACAGCCGGAAGAGGACTGGCCACCCCACATATGCTCTCTCTAATTCTCTTTCTTTCTCTCTCGGAGGACCTGAGCCCTAGGACCATGCCCCAGGACTACCTGACATGACTCCATGCTGTCCATGCTGTCCCCAGTCCACCTGGCCGTGCTGCTGCGCCAGTTTCAACTGTTCTGCCTTATTATTATTCGACCATGCTGGTCATTTATGAACATTTGAACATCTTGGCCATGTTCTGTTATAATCTCTACCCGGCACAGCCAGAAGAGGACTGGCCACCCCACATAGCCTGGTTCCTCTGCTTCTACACCTGCATTGCTTGCTGTTCGGGGTTTTAGGCTGGGTTTCTGTACAGCACTTTGAGATATCAGCTGATGTACGAAGGGCTATATAAATAAATTTGATTTGACATGTGACTAACAGAAATAGAATATTATGTCCCTTACCGTCAACGATAAATGCAAATCAGACCATCACCCCCGTTAAGACAAAACCACAACTCCGTGAAGAGCACTTTTTGCCAGTCCTGTCTGGTCTAGCGACGGTGGGTTTGTGCCCATAGGCGACATTGTTGCCGGTGATGTCTGGTGAGGACCTGCCTTACAACAGGTCTACAAGCCCTCAGTCCAGCCTCTCTCGGCCTATTGCGGACAGTCTGAGCACTGGAGGAGGGATTGTGCGTTCCTGGTGTAACAATGTTTTTGCCATCCTGTACCTGTCCAGCAGGTGTGATGTTCGGATATACCGATCCTGAGCAGGTGTTGTTACACGTGGTCTTCCACTGCGAGGACGATTAGCTCTCCGTCCTGTCTCCCTGTAGCACTGTCTTAGGAGTCTCACAGTACGGACATTGCAAATTATTGCCCTGGCCACATACGCAGTCCTCATGCATCCTTGCAGCATGCCTAAGGCATGTTCACGCAGAATAAATGCGTTGAGATAAACAATTAATGAACATGCACCTGCGGATTGGTCGTTAAGACACATTTACATTTAAGTCATTTGGCAGATGGTAGGCAATTAAAGTCACAGTTATGAAAACTCAGGACCCTAGTCATCTTTCTTTTGGTGTTTTTCAGTCAGTAGAAAGGCCTTTTTAGTGCCCTAAGTTTTCATAACTGACCTTAATTGCCTACCATCTAAGCTGTTAGTGTCTTAACGACCGATCCGCAAGTGCATGTTCATGGTTCATTGAACAAGCATGGGAAACAGTGTTTAAAGCCTTTACAATGAAGATCTCTGAAGTTTGGGATTTTTACAAATTATCTTTGAAAGACCGGGTCCGTCACTCAGTACTTTGTTGAAGCACCTTTGGCAGCCTCGAGTCTTCTGGGTATGACGCTACAAGCTTGGCACACCTGTATTTGGGGAGTTTCTTCCAGTCTTCTATGCAGATCCTCTCAAGCTCGGTCAGGTTGGATGGGGGTGTGTCACTGCACAGCTATTTTCAGATCTCTGGAGGGTTTAAGTCCTGGCTCTGGCTGGGCCACTCAAGGACATTCAGAAACTTTTCCCGAAGCCACGTCTGCATTGTATTGGCTGTGTGCTTAGGGTAGTTGTCCTGATGGAAGGGGAACCTTCGTCCCAGTAAGTTCCAGAGAGCTCTAGAACAGGTTTTCATCAAGGATCTTTGTACTTTGCGCTGTTCATCTTTGCCTTGATCTGAGTAGTCTCCCAGTCCCTGCCCCTGAAAAACATCCCCATAGCATGATGCTGCCACCACCATGCTTCACCATAGGAATGCTGCCAGGTTTCCTCCAGATGTGATGCTTGGCATTCAGGCCAAAGAGTTCAAGCTTGATTTCATTAGAACGGAGAATCTTGTTTCTCATGGTCTGAGACACCTTTAGGTGCCTTTTGGCAAACTCCAAAAGGGCTGTCATGTGCCTTTTACTGATGAGTGGCTACAGTCTGGCCACTACCATAAATGCGTGATTGGTGGATTGCTGCAGAGATGGGATAACCTTCCAAAAGGACAACCATCTCCACAGAGGAACTCCAGAGCGCTATCAGAGTGACAATGGGGTTCTTGGTCCCCTCCCTGACCAAGACCTTTCTCCCCCGATTGCTCAGTTTGGCAGCTCTAGGAAGAGTCTTGGTGGTTCCAAACTGCTGCCATTTAAGGATGGAAGCCAGTGTTCTTGGAGACCTTCAAAGCTGCAGAAATGTTTTGGTTCCCTTCCCCAGATCCGAGCTCTACGGACAATTCCTTCAACCTCATGGCTTGGTTTTTGCTCTGACATGTACCGTCAACTGTTGGAACTCATATAGACCGGTGTCTATTTAAATAATGTCCAAATCAATTTAAATTTGCCACCGGTGAAATCCAATGAAATTGTAGAAACATTCAAGGATGAGCAATGGAAACAGGATGCACCGAGCTCAATTTCGAGTCTCATATCAAAGGGTATGAATACTAAATAAGGTAATTCTGTTACTTTATTTACTACATTTGCCAAAAATTCTAAAAATATGTTTTCACTTTGTCATTATGGGGTAGTGTGTGCAGATTGAGGGGGAAATAATTTTATCCATTTTAGAATAAGGCTGTAACGTAACAAAATGTGGAGAAAGGGGCCGATTATTCCGAATGCAGTAAAGCATCCTTGTATAACCACAGTCGAGCTGTAGGCCGAAGAGCACATCCAGTTTAGCCTTAATATGGTAACTTACTTAGGCCTATATTTCAACACTTCTATAGGCTACTGTAGCAATCATTAATTTGTTGATGTCATCACAGCATGAGTGATTCATGATTTGAGATGCAATCAACCATTGTCTTAAAATACAATAAAGCAAGCCTATAAATAAAGCACGTTTCTCAATTTCAAATCAGCTAACCTAAAAATGGCACTCAAGCAAAAAAAAAAAAAAAAAAAAAAAAAAAAAAGATCCGTCATGTTTAGCAACATATCATAAAAGCAGGACAAGTCAAAGTAAAAATGGACAATTTGGAACGTACAATCAACTGTTGTCCAGGAGTGTCACACCGTTGTCATGATCAGTGGTTTTAAGCATATTTGACAAGCTCATGAAAAACAAAATAATTTTGCATTTCCCTCTGTGTAAACACATTGCAAATAGGCTTGGTTGGTCCGAACAGACACCTATAAAATTACTTATTTTCAGCTTTCATTCTAAACCAAAAAATGAGCCCGATTT
The DNA here is from genome assembly GCF_036934945.1 of Oncorhynchus masou masou. NCBI lineage: Eukaryota > Metazoa > Chordata > Actinopteri > Salmoniformes > Salmonidae > Oncorhynchus > Oncorhynchus masou. Next base: position 35,404,171 of record NC_088242.1, on the reverse strand, counting down.
CAATATCTAAAATACATAATTGCAACATCAGGAAAATAAGTATTTAACTTGAAAATTAACCCAACGTCTGGAAAACACATATTTTATTAGTCTTTTCATTGTCATGTTGCTTACTGGGACTATTCTAGTTTTGCGGGGACAGCATTTTTTAGTCTTGACTATGGCAGCAGAACGGCAAAGACGGCTATAGGTCAAGCCCTAGTCGGACGGGATAAGTTTCTCTTTTTTCTAAATTTTACCCCCTTTTTCATGGTATCCAATTGGTAGTAGCTACTATCTTGTCTCATTGCTACAACTCCCGTATGGTCTCGGGAGAAACGAAGGTTGAAAGTCATGCGTCCTCCGAAACACAACCCAACCAAGCCGCACTTAACACAGCATCCTCCTGGTCGCGGCCGGTTAAGGCAGAGTCTGGGCGCGAACCCAGAGTCTCTTGTGGCACAGCTGGCGCTGCAGTACAGCGCCCTTAACCACTGCGCCACTCAGGAGGCCTCGGACGGGATAAGTTTTTAAATTGTGGAATGCAATTATGTGCACAAAACCACCACATCTGTAATTTTAGTCCCGTCCGAATCTGCAATGTCAGTAATTTGTAAATGGCTGGAATGTAACAATTCTAGGCAGAATAACTTAGTTTTTTGGCCAACTCCAATGTCCTCTGATAATACTAGTTCCATGCGAATTGACATCCCAGGGTTTTAAGAGAAATGTTGGCATTTGAGTGTTTCTCTCAGTTTGTGCAAGAAAACAATAACTGATTCTATAAATGTAACTAAGTGCTGCATATAAACTATATGAACGGCCTACATGTAGCCTATCAACTTTCACAATGAATGATTGTTTATGTTTTGGCGTATGAATGGAATAATGACAAATGCATCAGTATCCCCCCATTTAATGCATCCCTTGCTGTTAATAAATTGCAAAGCAGCTGCATACAACTGACCTAAATGTTTGGAAATGTTGAGATGAGAATTATCAATAGCCTTAAAATTGCTTCGCAAGTGCAATTGCACGGTTTAGCTCACATCTGAAGGCAGCGGAGTATTTAGGATGTACTGAGGACCGCTAAAATAACACTTCCTCAATTCAAATATTATGCCAACACTTTAGGAAATATGGTATGGTTTAGAAACCAGCTATCAGTGTGGCCCTATCACCTGGACATGTTGAAATACCATCTTCACAACTAGAATAAAAACCTCCAGGCTTCCTTCATAACTTTCAATTTACAAAAAAAATACAAAAATGTAAACTACAGGGGGCTGTTTGAGAAAAACTAATCCAGTCTGAATCTTCTTCTGGAATAATAAATCACATAACCAACATTCTCTAGTAATACTACTCCCGTGCGAATGGGTCTTTGGTCACGTGCATACAATGCATACATGTGTCAGGTAAAGAGCCAGGGTTGAGGGAATGTTTCTCCTTAACAAGACACATAGGATGTGCCAATATAAACCTTTAAAAAAAATCAGATAAAAAATTAAGAGATTTTAAAATTTACCAATCGAAAGTTGGGGACAGCCCTAGTAGTATGTAAATCTACCATTTAGAGGCAAGTGAAATAAAAACCTTTGTTTTATTAGCTAAGCTCGACCAAACGCAACTGCAAAGAACAGAAAATATATAGGAGCACTTGTCTACCAGGCTTGTGTGTTCTAAGAGCAGATGGTGAAATAAAATGGCTAATATTGTCACATCACGTGCAACAGCTCCAACATCTACACCCTCTCTCTGAGTCACGCATAACAGACACACCCAGTCAAAGAACAAACCAGTGGGTCGGTGACACATATCCGCTTTGCACTTCTCTTTATTCAGAAAGGGGAACATTGCCAAATACACGTGGAGAGGTTCCATAATACTATATAAACCCGGCTCAGAATGAGAGCTGGAATCTCTGAATAAAATCATTCAACTACCCTAAATCGTGACATTTATTTTGTTAGAAGGCAAAAAAAATTGTCAGAAAGTGCAATCCTGGAAAACCACCTTGGGCTACAGTTACTCAAATAACATTTCAAATCAAAATTAACATGTGAGAAACATATGCATGCAACTCCTACCAGTGTGATTTGTTGAAACAAGCCCTTGGTCAAAGCAAATTCATCTAGGGTATTTGACACAAAAAAAGCCAATTTATGCTCACCATCGATTAAACCAGTGGTTCCCAAACTGTGGGCCCCCCCCCGAAAAAATATAATACTCAGTCCAGCTTATTTCATATATATATATATATAGTACACCTTGTGCATTCTATTACAACTTTCAAGAGTATGTTTAAAAAAATATATATTTTTTTTAAACATACTCTTGAAAGTTGTAATAGAATGCACAAGGTGTACTTCTCAAAATTGGGTAGTGTATCATCAATTTGTCATTGCATACCTTAGAGCTATTTATAACTTTGGCTCAACTAGCCCGGATCAGCTAATGTTTTGTTATTTAAGTTTAACCCATAGATATTGTTGCCACTTAAATAGCACATGAATACACATTAGACATGGCAAAATGTATTGAATTGCAAGAAAAATAGCTTTAAAACTGAAAAATGTTCTTAGCACACCATGACAAAATGTGTAGAATTATAGGAAATAAGCTTTAACCTGAAATTATTTCAACCAATAAGAGGGGTGTTAACAGTTTGTCATGAACAGTGCTATAGAAAAAGACGTGATGCAGGCACAAGCTGTTCCAATGCTGGAAGGGGGGGCCACGAGTGAAGAGGTTTTGGAACCCCTCCTTTAAAATGGAAAGTCATTGAAATCATTCAGGACATCCCTCTTTCAGGGCCTTGAGACTGGCGGCTTTGCATGCACACTCACCTGTGAGAGTAGGTATAGCCAGTGTTCCCTGGGGGTGGGGCGCGTGAGTTCACTTTTGAACGGTCCATGCCTGTCCAGCCTCCAATTTTTCTCAGTAATGAGACTGCAAGAGCCAAACCATGAGACTTTTACAACCCAGTAGTACATATTCACCCCATCAATTCAAACAATACTATGAGCTCCTAACTAACAAAGGTAGCAGTTAAATTAGTAGAAATAATGTTTTTAGGAGTAACTGCTTACCCCAAAACCAATTTCTGCTTAATAACTCGCCTCAGAAACTAGATATTTTGCTGCATCATGACAGGGTCCATTTTCTAATGGCACTTAAGTATATGGCTGTGCAATAGTAGCCTTGGAGTTTACTCAAGTCACACCCAGACAGTGTGATGAGAGGGCTGGGTGGGACCTGTATTTCTGGACAACTAATGGCTGCCGGATGTCTGTGGTTCCGAGTAGTACATGGTAAGAACACTGACCCATTTTAAAGACGTAATAAGCAATCCTCATCTTTACACGTACATAAACATCTCTCCATACAAAATAACAATATTTGTAGAACTCTGCCCCAAAACATTTTTTTTTTAAATGTTTTATCGTCACATACACCGGATAATGCAGTTTAATGTGTCGTTTTACAGGGTCAGCCATAGTAATTCGGCGCCCCTTGGAGCAAATTAGGGTTAGATCAATTCCTTTATTAATTTTTTTTGGCATCCTAACGGCTTGGGTATTCGAACCAAAGACTTTTCGGTTACTGGCTCGAACCGCTAGGCTACCTGCCGCCCAGGTAGGTACTGTTAACCTGTATGGCTATGAATGAAATAAACAACTACTCTGAACTGTCACCCTATGTAAACTAGCCTAACTTCCATAGTCACATCTCATGTAGTGTAAACAAAGAAAAGGACTCAGACTGAATTTAGACAAAGTATCAGTGAGATTCACAAATAGACTAATTACAGACAGAGTATGAAGTAAAGAGCAGCCTAGTTATCAAGCTACTCTTCATTTGTATAGTCAAATACACCATTAACTTGCCTTTTGTAAATACAACTTGTAAATCCACAGAATAAGATCAGGAGAGCTGCAGCGAAAATTAGCTGACTTCATGCCGCATACAGACTCGTGAGTCACGGTGTAGAGCAGCCAAGTGGGCGTAGGTGCACTGTTCTGCCTCAAACTTCCCAATATAAACAGTATCCCTCAAAGTGTGGGCACGTTGCAGTAGGTACAAGAGTAAATGAGTCAGCTATCAACTGTACTAAAAAAAAAAAAAATCCCTAGTCATTACAAATTCAGAATTCCAAAATGGCTTCCCCAACAAAGCGGGAGAAATAACTGCTCTTTGCTAGTACTAGTGTTGCTTGTTCTCTCATCCAGAATGTGCTACTCATGTACACACCGGTCTCTGCTACACACAAACATCTTTGTAAATTGTACAGGCAGGCAGAATGTCAAATGTCACTTCAGTAGCCTTTTCAAACTTGAACCAATCGGTGCACGGTTCAAAGGAGGCTGGGAGCCTCACCTCCAATTGTAATTTACAGTGGGCGGGATCCCGCGAAAAATGAACTGTCAAACTTCCAGACGTGACTTTGTTTTGGGATACATCCAGCGGTTTGCCAAAGTAGTTAATATTATATACTGTTCATGAATATGTCCGCTTACCTTAATGTCAATGTAGTTAGATGATTTACAAATACGGGTAAATGTTGCCACGCGATGGACGAGCTGCTAGCTATCGTTGACAGGTGACCGGTTAGTTTGCTAACATTGACAGATGACCGGTTAGCTAACGTAGGTTCACTCTTGTCGCAGTTTGACAGTAAATGTTTCTTGATAAGCTCTCCAAAACCGTCCAAACACAACTCATCTCAGAATACTTACAAATAACATTTCATTTACAAAGGACTCTCAAAATAACCATGATAAAACCCGCACGAAAATGAAATATCACACGAGTATGAACGACAGTTCTCTCCTTCGCGGTCAACGGTGACGTGACGCAATCTTCTTCTGTTTTATGCCTGCGGTAAACACACTTCACTGGTGCTTTACCGGCACCCTGTGGACTGGAGTTGAACAGAGAGGGCTGGAGGACTTTCGCTTTCTTATCACTGACAAAGGCTTTTTATGTTATTTCAACTCTCTAAAATGACTGCTGTGTAATTTTACTGCATTGAAAACAGCATATCATTTTTTACTGAAAAAAAATAGAAAAAGGCTGTGGTTTGACCACTTTTATTTTGAAGTACATGTGGTGAACCGGATTTGAATACCATCAGAGAGGTCAGAGAAAACGCACGTGTGGGAAAGTAGGAGTGTGGACCCGAGGTACAGTAATAACTAACTCTACAATAATAATGTTTTATATCTATCGTATGTTGTGTTTTTAAATCTACAGAAGAATGACCCTAGTAATGTAGTAGCGCATAGCTTCGGGTGTTAAAGCTGGACGTTTATGAACTATGGGCTAGCAGCCGGCAAAAAAAATGCTAGCTAACAGTTAGCTAACGTTAACTAACTAGTACTAGAAATATGCAGTACAATGTCAAAGGTAACGTTATAATGATTGCCTCTCCCAACAGATCTTGAGAACCTGACACAATGACATCTTTAGCCCACCAGTTGAAACGCCTGGCCTTGCCACAAAATGACCCCAATCTGCTCACTCGTCGGGAGGTTGCATCCCTACTGTTTGACCCTAAAGATGCCTCCAGAATGGATAGAAGCACCTTCTTTGCACTTGGTACGTTTGACATGGGTCTTCCTGGTGACAGTCTTGACTTCACTGTTGCAGCTTGTTGTCTTCTAAATGACTACTGTTTAAACTTCTCAGCTGCTCTTCCTGACCATCTCTTTTCTGTTGCAATTTAGGATGCACAGGGCTCGAGGAACTCATGGGCATCGAGCCTGCATTCAGTGAGTTCCAGGAGACACTCTTCAGCCAAGCCTCAGTGGGCATGGAGCGCAGTGTCCAGTCCAAGGAGGTCAACAAGAAACTGGACGCAGGCATCTCCCTGTTTCTTACACGCCTGTCCCCATACTTTCTACTCAAGCCTGCCCAGAAGTGCATTGAGTGGCTTGTACACAGGTGCCCCCCTCCCCCCATTTTTCTATCTATAGGATATCCTTTCAATCAAGTGTTATGTTTACATTTGCAGGAAAATGTCTAAGCTGCTGTTTTCATTGCCTCACTGTTTGTAGCCTATTCATATTGAATTTGTTTTATTGACATTGTGTTAATATTGGTTGTTATTCTCTTTCATCCCTGCAGGTTCCACATCCACCTGTATAATGTTGACACACTGCTTGCCTGTGCCTTGCCCTATCACGAGACTAAAGTGTTTGTCAGAGTCATTCAGCTCTTTAAGTTAAAGGACCCCACTAACCGATGGAATTGGCTTGAGGGGCTACAGGTAATTGCTATAGAAGCTAGCTAGGATTTATGAGCATAACAACTATTGGAAGTTGATAGATTTTGTTGTTACTTTTCATTATAATCAGCATGTAATCAATGTGTTGATTTCTTCACAGACACCAGGAGTTCCTTTGGCCAGAGGAACCCTAATCACTCACTGTTACAAAGACTTGGGCTTCATGGATTTCATCTGCACCCTGGTCACGAAGTCAATCAAGGTAAACCCAATACACTGCCTTATACCTCAATATAGATTGTATGTATGCTCAGGTATCAAGCACAGTGCCTCATCTTGACCTGTTTTTGTTGGACTTCTTTCTTTGCAGGGATATTCAGGACATTCTGGCAACTGTGCCCAGCTTCGAGTGATTTTCTCTTTTTATGCCTCCACTATTGTACCGGCTTTGGATGCTGTGGAGAAAGTGTCTGACACAATCATATCCAAGCTGCTGCCTTATGTTCAGAAGGTTAGATACTGCATTTAAGCTTCATAAGAAACCATTCTATTTTGAGGCGTTGATACAGAAACTTTTTTTTTTTATTGAAGTTTAGGAATAAACCATGAGGACACTGTTCAGCTCATGCTGACCATTTCCTTTGTATCTCCAGGGTTTGAAGTCCTCTTTGACAGACTACAAGGCTGCCACCTACATGATAGTGTGCCAGCTGGCTGTGAAAGTGGTGATGGAGGCCCAGCTGGTGGACATCCTGGCCCTGCAGATCAGCAAGTCACTGTGCAAGGAGCCTGTGCTGCCCAAAGAGGGCCTGGGCTGCCTCATCGTCCTCCTGCAGAACCAGAAGGAGGGCACTGTCGGCCCAAAGTGAGTGAAGAAGTGGAATAGGAAGAATTATACTTTTTGAAACTATTTCATCACTTTGAGTGTGTGTCATTTTAGAGCATCATAGGATTGTTTGGTGTTTCTTAATTGGCATTCTCTGTGTTTTATTTAAAAATGGTCCTTTAGATCCTTTGGCCAGCTGTGTGCTGTGACTTCCTTGGTCCCCTCCCTCCAGGCAATGGCTGCAGTTCATGACATCAGTCCCTTATTACGCTACCTGCTGCCTCACCTGGTTCATGCTGTTGTCACCACCGACACTGGTGAGTAGCAGTGTATACCTGCACCTGACTCTTTGCTTTTTAACCTGGATGCATATGTATATTGCCATTGAATCCCTTTAATATGAAAGATAAAAGTGTTGTCTTTTGTTTGATAGATGAGATGGAGACTGAGGAGCCCTCAGAGAGCACCCGCCATGGGAACCTGTTTGAGTCTGTCCTTCAAGGCCTTCCACTGTCTGGTGGTCTTGATAACACAGTAGCAAAGATGCTACTTGAGGAATACCTCTCCCAGAGTCGGCTCTCTGCTGAGGGTGTCACTTCCCTCAACCAGCGCTTGCTGCCATTAGTCCGACTGTTTGAGTCAAAGTAAGTTGGGCCTTTTGGCATTCATTGGGTGCTTCTTACATCACTGTTGCAATTGCTTCCCTTTCAATTGGTAGTAGCCAAACTGAAGTTATTCTCTCAGCTGCTGAACCACAGTACCCACACTTGTGTCCTCGTTCCTACCCACTCCATTGTGTGTATATTCATTACACTGACATGTCTGTTGTTGCAGGCACCCAGGTGCTCTGTACATGGTCCTGGAGGGCCATGTGGGTGACCTCTCTAGCGCAGAGGACAAGAACCTCTTCCACCAATTCATCTCCCTGTCCATGAGCAGCGGCAAGTACCAGGTAAGCAGCAGCGCCCTGGCTGAGAAGGTTCCGGGTGAAGGCTGCACTTAGGCCGAGATCTAAGGAGATCAGCTCGACCTCCTCAAAGCCATTCTGTGTCCTTTTGTTTTCTTACTCTCCGCTGTCTTTTGCGCTACAGATCCTCGGGGACTCTGACACCTCCCTCGTGTTGAGCCTAAAGCACCCGCTCCCCTCTGTGAGGCACATGGCTGTGGAACACCTGATGGGCATTGTTACCTCAGGACAGGGGGGTTTTGACCAGGCCTTCCTGAAGGAGGCTCTGCTGGAGCGTATGAAGGATGACGTCCCAGAGGTGGTGGCTGCAACCTTGAAGGCCCTGGAGGTAACTGGCTGGAACATGAGACTTTCAAGCACATTCATATTGGAATCTACTAGTGATTGAACCTAACTTATCATATTTCCCTCCACAGCTCTACGTTGATCACCTGGATCCAGAGGACACTGTGTCATGTCTCCTCTCATTGCTACAACGTGTCGACCTCTCAAATGCTGGAAACTGGTTAATGCTGTTTTCAGTTCTTTCAAATGCACTTAAATTCCCCAAATAACTCCAAATCCGTAGTGTGATATTGAATGGCTTGTGCTTCCTCATAGGTGTCCAGTGTTGAAGGAGGCAGTGAGGGTTCTGGATGAACCCAGACTGCTTGAAGGGAACTCTGACCTTAAGACTTGTGTCGTCTGGGGTCTTTTGCCCTTTCTTGTGGTCACCTCGGCCCTGCCCGACTCCCCAGACCTCCAGCTGGCCACCTGTGTGGCCCAGTCCACCATCATATCCCAGCACAACCTCACTCAGGGATGGGCCCATGGTAAATGCATTAGAAAATGGTTTCACAATAAATGTATTTTTTTTTTTTGTCTCTGAGAACACTTGTAAACACTTTACTGAGAATGCTATGGAGGGTACTTTGGTAAATAGAGAGATCATATATACCCGTATACTCTAGCTTGACCCCACTAATCTAAATAAAAATTCAGATTGTTAGGATTGTCTACTTCCAGAGAATAAGAAGGTATATGTACTATGCAGTGCCGGCCAAATATATTGGCGCCCTTGCACATTTTTCTTAAATTAATTCCCTATTTCTCCTTAAATAAGGAACTTAAGTTATCAATTTTTATTTAGAAAATAAAGATGCATGGTCAAAATTATTGCCATCCCTGAGCTAGTACTTTGTTGCACAGCCATTGGCCAAGATAACTGCTAACAAATGCTTCTTGAAGTCATCAATTGAGTTTGCTGCACTTTTCTACTGGACAATTTGGCCCACTCTACAGCAGCAAACTGCCCTTATTGTTCAATGTTTGAGGGTTTCCCTCCACCAACTGCTGTTTTCAGCACTTGCCACAGGGTATGGATGTGATTCAGATCTGGACTCTTTGTTGGCCATTCCAGAACAGCCCAGAGTTTCTTCTTGAACCATTCCAAGGTTCTTTTGATGTGTGTTTAGGGTTGTTCTGCTGGAAGATCCATAGCCTTCCAACAGATATACAGTTTTTGAACATTATGTTCAACATTGCAATACAAAACACCTTATTAATATTTTGATTTCATGATGTCTTGCACACATTTGAGGCCCCCAGTACTAGAGGCAGCCCTGCAGAATTTTTGAATCTTCCCTATGTTTGAGTGTAGGAAAGGTGTTTGAATGCTTATTTTGGTTGCCAGTAAACAAAGGAAGAACCCACTGCTGAAGGAGACACGAGGAAGCCTTATTGAAGTTCTTAAAAAAAAAAACACATAAACAAGCTTAAGTCCTGGTGGAAATGTTCTGTGAACCAATGAAACAAAGTTAGAGCTCTTTGGCAATACATATCAGCTGATCTCCATTGAAGGTTGTGGGTCTTCCAGCAGGACGATGACCTCAAACGCGCATCAACCAGTACTCAGGAATGTTTCAAGAAGAACTGCTGGACTGTTCTAGTGGCCAGCAAAGAGTCCAGATCTGAATCACATCAAAAAACCTATGGCGAGGGCTAAAAACTTATTTTAGAAGAAATGATTTAAGAAAAGTGGGAGGGTGCCAATATATTGGTCCGGCACTGTAACTACTTCCTATCTCTCCCCTCTGCTCTACAGCGCTCAAGGCCGTGTTGGAGAGGAGTTCTCAGCCGGACTTCATTGGGTTGGCCAACCAGCATCTCATCTCAACACTGACCAAGAACCTGTCTAACATGGACCCCTTCTCCAAACGCAATGCTGTGAGTGAATTAGTGATCATTTGGTGGCCTTTCTAAGTCAAGTTCAATTGAATTCCGAGTGCAATGGAAACAAAACGGTGTTCCTTTCCTTACACTGATCTAGTGATTTTTAGAGATCTTTGCTAACTAGGTTAGGCACCAGGAATTTAGATGAACTTGTTGTGTTCAATTTGAAAGGGTCCCGAGTAAAACAACTCACCCTTCACCTAATTTGCATGTCTGCTAGCTGGAGAAGCTGGCTGGGCTGGTAGCAGTCCAGCGGGGCAGCCTGAGGGAGAGGGCAGCGTTCTTGGTGCTGAGCCAGACCTTACTGCAAGGCCTGGGGGACATGAGTGAGACCCAGCACCTCCACACAGCCCAGAGTGTCTACTCCCTGCTGGAGCCTGCAATACTGGAACTCGCCCAGAAAGATATGCCTACGGTGAGAGGGAGTGGCAGTTTGTACAACTACATAAATGACAGATGTCTCTTGTGATATTCACTTTCCGTCTTTGTATTTATAAAGAAAAACGTATCCTGCGATTCCTTATCCCGCTCTATGCTTTTCTGGACCGTTGAAGTCCGTATGAAATGGTTTACCTTATTTTCTTCTGTTGTCTTGCCAGCAGCAGGAGGGTGTGTCTCTCTCCTTCTCTGTGGGGCTGGCAGAGTACCTGCAGAGGCTCAGGGCAGGGCAGAGCATGGATACAGAGTATGCGGTGCTGCTGGTGTCACTGCTCAGAGGGCTCATATCCAACCTGAAGTGCCATGACACTTCCTTCAAAGGTAAGTCGATCAAATCCAATTTTTTTTTATTTGTCACATGCGCCGAGTACAACAGGTTTAGACCTCTCCGTGAAATGCTTACTTACAAGCCCTGAACCAACAATGTAGTTAAGAAGATATTTACTAAATAAACAAAAGTAAATCAAATAAAAAAGTAACACAATAAAATAACGAGGCTAAATACAAGGGGTCCCGGTACTGTCAATGTGTGGGGATACAGGTTAGTTGAGGTAATATGTACATGTAGGTAGGTGTAAAGTGACGATGCATAGATAATAAACAGCGAGTAGCAGCAGTGTGAAAACAAAATATATATTTTAAAGCAATTAAAATATTGTTTTTCATTATGTTTATGACTCTGCTATCACCAATTCTTTTAGTCACTTTGTCACACACTGAGTTAAAGGGAAAGAGACTGATGGACTGTTTGCTTCCTGTCTGTGTTGCCTGTCAGGTGAGACATGGTGGAACCCAGAGAAGCTGGACACCAACACTTGCTGCTACCTCCGGTTGCTGTGTCGCCTGTTTGACGTCCTCATCACAGGGGCAGGCCAGGGGCACATGGCAGCCAGCTTCAAGGCCCTGATGAAGCTGCTCTTTCAGGTACTGAATCTTGATATGTTTCACAATGGATTTCAGTGCACAGACCGACGCTTCAACTCCACTCATTGGAGCATCGCTTCAATAGAGGGAAAGTCCAGAATTCCTCTAAGGAGGCTACAATTGAACAATGATTTAATCATTAAAATGTAAGGTCGTGTTTTTGTGGAAGTATGTAAGAGAAAGAAATATCTTGTTTTACTGTCAACTGCCTCACTCTGTCCACATTATTCTATTCCTCAACCCCCTCCATTTGTCCCAGGTCCACCTGAGTGATCCCCTGGAGCTCTTCAAGTTCCTGAGTCTGGTGTGGGGTTACGGCAGTAACCTAGGAGACCAGCTGGACTGTAAGGTCAATGCCATTTTGCAAACCCAGGCCCTCTATGTGGGCAGGGCCATCCTCAGCACCCAGCCAGGGAAGACCCTCACACTGCTGGCATCAGGCTCATCACCAGGTAGCCTGGAGAATTGTATTTGATGTATAGAGTTTGACGTAGTCTGAAAATTACCATCAGTTGTGTATTAAAGCTTATTGCCTGCTCTTTATATGACCGTGTAATAAAAACCCACGTCTCAACAATCACGCCCTGGTAGGACTATGGAGAAGGTATTAGTGGAGTTACGAGCAGATGGATTGAGTAGTGATGGTATAACAAAGTTCTAAATATGGTTTTCCCTCTATAGTTGTACTGTCCCTGCTGGCCTGTCTGAGCTCCCCTGTCCGGGAGGTGAGGAGGGCAGCCACAGCCACCCTCCAGACACTAGCCCAGGTGGATAGCTCTCCCTTCCACCCCATCATAGACAGGCTGCTGAAGACCACCGAGGAGCTCACCACTGGCCCAACTCACCTCAGCCAGGTGAGAGGCGTGCACACACGTACCTCATTTGTATCCTCAATGAAACGTTGCGTATCAAATATAAATAAAACACACTTGCGCACATTTATTACATGTTAAATTGACAGTAAATGTTATTCTACACACACTATCCAAATGTGTTTTTCTCTAGGCCCTGGGGAAGCTCTATGAGGAGGCTGTAACAGGGACAGGGAAAGGCAAGGCCCGGGACAAGAAGCTGCTGGTGGGGTTGGAGGAGCTGCTGCTGGGTGTCCAGGTGGCCAACTGCCCTGCCTACACTGCCAAGACCATTCTGAGGGCTCTGGGAGAGGTCAATGGAGAGGTGAGTGGACAGGGAATGACAACAGAAATATAAGAAGGCCTTGATGGAATGTGAAACCTCTTATCTGGGCATCGGATTTTTTTGTAAAGCCATGTTTTATATCCCTGTCTTCTTTTCTTCTCCTCTTAGTCTGTGTTGTCTGTCCTAATGCCTGTCCTGGAGCGCCTGCTGGAGCAGAGCGGGCCAGAGAACCCCACTGTCCTAAAGGACGAGGCCCTGCTCATGCAGCTGGTCCTAGGGAAGTACAATGAGCAGGCAGCCCCCCTCGTGGTGAAGGACCAGGACTGCCTGGAGCTCTTCATCAAGGCCCTAGGCACGGTGTCTAAACCCTACCCTGATATCCCCTGCTTTCAGATCATCGCCCTGGAACAGGTACGCTACTGTAGCAGCATGGCTCTCCCTGACTGAAATCCATATGACCATACTCTGGGATGATGCCAAGGCTGTATGCTACTCATTTCTGTGCCGTCAAAATACCCGCCTATTGCCTGGGTCATGTTCAGTGGGCACAAAAAAATGTAGACGTTTTGAAACGTCTACAATGACAACCCTCATTTTTCATCTACCTTTTCAAAATGTTTTCTCCCGTTTGCTCCTACTGAACATGACCCTGTTGTTCATTCTCAGATCACCAAGGCGTTCTACTCAGCCCTCGGAGATGAGAAGGTCCAGCAGAGGCTCCTGGGGGTGATGTTTGACTTGCTGGTGGAGAGCAGGAGTCCTGTCTGTGCCCAGACCATCAGCAGTGTCTTCAAAGGGGTGAGGAGGAACCTCTGCATACTGTATCTACAGGGAAGCCATCATTCACTACCACCACACAAGATGCTAATGCTATCCTCTCACTAGATTGCTGTGGACGGCGAGCTGGTAGCTAACGAGCTAGCCCCAGCAGAGAAGCCCAAAGTCACCGTGTCAGTACAGCAGACCCGCAGGAGCAAGATGCTGCAGAGGTGAGTAACATCTACTCTAACTGGCCTACATTTGATTACAATAAGCCTTAAAAAAGAGATTCAATCAACTTCATTGGTTAAAATGCAATTTGACTTGGAGCCACTATGATGGACATGACTTGAGCCACTGTGTTTCTGTGCTTTATATAGGAAGGCCCAGGACACTCCTCAGGCAGTGCCGAAAGAGGGCACTGTGTCCTGGCAGAGGGTGACTCTCATCCTGGAGCTGCTGCAGCACAAGAAGAAGCTGAAGAGGCCTCAGATGCTGGTGCCCGCTCTCTTCAGCCTGCTCTCCAGGTACAACCAGCTGCACACTTTCTGAGCCTCAGCCTGACCAAGGCCAACCATGTTCCCGCTTATCTACACCAGCGCACTATTTAGTATGCGCCGCAAAAACACTTTGTTCCTCTTTGGCCACTCAGATGTCTGGAGACGTCCACCGTGGAGCGAGGCAACCTAGAGTACACCAAGCAGCTTATCCTCGGCTGCCTGCTCAATGTCTGCCAGAAGCTCTCCCCTGACGGAGGACCCGTCAGCAAAGGTGAGAAGACTAAAAACTTTTTTTTTACATATATACAGTGGGGCAAAAAAGTATTTAGTCAGCCACCAAAAGTTCTCCCACTTAAAAAGATGAGAGAGGCCTGTAATGTTCATCATAGGTACACTTCAACTATGACAGACGAAATGAGGGAAAAAATTCCAGAAAATCACATTGTAGGATTTGTAATGAATTTATTTGCAAATTATGGTGGAAAATAAGTATTTGGTCACCTACAAACAAGAAAGATTTCTGGCTCTCACAGACCTGTAACTTCTTCTTTAAGAGGCTCCTCTGTCCTCCACTCGTTACCTGTATTAATGGAACCTGTTTGAACTTGTTATCAGTATAAAAGACACCTGTCCACAACCTCAAACAGTCACACTCCAAACTCCACTATGGCCAAGACCAAAGAGCTGTCAAAGGACACCAGAAACAAAATTGTAGACCTGCAAAACCTCAAATCCTGCAGTGCCAGACGTGTCCCCCTGCTTAAGCCAGTTCATGTCCAGGCCCGTCTGAAGTTTGCTAGAGAGCATTTGGATGATCCAGAAGAAGATTGGGAGAATGTCATATGGTCAGATGAAACCAAAATAGAGTTTTTTGGTTAAAACTCAACTCGTCGTGTTTGGAGAATAAAGAATGCTGAGTTGCATCCAAAGAACATCATACCTACTGTGAAGCAGTAGGAGCTGTGAGGGGAACGGCACCGCAGTACCTCCAGGCTCTGATCAGGCCCTACACCCAAGCAAGGGCACTGCGTTCATCCACCTCTGGCCTGCTCGCCTCCCTACCATTGAGGAAGTACAGTTCCCGCTCAGCCCAGTCAAAACTGTTCGCTGCTCTGGCCCCCCAATGGTGGAACAAACTCCCTCACGACGCCAGGACAGCGGAGTCAATCACCACCTTCCGGAGACACCTGAAACCCCACCTCTTCAAGGAATACCTAGGATAGGATAAGTAATCCTTCTCACCACCCCCCCTTAATGATTTAGATGCACTATTGTAAAGTGGCTGTTCCACTGGATGTCAGAAGGTGAATTCACCAATTTGTAAGTCGCTCTGGATAAGAGCGTCTGCTAAATGACTTAAATGTAATGTAAATGTAAGCATGGGGGTGGAAACATCATGCTTTGGGGCTGTTTTTCTGCAAAGGGACCAGGACGACTGATCCGTGTAAAGCAAAGAATGAATGGGGCCATGTATCGTGAGATTTTTGAGTGAAAACCTCCTATCAGCAAGGGCATTGAAGATGAAACGTGGCTGGGTCTTTCAGCATGAAATGATCCCAAACACACCGCACGGGCAACGAAGGAGTGGCTTCGTAAGAAGCATTTTAAGGTCCTGGAGTGGCCAAGCTAGTCTCCAGATCTCAACCCCATAGAAAATCTTTGGAGGGAGTTGAAAGTCCGTGTTCCCCAGCAACAGCCCCAAAACATCACTGCTCTAGAGGAGGTCTGCATGGAGGAATGGGCCAAAATACCAGCAACAGTGTGTGAAGACTTACAGAAAACTTTGACCTCTGTCATTGCCAACAAAGGGTATATAACAAAGTATTAAGATAAACTTTTGTTATTGACCAAATACTTATTTTCCACCATGATTTGCAAATAAATTAATTAAAAATCATACAATGTGATTTTCTGGGGGGGGGGGGTTCTCATTTTGTCTGTCATAGTTGAAGTGTACCTATGAAAATTACAGGCCTCTCATCTTTTTAAGTGGGTGAACTTGCGCAATTGGTGGCTGACTAACTACTTCTTTCCCCCACTGTGTGTGTGTGTGTGTGTGTGTGTGTGTGTGTGTGTGTGTGTGTGTATGTGTGTGTGTGTGTGTGTGTGTATATATATTATATATATTATTATTTTTTAAATGCTTTTCTAAAATGTGTGTGTGACTGACTGTTTGTCTTCCACGCTCAGATGTGCTGGATGAGGACAAGTTCAACGTGGAGGTTGTGGTGCAGTGTGTGAGGATGTCCGACATGCCCCAGACCCACCATCATGCACTGCTCCTTTTGGGAAGCGTGGCTGGTATCTTCCCTGTGAGTGCTGTACACAGTGATCTCTCAGCCATCTCAAAAGCATTCTCTCGTCCGTCACACAACCATTTCTCATCCGTCACACAACCATTTCTCAGCCATCACGGAATTAACCTCTCGAAGTACCATCTCGCAACCATCACAGAGCCATCTGTAAACCATCAGAAACTGTTTCCAATCTAAAGTGTGTTTCCAATTACCTTTGACCCCCCCTTTCTATTCATTCCCAGGAAAAAGTCCTACACAACATCATGCCCATCTTCACCTTCATGGGAGCCAACATCATGCGTCTGGACGACACCTACAGCTTTCAGGTCATCAACAAGACCGTCCGGACGGTCATCCCTGCCCTCATCAAGGTGAGTCAACCAACAAGCGGTCAGTGATGTAGGACAGCTTTGGCCTGGCCATTGTCTCACTTCCACTCATCTAATATGCTACAAATGTGAATAATTCATCATGTGTTGTCTCGGTTGGCATTACATGAACACTGGAGATGTGGGTGGTAAAATGCCAATCAAAAACAAATGTTCATCAAAAACAAATGTCTTGTGCATTCTCGTAAACCCCCTAGTTGCTAATGTTAGCTTCTGGGACAAGGAAGGATGCTAGATCAAACTAGAGATCCAAAGCTGAGGGCCGCGTGTCAGTGGCTCTCGGTTATTTCAGCTCTAGGACATTCATCACAAGGGCTATGACGTCAATTGTTGTTGGTTGTCTCTTTTTAAAGGATGTTTAAGCATTGTGTGAGCAACCTGCACACTAGTTTGGCATGGTTGCTGAGTTTCTCTCTACTTCCCACTTTTCAGAAAAACACATGTCTGTTTTGCTTGTTTCTAGGCCAATGAGAGTGGCGACGGCGAGTCAACCGCTCACATGGAGGCGGTGGTGACACGCATCGTGCACGTATTCGCCGACGCACTGCCCCACGTGCCCGAACACCGCCGTCTGCCCATCCTGTCCCAGCTGATGACCACCCTGGGGCCCGCCCGCTTCCTCTGGGTCCTACTGCTGCTCATGTTCAAGCAGCACGCTACCCAGACCAACGCCACAGATAAGGTAGGCCGTGCAAAAAACGCTTGACTGAAATATCAACACAATGGAATATACTACTTAATAAGGTGTGCACGTGTGTTTTTAGGTGTGTCTATGGCCTCTGACAAGTGTCTTTGGAATTTGCTCTAGGATTTATGCGCAAAATCTTCAGGAAATGCTTTAAGCCTCCATGTTTGTCCGTCTCTTCTCAGGATGCTGCGTTGGAGAGGGACGTGGAGTTCTGGATCTCAGTGTGCTGTGAGTTTGAGGTGGAGGAACAGCTCGTCTCTCTCATAAAAATCCTGAAGTATCTCATGGCTCTGCCGCAGGACAAAGAGGACGGTGAGAAACTCAACAAACCTGCAATGCATTTGGTCTGTTGTGAAGGCTGGGAGTCCTGTGTGGGTTTATATAACAAAGCTAACATCAAGACAGATACTCTTTAGGGACCAATTTAAATTTTTTTACACCGTACTCCATTTTTGTTTTGTGCAGGACCTGTGAAGAGGCCAACACGTGGCAAGGGAGCCGAGAAGGAGAAGGCAGAGGAGCTGATCTTCAACATGGAGGCCCACAGCAGCAAAGAGCTGCGCCACTTCAAGTTCCTCTCGGTCTCCTTCATGGCCCAACTCTTGGCCGCCGGCAGCTTTGTGGGAATGGTAATACAACTGTAGCCTGGTTCCCAGATCTGTTTGTGCTCTCTTGCCAATACTATTAGCAAGACAGTTGACACCATTGACAAGACAGCAAAACCAGATCTGGGAAAATGCTATGAAACTCAAGTTTTAACGTCTGTCATGTATCAGTGTATTTTGTTAAACGTGTGTGTGTCTCTTCCAGATTGCGGCGTGCGGTGACATCGTGGAGGATTCTCTGCAGAAGCTACAGCAAAGGTGAGGCTTACTTAGACTAACCAAACATGTGGAGCAAGGAATTGGTGATTTAAAAAATGTTAAAAAAAAACAATTCAATGGTGATTTCAATTTGTTTGACTGTAAGATAAAAAGCAGATCTTAGAATGTTATAAATGATCCCTGTATCACAATGTTGTTCTGATGTCCTTTTAAGTCTTCTGGAGGAGATCCTTTGCTACATCCACACTGTGGCTCGCTGTGTGGAGGAGAACACTGACAAACCAACTGGCAAGTTCTGGAGAGCTCTGCTCAACAAGGCCTACGATGTCCTGGACAAAGTAAGTCTGCCACAGAGACGGAAAGACGTGTGCTCTTCTCAATCATAGAAAATAAAGGCAAACCAAGGTTGTTACAATATTTAGAAAAAAAACAGCCAGGTTGGCATTGTGAGATCCTATGTTTCTTTTTTATGTGTTTTAAATTGCCAGGTGAACGCCCTGTTGCCCACGGCTACGTTCATCACGGTGATGCGAGGCCTAATGGGTAACCAACTGCCATCTGTGAGGCGGAAGGCAATGGAGCTGCTCAACAACAAGCTGCAGCAGAAAACCCAGTGGCAGGAGGAGCAGGTTAGTACACAGACTGGGGATAATCTGTGTGTATGTTTTGAGTAGTTGGGGGTAGTCCTGACCTTTGACCTCTCACCCCAGGTGACAGTGCTTCTGGACCTGAAAGGCGACCTGCTGGCCATTGTGGGACGTGGTCATGGCAAAGTCATGGAGGAGGAGCAGGCCATCAACAGGCAGACAGCCCTCTACAGCCTCAAGCTGCTGTGTCGCAGTTTTGGCTCGGATCATAAGGAGGCGTTTGTACCGGTGCTGAACCAGGCCGTGGAGATTGTGGTGTCACCGGAGGAGGAGAAGAACGTGATGGGCAGTGCCCTACTGTGTATCGCCGAGGTGGCCAGCACTCTGAAGGCCCTCGCCATCCCACAGCTGCCCAGGTAGACAGTCTACGCTTCTGTGTTCACAGTAGATACAGGCAGTGTAGGTCACAGACCAGTGCATTTGTTAAATCAATTACTCATATTTTTATATTTTCCTATAAACACTTTTATAGTACACAAATATTTACAAATAATATACCCTAGGTAAACTGTCACTAATGTGGTGTCAGAAGTTTGACTCAAGTCCCCTCATGTTGTCAGGCTGATGCCGGCGGTGCTGCAGTCTCTAACCGAGAGAAAAGAGGTGTTGTCTAATGAGATCTACATGTTGAGTGCTGTCACAGCCCTGCAACGCGTCACTGAGACCCTGCCTCACTTCATCAGTCCCTACCTGCAGGACACACTGCTTCAGGTAACGTCTACTATTTCATACACAAACCATCTGGTTTCTATCATAATAAACGTGTAGTAAACATATACATCGAATGGGACCTGTCATACTGAAATGATGTAACGGTGTAATGTGTCCCCCAGGTGGCTCGACTGACGCGGGTGGCAGAGAAGGCCACCGCCGCCCCACAGCTGGCCGTGCGACTGGCCTCCCTCAGGACCACTGTGGCCACCAAGGTGCCCCCCAGGGTCCTGCTGCCCACACTCACCAAGTGCTACAGCAAGATGGTGAACTCCAAACAGGTAGGTGGTGAATTACCTAGAATGGCCTGTGATATGTATGGATGGAGGAAATTAATTATGTTCACCTTGTGTGGTCATGTATTGAGTGTTTCTCCTTTCATTTTCACAGAGCCAGCTGGGTCCCCTGATGAGCATCTTGAAGGAGCACATTGGTCACATGGAGAAGGATCAGCTGACCTCCCACCAATCAGAGCTTACGTACTTCTTCCTAATTGCGCTGGACTTCCGGGCCCAACACTGCCAAGTACGTCTGTCTCTGTTGAACTCATAAAGGTTTGAATGGCACTCGCTAAATTCTTTGTTTTTTTTCTGCCATAGTTAAGACTGTCGTGTTTGTTTTACAGGGTGATCTGGAGAAGACCAAGGAGATTGAGGGCTATGTGATCGACTGTCTCCTCGCCATGGTTATGAAGCTATCTGAAGTCTCCTTCAGGCCCCTGTTCTTCAAAGTAAGCATCATTACTTGAGAATCTACGATGTCCTACTTCAGATGTTTTGTGTTTTCCTTTATTTTTTTTATTTTTTATTAGATGGTACCCTAATTCCCAAAGCACACTTATCTCCCAGTATTAGTCCAAATGTAATCACTTGAAGAGTCATGGTGCTTAACTGTGTTTATGCCCATGCAGCTCTTTGATTGGTGCAAGACTGAGAGCGTAGCCAAGGACCGCCTGCTGACCTTCTACCGCCTATCGGACAGCATCGCAGACAGGCTCAAGGGGCTCTTTGTCCTGTTTGCCGGTCACCTGGTCAAGCCCTTTTCTGACCTGCTCCGTCAGACCAACGTCACAAAGACAGGTGGGTCCTCTCGCTCTCTCTTATTTATTTGTATGTATGTGTGTATGTGTAATGTATGTGTGTAATGTATGTGTGTATGTGTAATGTTGTGTGTATGTGTAATGTGTGTGTATATGTGTATATATATATATATATATATATGTGTGTATGTGTAATATGTGTATGTGTAAGTGTAATATATATGTATGTATGTGTAATATATATATATGTATGTATGTGTAATATATGTATGTATGTGTAATATATGTATGTATGTGTAATATATGTATGTATGTGTAATATATGTATGTATGTGTAATATATATATGTATGTATGTATGTGTAATATATATATGTATGTATGTGTAATATATATATATATATATATATATATGTATATATGTATGTGTAATATATATATATGTATGTGTAATATATATATATGTATGTGTAATATATATATATGTATGTATGTATGTGTAATATATATATGTATGTATGTATGTGTAATATATATATGTATGTATGTATGTGTAATATATATGTATGTATGTATGTGTAATATATATATATGTATGTGTAATATATATATATGTATGTATGTATGTGTAATATATATATGTATGTATGTATGTGTAATATATATATGTATGTATGTATGTGTAATATATATATGTATGTATGTATGTGTAATATATATGTATATATATATGTATGTATGTGTAAAATATATATATATATATATATGTATGTGTAATATATATATATATATATATATATGTGTAATATATATATATATATATATATATATATATATATATATATATATATATATATATATATATATATATATATATATATATATATATATATATATAAAATCATAAAACACAGGACGAGATGTTAAAAACTGTCCATTGTGCCAATAGATGGAATGCACTCACGTGATGTTGACAGAGTTGCATGGGAGGTTTATTTCTTAGACTGGGTTAAGATGTCAATTTTGGGACACATCCTCAGTAGTGTGCCTTCGAATCAGTGGGTGTTTCGGCCTTTAATCACTAAACACCCTCATCAAAGGTGGCCAGCTAAAGGGTGATCAAGCCTTTGCTTGTGTCCCATGCCCAATTAAGATGTCCCACGGGACTATGCAAGGCAGGGGCGTCCTCTTCCCTGAGCAAGTTGGAGGGATCTGAATTGGGTTCTCGGGCAGGGGTGGGGGGTCATGAAGTTATAGCCCAGCAAGGGTCCTTCCGTTTGATCCAGATCCACTGGCTGCCTCTTTCAGCTGCTTGAGAAACTGCTCTGACGGTCTGCCGCAGAGCCTGTCCATGGATTCCAAGTTCTTTCAGCAACCTGATGGTGGAAGAAGCCACGAATCCTCTGCATCTCACTTCAACTGGCCAGACTTTTGCATTCCAGCCACGCTGAGTTGCGTCTGCTGCAAACTCTGTGTAATAAACAGTTTCTTACGCTCGTAGGCCTCTTCAACAGAGTTTTCCCACGGGACCTTGAGCTCTGTGATGTACACAGCCTTTCGTGAAGGGGACGAGAGTACCATGTCTGGCCTAAGGTTGGTAGAAGCAATCTCGGGTGGAAAAATGAGTTGCTGGCCAATATCGACAAGCATCTTCCAGTCCCGGGCCATGGCTAGGTGTCCAGTTTCTGGCTTTGTAGGAGGATGCTTGGGCCTTTTCTGTCCCTCCCGGATGAATGTTGTTGTTTTGACGGGATTGCTTGTTTTTGGAGATTATGAATTGGTTGCACTCCTCTTGGTCTCAAGTGCTGCAGCCAGGCTCTTGAGGACCTGATTGTGCCTCCAGGTGTAGCGGCCTTGTGAGAGGCTGGTCTTGCAACCTGTCATTATATGCCTGAGAGTCGCTGGGGCTGGGCAGAGGGGGCAGGACGAGTCCTCGCCATACCATTGATGTAGGTTTTTTGGTGATGGAAGCACATCATAAACAGATCTTATGATGAAGCTGACGTTGCTTGCCTCCATTTGCCAAAGCGCACTCCAGTTGATCTTTCTCCCCTCCAGGCCTTCCCACCGCATCCATTGCCCTTGTTTAGCAAGAGAGACAGCCTTTGCACTTCTTGCAGTCTCCTCCTGTCTGTGCACCTCCTCGACCACCAGCTTCCTGCGTTCAGATGTTGTTGCCTTATGGAACGTTGGTTTGCTTGCTACCAGGCCAAAGCCTCCTCATCCATGCTGGATATTCCCCACAGTGTCTTGGTGTCTCAGGGCTGATGTTGCTTGCTACACAGCCTTGGATTTTGTCCATTTCCATCCAGTTTGTAGGGGAGGTGCAGCCTTGCTAATGGTCGGGTCTTTGGAGTCCTTCAATGTCATCTGAAGTCTTTAGAGCACTTGTACTCCTCCGTTGGACTTGTAAGAGGTAGTTCAAGGACCCCTTTGCCATAGAGGCTGATGTTACTCAGGCATCGTGGGACACCCAGCCATTTCTTCATGTATGAGGTAATGGTTCGCTCCGTCTTCTCCACTGTTGTTATTGGGACCTCATAGAGGGTGAGTGGTCACATTACCCAGGGGAGAAGTCCAAACTGTAGGCACCAAACCTTGAGCTTCCCATGCAGTAGAGTCTTGTTGATGTTCTCAAGACCGTCGGCGATGTCCTGCCTTACTTGCTGCACTTGATCTTTATCCCGGAGGCTTTCGTTGTACCATCTACCCAGGCTCTTGACGGTTTGCTCAGACACCGTTGGTATCTGGTCATCTCCAATGCAGAACCTCACATCTTTAAGCTGTCCCTTGACTATGGAGATGCTTCGAGATTTGCTTGGCTTGATTTTCATCCTGGCCCACTTAACGTTATCCTGCAGTTTTGCAAGTAGCCGCCTGGTGCATGCTGCAGGGGTGGTCAGTGTAGTCATGTCATCCATGTATGCTGGGATAGGTCTGAGACAGAGCCCTTCCTTAGTTCTCTCACCGCCGACTACCCATCTCGATGCCCTGATAATGACTTCCATGGCCATAGTGAAGGCCAGAGGTGAAATTGTACAGCCTGCCATTATGCCTACTTCCAAGCGCTGCCATGTTGTTGTGAAGTCAGGTGTTGTGAAACAAAATTGCAGGTCTTGGAAATAGGCCTTTACCAGTGTAGTGATGGGTTCTGGTATGTGGGAAATGTTGAAGGATTCTCAGAGGAGTTCATGGGGAACTGAGCCAAAGGCATTGGCCAGGTCGAGGAAGATGACAGTCTCTCTTGTCCTTCTTAGCTGTTTGGATCTGGTGCCAAATCATACTAGTATGTCCCAGGCAACCAGAGAAACCAGGAATGCCTGCTTTCTGTACAGATGTATCAATGTACTTGTTCCTTTCCAGTTAAGTGGACAGCCTCTGTGCTATTATACTGAAAAAGATCTTCCCTTCGACGTTGAGAAGGGAGATTGGTCGGAAATGACTGATGTCTGTCGCATCCTTCTCTTTCGGAATTAGCACACCACCAGCCCTTCGCCATGCTTTTGGTATTATTTCCTTCTGCCACACTATCCTCATGAGCCTCCAAAGAAAGCGTAGAACATCCGCTTGTATAGTACTCCATTAGGCCCAGGAGCCGAGGCCGCTCTTGCTCTTCGGACAACGTTCTCTACTTCCCTCCGTTTTGGAGGGTCAGTGTCCAGATTGAATTCTGGTGGTTGAATAGGTGGGATGTTATGTGGGATGATTATCTGCTCATGCCTTTCCTCATGAGCCTCCAAAGAAAGCGTAGAACATCCGCTTGTATAGTACTCCATTAGGCCCAGGAGCCGAGGCCGCTCTTGCTCTTCGGACAACGTTCTCTACTTCCCTCCGTTTTGGAGGGTCAGTGTCCAGATTGAATTCTGGTGGTTGAATAGGTGGGATGTTATGTGGGATGATTATCTGCTCATGCCTTTTCATGTCTGGTGTGGTCTTATGTCTTCCATTTCCTAATAATTGCTCCCACAGTTGATTTCTTCAAACCAAGCTGCTTACCTATAGCAGATTCAGTCTTCCCAGCCTGGTGCAGGTCTACAGTTTTGTTTCTGGTGTCCTTTGACAGCTCTTTGGTCTTGGCCATAGTGGAGTTTGGAGTGTGACTGTTTGAGGTTGTGGACAGGTGTCTTTTATACTGATAACAAGTTCAAACAGGTGCCATTAATGCAGATAACGAGTGGAGGGCAGAGGAGCCTCTTAAAGAAGAAGTTACAGGTCTGTGAGAGCCAGAAATCTTGCTTGTTTGTAGGTGACCAAATACTTATTTTCCACCATAATTTGCAAATAAATTCATTAAAAATCCTACAATGTGATTTTCTGGATTTTTTTTTCCTCATTTCGTCTGTCATAGTTGAAGTGTACCTATGATGACAATTACAGGCCTCTCATCTTTTTAAGTGGGAGAACTTGCACAATTGGTGGCTGACTAAATACTTTTTTGCCCCACTGTATATGTCATACTGTCTATGAATCTAAGATGAAGTGTCTGGATTAGTTTGGCTTTGCTGGACAACAAAGGTTGTATTTAATGGGGATTTCTGGTTCACTGCCCATTTCTGGTTCACTGTTGGTTTTGAGTCACGTGACTGATTAAGTATTTTGCTTATTTTTCCTCTTTTAATCCATTCCTCATTCAGATGAAGCATTCTTTGACACAGAGGACAACATTGAGAAGCGTTGCCTACTGCTGGAGTACATACTGGACTGCCTCCATAAGATCTGCCTGTACGACACGCAGCGCTTCGTCAGCAAGGAGAGAGCCGACTCCCTCATGAGCCCTCTGGTCGATCAGGTCAGCCTCACCCCTCTCTCACATCACTATAGCAAAGGATTCATCCACAAAAATGGTAAGCTTTACAACTGAGGGACTTCCTCATATGGATGCCGTACGCCTCTTCCTTATGCCCTATTCTATTCTTGTGGTCCCCTATAGCAGTGGTGTATAAATATCTGCCTGTTTGTGTGTAGTTGGAGAACACCCTGGGTGGAGAGGAGGTTTACCAGACCAGAGTCACCAAGCACCTGGTGCCGTGCGTGGGCCAGTTCTGCGTTGCCGTGGGTGACGACACTCTGTGGAAGACACTCAACTACCAGATCCTGCTGAAGACGCGACACAGCTCTTCCAAGGTGAGACGTCTGAGAAGTGCGAAGAAGTTGGATTGGTTTCCCAACCTAGTACCAACAGACATGTGATTCAAGTCATCATTAAGACCAAAGTTAGCTGGTGTGTTAGTGCTGGGTCAGCACAAAAACCCTGCCCATCTGCAGCTCTCCAGGACCACAAGTGATCATCCAGTGACTTAAATAAAGGCCTGTCGTTCTTCCCCCCCCCCCACCAGGTGCGTTTCTCTGCCCTGCTGATGCTGCTGGAACTGGCTTCTAAGCTGAGGGAGAACTACATGGTCCTGCTACCAGAGACCATTCCCTTCCTGGCTGAACTCATGGAGGGTAGGTTCACTGTCTCATCACTTTTCTTTTCTTTTTCTCCACACTTATCTCTTTCTGCAGCTATAATGGTTCTGCAATGTTAGCATATTTCATACATGTCTGTCAAACTGAGCAACAGGGCAAGAAGGACCTTGGTCAGGGAGATGACCAAGAACCCAAAGATTATTCTGACAGAACTACAGAGTTCCTTGGCTGAGATAAGAACTTGCCAGAAGGACAACGGTCTTACAGCACTTCACCAATCTGGGCTTTGTGGGAGAGTGGCCAGACTGAAGCCACTCTTAAGATAAAGGCACATGACGGTACCCCTTCAGTTTGCAAAACGGCACATGAAAGACCGAGCATAAGGCAGAAGATTCTGTGGTCTGATGAGACAAAAATGTTGCTCTTTGGCCTGAATGCAAAGCGCTATGTTTGGAGAAAACCAGGCACAGCTGATCATCCGTCTAACACCATCCCTACCGTGAAGCATGGTGTTGGCAGCATCATGCTGTGGGGATGCTTTTCATCAGCAGGGACTGGGAGACTGGTAAGGATGGAGGGGAACAATGAATGGAGCCAAATACAGGCAAATCTTTGAGAACCTGCTTCAGCGTGCAAACAACCATAGACTGGGGTGGCATAGATTTATGTTCCGACAGGACAATGACCCCAAGCATACAGCCAAAGCAATGCTGGAATAGCTTCAGAATAACAATGTGAAACTCCTTGTGGTCCAGCCAAAGCCCAGAAAATCAGTGGAAAGACTTGAAGATTGCTGTTCACTGCCACTCCCCATCTAATTTAACAGAACTTTTGAAAATGTGCAAGGGAGAAAATCCCCAAATCCCGATGTGCAAAGCTGATACAGACAGCCAAGATGACTCAAAGCTGTAATCGAGACCAAAGGTGCTTCTACAAGGTATCGGGTGTGTGAATACTTGGGCGGCAGGTAGCCTAGCGGTTACGAGTGTTGGGCCAGTAACCGACAAGCCGCTGGTTTGAATCCCCGAGCGGACAAGGTTGAAAATCTGTTGTTCTGCCCTTGAGCACAGCAGTTAACTCCCAACAACAACTGCTTTCTGGGTGCCGATGATGTGGGCGTCGATTAAGGCATTTCTCTTGAGAGGTTGGGTTAAATGCGGAACACACACACACACTAGGTGTATCCCCTTTCCCTAACTTATGTAAATGAGATTTCTGTATTTAATATTCAATTAATCTGCAAACATCACCTTGAGATGGGATTATTGTGTGTAGATGGATGAGAAACAATTCAACCATTTTTAATTCAGGCTGTAACACAACAAAAATGTGGAATAAATTAAGGGGTATGAATCTTTTCTGAAGGCACTGTAAATATCAACGTGTTTAGGGTAGTTGGCGAACTTGGTCGATGGCCACCATTTTGCGACTTCCCTGCTTACGTGTGTGTGTGTGTGTGTGTGTGTCTCCGTTACAGACGAATGCGAGGAGGTGGAGCATCAAGTACAGAAGGTGATCCACGAGATGGAGACCATCTTGGGAGAGCCTCTTCAGAGTTACTTCTAACTTGCGTCCCACTTCCACCCTCTTCGCCACCATATAAGGTCCCAGATCGACCCGTAGCCCACTTACGTCCCTCTATAAGAAGGTCTGAGCGTCAGCCCCTCTCCCCCAGCTTAGACATGAACTTTTTCCCAGAGCCATGCAACAATCAACATAAAGATGGGAGACACTGGAGGTTAACCTTTGTTTGCATGTACCGCTTGTCACTGGATACCTGGTACATATAGGATGGATCTCTAGCAGTAAGAGAAGAAATGATCAGCCCAAAATGTACCCTGAGGGAATTCAAAATGTATTAATTTTGTTAGGCTATTGCTGTTGTCTTTTCCCTTTTTGGGGGGAGGTGTTGTGAAAAACTTATGGGAACTTTTTAAGTCTTGGTTTTGTTACATTGTCATACAATGTAATATGTACATTTGAAATAATACATTTGTAAACTAATTCTTCATTGTAATACATTTGAATAAAGGCTTTTGAAAGCTTATCCAGCACTACTTACTGCTGAATATGAAGGAACCTGAATCTGTCATGAGTCATTCCTTTTTATGGATCATTTTCATTCTGTATAGCACCAGTAAAATTGTATTTGAATTGTCGTTATTGAAAACACCTCAATAGACATGACTCAAAAGTATTATGAATTCCACTGCTGCCCATGACACAAGATTATTTGAACTTTTATTGTTATGTAAGGCTGTCACTAACGTCAACATCAAATGCCAAATACAAGGCAAAGATGAGTTATGCAATTTTTGTGAAATAAATCCGCATCATATGTGATGATGCTGGGTCGGTGCCGAAACTTTTAGCCGTGCGGACCATTAAGAGCGGCAATAGGCTGTTGGGTTTACTGTACCACGCTCACGCTGGTGTCGTCACACACTGGTGATGTGCCTTTGATTTCAGTAAACAATTTGATAGTGCTCCAGCGCGTCTCCAACCGTGTACTCCTGTACACTGTGTCCTGACACAGGATAATGGTCATTATGAAAAGCTCGAGAGGATTACAACTCGCCTTCAGAATTTATAAGCGAAGTCATCACTCAGTTGGAATTATTGGAGCGCCTTTTTCAAAAGGACAAGTAAGTAGTCAATATTTTATTATAGGCTAGCCTACTTATTATAGGCTATTGATAGGTTTTCGTATGGGCTTAATAGACTACCGTTAGATGCAATATATATGTTTTAATGTATTGCTGTAATAGGCCTACACAGTCCCATAAATATATATCTGCTGCAGCCGCGGGATGGTGTGGAGAAAGGACCAGACCTCATTCGCGCAGCCGGATTGGTGGAGAAGCTTAAAGCGCAAGGTGACGTCCTGGTAGTGATTTTACACTCATTCTGTGATATAGGCTAGCTAGGTAGCTCCAGTGCAGAAATTAAGACATCTGAACTGAATCAAATGGTGCGAATATAGAATGCACAGTATTGTCAAAGTATTTGTTTTCCCGAAAGAAATAATGAAATTATCCTGTACATTCCCAAATTGCAATATTTGCATCAGTATCCTATTGATTTAATCAAATGACTATGTGATCTGAGCTCTTATGAGGAAGTCACGAGACTGCCAACCTTTTCGTTGACTTGCCTGGTAGAGATGTTGAGGTGAATTCATTAACATATTGGGGATCCGTTTGAAACCTGGTGTCAAATGGCAACATCATTTACACAAGCTAAGGGCATGATTTATTTTCCATAACCAAGTTCAATTCCAGTGCAGTTCTGAACAAACTATGTGAATAAGTGATATTACATAGGCTAGGCTCCAGAAATAATCCTATTGGAAAAAATAGACTTGAATTTGAGCTCATGACCAGAGCATAACAAGGACAGGAGTTTCCTTTGGAAAGACTACCTGTAAGACTGAACTGTCTTTTGAATTGTTTATTCGTGGGAAGTCTTATTGGGACATCCGTGACCGTGAGAGTGACAGAGGGATCTGTGTGATCCAAGTGGATTAACATGTGAGCAGGATCAATCACTCTGTGTGTGGGGGTGTGTCCTCCTCTGGCCATGTGTGTGATCACGTGAGATCAGAGACATCCTAAGCACCCTCTCTGTTTTATTCATATCACACAGGAGAAGGCATCTGATAGGCCTAGCTCTTTTGACCTTGCATCACTCCCCCTTCCATGTTTGTGTGTATGTGTTTGGGTCACGACAATGGCAGCCTCCTGCATTCAGCATGCATGCCAGTGATAACATTCTCACTCATTAAACCGGCAGCAACAGTTGGGGCACTCTGAGGACAAGTGCCCTGTCAATCCTTAGCCTGACTGTGCCCTACAGAGAGAATAGCAGACAGCAGCCTGATCTCATAGACGAGACATAATGTAGTAAATGTAATTCCGAGATACTCAAATTAGTATGATATGTTACGTTTGGTATGGTTACATAAAACGGAAGGTTACTTGAGGCAAAAACGAAAGTGGGGTGGTTGGTCGGGGTGGATGAATGGGCGTATAACGCGAATGTCTAGCAACCCAAAGCGTGTTTGAATCTCACTATAGACAATTTTAGCTAATTAGCAACCTTTCAATTACTTACAACTTTTTGTCTACTTTGCAATGACTTAGAATGTTAGCTAACCCTAGCCTAGCTAACATTAGCCACAACAAATTAGAATTCATAACATATTGTATGTTTTGCAAATTCCAACATATTGTAAGTTTTGCAAATTCGCAACATATCTTACGAAATGGATGAAGGATATGAAAAATGAATACATACCATACGAAACAAAATATATAATTTCATATGGTGATACTATTATTTATGTACTGAATAATACAAAAGTAATTTATTTAAACTAGGAGAGAGTACATTTGCATCTGATTGTGAAATGTTTATTTTGCAATCACTAACATAGTAACAGACATAGTAAAATAAATATTTAATTAATCATTTATTTAAACTAGGAGAAAGGTCATTTGCATCGGATTGGGAAATGTTTATTAATGGAGGGAATGTAACATTTAGCGTTTTTGTAAAATGGAGGGGATTTAACATTTAGCATATTGGCAAAAAGTACGAGTTTTAACATTACCAAAATGGCAGTAAAATCAGAGGTTAGGACGAGTTTAGAACATGTACAGGGATGGACCATTATAAACATTGTGGTAATCCATTGACATCTGCATCGGAGCCATGAGTTTGCAACTTTTCTTTTCTGTCTAAGTGATCCATGGACAGATCATGCCTTGATTTTTTTAAACATGAGATTACTGTAGGTGCATTGACTAATGCGTTTTCTTATGTCAATTGTGTTGCCCAATCTCATCCTACACAGGCTGTGCGGTCAGAGACTATGGCAACGTGACGTTTGAGGAGGTGGCCAACGATGAGCCAATAGGCAATGTGAAGAGACCCAGAGCCGTGGGCAGCGCCAACCAACGTCTGTCTGCTGCCGTCCACGCTGTGAAAAATGACGGACACACCTGTGTGATGCTGGGAGGAGACCACAGGTGCGTGTGTGTATGTCACATGTCTGTGTGTGTCTCTCATATTCACCCGTAGTAGAGCAAGTGCCCAGTGTAAACAACCAGCCAAAATACACCTACAATTATTGAGGGTTAGGGGTTTTTCCCTAACAATGTGATGTGGAATTCACTCCAAGTTTGGTCTGTGTCCAGTTTGGCTATAGGCTCGATCCAGGGGCATGCAGCAGCTAAGAAGGACCTCAGTGTGGTATGGGTGGACGCCCATGCAGACATCAACACACCCCTGACCTCCCCTACAGGCAATATCCATGGACAGCCCATGTCCTACCTCATCCACGAGCTGCAATCCAAGGTGATTTCTCTATCTCTCCCTCTTTTAGCCATCCCCTAGTTTTTATATTTCAAATACTGTATCATTAAGTTTGACCAGTTAATGTTATACCTTTATGCAATATCTGTTTTATTTGGGGGGGGGGATTTATCGTGAGACTCTTCCTCTTCCTGTGCACGTCATGAATCATGAATTTCTACAAATTGATTATGAAATTAAAACATTTGAAAGAGAATAGTCATATGAATTGTGTTTACATTTTAGGTGGTGACATGTCAGATAGTACCAGTCAAACGTTTGGACATCTACTCATTCAAGGGTTTTTCTTTATTTTTACTATTTTCTACATTGTAGAATAATAGTGAAGACATCAAAACTATGAAATAACGCATATGGAATCATGTAGTAACCAAAAAAGTGTTAAACAAATCTAAATATTGTAAGTAAGAATTTGTTCTTAACTGACTTGCCTAGTTAAATAAAGGTTAAATAAAATGTTTTAAATGATAGCTTCTCTAAGTGCAAACCAGATGGTATGGCGTATCATTTCAGAATGCTGTGGTAGCCATGCTGGTTAAGTGTGCCTTGAATTCTAAATAAATCACTGACAGAGTCACCAGCAAAGCACCATCACATCTCCGCCTCCAGGCTTCACGGTGAGAATCAGACATGCAGAGATCATCCGTTTACCTATTCTGTGTCTCACAAAGACACAGCAGTTGGAACCAAAAATCTTACATTTGGACTCATCAGACCAAAGGACAGATTTCCACCGGTCTAATATCCATTACTCGTGTTTCTTGGCCCAAGCAAGTCTCTTTTTCTTATTGGTCCTTTAGTAGTGGTTTCTTTGCAGCAATTCGACCATGAAGGCCTGATTCACGCAGTCTCCTCGGAACAGTTGATGTTGAGATGTGTCTGTTACTTGAACTCTGTGAAGCATTTATTTGGGCTGCAATTTCTGAGGCGGGAAACTAATGAACTTGTCCTCTGCAGCGGAGGTAACTCTGGGTCTTCCTTTACTGTGGCAGTCCTCATGAGAGCCAGTTGACTGCACTTGAAGAAACTTTCAAAGTTCTTGACATTATCTGCATTGACTGACCATGTCTTAAAGTAATGATTGACTGTCATTGCTCTTTGCGTATTTGAGCTGTTCTTGCCATAATATGGACTTGGTCTTCTGTATACCACCACTACCTTGTCACAACATAACGGATTGGCTCAAACGCAATAAGAAGGAAAGAAATTCCACAAATGAACTTTTAACAAGGCACACCTGTTAATTGAAATGCATTCCAGGTGACTGCCTCATGAATCTGGTTGAGAGAAAGCCAAGAGTGTGTAAAGCTGTCATCAAGGCAAAGGATGCCTACTTTGAAGAATCTGTTTAATTTGTTTAACACTGTTTTGGTTACTACATGATTCCATTTGTGTTGTCTTCACTGTTATTCTACGATGTAAAAAAATATATAGAAATAAAGATAAACCCTGGAACGAGTAGGTCTGTCCAAACGTTTTGACTGGTTCTGTACATGGGCATGAGCTACAGTTCTGGATGCAGACTTGTCTCTGTTTCTTTGATTAGATTCCAGTTCTGCCAAATTTCTCTTGGATAAAGCCATGCGTATCAGCCAAAGACATAGTCTACATTGGCTTGAGAGACGTGGATCCAGAGGAGCAGTATGTTTTTGCCTGTCATCCTGTATCATACACTATCTTATCATGACCTTGCACTACATAATTGTTGACAGGAGAATTTAAAAAGAGATATCTCCCATTCCAGCCATATCCTGAAGCTACTGGGTATCAAAGTTTACTCCATGACTGAGGTGGATCGCCTTGGAATCGCCAAAGTGATGGAGGAGACATGTGACTACATCTTCTCAAAGTATGTAGCCTCAACAATTTCACTGTGTCATTTTAATTTCTTGCTATGACTAACTTGGGTACATCAATGGAAATATTGGGCATTGACACGTGTTAGACATGAATTAATTTCTCTGATTCAACAGGGTGAAGAAGCCCATCCATCTGAGCTATGACATCGACGCCCTGGACCCATCAATCTCCCCGGCCACAGGAACCCCAGTAGTGGGAGGGCTGACCTACAGGGAGGGAATCTACATCACAGAGCACATCAGTCAGACAGGTGAGAGATCACAGATGCACATAAAACAGAGATGATAACACGCACACACAGATGCACATCAACAGAGATGATAACATGCACACACAGATGCACATCAACAGAGATGATAACGCGCACACACAGCGAGAGATGGGAGCGTATCGGTATTGATGCTGCTCCAATGTACTGTTGAGTCTGTGTGTGTGGTCCGTCAGGTGCGCGTTGAGCGATGTTTTCTCTTTGTGCAGGGCTGCTGTCTGCAGTGGACATGGTGGAGGTGAACCCTAAGAGGGGCAGGACAGATGATGAGATCAGCTCCACGGTCAACGCTGCAGTAGATCTGATACTTGGCTGCTTCGGAAGGCTTCGGGAGGGAAACCACCCTGCAAACTACAAGATGCCCCTGCCTTGAGCTGCCAACCACCACCAGAATCTACTGTTACGATAAAGGGCTCTGGCCATCAAACGCAATCTTTTGTATTAAATCATGGAGATTAAAATACTTTTTTTCCCACAGAATTTTTTCAGGGTTTGATTGATAACACCTGTGTTAATAGGAATAGTTCTGCCGTTGTTCCAACCAATTATGCGTCTGGTCTGGACAAATAATGTAAAACACTGACTCACGCCAGACTGAATTCTTTACTTAACGTAATATTTATTTCTGTAGAAAACATTAATCTCACATGTACAACACATATCCCCACACATCCCATCATCATTACAATTCAAAATAAAAAGAAGGCCTGCATCTGGGAGGATATACATGTAACCGTGTTGCTTGTCCCTCTCCTTGCCCCCCAACCCGGGCTCGAACCAGGGACCCTCTGAACAAAATCAGCAACTGCCTTTCATGAGCTATCGTTATTCCCAGGGTCAGCATAGGCTTAAACTGTGGAGTGGAGGAACGAGGTTTGGAGTGATACACGGAAGAAATATTTCTTATCGATTCTTAGCATCATATTTCATTCAGTCATTTTAGGGATGAAATCCTATTATCATCAAACCCAATGAATCATCAGTTGATGATTGAATCATCAGTTGATGATTGAATCATCAGTTGATCAGGTACAAGCTTTAGTTTACTGTATTTCACCAAGGCAGAGAGAGGAGTGGGAGACACAGGAGGAACAGAGCGTGTTGAGAGAGACAGAGCGGGGGAGGGGGGGGGGGCAGAAAAACTAAAAGACATCGTGTACCTTTGGCTTTAAAAGTCTGTGTTTATTTGTGTAGCAGACGCAGTAGTGTTTGTCGTGGAGTGAATGACCTCAGGGCTGAAATTGCCCCGAGGCATGCATGGCCTTGGTGGAGAAGAGGGGTGTAAGGGAGAGAGAGAAGGAAAAGAGAGGGGGGGGGGCTGGCGCAGCTTCTGTCAATATATCAGTGAATCAGTGATAATCACTTGTCATAAGCACTGTTCAGAGACCTTCCCTTAGTCCGATAGTAACCCAGACCCTGTGCATAGTGTACTATATAAGATTCCATCAACAATGTAAAGAATGGTTTCTGAGCACGGTCACATTATAGCAAGTCTTTGCAGTTACATTGCTGATCCCCTGTCTTAACGCATCAGGTTGCACCACATTTCTTCATACGCGTACACAACTAGAAAGGCCATTATTTAGAGCCTTGGCCTATTGAGTAACCCTGACTGTCATAGCACAACCAACCAATAAACCTCCATCTTTCCAGCGACGACGACCCCCCCCCCCCAGTCTAGCCCTGTGTATGCCCTGCGGGTCAGACCAAGATGGGTCAAGTGTCTTAAATCCCAGGACGCTTGATATAATGTGGGGGTCATCTGATTCTGACCTGTTGATAGAGGGAGAGGAGGAGAAGGGGGGACATCGTGGGAGAGTATGACAGTGCCTTTATGACCGGTCTCGTCCCTCTATGTGCTGGATCACAGTGGGCGTGGAGAGGATTGGAGTGATGGTAAGGAAACGAGAAGCGGACATGAAAATATGTCATGTTGTAGGAAGTTGCAAAGGGAGAAGCAGCTGTGTTGATTGCTCTAGTTCAGTGTTTTCCCAACTCCGGTCCTCCAGTCCTCCGAAACCAGTCCTCCGAACAGTACACCATTTCGTTGGAGTTCTGGACAAACACATCTCATTCAACTTATCAAGGGCTTGATGATGAGTTGACAAGTTGAATCAGGTGTGCTTGTCTGTGGGCTACAATACAAATGTGTACTGTTGGGGTATTCAAGGACCAGAGTTGGGAAACGCTGAACTAGGTCATTGAGTATTTTGTCGATAGTATTAACATAAAAGTCCATGTTAAAGGGTGAGAGTTAAATAAAAGTTCCCCAGGGTAAGACAGCTGTGCAGTCTGACTGGGACTGGTGAACCCCCCCCCCCCCCCCACACACACACACACCAGATAAAAAATAAAATGTGACAGATCACATGAGCAGCCAGAGCCTCAGAGAACCACTGAGTGAACTCTTGAGTTTGGAGAGAAGGAAGGAGAGGAAGGGGGTGGAGAGGTCAGAGGGCACTTCACCCCCCAGCGTGCACAGAGCCAAGAGTCAGGTGGGTCCAGGAGGAGGGATTGGAAGAGGAAGACGAGGATTAGGAAAAAGGTGTTTTATTCCGTTTGATCAGTCAGACTCGTCCAGAGTGCAACGTCTTCTGAACTCTTGGCCTCGCTCGTGAATCCACTTGTTCGACACTGGAGAGAGAAGATGAAAACTAAGCCAGGTGGACATATAAACACACGCATCAAAAAACATGACATAGGAAAAAGGACCAATTGTTAACTGCTGGAGCAAACAGTTCGCCGACCGGGCACAAGGTTATTTCTGCCCTCAGGCAGACCTGAAGTTCTCAGGGTGTAGGTAATATGACAGGATTAAAGGATGTAATGAGAAACAGGTCGGCTCACCCCACTTGTTGCCCACCAGGACGGGGCAGGCTGCGTGCCGCGTGCTGTAGTCACCCTCCCCGCTGGCAAACAGGTTATACCAGAACACCGCACTTCCCTGAAAACAACAGTTTACATATACACGCATTAAAGACACCGTTCCTGATTTAGCATTCAAATATCATCACAGGAAAAGAATGCGATGTGAACACCACAGTTGTGCGTCTCACCTTTTTGGGCCACACTGCAGCTCCCACGTCTGTAAAGACAGTGGCGCCCCCTGATGGCACGTCACTCATCTGCAACAGAGAAGAGAGCGTCTTCAAGCCATCGGTCATGCGTACCACTCTAATAGCAGAGATTTTTCAAGTTCAACATAATTGAGCCCCATTGCTGTTTAATGGAATCTTGGAAATGAGATCGATTTACACAAGGGTAAATGGAAGATCGAAAGTGTATCCATAGCTATGAAATAGACCTTGAAACAGCATATTGCTTAATGGACATGTATAAAGCAGAGATACTAACGTAAATTAACCAGGTGGCGATGCGGTTCCCGGTGCCCAGCTCTTTAAACGCATCTGGTTCATCTTTCTGCAAAGACAGGGAACAAACACAAAGGGTCTAAGGTTGAATAACACTCAAGGCAAAAACACCACCCAGATATGAACCCACTCACAACAGTAGATGCAAGTGTGCCAGCCATCAAGTCACCCACTGACTCTCGGTCATGCACGTCATAGTTCCCTGACCAGAATAGAAAGAGAAGCCTTGTTTACCCGCCCAAAGTCAAAGTGGGGCTCGTATTGCCCGCCCACGCCGTAATTTGCCACCTGGGGAGAGAGGAAGAGAGGGTATAAACAGTGACAGATGCTGTGTTGTCATTAGAGACACTCGTGTTCAATACTGGAGAATGACCTTTCCTTCCGCTTTACCTTCACAGTACAAACACTAGTCTTTCATTGGCTCTTCCTAAGTAGCAAACAGCAGTAAAGTTCATTCCTGATTGATCAATCAAAATGTATTGATAAGGTCCTTTTAACCATCAGTAGATGTCAGAAAGTGCTATACAGAAAACCAGCCTAAATCCCCAAACAGCAAGCCCTCAGATGTAGTCACTGCATGGAATACATTTTTCACCCTGTTGCTATAATAGACATATACACTGAACATACCAAACATTAGGAACACCTTCCTAATACTGAGTTGCACCCCCCTTTTGCCCTCAGAACAGCCTCAATTTGTCAGGGCATGGACTCTACAAGTTATCGAAAGCGTTGCACACAGATGCTGGCCCATGTTGACTCCAATGCTTCCCACAGTTGTGTCAAGTTGCCTGGATGTCCTTTGGGTGGTGGACCATTCTTGATACGCATGGGAAACTGTTGAGCGTGAAAAACCCAGGAGCGTTGCAGTTCTTGACACAAACTGGTGCGCCTGGCACCTACTACCATACCCTGTTCAAAGGCACTTGAAATCTTTTGTCTTGCACATTCACCCTCTGAATGGCACACATGCACAATCCATGTCTCAATTGTCTCAGGACACAAAAATCCTTTTTTAACCCGTCTCCTCCTTCATCTATACCGATTCAAGTAGATTTAACAAGTGACACACAGTACATAAGTGATTCATATCTTTCACCTGGATTCACCTGATCAGTCGATGGCATGGAAAAAGCAGGTGTTCTTAATGTTTCGTATACTCAGTGTATATTCACATCATTGGTTGCTAAACCCCATAGGTGTACTGCGAGATTATTCACTCCTGCCAGTCCTACCAAACTCCCTCAGCCAACCGGATGTTCTGTTGCGTTACCTGCAGCTCCTCTGCGGTCTT
Organism: Oncorhynchus masou masou; assembly: GCF_036934945.1. NCBI lineage: Eukaryota > Metazoa > Chordata > Actinopteri > Salmoniformes > Salmonidae > Oncorhynchus > Oncorhynchus masou. Next base: position 35,366,029 of record NC_088242.1, on the reverse strand, counting down.
GACATTCAGGCCGGTGATATCCTCAATGCGCTGGTTTATCTTGTCCACTACTGGATCCTCATAGGCGGTTAGCCACGCACTATGATGAGAGACGGAGGGTTTCTGAGTCGTAAAATACCTCCTGGATTTATGATCAATTGCAGCCAGGCAGCTGACTAACGTTATTACAGATGAGCATGGGCTGCATGCGTTAGTACTGTATGTTAGAAGGGTGTAGGAGAAGGAAACAGGCTGGTTGGGACAGAACGCTTCAAGGGAACCCCATATTTATCCACAAGTCTCAAAGCAAAATGTTTTTGTTTTTTTTCTCCTTTTGATATGCTTCTATTTGAAGAATCCCCTTAGTTAATGAAAACTAACTGTTTCTCATCAAGGAAGATGGGGCAGAGTAACCATTTGGGGTTATTCATTTAACAACAGACCCCAGTCCTTCTGTCCCTCTACGTAAAATATAAACATATTTTGGATTAGAAAGGTATGGGAGTAACAGAAGATTCTGTTAAGTGTCCAGCAGGCAGCAGAGTAGACTGGGCAGACCAAGATCTCATCCTTCCATTGGATAGGAGCCGCACCTCACTTGGGCCCCCTCGACGGGTCGAACAACGTCGAGTCAGACAAAGCCCCAGTCTCAGGCCCTGTGTTTACACACCATCATTTAACAGGAGTGTCTGTGTGTGTCCTATGTGCATCCAGCTAATTAGCGTAGCCTGTGCATGTTATATAGATGAATAAGACATGCCTTGAAGTGGCTCAATCTTGTCATACATACTGAAGTAGAAATGTGTGTGTGTGTGTGTGTTGAATTACTCTGGGCTATTTTTGAAGTGCTGTTATTAGGAGAGTACGGCCAGAATTCTGGCTCAAATCCTCAGATATAAATGTGCTATCAGCTGTTATATCGGCTGTACGGTTACAAATATGTTTGCTGTATCAGACTGGTTGATTGAACCATTCATCTAACAAAAAGACAAATATATACAGCCTAAGAACCCGGATAACTAATGGCCCTAAGATAATTCATTAAAACGTTGCATGTTTAATGAGCACAACGCTTAATGTATTTAACTAATTGAGGTGAAGGGGATCAAAGGTCGTTATGAAACTAGAATCTGGGGTATCAGACTTGAGGAAAAGAACGTGGTCACCACCATGTTTCCATTTGCTCGTCTCAGCTCAATCTATCCGCACAAGGGGGCGCTCTATAACCGCTCCACATCAAACAGGCTTGAAGGGAGCCAAGGGGCCCGGCAGCCACCTTCCTGGAAGAGGAATTCAACTTTGACTTCCACCCACACACTGAAATAACATTCTGTAAGATACACCGGAGCCTGCACCAAGATAACCAGAAAAACGTCCTTGTGTTTTCAAAGAAAAAGAGCAGGTAAAACTACCTTGGCTTGTCATGCTGATTAATGTCCATCATCTGATGAGTTGGAGAGGAAGGGATCTGACTGGATAGGTCAGGGGGAGGGAGGTGAAACCGTAAGCAAAGGTCGACAAAGGGGTGAGGGGGAGGGATGAGCAGCGTGAAAGGGCGGACAGGGCCTCATGCAGGCCCCTCCCCTTCACCTTTGACCCCTTACCTCTTGGAGACTCTGTAATGGGCCGTGGTGAGTTTCCCTGTTTGGGGGTCATGCACGGTGGCGCGCCTTAGCTAGCTCCCGGACGGTTCACATTACAGTCACAGATCACAAAAGTGGAGGACAGACACACAGAGAGGAAGAGGAGAGACAGAGAAATAGAAAGAGAGATAGAGATAGACAGAGATAGAGAGAGATGGTCACTGAATGATCCAAGCAACTGTATGAAAGCCAGACTGATGCCGGGCCAGGGCATGCGACCATGCTGTCTAAAACCATTGCAGCAAACGACTTGCTGAGCTTGCACTCAGGTAATGGCTAGTAATGGCCAGTGTCAAACTTAATTGAGATGCTACAAAAGGAAGATGAGATATTAGACTGCCCCTAACGGAACCCCGACTACTGTTAAAGGAGTCAGATAACAAGCAGAGGATACTCAACTCCTCTTCCTCCCTCTTGTTATGATCAAAGAAGTGGCAGGACGTCTTGGCAAGAGCACGGGCCCAGAATTATACCTTCTTCAAAATCAACCTATCGGTACCTTCCAATATACCCTAAATATCTACATTTCACAAAAAAAGTAACTTGTTCAGGCAATAATAGCACAAGTTCCCCAAACATACAAACTATCAATTTACACTAGTCATTGTGTACAATCAGTTATATTCATTCTACGCTTAGGTCATAGAGTTCACGACTAGCTGTTGTGCTTTTGCCAAGGTTCCTGCCCGAAGCGGAGGGGATGCGGGGTGCAGAGGGATTTGGCGTTACAGACAGAGACACGGTTTGGGTTACAGTGTTGTGCCCATCCCTGCCTGCTGGTCTTACCTCTTGCTGATTCGATAGTGGGCGGTCTCCAGCACACCAGTAATGGGGTTGGAGATGGTGGCCCGGCGCAGCTGTGGAGCCAACAGCCAACCGGCCGAGAGGACACGGGTTACAGGGACAATCCCTGTTACACACTGGCTGGCTGCTGGACCCACATACACTACTAGGCTACATTAAGTCTGTGCTGTGTGTCCCTGCTGGGTTCCCTTACCCTCTCCAAGAGCTGAACCACAGCTTGAGTTATGGATCTCGATCATTGACATCAATACACGATTTATCCGAAAGTTAGATATGTGTTTGATATGAAGCTACGATTTGGTTATGATCGTTTGAGGTGATGTTCATTGCCGAGTCAAAACTCCCTTTTAGTTCGAACTGAGCTATCAAATACTACTGTATGAGCCAAGCAAGTGGGATGTTGCTCTTATCCAGCCAGTGTGTAACAAATAAACAAAAACACACACATTGTACACAGTCAGGTCCTCAGGCAGAGTGGGCATCCCCAGTGTTCTTACGGCAGCAATGGAACGTGCATATTACACACATTTTAAACAGTGGAGGCTGGTGTGGCGAGCTCTAGGAAGACGGGCTCATTGTAAAGGCTGGAGTAAAAGAAATGGGACCGTATCCAACACATCAAACATATGAAAACCATGTTTGACTCCGTTCCATTTATTCCATCCAGTGCTGGAAAAAATACCCAACATTCATACTAAAAGTAAAGATACCTTAATAGAAAATGACTCAAGTAAAAGTGAAAGTCACCCAGTAAAATACTATTTGAGTACATATACTTAAGTATCAAAAGTAAATGTAATTACTAAAATATAGTTAAGTATCAAAAGTAAAAGCATAAATCATTTCATATTCCTTATGTAAAGCAAACATTCTTTTTAAATTACTTTTTTTTAAATTAATAACCTCTTGATGCTATGGGGGCGCTATTTCATTTTTGGATAAAAAGACGTGCCCGTTTTAAGCTCAATATTTTGTCACAAAAAGATGCTCGACTATGCATATAATTGATAGCTTTGGAAAGAAAACACTCTGACGTTTCCAGAACTGCAAAGATATTCTCTGTGCGTGCCCTAGAACGTGAGCTACAGGCAAAACCAAGATGAAACGGCATCCAGGAAATCAGCAGGATTTTTGAGGCTCCGTTTTCCATTGTCTCCTTATATGGCTGTGAATGCGAGAGGAATGAGCCTGCCCTTTCTGTCGTTTCCCCAAGGTGTCTGCAGCATTGTGGCGTATTTGTAGGCATATCATTGGAAGATTGACCATAAGAGACCACATTTACCAGGTGTCCGCCCGGTGTCCTGCACCGAAATTGGTGCGCAAACCTCAGCTGCAAGTATTTTTCCATGGAATTCAGAGAAGAAAGCAGGCTTCCACGAACGGTATATCAATGAAGAGATATGTGAAAAAACACCTTGAGGATTGATTCCAAACAACGTTTGCCATGTTTCGGTCGATATTATGGAGTTAAATCGGAAAAAGTTTGACGTTGTTGGTGACTGAATTTTCGGTTCGTTTCGGTAGCCAAATGTGATGTACAAAACGGAGCGATTTCTCCTACACAAAGATTCTTTCAGGAAAAACTGAACATTTGCTATGTAACTGAGAGTCTCATTGAAAACATCCGAAGCTCTTCAAAGGTAAATGATTTTATTTATTTGGTTATCTGGTTTTTGTGAAAATGTTGCGTGCTAAATGCTACTCAAAATGCTAAGCTAGCTTTGCATACTCTTACACAAATTAGTGAATTGCTATGGTTCAAAAGCATATTTTGAAAATCTGAGATGACAGTGTTGTTAAGAAAAGGCTAAGCTTGAGAGCAGGCACATTATTTTCATTTTATTTGCGATTTTCAGAAATCGTTAACGTTGCGTTATGCTAATGAGCCTGAGGCTTTATTCACGATCCCGGATCCGGGATGGGGAGTATCAAGAGTTAATGGGTAGCCAGGGGAACTCTCCAACACAGAGGGAGTAGGGATGACCGGGGATGTTCTCTTGATAAGTGTGTGAATAAGACCATTTTCCTGTCCTGCTGAGCATTCAAAACGTAACAAGTACTTTTGGGTGTCAGGGAATATGTTTGGAGTAAAAACGGCATCATTTTCTTTAGGAATGTAGTGAAGTAAAAGTAATCCAAAATATAAATAGTAAAGTAAAGACACCAAAAAAATAAAAATAAAGATGTACTTTTTACTCAAGTAATTTTTTTTTTTTACTCAAGTACAATGTTTTTACTTTTGGGTGTCAGGGAAAATGTATGGAGTAAAAACAGCATCATTTTCTTTAGGAATGTAGTGATGTAAAAGTAATCCAAAATATAAATAGTAAAGTAAAGTACAGATACCAAAAAAACTATTTAAGTAGTACTTTCAAGAATTTTTTTTTTTTACTTAAGTACTTTCCACCACTGACTCCATCTCAGCCATTACAATGAGCCTGTCCTCCTATAGCACCGCCACCAGCCTCCACTGATTTTAACGCCTACCACACTTAGGGTTGAAAAATCCCAGAGACTTTCCCAAAACTGTCCTCCAAATGGGAATTCTGGAAAATCTTAGAATTTTTGGGGAAAACTGGAAAAATGACCTGAATTTTGCAACCCTTACCACACCCCAGACCGTGCCTTCCCCTGAGGGTGGACCTTGAACTCACCCTGGGTTTGGCCAGCTCTTTGACCTTCTCGATCTCGCTGTTGGAGAGGATGTCATGGTAACGGATGATGCGTGGGCGGTCCCACTCGTCCTCCTGCTTGACGGGACCCAGCACGTATAGGGGGTGACGGTTGTTGTCAGAGTAACGGCAGAACATACGACTCTGACGCCGCGGGGTCTGGAGATAGGGGGAGGGAGAGAGAGACAGATAGATCATTATCATATATAAATCACAGAGGGTCACCCGAGGTCACAAACTTGCTATGGTATCTGACCCAAACATTCCGGGACATATATGGGACATTCTCACAGTTCTGGCCATTGCTATAGCTACTGGCTTAGAATCTATCAAGGCACGGTTCAGCGAGTGCACACACACACACACCCACTCTAACCCACACACACACAAACACACACACACACACACACACACACACACTTGTTCATCCAGGCTTCTGCCTCATTGCCAAACATAATGACTAGAGTAAACAGATCCATCTATGGACAGACAGACGGGCTGAAGCAGAGCCAGGGGGAGAAGCAGGGAGTGGTGTATGCAGGAGAGAGGACATAGAGAATCATTAAGGAGATTCACGCAGCAGAGGAAAATGTGCCAAAAGATCCCTATTGTCCTGCCCAAACATCGAACTGGTCTCTCTCTCGGATGAGCATATGGCTTAGGAAATACCCATATATACTGAACAAAAAATATAAAATGTAACATGCAACAATTTCAAGGGTTTTACTGAGTTGCAGTTCATATCAGGAAATCAGTCAATTTAAATAAATAAATTAGACTCTAATCTATGGATTTCACATGACTGGGAATAGAGATTTGCATCTGTTGGTCACAGATACCTTAAAAAAAGGTAGGGGCGTGGACCAGAAAAAGTCTGTCTCTGGTACGACCACCATTTGCCTCATGCAGTGCGACACATCTCCTTCGCACAGAGTTGCTGTGGACTGTGGAATGCTGTGCCACTCCTCTTCAACGGCTGTGCGAAGTTGACGGATATTGGCGGGAAATGGAACACGCTGCCGTACTTGTCGATCCAGAGCATCCCAAACATGCTCAATGGGTGACATGTCAGGAGAGTATGCAGGCCATGGAAGAATTGGGAAAGGAATCATCTACAGATCCTTGCAACATGGGGCTGTGCATTATCATGCTGAAACCGGAGGTGACGGCAGTGGATGAATGGCACGACATTGATCCGCTGCCATCAGGATCGAGTCGCGGTATCTCTGTGCATTCACAATGACATCGATAAAATGCAATTGTGATCGTTTTCCGTAGCTTATGCCTGCCCATACCATAACCCCACCGTCACCATGGGGCACACCTGTCAGGTGGATGGATGATCTTGGCAAAGGAGAAATGCTCACTAACAGGGATGAAAACACATTTGAACGCACAATTTGAGAGAAATAAGCTTTTTGTGCGCATGGAACATTCCTGGGATCTTTTATTTCAGCTCATGAAACACTTTACATTTTGCATTTATATTTTCGTTCAGTGAAATTCCATGATCAATATAAAGCCTTTCAAGACGAGTAGGACTTAAGCCATTTAAACATCAAAATACATAGCCATTAGAAGTTGTGCATGCAGAGTGTGTGTGTGTTAGTACCAGTGGAGGCTGGTGAGGGGAGGAGGGCTCATAGTAATGGCTGGAAAGAAATGAATGGAATAGTATCAAACACATGGAAGCCATTTTCATTTATTCTATTCCAGCTACTACTAGGAGTCTGTCCTCCGATTTAAAGTGCCACCAGTGGTCAGTACAGCCTCTCACCATCTTGATGCCCTCGCCGCGACACAGCTGTTCGTACTTCCTCCTCTCAGGCAGGTAGTCTGCAGGTCTGCCCTTCTTCTCAGACACCTCCCGCTTCTCCCTCTCTCTTTCCTCCTTCTCCTTCAGGCCCTCCTCTGCCTCCACCTTCTTCTGCTTGGCCAGCTGGTACTCAAAGTACTTCAGGTTACCATTGGCTCGCTGGTGGGCAGAGTCTGAGGAACACAGCAGACACATTTAGGACTGAAGATGAGAATCTACTCAGTATTGTCCTGTGCATTACAATCAAGACATGAAACGCATAGGAAACACAAATATCCACTCACCCAATTTCAGCAGTCTCTTGGTGTAGTCCAGGGCCCTCTCTAGCTCCCCCTGCTGGTAGATAGAGTAGCTGAGGTAATCCAGGATGGTCACCATGTCCACGGTGGACTCCTCTCCCCCGTCCAGCTGTTTCAGGGCCTGCTCCATCCACAGCTCCGTGTGGTAGTAGTCTGCATCAGAGTAGGCTATCTTCCCCAGCTCAAAGCAGTCCTCCACCGTCATCGGGCTCATAGTGACATCCGTATTGGTTCCTGTGTGTAGACATGAGTGAGTGACACACACACATCCGACACACACGTAGACTCATCTCATCAGCATAAAAATTCCATCTCGGCAGCATTTGCATACAGTGCATTTCCATGGCATTACATGGGATTTCAAGACTTCATGTGGAATAAATGGGGCTTTCCACTGCATGTTGTGAGCCCTGTGCAGGGTTTCCCTCCGTAACAGTAGCAGGAGCAGCAATCACTGAAGCTATAACAGAACCTCCGCCGGCAACACGCCCACGGCTAATCCACTCCTGGTATGCAGCTCCCTCCACATGCCTTTCCCTGCCTGCCCCTCACCAGGCAGTTCCCTCATGGAGATGGTATGTGTTTCCAGCCAGTAGGTGCCTAAATGACTATCGCCTCATAGCACTCACATCTATAGCCATGAAATGCTTTGAAAGGCTGGTCATGGCTCACATCAACACCATCATCCCAGACATCTTAGCCTTACTCCAATTCGCATACCGCCCCCAACAGATCCAAAGATAGCGCAATCTCTATTGCACTCCACACTGCCCTCACTCACCTGGACAAAAGGAATATCCAAAAGTAAGAATGCTTCATTGACTACTGCTCACATTTAACACCATAGTCCCCTGCAAGCTCATCACCAAGCTCAGGTGACACCTCCCTGGACATTCCCTCTGCAATTCTGGAAGGATATTGACCTCATCCCGTCAGTCGAGGATGCCTGGTCGTTCTTTAACCTCACTAGGGTAGGGGGCAGCATTCCTAATTTTGGATGAAAAGCGTGCCCAAAGTAAACTGCCTGCTACTCAGATCCAGAAGCTAGGATATGCATATAATTGGTCAATTTGGATAGAAAACACAAGTTTCCAAAACCGTTAAATTAATGTCTGTGAGTATAACAGAACTGATATGGCAGGCAAAAACCTGAGGAAAATCCATCCTGGAAGTGCCATTATTTTGAAATGCCTGTTTTTCCATTGAAAGCCTATCCACCATACAAAGACTTATGACGCAGTTCACGATCCCCATTGTTTCAGGCTTTTACTCTGAAAAATCAGGGAGGAACACCACTTTCAATGTGAGGACAGTGGACATTTCCAGACATGAGTCCAGCGTGTGAGCCTTTCTTGTTTCTCCTTTTCTATTGACGAAGCTATTGTCCGGTTGAAATATGATTGATTATTTATGTCAAAAACAACATGAGGAATGATTATAAACATTGTTTGACATGTTTCTACAAACTTTTATGGTACTTTTTAGATTTTTCGTCTGCATGCTGTGACCGCGCTTTTTTCCAATGGATTACAAAACACGCAAACAAAACAGAGATTTTTGTATATAAAGAAGGGGATTTATCGAACGAAACAAACATTTGTGTAACATGGAGTCTTGGGAGCACTACCATAAGAAGATCATCAAAGGTAAGTGATAAATTGTATTGCTATTTCTGACTTTTGTTACTCCTCTTCTTGGCTGCTAACTGTTTGTAATGATTTGTCTGCTTGGGCACTGTTCTCAGATAATCGCATGGTTTTCTTTTGCCGTAAAGTATTTTTGAAATCTGACACCGTGGTTGGATTAACAAGAAGTTCATCTTTAAACTGATGTATAACACTTGTATGCTTCCTGAATTGTTATAATGAGTATCTCTGTTTTTGAATTTGGCGCTCTGCAATTTCACTGGATGTTGGCCAGGTCGAACGGTAGCGTTTCACACCCCCGTGGGTGAGGTTAAAAGTTATTTCCTCACCATCTTAAATAAGCATGCCCCTTTCAAAAAATATAGAACTAAAAACAGATATAGCCCTTGGTTCACTCCAGACCTAACTGCCCTTGACCAGCACAAAAACATCCTGTGGCGGACTGCACTAGCATCGAATAGTCCCCGCGATGCGATATGCAACTTTTCAGGGAAGTCAGGAAACAATACACGCAGTCAGTCAGGAAAGCAAAGACTAGCTTTTTCAAACAGAAATTTGCATCCTGTAGCTCTAACTCCAAAATGTTCTGGGACACTGTCAAGTCCATGGAGAATAAGAGCACCTCCTCCCAGCTGCCCACTGCACTGAGGCTAGGCAACACTGTCAGCACCGATAAATCCACGATAATCGAGAATTTCAATCAGCATTTCTCTACGGCTGGCCATGCTGTCCTCCTGGCTACCTCAACCCCGGCCAACAGCTCCGCACCCCCCGCAACTATTTTCCCAAGCCTCCCCAACTTCTCCTTCACCCAAATCCAGATAGCAGATGTCCTGAAAGAGCTCCAAAACCTGGACCCGTACAAATCAGCTGGGCTAGAAATTCTGGATCCTCTCTTTCTAAAATTATCCGCCGCCATTGTTGCAACCCCTATTATCAGTCTGTTCAACCTCTCTTTCATATCGTCCGAGATGCCTAAAGATTGGATAGCTGCCGCAGTCATGCCCCTCTTCAAAGGGGGTGACACTCTAGATCCAAACTGTTATAGACTGATATCCATCCTGCCTTGCCTTTCTAAAGTCTTCGAAAGCCAAGTCAATAAACAGATCACTGACCATTTTGAATCCCACCGTACCTCTCCGCTGTGCAATCCGGTTTCCGAGAAGGTCACGGGTGCACCTCGGCCACGCTCAAGGTACGAAACAATATCTTAACCGCCATCGATAAATGACAGTACTGTGCAGCTGTCTTCATCGACCTGGCCAAGTCTTTCGACTGTCAATCACCCTATTCTTATCGGCAGACTCAATAGCCTTGGTTTCTCAAATGACTGCCTCGCCTGGTTCACCAACTACTTCTCAGACAAAGACGGAGAGTCAAAACGGAGGGCCTGTTGTCCAGACATCTGGCAGTCTCTATGGGGGTACCACAGGGTTCAATTCTTGGGCCGACTCTTTTCTCTGTATATATCAACAATGTTGCTCTTGCTGCAGGTGATTCCCTGATCCACCTCTACGCAGACAACGCCATTCTGTATACATCTGGCCCTTCCTTGGACACTGTGTTAACTAACCTCCAAACGAGCTTCAATGCCATACAACACTCCTCCGTGGTTTCCAACTGCTCTTAAACGCTAGTAAATCCAAATGCATGCTTTTCAACCGTTCGCTGCCCACACCCGCCCGCCCGACTAGCATCACAACTCTGTACGGTTCTGACTTAGAATGTGGACAACTACAAATACCTAGGTGTCTGGCTAGACTGTAAACTCTCCTTCCAGACTCATATTAAACATCTCCAACCCAAAATCGGCTTCCTATTTCGCAACAAAGCCTCCTTCACTCACACCGCCAAACATACCCTCGTAAAACTGACTATCCTACCGATCCTCGACTTCGGCGATGTCATTTACAAAATAGCTTCCAATACTCTACTCAGCAAACTGGACGCAGTCTATCACAGTGCCATCCATTTTGTTACCAAAGCCCCTTATAACACCCACCACTGCGACCTGTATGCTCTAGTCGGCTGGCCCTCGCTACATATTCGTTGCCAGACCCACTGGCTCCAGGTCATCTATAAGTCGATGCTAGGTAAAGCTCCGCCTTATCTCAGCTCACTGGTCACGATAACAACACTCACCCGTAGCACGCACTCGAGCAGGTATATTTCATTGGCCATCCCCAAAGCCAACACGTACTTTGGCCGCCTTTCCTTCCAGTTCTCTGCTGCCAATGACTGGAAGCAATTGCAAATTTCGCTGAAGCTGGAGTCTTATATTTCCCTCAATAACTTTAAGCATCAGCTATCTGAGCAGCTAACCAATCGCTGCAGCTGTACATAGCCCATCTGTAAATAGCCCACCCAATCTACCTACATCATCCCCATAGAATTTTTTATTTACTTTTCTGCCCTTTTGCACACCAGTATTTCTACTTGCACATCATCATCTGCTCATCTATCACTCCAGTGTTAATCTTCTCAATTGTAACTACCTCGTTACTATGGCCTACCGCCATTTGCACACACTGCATATAGACTTTCTTTTTTTTCTATTGTGTTATTGGCTGTACGCTTGTTTATTCCATGTGTAACTCCAACATCATCATCAAGTTTGCAGACACGCCGGTGGTAGGTCTGATCACCAACGATGATGAGGCAGCCTGTTAAAGCATGGAGCTTGCAACGCCAGGGTTGTGGGTTCGATTCATTACATTACATTACATTTAAGTCATTTAGCAGAGGACCAGTACGAGAGAAAAATTATGTATGAAATGTATGCAATCACTACTGTAAATCGCTCTGGATTAGAGGGTCTGCTAAATGACTAACATTAATTAAGGGAGGTGGTCAGAGACCTGGCAGTGTGGTGCCAGCACAACCTCTCCCTCAAAGTCAGCAAGACAAAGAGCTGATCGTTGACTACATGAAATTGAGGGATGAGTACACCCCCCATCCACATTGACGGGGCTGTAGTGGAGCAGGTCGAGAGCTTCAAGTTCCTCGGTGTCCACATCACTAAGGAATTAACATGGTTTACACACACACCCTAACAGTTGTGAAGAGGGCACGACAGCGCCTCTTCTCCCCCGGGAGGCTGAAAAGATTAGGCACGGGCCCTCAGATCCTCAAAAAGTTCTAGAGCTGCATCTTGTCTGGCTGCATCACCACTTGGTGCGGCAACTGCAAGGCACACGACACCACAGAGTGTGGTTCGTACGGCTGAGTACATTACTGGGGCCGAGCTCCCTGCCATCCAGGACCTCTATACCGGGAGGTGTCAGAGGAAGGCCCAACGAATTGTCAAAGACTCCAACCACCCAAGCCATAGACTGTTCACTCTACTGCCGCACGGCAAGTCTGGAACCAACAGGACCATGAACAGCTTCTACCCCCAAGCCATAAGCCTGCTAAACAAGACTGCTAAATAGCTCATCAAATGGCTACCCGGACTACCTGCACTAACCCTTTTTTGCACTAACTCTCTATACACACACACTAGACTCTACCCACACACTCACATGTACTTACACTGATAACCCAACACACACGCACGCACTCACACTTTCACACACGCTGCTGCTACTACTGTCTATTATCTATCATGTTGCCTAGTCACTTTGCCCTTACCTATATGTACCTGGTACCCCCTGTAGATAACCATGTTATTTTCACTCCTGAATCACTGTGTATTTATTCCTTGTGTCACTATTTCCATGTTATCATTAACTCTGCATTGCTGGAAAAGGACCCATCAGTAAGTATTTCACTGTTAATCTATACCGGTTGTTCACAAAGCATGTGACGCATAGATTTAAAGCCCCTAGCCTCTACCTCCCTGCCCCATCACCCCTCACCAGGCAGCTCTCCCGTGGAGATGGTTTGCGTGTCCAGCCGGTAGGTGTCCTGCAGCCTCATCAGGGCCTTGGCTGCCCCCGTCTGGTCGTCATCATTGGGGAAGTGCTGTCTCTGGATGGTCAGGTTGGAGATGAACCCTGGAGTATGGGAAGGAAAGATTGCAAAGCTCAATTCTATTATACGAGATCTTCCCTCAAGGTGGTACAGATGCTAAAAGATGCTTGGAGGGCAAGCTTGTTCCTCCCTGAGTGGGAAAAGACCCTGTTCCAATACTTTAGTGAAAAAAATGCTACTGATTATATCGTTTGAAAAAAATAACTTGTCAATTGGCACTTAGCAATAATTTGGAAGGATGAATCTTTATGTGGTAATAGAGCATGTATACAGTCGTTATAATAGAGGCCTGTGAGTAACCCTGACCATCAGACATGTCCTTGAGAACCAGGCTCTCCAGCTCTCCCCACTCTGTGTTGAGTCTCTTCATCAGCTTGAAGGCGTTGACCGGGTGGCCCAGGAAGCCCTCTGGGTCCTGTGTGGCCGTGGCCGACAACACGTCCAGCTTCTGAGCCCACCTGGACATGTCGCAGAGGGGAAAACACATTCAGTATACGACTCCTGGAAGCAAATAGTGATTCCTTGTCTGATTGCATTTCTACATATGACACACATACATCAACATTGTATTCATGTACTCCCTCTACAGACAAACATAAATGCAAACCTGTCCCTCAGCACCATTGAAAGGCAATAGATAAAGAGATCAGTTGCGTCATGTCCTGGACTTGACACACCCGGTTGGTTCATTGACGGTGTCTCTTTATAGTAACACAATAAGCCGGAAAGGACAACTAGGTGTCTTGTTAGCCGGGACCATTGTAAGTGATATGACACCCTCAGCGATATGATACCCACTGAGGGTGTTGTTGTACAGGTGGCATTGTGAAGAAGGATATGGAAAATGATTGTCTTAGTATTTATACCATTGTGCGTATGCCCGTGTGGGAGAGAGTAAAGTGAGAAAGAACGAGAGAGTAGCTATCTGGGCATTTGGGGGGGGGGGGTGGGGGGGTGGCTCTCCTCTCACGTTTTGACTTGCTCCAGCTTGCTCTCCTCTGCTCTGATGTAATCCTTCAGAGAGGTGACCAGGTCCTTTTCTGTGTACAGCAGATCTGTCATCTGACCTGGGGAACACAGTGAAACCAGGGTCAAAGGTTGTATAAATGTTGAATACATAGAAGAGTTATACATGTTTGTAATGCTTATGTCTGTGATAAACACATTTCTACCCCTAGGGTTAAGGTTTGTGACCAAGACAGGATGGTAGTGATAAAGGTAATTTCCATGTAAAAATACAAAAAAGACCCATGAGCCCCAACATGAAGATTATAGGAGCATATCAAACTGGGTGTCAAATAAAAGCTAAGAGTCTATATTTTTGTGAACTAAGGCATGTATACATTTTTCAACCATTTTCCATCCTAAAAATGAGGAATGAGCAAAGGCTTTAGATTTCTGGGGAACATTGAAAAAGGCGTGTTAGAAAACATCTCCCATTAAAACGTCTTCAGAGCTGTTAAAGACACACCAAAACACAGTAACGTTGTGGTGAAAGACCCCTGGCAACTAATATCAACACTTCTATTAAGCGCTGGAGAAATGTTTCTGCATTCTGTAAGTTTAAGAAACATTGCCTTTGTGCCTTGAAATTCAATTTCCAAAAAACCCACATATTTATATTGTGTAATTTCTCTCCCTCACGAGGGGGGAGGATAATGAAAGTGCACAGAAGTAACAAGTAAAGGTAGACCTATCAATGAGTTAGTGTTTATACTGATATCAATTTTGTTAATTCATGACGTATTAATTTAGTTATAATTGAATTCATATTAATCAAGGGCTCCCGAGTGGCGCAGCAGTCTAAGGCACTGCATGTCAATGCTAAAGGCGTCACTACAGACCCTGGTTCGATTCCTAGCTGTATCACAACCGGACATGATTGGGAGTCCCATAGGGCGGCGCACAATTGGCCCAGCATCGTCCGAATTAGGGTTTGGCCGGGTAGGCCGTCATTGTAAATAAGAATTTGTTCTTAAACTGACTTGCCTAGTTAAATAAATAAAAACAATAAAGTGATTTAATTCAAAATTCGGATCCCAAAATCAGTAACCGAATTTCTGATATTGAATGGGCTACAATGGGAAATCATAGGTCACAAACCACATATGGGTTCACAAGTTTGTACAGTAGAGTTTAGTTTAGTTCAGTACAGAGTAAAGCACACTAGCATTGAGTACACTATAATGCACTGTGTTGTACTGTAATTAACTCTATTCTACTTGACTGTACAGTACTCTACTTGAGCTCTACTGTGCTGTAGTTTGATGTCCAAACTTGTGAAACGTAGACATGGTTCAGATTTGGTCCAGTTCGGACCAACCAAATGTGGTGGCAGAGCTCATTAAAATAATAGCCCGTGTGTAGAATAATATACAAATATACAAAGTAGGGTATTGCATATTTTACCTTTGTGTACCTATTTAGGATACATCACCATGAAGAGAATGCCATTCATTACCATAATAATGCATTTCTGTGCAGTACAGGTCAGGGACCCACAACGCAATTCTGTTACCGCAATTCTGTTACCGCAATTCTGTTACCGGGTGTGAAACCACTTCACTTACAGTAGTTCAATAACCAAAACAGATTATTTTTAAAAGCCTGTGTGTCATGTCCTAGCTGACACCCCATTCTTTCTGCAGACATCGTTAAATCTTCATTCGGAGCAGATCGTTTTTGGAAAGCGTGGACACGTAAAAAACGGAGGGAGATTTGACTGAAATTCTCTTACCAAACTTTGCATCTGCAGTTCTTCCAGCAAATGTGTTTTCATTTTAAACGTTTAGTGTAAATTCGAGAGCTTGGGGCTATAAGGTTCTATCTGCAAAAAGATGAGATAATTGGCCTTAAAGTCCCGAACTCTCATTGGTTTGAATGGTGTCAGCAATTTTTTATCTTGTATTCTTTTAAGCTTAACATGAATTGGGGGTATTTAGAGTACTATATCGGTAGAGAACAGAACAAGGCTGTGTCAATAACTACATTTTGACAACAATTCAGATGGAACCTCAGTCTCATGCTCTCCGATTGTTATAAGTAGTCTATGTGCAAAGAGCTGTATGGTTTGTTAAACGTTGAAATCAACAGGTTTTGTTTGGCATACACTTTAAGTGAGAGGGGGGGAAAAAATCTATGTCTCCGCGCAATTACATGAACGTGGAATTGCCCTAAACCTACTGAATAAAGGGGTCTATAAAGGATTGGTCATGGAAAATAGAAGGAGGGGGATGTTTACCAATGGAGGTGAAGAAATCTTTGTCAGCGGAGGATGTGTAGAAGAGACAAGTCAACAACACACACCAGACGCCCCTCGGCACCATCTTTGCACTGCTGCACAGGGGTCTGTAAGAGAGAGGGAGACAAGTTGTTAGTCTGTTACGTATCATATTAATACCTGTGAGATGGAAGGGCACTTGCGTGTCTCAGCATGCTAACTGGCTGAGCAGAAGCTCCTATTAATTTGTTGCCTACACTGGGAGATGGTTTTGCCAGGCTTGCCTCCAGAACCCACTGAGTGAATATGTAACCAATGCCAACTCATGCCCCCGGCGTGACCCACTCTGGTCCTTTCACTGCTCCCAGAAGGCCCTAGTTCTTTACACAATTACTATTGTGTAACTTGTGTTGCTCCTAAAAAAAAAAACACTTTGTAAGACTCAAAGCGAGGTATTTCAATTACTTTTAGTCTATGAAAAGAAAACGTGTTGTTTTCATTATACAGTGTCTATCTATAAAAAAAAAACACAGACTTGATACTCAGTTGTTGAGTCACACAGTGACCGCTTGAGACAAAGAGGACAGTACTCTGTTTGACCAGAGGGCATTTGAGGCTTTTAGGATGATGGAGTACACATGCAGGCCAGTGCAAGCAGCAGCCCGCATCCCAAGGAGCGCAAGGAGCAGAGGGGAGTCAAGGTGGGAGGGTAAAGGCTTGATTTCCCACACACGACAACACACCAGCCTTTTGGGCAGCCCAAGTATTTACGATGGGCAATCAAATACCCGGGAGAGTGCACAAGTTCACACAAAAGGCTGGAGTGCAGAAGGTACAGTAAAGTAAACAAACAGGCCAATGGGCTTAATTTAATTTAATGTTGGTCTGGATTTGATATCTGATAGGTACCCTTGAAAACAGACATGCAACACCGAAACAGAGGCCCATCACTCAACCCTGTCTAGGAAAATGTAAAGTAGGTCTCATCACCAAATGGTCTGGAATGTGGGAGATGTGGCTCTACAAGACTATCAACAGCTAGGCTATTAGGTTAAGAGAACTCGTGAGGACACGCAGAGGCGATGTGTCTGTAATCGGCTAGTACTGTTCACTAAAACTGTTTATAATTGTTCAATAACACACGCTGACAGCCATGTTGTTTACAAGCTGCCTTAATTGGTTGAGGAAAACGTATTCCAGCAGTTGACTGGGAATGTTTGAGTCAATGAGTGATAAACTGAATGTATAGCCAAGCCTACTGTTGGAGAGGTTCAGGCTCGAGAGTGAAATTAGGGGAGACAAGTCTGCCACGTTCATGCCCCTCCCCCATTGCTGGGATTTTGGGAGCTCCCCTATCAAAAAAAGATATTTCTTAGAAGCCCTACCTTCAATAACCAGAGTCTGACTGCAAAATTAAAGACTGGTAATAAAGGGAAGTTACATTTGCTTGAGTTTCATTTTCCACATCTGGGATTTTATTATTCTGGCCCTGCAGTAGCTGACTAAACTCAATGAACTTCCTTCACAATGGAGATGAGTTGGGTCAGCTAACTTCACCCCGCAGCTATGTTTCTGAACGATCTGCACGAAGGCAACTCTTCTCTTGAAATAGCAACATTGTCGCAACATGTGTACAATAACCTCCCAAACAATTGTTTCCAGCAACATGTTACTGTTACGTGTAGAATGGGGGGGGGGAACACATTGGAGAAAAAACATCGAACTTAAGCTAAATTGTACTGCAGGTGCGACATACAACTTTTTGATACGTTCACACATTGTTGCTACTGTCCAGCAAGGCAAATCAAAGCCAAGCCAGATAACAACACAGCATCAATAGCTAAAATCGAGCTAATGTTTCATTTGCAACAACGATGTGGCTGACAAATATTTTTTTCCCAATGTGTTATTTCATAAAGGAATGCAGCAGACCAAAACGAATAGCTATTTAGCCATTAGGTCCAGAGTGACTGAGGACATGTCCAGCCGTTTCCTCCAATAAATACGACAGTGAGCGATATCATGCAATAATTAAGAACATCGATGACATATTTTGGTACCTTTTTCAGCCCAGCACTGCGTTCGGAAGGGGGTTAAATCCCCACGTCAATTGCCACCGCTCTTTTCTCCAAATCCTCGGTATTTGTACTGTCCTGCGATGAGCTGGTAGGTTAACGTGCCAGTAATTTTTTTTTGAAACCTTCCCTTTTCTCTTCCGTGACATTTTACAGGATGGTAAATGTCGCCACCTGGCGGCTGCATTTAAACAATGAGTAAAATACAGTCGTGTTTAAATTTACTGTAACTCAAAACTACTTTACGGGGTAAATATATTTACGGATTAAATGTATTATGGACCATTATGGCCAAGCAAAAATAAACAAATAAAATAAAAAGCGATGGGTGGTGGTTCTTGGATACATTTTTTTGCTTGGAGAGTACTTTTTTTTTAAAGTGGTACAATTCCGAGAATAAGCAGTATTTCGAGAATTAAGTCAAAATAAAATTTGGTGAATAAAGTGTCATTATTTAGGGAATAATCTCTACATTTAATTTCGAGAATAAATATTTTAAAAATAAATGACGTAGACATTTTCACAATAGTCGTAGTTACATTTCAAGATTAAAATGTGTATTTTTTATTAACCCTTGTGTGGTGTTCATGTTTTTGTTATTCACCTAATGTTCGCGGATTTGATGGATCCACAACGTTGGGTTTTTAAAACAATACAGCCATAACAATTTACGTAAAAATACTTAAATGTTGATTTATATCAACTACAAACAATATAGACAGCATTCATGGTTAATATTTGACATGTACCTCTGCAAGGTCACATTTATCAATAAAAGCACCATTCGTTTTTTGGAGGTAAAAATCAATTATAATCAAGACATGGGTGGAATAAATCATGTTTATCTTGAACAAAATAGAAATTGAACAAGGTTTTCATCACTATTGATGTTTATTGCTTTGAACTGAACAAATTGGAAGGCCAAATTTTACATTACAGTATTTTATGGAAATGATACATGAGCCCCATTGAACACAGGTTAAGGCCGGTCTACACACCACATGAGGGACAGAGTTTTACTGTGTGTGTGTTGCAACTGTATTCCTTGAACTTGATGCATGTGTCCTGTGTCTTCCTGTCCTTCTTGGGTCCACACACATCACAGCGGTTCTTCTTGTTGCTACCGGCTGCATCTAGAATGATGAACACACTTCGTTCAGGAATTTTACTAACATCTTACTCACTCACTCAGATATATCGTTACAGCAGGCCAAGGTAGGAGAGTCAGACACACACACATGAAACAACATCACTCACACTTAATTCCGGTATTGGAGTTGAATCTGTGGATTCCCCATTGGATCTGAAAACACCAGCAAGGATAAGAACCCCAAAGTATGCATGTAAATGAGTTTGGTCCATCTCCTTCCATCTTTCTCCAAAAACACACCTTCCCTCCAAATTAGTATAGTCCAGAATGATTTTCTGGATGGTGTCTGGGAAGAACAGTTCAAAAAAAGACTGTATGTCCTGCACATGAGAAACCGCCATCGGTGTCGGCCCTGGTGGCATCCTTATCACATTGGCAGCCATGCGGGGTGGCACATTCCTTAGGCAAGAAGACCATTTAATTTCACAATTTTTTGACATCCATATTTCTCCTCCAGGCTGCTGATGAGCTGGTTGCTGATGGGCTGGTCCTGGGGCTGGTTGCTGATGGGTTGGTCCTGGGGCTGGTTGCTGATGGGCTGGTCCTGGGGCTGGTTGTTGATGGGCTGGTCCTGGGGCTGGTTGTTGATGGGCTGGTCCTGGGGCTGGTTGCTGACGGGCTGGTCCTGGGGCTGGTTGCTGATGGGTTGGTCCTGGGGCTGGTTGCTGATGGGTTGGTCCTGGGGCTGGTTGCTGATGGGCTGGTCCTGGGGCTGGTTGTTGATGGGCTGGTCCTGGGGCTGGTTGTTGATGGGCTGGTCCTGGGGCTGGTTGCTGATGGGTTGGTCCTGGGGCTGGTTGCTGATGGGTTGGTCCTGGGGCTGGTTGCTGACGGGCTGGTCCTGGGGCTGGTTGCTGATGGGCTGGTCCTGGGGCTGGTTGTTGATGGGCTGGTCCTGGGGCTGGTTGTTGATGGGCTGGTCCTGGGGCTGGTTGTTGATGGGCTGGTCCTGGGGCTGGTTGCTGACGGGCTGGTCCTGGGGCTGGTTGCTGATGGGTTGGTCCTGGGGCTGGTTGCTGATGGGTTGGTCCTGGGGCTGGTTGCTGATGGGCTGGTCCTGGGGCTGGTTGTTGATGGGCTGGTCCTGGGGCTGGTTGTTGATGGGCTGGTCCTGGGGCTGGTTGCTGATGGGTTGGTCCTGGGGCTGGTTGCTGATGGGTTGGTCCTGGGGCTGGTTGCTGACGGGCTGGTCCTGGGGCTGGTTGCTGATGGGCTGGTCCTGGGCTGGCTGAGGTTCAATCTCATCCTCTTCTTCCAACTCACTGTCAGATTCCGAATTGACAGAGACATGATCGTCATATTCTGAAAATTCTTCCAACGTGGAAGACGCCTTCCCTCATTTTTGCCATACTGATTGATTGTGGTAAGGAGACACACATGCAAAGCTATTTATTTGTTGTTTCCCTCCCCCAATTTGCACCTGGCTGGGGTAGAGTGTGGGAAAATACAGATTTTTTTTTACAATGTATCAAAATAATGTATTGTAATGACATTGTGCAGGTTCCCGCAAGATATTGTGTAATTTCACACCCTACAAAGGGTAAAGAGTGCAAAAAAAGTGAGAGACAGGCAGACAGGCAGACAGGCAGGGAGATGGACAGGTTCTTGGTGCTATGTTGA
Organism: Oncorhynchus masou masou; assembly: GCF_036934945.1. Classification (NCBI taxonomy): domain Eukaryota; kingdom Metazoa; phylum Chordata; class Actinopteri; order Salmoniformes; family Salmonidae; genus Oncorhynchus; species Oncorhynchus masou. The sequence goes on along the minus strand of NC_088242.1, from coordinate 35,345,133 downwards.
AAACAGCAGGCCCAGGGAGGAGGAAGACAGAGTGAAGGCACACAGAAAACCTTTTTGTTTCATTTTTACTTGTTTTCACTGTAACACACACACTTTTCCACACTTTTATTTCCCTTATGTAATACCACATATGTAATATGGGGGGCTCTGGCCCCCCAATGGTGGAACAAACTCCCTCACGACGCCAGGACAGCGGAGTCAATCACCACCTTCCGGAGACACCTGAAACCCCACCTCTTCAAGGAATACCTAGGATAGGATAAGTAATCCTTCTCACCCCCCCCTTAATGATTTAGATGCACTATTGTAAAGTGGCTGTTCCACTGGATGTCAGAAGGTGAATTCACCAATTTGTAAGTCGCTCTGGATAAGAGCGTCTGCTAAATGACTTAAATGTAAATGTAAATGTATATAAATGTATAGGGCGGTGCAAAGTGTGCAATCAATGAAAATATGTTCCATTACATGTTCTTCACAGAAAATGAGCCAAGGCCAATGGTCTCAGGTTGAAAAAATAATTAATTGCATTTTTCTTTTAGTAAACATTGAAAATGGGTCCCACAGACCCGAACACCACACAAGGGTTAAGCAGCTACTCTTGCTGGGGTCCAGCAACATTAAGGCAGTTATATACGATTAATCATATTACATGACATTACATTTCATAGCACTTTTCACAACACATTAAGTGTGTTCCCTCAGGTTGCTACTCTGCTACCACATATCTACAATACAAAATGCATGTGTACCTGTGTGTAGAGTGAGTGTCTTATCATGTATATGTGTAGGCGTGTGGGTCTGTGCCTGTGTATGTGTCTATAAGGTGTTTAAAAAATAATAATAATAATCTGATTCTACTGCTTGCATCAGTTACCTGATGTGGAATAGAGTTCCATGTAGTCATGGCTCTATGTAGTACTGTGCACCTCCCATAGTCTGTTCTGGACTTGGGGATTGTGAAGAGACTTCTGGTGGCATGTCTTGTGGGGTATGCATGGGTGTCCGAGCTGTGTGATAGTAGTTTAAACAGACGCCTCGTGCATTCAACATGTCAACACTTCTTACAAAAACAAATAGTGTTGAAGTCAATCTCTTCTCCACTTTAAGATGTATATGCATATTAGTCATGTTAGCTCCCCGTGTCCATTTAAGGGCCGGCCATGCTTCCCAGTTCTGAGCCAATTGTTATTTTCTGAGGTCCCTCTTTGTGGCACCTGACCACACGACTAAATTGTAGTCCGGATGCGACAAAACTAGCGCCTGGTTAAATGCGTGTCTCTCTGTGTGTGTTTGTGTGGAGGGGAGGGGGGGTTGGTGGTCTAATACACTCGTTCAAAAAGGCGTCACATGCACCGCATCTCCCGAGCAATACAATTCTAACGTCCGGACGACCCGTTTCAGTTGAATGCATTCAGTTGTACAGCTGATTTAGGTGTCCCCCTTCCCATTGACAGACTGCGAGGAGACCGAGAGTTGCGTGCATCAGTGCCTGTCATAGTACCCTTCAAATTCTCTGCAACGTTATCCTCAGTCCCCTGCGTATGCCAACACCTTGGCTTGCATAGTATATTTTAGAAAGTAACAGCTAGGCCATCAACCTATATGTCAAAATGAAATGTTAACGTGCAAAATTGTGCGTAATGGCATGGTGTTTTACGTAGGCTTCAGTTCCAATGAAGTAGCCTCATAGGCCTGTGTTTATTATCTTGTGAGTGTAAGGGATTGCGTGGAGGATTTACGCATCCCTGTCGGGCTCAAGGGCTGCCCGAACTCCCTCACACGGACATGGATTGCATAGCCACGGGGCTGGGGTTTGGGTACAGCCCCGTGACCCGTCCTGAGACAGTAATTTTACTGTCTTGCCACTAGCCTCTATAAAGTGAACAAGTGGTAGCCTAAATTAGAGGTATAGCTAAAACAACTGGTCTATAACGGACACGATGCAACTTCTTGGGGATAACCATCCTTTATTCTTCCCATCCTTGAAGACTTCGCCGATCGATGGATAGCGAAAGGAGATATTACGCTACCATGTCATGTCAAATCAGTGATTATTTCTTTATAGCCTGTCATTATTTATCTAATTTGCCTATATTTAGATCAATGATTATTTCAAGAAAGGGAGAATCCGCCCGTGATCATATTCAAACAGCGCCTCAGATTAGCTGCTTTGCGCTTGCAGGAGTGGTCCTTGTGTTGCCTATCCTATCCACAGACACGTTTGCATAAACCCGGTTTGAAAAGTATGCACGTAAACAAAAGTAGCCTATTGTCTAAAATGGATCACATTCAGATCTGGGTCTTTCACGCAAATCCAGACAATATTCTTTGGTCAGAAACATGGGTAACTGAAAAATAATGGATTCTGAGATTGCTATAGATGTTACAGACCATTCAGGGTAGATATGATAAAGGGTGTGTAGCCATTTATGTAAAATGTCACCTTCCTGTTTCAATGTTGAAGTCTGTCGCCATCCCAAAGCAATTCGAATTTTGGGCCTTAAGTCTCCAATTAGGAATTAAGTCTACAATAACGATCAAGGGATTTCATCATCCACCCTCTGCGAAGATATGCGTGATAATAGAACCGACTTAATAGCCTCTTTTTCAGCCTCTGAAGTGTTAATCGTTGCCTGGGGAAACCATGACTCTGATTGTTTAAAGGATTTTTTTGTTAAATTAAATCTGACCCAGTTAATTAATAAGACCAAGTGTCCAAACCTGAAGCACCCTACACAATCAACCTTGATCTACCTTATATTTACAAATATCCCGGAAAAATACAGTAGCAGTCAAAAGTTTGGACAGACCTACTCATTCAAGGATTTTTCTTTATTTGGACTATTTTCTACATTGAAGAATAATAGTGAATACATCAAAACTATGAAATAACACATATGGAATCATGTAGTAACCAGAAAAGTGTTAAACAAATCTAAATATTGTAAATAAGAATTTAGAATTGATTTAAGTCTCTTTCCTGGGCCACATTATCTCTACCACCGGCATCCAAATGGCCCCTGTTAAGGTTAGAGCGGTGACTGACTGGCCCCGTCCCGCCTCACTCAATCAAGTCCAGAGGTTCCTCGGGTTTGCCAATTTTTGGGGGATTTTATATGCAACTTTGGTGCAGTGGCAGCCCCTCTCACGGCCCTAACCCGCAAGTCCCAGACCCATTTTGGCTGGACCACCGAGGCTGACAGGGCATTCATGGAGCTCAAGGGACGTTTCACCTCCGGACCCATTCTCGTTCATCCTGATCCTACTTGTCCCTTCGTGGTAGAGGTGGATGTCTCGGACACTGGAGCAGGGGTGGTCCTTTCACAGCCGAACGAGGGGGACTGCACCCATGTGTCTTTCTGTTCAAGCGGTTCTTACCAGTAGAACACAAGTACGATGTAGACAACTGGTTGGAGACACTGGTTGGAGGGGGCACCTCATCCTTTCGTGATCTGGACGGTTCATAAGAACTTGGCGTCCATTCAAGAAGCCAAGAGGTTGAACACTCGCCAGGCTAGGTGGGCTCTAGCCTATCGCGCGGGATCCAAGAATCAGAAAGCAGATGCCCTGTCCCGCCAACACAATGTCTGTAATGAGGAGAGGGGTTCCCAGCCCATCATCCCCAGCTTCCGCATTGTGGCTCCCGTGTTATGGAGTATAGAGACCACGGTACGACAAGCCCATACCCGAGAACCTGAACCTGGCGAGGGTCCCACTAACAGACTTTATGTTCCACAATCAGCCCGTTCTCAAGTGCTACAATGGGGACACTCCTCTAAATTAACTGGGCATCCAAGGGTTAATTGGACACTGGAGTTCCTGAGGCAGAAATTCTGGTGGCCCTACATGATTGATAATGTGAGATCCTTTGTTGTGGCCTGTTCGACCTGTGCCCAAAGCAAGTCCTCATGACAGCGACCGGCTGGGTTTCTCCAACCTCTGCCCATCCCCAGCTAGCCCTGGTCCCAACTGTCTGTAGACTTTATCACAATGATACCTCCATCCACTATCTTGGTGGTTGTCGATTGGTTCTCCAAAGCAGCCCATTTCCTCATCTTACCCAAGTTGCCCTCAGCGAAGGAGACCGCTGATCTCATGATTACCCATATCTTTCGACTACACGGTTCCAGCGCTGTAGGAGCTGTATCTATTACGCACTGTTTCGGGAACAAACCGGAACACTCTGAATTCCAAAGCGGCAATTGTTTACTTGCCAAGGATTATAGGCTTGGAGGTGGCTTCATTGATCACGCAGGTTGTCAGCCTACGTAAGAAACTGGGGAAAACGCAGGGTGGAATGTTAAAATTTTCTACGCCGGTGGCTGGATGGCTTTCGCACTTGTTGGATGCATCTCCGCCTTGTAGTTTGTCGTTATCCGACTGGCCGGTGTTGCCCGGAGCTACCCCATCTGATAGCAGAGTCGAAGGAGCATAGCAAGAGGAGCAAGACAATCAACAATGGTCGCATGTCACGAGCCATGGAAGCAGAAAACTGTGACTTCCCTTAAAGCAATCTACAATCCCAACGAGAGGCCCGGAGAGGATACAACCAATTAATAGTTTTGCGGTCCTGGAGCCTGATATTCCTGCACCTTCATCGCTGGGGGTTCCAGTGTCTGCGGCTGCAGTGCCTACAACTACGAAGTCGACGTTGACAACCTCACTTCCCTGCTCTGGATCGAACAGGGCTTCTCCATCTGTCGGAGGTCCTTCTCGCCAGCTGTGATTCTGGGCAGCTCCATTGGTAAGAAATGTGACCATTGCTGGTGCAAAAACAATGTCTTATCCCGGAACTCGAGTAAATTACATTACTAAGCTGCTCCCAAATGTACTAGGCCAGGACATGGAAATTGATTCTATCGTAGTCCATGTGGGTTTTAATGACATTATGAAGGGCAGTTCTGAAAAGTTGAAACTGGATTTTAAAGAGTTGATTGACTCTCTGCTAAACACTAACAAAAGACCCATCATATCTGGCCCTTTGCCATCTCCGAATTGCGGCATTGAACACTTTAGCAGGATTCTTTCTCTTCACAACCGGCTACGTGATTATAGCAGCTCAAATGGTGTAACGTTTGTTGACAATTTCGATACCTTTTGGAATCAAAACACGTTTTGTAAGGAGGATGGGATCCAATGTCCTTTCACAGCACTATAAGGCTGTGTTGAGACAATGACTTAACAATGACTCAAGCCCAGCTCAGCTCTACCATTCTGACACAGAGTTGTCATAATGCTTCAGCAATTTTACACTACACCAGGGGTGTCAGTAGACACAATGTAAGTAACCTAATTTATGTCCCCCTTACTGCCCTGAATGGCTCTGCTGATCTTACAGCTATTGTATCCAGTAATCATGTTTTTTTATTTATTTTACCTTTATTTAACCAGGCAAGTCAGTTAAGAACACATTCTTATTTTCAATGACGGCCTGGGAACAGTGGGTTTACTGCCTGTTCAGGGGCAGAACAACAGATTTGCACCTTGTCAGCTCAGGGGTTTGAACTCACAACCTTGTGGTTGCTAGTCCAAAGCTTTAACCACTAGGCTACCATGCCACCTATGAAGCAGATTTATACTGTTAGCACTAAGCCGGTGTGCCCTAGGAGGAAGTCAACTGTGAGCAGCTCACCCTGCACTAACATGAAGAACATGAGCACATCTACTGCTGCTAAGCTTCCCAGTAAAGCAATGAAAGCAAGTAAGCTTCCCAGAAGAAAAGTGCTCAAAATAGCCCATGTTAATATATGTATGTAGCTTAAGAGACAAGGTTCATGAAATCAATTTGCTAATAACAGATGACATTCATATTCTGACTATCTCTGAAACTCACTTAGATAATACATTTGATGGTACAGTGGTAGTAATACAAGGTCATAACATTTATAGGAAGGATAGAAATGCCAAAGGTGGAGACATTGCTGTTTATATTCAGAACCACATTCCTGTAAAGATTAGAGAGGATCTCATGTTAAATACTGTTGAAGTAATATGGCTATAGGTTCATCTGCCTCACCTAAAGCCCATTCTGGTGGGAAGCTGCTATAGACCACCAAGTGCTAACAGTAAGTATCTGGATAACGTGTGAAATGCTTGATAATGTGTGCGATATCAGAGAGGTATATTTTCTGCATGATTTAAATATTGACTGGCTTTCATCAAGCTGCCCACTCAAGAAAAAGCTTCAAACTGTAACCAGTGCCAGCAACCTGGTTCAGGTTATCAGTCAACCTACCAGGGTAGTTACAATCAGCACAGGAATGAAATCATCAACATGTATTGATCATATCTTTACTAATGCTGCAGAAATTAGCTTGAAAGCAGTATCCAGATCCATCAGATGAAGTGATCACAGTATTGTAGCCATATCTAGTAAAACCAAAGTTCCAAAGGCTGGGCCTAATATAGTGTATAAGAGATCATACAATAAGTTTTGTAGTGATTCGTATGTTATTGATGTAAAGAATATCTGTTGGTCTGTAGTGTGTAATGAGGAGCAAACAGACATTGCACTTGACACATTTATGAAATTGCTTATTCCAGTTGCTAATAAGCATGCACCCATTAAGAAAATGACTGTAAAAACTGATAAATCCCTGTGGATTGATGAGGAATTGAAAAAGTTTATGGTTGAGAGGAATGGGGCAAAATGAATGGCAAATAAGTCGGGCTGCACAACCGATTGGCAAACTTATAGCAAATTGAGAAATCATGTGAAACCAAGATAAATGAAATAAAGAATGCTAATAAATAGCTTTGGAGCACCTTAAATGAAATTCTGGGAAAAAAGGCCAAATCTGCTCCATCATTCATTGAAACAGATGGCTCATTCTATAAGGGCACAAGGCGAGACCCAGATACAGACAGTGGAGGCAGATGGTTTGAGTCTTTGATAGTTATTATTTCCAAAAGGGGTAGGCAAGAGAATGGTCGTGGACAGGCAAAAAGTCAAAACCAGTTCAGAGTCCAGGAGGTACAGTGTGGCAGGCAGGCTCGCGGTCAGGGCAGGCAGAGTGGTCAAGCAGGCGGGTACAGAGTCCAGAAAACAGGCAAGGGTCAAAACTGTGAGGACTAGTAAAAGAGAATAGAAAAGACAGGCACACGGGAAAAACACATAGGTTGACTTGGAACATACAAGACGAACTGGCACAGAGAGACAGGAAACACAGGGATATATACAACAGGGATAACAAGTGACACCTGGAGGGGGTGGAGACAATAACAAGAAGAGGTGAAACTGATCAGGGTCTGACACATTCATCACAAAACCAACTGATATTGCCAACTACTTTAATGATTTTTTCATTGGCAAGATTAGAAAACTTAGGCATAACATGCCAGCAACAAACGCTGACACTACACATCCAAGTATATCTGACCAAATTATGAAAGACAAGCATTGTCATTTTAAATTCCGTAAAGTCAGTGTGGAAGAGGTGAAACAATTATTGTTGTCTATCAACAATAACAAGCCACCGGGGTCTGACAACTTGGATGGAAAATTACTGAGAATAATAGCAGACGATATTGACACACCTATTTGGCACATCTTCAATTTAAGCCAACGAGAAAGTGTGTGCCCTCAGGCATGGAGAGAAGAAAAATTCATTCCGCTACCTAAGAATAGTAAAGCCCCCTTTACTGGCTTAAATAGCCGACCAATCAGCCTGTTACCAACCCTGAGTAAACTTTTGGGAAAAATGGTGTTTGACCAGATCCAATGCTATTTCACAGTAAACAAATTGACAATAAACTTTCAGCATGCTTATAGAGAAGGACATTCAACTAGCACAGCACTTACACAAATGACTGAAGATTGGCTGAGAGATTGTGGGGGCTATTTTGTTAGACTTCAGTGCGGCCTTTGACATAATCGATCATAGTCTGCTGCTGGCAAAACTTATGTGTTATGGCTTTACACCCCCTGCCATATTGTGGATAAAGAGTTACCTGTCTAACAGAACACAGAGGGTGTTCTTTAATGGAAGCCTCTCCAACATAATCCAGGAAAAATCAGGAATTCCCCATGGCAGCTGTCTAGGCCCACTACTTTTTTCAATCTTTACTAATGACATGCCACTGGTTTTGAGGAAAGCCAGAGTGTCTATGTATGCGAATGACTCAACACTATACATGTCAGCTACTACAGCGACTGAAATGACTGCAACAATTAATAAGGAGTTGCAGTTAGTTTCAGAGTGGAAGGCAAGGAAGAAATTAGTCCTAAATATTTCTCAAACTAAAAGCATTGTATTTGGGACAAATCATTCACTAAACCCTAAACCTCAACTAAATCTTATAATAAATAATGTGGAAATTGAGCACGTTGAGGTGACTAAACTGCTTGGAGTAACACTGGATTGTAAACTGTCACGGTCAAAACATATTGATACAACAGCTGCTAAAATTGGGAGAAGTATGTCCATGTTATAAGGTGCTGCTCTACCTTCTAGACAGCACTATCAACAAGGCAGGTCCTACAGGCCCTAGTTTTGTCGCACCTGGACTACTGTTCAGTTGTGTGGTCAGGTGCCACAAGAAAAGGACGTAGGAAAATTACAATTGTTTCAGAACAGGGCAGCACAGCTTGCCCTTGGATGTGCACAGAGAGGTAATATTAATAATATGCATGTCAATCTATCCTGGCTCAAAGTGGAGGAGAGATTGACTTCATCAATGCTTGTATTTATGAGAGGTATTGACATGTTGAATGCACCGAGCTGTCTGTTTGAACTACTGGCGAACAGCTCGGACACCCATGCATACACCACAAGACATGCCACAAGAGGTCTCTTTACAGTCCCCAAGTCCAGAACAGACTATGGAAAGCACACAGTACTAAATAAAGCCATGACTATATGGAACTCTGCCTTGGTGGCAGCAAATGGGGATCCATAATAAATACAAATACAAATACTTCCCCAAGACATTGTCTCAGATCGTGGGCCCCAGTTCATCGCACAGTATTGGAAGGCCTTTTGCTCCCTGTTGGGTGCGTTGGTCGGTCTCGGGGTTCCACCCACAGTTGAATGGGCAAACAAAGCAGGCTAACAAGGAGCTGGAGAAGTTCCTCCACTGTTTCGTCTCTACCCAGGCCAGCAACTGGAGCAAGTTTCTCGTCTGGGCGGAGTATGCTTACAACACACTGCCTAACTCGTCCACTGGACTGTTGCCGTTTGAGTGTCAGTTCGGGTTTGCCCCCCCCCTGTTGTTGTTTGCAGAAGCTTGAATTGCTTACTGTGTGCGTTTGTTTCCTGAGTGAGTTTGAGACTTAGTGTTTGTTGTTTTTCAAGTGTACTGTGATCCTTTGGCTACCGTGTCTTAGTAAAGTATTTATGTTTGTCATTAACCACTGATTCCTCATCTGGTCTCTTCTCTGCAACTGGGCCCAACCTCAGCACGTCACACCATGTGTGCGTAATGATGGGGAACATGTGTGCTCCCGGACCGAGTATGTCGGACCTCCCTTGATGTCCAGAGGAGGAGACGGGGTGTCACTGGGTCCAGCCTCAGCAAGGGGACCAGGCACCACTGGTCTGAGGAGAGACACATGAAAGGTTAATGCGGTAATCAACAGGGAGTTGGAAATGGTACGTTACCTCATTAACCCTCCTCAGGACTTTCAAGGGCCCCACAAACCGCAGGCTCAGCTTCCGGAAGGGCAGGCGGAGGGGCAGGTTCTGGGTGGAGAGCCAGACCCGGTCATCTGGGGAGAAGACAGCCGCCTGACTGCGGTGGCGGTCGGCCTGTTCCTTGTGCCAACGCACACCGCGCTGGAGACGAGTGTGCGCAGCATTCCAGATCTCCTCAGCACGCCGAAACTACTCGTCCACCGCAGGAGCCTCAGTCTGGATCGGATGCCAAGGTGCCATGGCTGGCAGATACCCCAACACACACTGGAAAGGAGTGAGGTTAGTGGAGGAGTGGCGGAGGGAATTCTGCGCGCACTCCACCCAAAGTAAAAAATCTGCCCACTTTCCCGGCCAATCCTGACAAGAACACCGCAGGAACCTGCCCACTTCCTAGTTGACCCTCTCCACCTGCCCATTTGCTTGAGGCCGATACCTGGAGTTGAGACTGACTGTGACCCCCAGGCATTCCATGAACGCCTTCCATGCCCGTGAGGTGAACTGAGGGCCATGATCTGACACAATATCCTCCGGGATCCTATAGTGCCGGAAGACGTGCGTAAAAAGAGCCTCTGCGGTTTGCATGGCAGACAGAAGCCCAGGCAGAGGCAGGAGGCGACAAGCTTTGGAAAACCTGTCCAGAACGACGATAATGGTGGTGTTCCCCTGGGTGGAGGGAAGGTCAGTGAAAAAGTCCACCAAGGGATGACTGGGCGTCCGCCTCCATGTTCTTCGAGCCTGGCCTATAGAAAATCGTGAAGACTGCAGATGTGGCCAGGGCAATAAATTGCAATGTCTGTACTGTGAGACGCCTAAGACAGCACTACAGGGAGACAGGACGGACAGCTGATTGTTCTCGCAGTGGCAGAGCATGTGTAACAACACCTGCACAGGATCGGTACTTCTGAACATCACACCTGCGGGACAGGTACAGGATGGCAACAACAACTGCCCGAGTTACACCAGGAATGCACAATCCCTCCATCAGTGCTCAGACTGTCCGCAATAGGCTGAGAGAGGCTGGACTGAGGGCTTGTAGGGCTGTTGTAAGGCAGGTACTCACCAGACATCACCGGCAACAACGTTGCCTATGGGTACAAATCCACTGTCGCTGGACCAGACAGGACTGGCAAAAAGTGCTCTTCACACGAGTTATGGTTTCGTCTCACCAGGGGTGATGGTCGGTTTCGCGTTTATCGTCGAAGGAATGAGCGTTAGACTGAGGCCTGTACACTGGAGCGGGATCGATTTGGAGGGAGGGTCTGTCATGGTCTGGGGCGGTGTGAGCTTGGACTGAGCTTGTTGTCATTGCAGGCAATGTCAATGCTGTGCGTTACAGGGAAGACATCTTCCTCCCTCATGTGGTACCCTTCCTGCAGGCTCATCCTAACATGACCCTCCAGCATGACAATGCCACCAGCCATACTGCTCGTTCTGTGCGTGATTTCCTGCAAGACAGGAATGTCAGTTTTTTGCCAGCAAAGAGCCCGGATCTCAATCCCATTGAGCACGTTTGGGACCTGTTGGATCGGATGGTGAGGGCTCGGGCCATTCCCCCCAGAAATGTCCGGGAACTTGCAGGTGCCTTGGTAGAAGAGTGGGGTAACATCTCTCAGCAAGAACTGGCAAATCTGGTGCAGTCCATGAGGAGGAGATGCACTGCAGTACTTAATGCAGCTGGTGGCCACACCCAATACTGACTGTTACTTTTGATTTTCACCCCCCGCCTTTGTTCAGGGACACATTATCAATTTCTGTTAGTCACATGTCTGTGGAACTTGTTCAGTTTATGTCTCAGTTGTTGAATCTTGTTATGTTCATACAAATATTTACACATGTTAGGTTTGCTGAAAATAAATGCAGTTGACAGTGAGAGGATGTTTCTTTTTTGCTGAGTTTAGTTCTCCATGGCCTCGGTCTCGTCAGACAACAGGTCAATGGCACAGTCCCAGGGGCGATGGGGACCAGAGCCAACTCGTTCCATCCGGTGGAGGCTGCGATGGTCCAGAACTCCAGAGCGAAATCCGATGCGGACCGAGATCCCAGGCGTAGTCGGAGTAAACGCTCACCCTCCTCTCGGCCCTCCACAGGATGATCAAACACCGAGCGGAAGAGGAGGGTGAAGCGTTCATAGGACTCGACCTCGGGTCCGCCCATCTCCCAAAGCGCATTGTAGAAAGAACCCCTTGCATCTAGCTGGTGTGCCGTTGAAGCTCCAGGAGGTACAGAGGTAGGTCGTGGTGTGGGAACTGGTACCGGAATCAGTGCTGGAGACTGGAAGGACTGCACACTCCCCTCCAAGCGCAGGATGGTTGCCAGCACACTGTCGATGGCGATGCAGAGTCTGGAGAGACAGTCCTCGTGGTGCTGTACTGTCCCTAAAATGGTCGCCAGCTCGGTCTTTCCTGCTGTCTCCATTTTGCAGGTCGGTTATTCTATCACGTTGGTATAAAGGACTTGGAGACAGCTGCAGGAATACACAATAGGAGTTTTTAATACGGCCAAAACAAAACACTGGGCTATACGACACGGGACGATACCCATAATACACAATATATAAAGCACACAGCATAATAGCTGCACCAACTCACACGACCAAGGGACATGGGAACAATAACACATATATAACATACTAATCAGGGGCAATGGGAACCAGGTGTGTGTAATCAGACGAGACAGTCCGGGGTTGATGATAATGAAATGAATCCTATTCAGTGAAGCCAAGAAAGCAGGAATTGGTGAACATCAGTACGGGGGATCCGTGACAGTGTGCAATAATGAAGCCAGGACCGGGGAGCAGGAGTAGGCATTACAGGCAAACAAATGTAATAAATAGCCAATGACTTCAGTTTGTTGTTGTAGCCGTGTGTTATTATGAACGCATTAGATTGATGGTAACAGTAGTCAGATCAGGCTACAGGTAAAACTAATTCATAAAAATAAACACTGGCTGTTGTTGACAAGCATATTCAGTTCACATACATGATACGAAATATTGAATTCAGTGATTGAAATTATGACCCCATCCTCAATAGCCTATTCCAGCAGGCTATTGGGAAACACTTCTTATTGAAAAAATCATCTAAATCGTTCTTTTTACATCTTGCCTACATCTTGTCTTGGATAATGTAGACTATCTGAAATGAGATGTAGGCCTATCAGGGGCTACAGGCTAACTGCCTTTAGCTAAGCAAACTATGGCAAAATGTAATTACAATCATAAAACCAGATTTTAGTCTATACCCAGATATTAGTCTGTAAAATCATTTCAATAGGCCTATGCCTATAATTTGCCCTTTTTAAACTCCCCAGATCATTTTCTATCAGTGGATGTCGATTTAACTTGTTTGACTGCTATGATTAAGCAATGTCATAGCTTGCAATAATTATTATTTTGAGGAAACCCTCATATTACTTCTAACGTCGGTACAAGTTACTATGACATTCCTTCGCAATTGGCTTGATAACATTATGGGAAAAGTGGTTAGATATGGCAACTCCTCTCTTCCTGTGAAAAAAAGGGCTAGTTTTGAGGCCTTTTGGGTTCTTTGGGCTAGAAATTGTAGCTTGACCTGGCAACCCTGCCTATAGTGTTAGAAAGATAGTTGCCTTATGGGGGAAATACTACTGTTAGTAAAGTGCCATGGATAAGGTCATTAATAGTTGCCGTTTTGCAAATATTTCTTGCAAGGTGTTCGCCGAGGCTACGCTGCAGAACTTTGTATAGCGAATTCAGAGGGCAGACTGACAGGGATTCAAACACAGTTCACTTCGCATTCAGTGACAGTGCCAAGAACATTTTTTTGTTTGTGCTCATAAACGCACCACGGTGGTTAGAAGAGTTTATGCTTATAGTCTGAAATTGCCAGGGGGAAACTTGGTGTCTGTGTGTGTGTGCTTGCGAGTTATTCGCTCGAGTAATTAGATCAATTGATGAGCGTGAATGGGCAGTGACACCTGTTTCATCAAGTGTGTTAGATCATTAGATTGATGGCCATTTGTTTGTTTTGACCCTACTTTTTACCACACACAAACACAGATTGTATTAACACACAACCCACCCATCTCTACCTATTTATGGAACCACGGTTGCTCCATTTGAAAATGATCTGTGGCACAACCTTTTCCTGGTCCTCATATTTACAATATGGTTATTGTGTGCTAATAAAGCCAATTCTCAAGCAAAGCCTATAGTTTCACCAGGTCATCTAAGGCATTTCAACAGTAGCAGGCACACCAACAGGGAGCCACCACCCCAAGAGCTTCTGGTCAGCGGGGTGGTGGCACCGGGATCCTCATCTCTCCCAAGTGGTCATTCTCTCTCTCTCCCCTTACCCATCTGTCTATCGCCTCCTTTGAACTCCATGCTGTCACAGTTACCAGCCCTTTCAAGCTTAACATCCTTATCATTTATCGCCCTCCAGGTTCCCTCGGAGAGTTCATCAATGAGCTTGATGCCTTGATAAGCTCCTTTCCTGAGGACGGCTCACCTCTCACAGTCCTGGGCGACTTTAACCTCCCCACGTCTACCTTTGACTCATTCCTCTCTGCCTCCTTCTTTCCACTCCTCTCCTCTTTTGACCTCACCCTCTCACCTTCCCCCCCTACTCACAAGGCAGGCAATACGCTCGACCTCATCTTTACTAGATGCTGTTCTTCCACTAACCTCATTGCAACTCCCCTCCAAGTCTCCGATCACTACCTTGTATCCTTTTCCCTCTCGCTCTCATCCAACACTTCCCACACTGCCCCTACTCGGATGGTATCGCGCCGTCCCAACCTTCGCTCTCTCTCACCCGCTACTCTCTCCTCTTCCATCCTATCATCTCTTCCCTCTGCTCATACCTTCTCCAACCTATCTCCTGATTCTGCCTCCTCAACCCTCCTCTCTTCCCTTTCTGCATCCTTTGACTCTCTATGTCCCCTATCCTCCAGGCCGGCTCGGTCCTCCCCTCCCGCTCCGTGGCTCGATGACTCATTGCGAGCTCACAGAACAGAGCTCCGGGCAGCCGAGCGGAAATGGAGGAGAACTCGCCTCCCTGCGGACCTGGCATCCTTTCACTCCCTCCTCTCTACATTTTCCTCCTCTGTCTCTGCTGCTAAAGCCACTTTCTACCACTCTAAATTCCAAGCATCTGCCTCTTTGCCACCTTCTCCTCCCTCCTGAATCCTCCTCCCCCTCCCCCCCTCCTCCCTCTCTGCAGATGACTTCGTCAACCATTTTGAAAAGAAGGTCGACGACATCCGATCCTCGTTTGCTAAGTCAAACGACACCGCTGGTTCTGCTCACACTGCCCTACCCTGTGCTCTGACCTCTTTCTCCCCTCTCTCTCCAGATGAAATCTCGCTTCTTGTGACGGCCGGCCGCCCAACAACCTGCCCGCTTGACCCTATCCCCTCCTCTCTTCTCCAGACCATTTCCGGAGACCTTCTCCCTTACCTCACCTCGCTCATCAACTCATCCCTGACCGCTGGCTACGTCCCTTCCGTCTTCAAGAGAGCGAGAGTTGCACCCCTTCTGAAAAAACCTACACTCGATCCCTCCGATGTCAACAACTACAGACCAGTATCCCTTCTTTCTTTTCTCTCCAAAACTCTTGAACGTGCCGTCCTTGGCCAGCTCTCCCGCTATCTCTCTCAGAATGACCTTCTTGATCCAAATCAGTCAGGTTTCAAGACTAATCATTCAACTGAGACTGCTCTTCTCTGTATCACGGAGGCGCTCCGCACTGCTAAAGCTAACTCTCTCTCCTCTGCTCTCATCCTTCTAGACCTATCGGCTGCCTTCGATACTGTGAACCATCAGATCCTCCTCTCCACCCTCTCCGAGTTGGGCATCTCCGGCGCGGCCCACGCTTGGATTGCGTCCTACCTGACAGGTCGCTCCTACCAGGTGGCGTGGCGAGAATCTGTCTCCTCGCCACGCGCTCTCACCACTGGTGTCCCCCAGGGCTCTGTTCTAGGCCCTCTCCTATTCTCGCTATACACCAAGTCACTTGGCTCTGTCATAACCTCACATGGTCTCTCCTATCATTGCTATGTAGACGACACACAATTAATCTTCTCCTTTCCCCCTTCTGATGACCAGGTGGCGAATCGCATCTCTGCATGTCTGGCAGACATATCAGTGTGGATGACGGATCACCACCTCAAGCTGAACCTCGGCAAGACGGAGCTGCTCTTCCTCCCGGGGAAGGACTGCCCGTTCCATGATCTCGCCATCACGGTTGACAACTCCATTGTGTCCTCCTCCCAGAGCGCTAAGAACCTTGGCGTGATCCTGGACAACACCCTGTCGTTCTCAACCAACATCATGGCGGTGGCCCGTTCCTGTAGGTTCATGCTCTACAACATCCGCAGAGTACGACCCTGCCTCACACAGGAAGCGGCGCAGGTCCTAATCCAGGCACTTGTCATCTCCCGTCTGGATTACTGCAACTCGCTGTTGGCTGGGCTCCCTGCCTGTGCCATTAAACCCCTACAACTCATCCAGAACGCCGCAGCCCGTCTGGTGTTCAACCTTCCCAAGTTCTCTCACGTCACCCCGCTCCTCCGCTCTCTCCACTGGCTTCCAGTTGAAGCTCGCATCCGCTACAAGACCATGGTGCTTGCCTACGGAGCTGTGAGGGGAACGGCACCGCAGTACCTCCAGGCTCTGATCAGGCCCTACACCCAAGCAAGGGCACTGCGTTCATCCACCTCTGGCCTGCTCGCCTCCCTACCACTGAGGAAGTACAGTTCCCGCTCAGCCCAGTCAAAACTGTTCGCTGCTCTGGCCCCCCAATGGTGGAACAAACTCCCTCACGACGCCAGGACAGCGGAGTCAATCACCACCTTCCGGAGACACCTGAAACCCCACCTCTTCAAGGAATACCTAGGATAGGATAAGTAATCCTTCTCACCCCCCCTCCCCCTCCCCTTTAATGATTTAGATGCACTATTGTAAAGTGGCTGTTCCACTGGATGTCAGAAGGTGAATTCACCAATTTGTAAGTCGCTCTGGATAAGAGCGTCTGCTAAATGACTTAAATGTAAATGTAATGTAAATCCCCTGGTACAGTGCTATATTAACCAGACCATCCCCTGGTACAGTGTTATATTAACCAGACCATCCCCTGGTACAGTGCTATATTAACCAGACCATCCCCTGGTACAGTGTTATATTAACCAGACCATCCCCTGGCACAGTGCTATATTAACCAGACCATCCCCAGATCAGACCACCCTGTCTACATTTTAATGTTCTGCAGATGACTGGAGCCAATTGTGCATATTATGCAGTGGTGGAAAACGTTCCCAATTGTCAAACTTGAGTAAAAGTAAAGATACTCAAGTGAAAGTAATCCAGTGAAATACTACTTCAGTAAAAGTCTAAAATTATTTGGTTTTAAATGTACTTAAGTATCTAAAGTAAATGTAATTGCTAAAATATACTTAAGTATCGAAAGTAAAAGTATAAATCATTTCAAATTCCTTATATTAAGGAAACCAGACAGCACAACATTCTTGTTTTTTTTTTTAATTTATGGATAGCCAGGGACACACTCACTCATAATTTGCAAATGAAGCATTTGTGTTTAGTGAGTCTGCCAGATCAGAGGCAGTAGGGATTACCATGGATGTTTTCTTGTTAAGTGCCTGAATTGGACCATTTTCCTTTCCTGCAAAAAAATTCAAAATGTAACGAGTAGTTTTGGGTGTGAGGGAAAATGTATGGAGTAAAACGTATATTATTTTCTGTAGGAATGTAGTGAAATAAAAGTTGTCAGAGATATAAATAGTAAAGTGCAGATACTCCAAAAAAACAATGTAAGTAGTACTTTAAAGTATTTTTACACCACTGTAATTATGCACACACACATAGGTGCTTACTCCACAAACTTGATTTGTGCACTAATTCACCCCACCAGGACAGAGGCTCTGCCAGAGTGACCACAGGTCTGGATCAGAAGCGAACGGCCACTGGTGCCTATGACATTCGAAGGATATTTACATGGATCAGAATCTGTGCTCTATTACTTCAGACAAAACTAAATGTATTGGATTTTACATTTACCATTTTAGTCATTCAGCAGGAGCAATTAGAGTCAAGTGCCTTGCTCAAAGGAAAATCAACAGATTTTTCACCTAGTCAGGTTGGGGAGCTGAACCAGTTAACCAGTTTCAGTTACTGGCCTAAAGCTCTTAACCACTAGGCTACCTGCCACCCGTTTCATTGGCTGAAGAATGTTTCAAGTACATTTTGTGTTATGAGACCAAACTGGAGTCACGTGTGTTGAGCCCTTGTCGCTCATGGTGAAACCAGGGCCCATATCGACAAAGCATATTAGAGTAGGCATACTGATCTAAGATCAGTGTAGCCTTTTAGATAATAAGATCATAAGGACAGATCCTAGATCAGCACTCCTACTCTGAGCTGATTTGTAGATATGGGCCCAGGTTTTACCATGTTCTCTTACGAACAATAGAAGAATTTGAACTGTTGTCAATAGTTTTTCATTTTAAGTCTACTGATATCAGTGTTGCTTAAAAATATGTAAACGCTGCGATGACAAAATGTTGCTGAATTGTTTGTTTTTTAAAGGGAATTTACAGCTCAAGTAAGTTAAGAATGTCTTGCACTGGTCCTTT
Organism: Oncorhynchus masou masou; assembly: GCF_036934945.1. Taxonomy (NCBI): domain Eukaryota; kingdom Metazoa; phylum Chordata; class Actinopteri; order Salmoniformes; family Salmonidae; genus Oncorhynchus; species Oncorhynchus masou. The sequence goes on along the minus strand of NC_088242.1, from coordinate 35,326,873 downwards.
CAGCCACAGAAGTCAGGCTTTGGCCATGACCCTTTATAGATTATATACAAGTGCCCAGTTGGAAATCTCATTATTTATTTGTTTGTCCCGAGTTAATGAAATAGCGATCTGTGTAGTATATTTTTGTAAAAGGTTTTGAGACTATTTGTAAATTGTCTTGGGACTATACAGGTGTTTTTTGTATTTTGTACATAATTGTAACTAGTAAGAAATGTTGAAATAAAATACATTACAACTACTCAAAATTAAGGTAACAGTTATTGATTTGAGTCTTTTTTCTTTTTGAAATAACTTTGAAAGGAAATCAGGCACTATAGTTTCAACAAATGTGGGAATGTTTTGTCATCGTGCCCCACCGGCAGAGCTTGGTTGCAGTCTGATTCTCCACCCTTCTTCCTGATGTGAGCACACATTAACACATAGATTTTGATCTATTATGTTCAGTCCAGTAACTGACAAAAATGCACTATGGACAGTGTATGTCACACTCATCCCAGACCGAACAGACAAAAAAAACAGGAATCTGGGTCCATGAGAGAGAGCTGTGTGCAGAATTCTCAGGTGCAACAGTCTTTAGTGGTGGCTGTTCATCTGGGATGGTAGTATCTCTCGACCAGTAGGAGCCACTTTACTGACAACAATCACTTCTATGCTCGCATCAAGGCAAGCAACACTGAGGCATGCATGAGAGCATCAGCTGTCCCGGACGACTGTGTGATCACGCTCTCCGTAGCGGACGTGAGTAAGACATTTAAACAGGTCAACATACACAAGACCGTGGGGGCAGAAGGATTACCAGGACGTGTGCTCTGGGCATGTGCTGACCAACTGGCAGTTGTCTTCACTGACATTTTCAACATGTCCCTGATTGAGTTTGTAATACCTGCATGTTTCAAGCAGACCACCATAGTCCCTGTGCCCAAGAACACAAAGGCAACATGCCAAAATGGCTACAGACCCGTAGCACTCACGTCCGTAGCCATGAAGTGCTTTGAAAGGTTGGTAATGGCTCACATCAACACCATTATCCCAGAAACCCTAGACCCACTCCATTTTTGTCCCCCCCCAGGTTTTATCATTGGAATGTGATACTTAACAAGACACCGGTGTGCTTTAGGACTATGTCTCCGAGCGGTCAGAAGGCTGTTTGGAGTGTTTATCCGACTGGATTTAGGACCACACGGACACCACAGAGCGGGCTGGGTGGCTGGACCAGCATGGGAGAGTTGAGAATAGTTCAGTGTGTTCTGGCTACTCCTTAGTTGACTGATTTAGCTGGCAAGGTTCCTGCTGTTTAACTAAAAAAAATGAAAATAATAAACTAGTGTGTATTCGCAGTGCTGAGCCAGTATTGTAACTTAAATAAAATACAATTTTATTTGTCACATGTGCCGAATACAACAGGTTACAGTGAAATGCTTACTTACAAGCCCATAACCAACCATACTGTTTAATTTTTTTTAACCAAAAATAAATCAAAGTAACAAATAATTAAAGAACAGCAGTAAAATAACAATAGCGATGGCTAAAAACAGGGGATACCGGTAGAGTCAATGTGCGGGGGCACGGGTTAGTCGAGGTAATTGAGGTGATATGTACATGTAGGTAGAGTTCTTAAAGTGACTATGGTGGTCTGCTAAGCAACATGTTGGTATTACAGACTCAGACAGGGAGAGGTTGAACATGTCAGTGAAGACACTTAACGGTTGGTCAGCGCATGCTGGGATACACGCCCTGGTATTCCATCTGGCCCTGCGGCCTTGTGAATGTTGACCTGTTTAAAGGTCTTACTCACATCAGCTACAGAGAGCGTGATCACACAGTCGTTCGGAACAGCTGATGCGCTCATGCATGTTTCAGTGTTACTTGCCTCGAAGCGAGCATAGAAGTCATTTAGCTTGTCAGGTAGGCTCGTGTCACTGGGCAGCTCGCGGCTGTGCTTCCCTTTGTAGTCTGTAATAGTTTGCAAGCCCTGCCACATCCGATGAGCATCGGAGCCGGTGTAGTGTGATCCGGTCTTAGTCCTGTATTGACGCTTTGCCTGGTTCATCGGAGAGCATAACGGGATTTCTTATAAGCTTCCGGGTTAGAGTCTCGCTCCTTGAAATCGGCAGCTCTACCCTTTAGCTTAGTGAGGATGTTGCCTGTAATCAATTGCTTCTGGTTTGGGTATGTACGTACAGTCACTGTGGGAACGACATAATCGATGCACTTATTGATGAAGCAAGTGACTGATGTGGTGTACTCCTCAATGCCATCGGAAGAATCCCGGAACATATTCCAGTCTGTGCTAGCAAAACAGTCCTGTAGCTTAGCATCTGCTTCATCTGACCACTTTTTTATTGACCGAGTCACTGGTGCTTCCTGATTTTAGGTTTTGCTTGCAGTCATCTTTGCAGGACGGCCACTCGTAGGTAGGGTAGCAACAGTGCTGAACTTTCTCCATTTATATACAATTGGACTGATGAACATCAAGGCTTTTAGAGATACTTTTGTCACCCATTCCAGCTTTATGCAAGTCAACAATTCTTCATCTTAGATCTTCTGAGATCTCTTTTGTTCAAGGAATGGTTCACATCAAGCAGTGCTTCTTGTGAATAGCAAACCCAAATTTTGTGAGTGTTTTTTATAGGGCAGAGCAGCTCTAACCAACATCTTCAATTTTGTCTCATTGATTGGACTCCAAGTTAGCTGACTCCTGACTCCAATTAGCTTTTGGAGAAGTCATTAGCCGAGGGGTTCACATACTTTTTACAACCTGCACTGTGAATGATTAAATTAGGTAGTAAATATAGACAAGAAAAATTTAATAATTTGTTTAAGCAGACTGTGTTTGTCTATTGTTGTGATTAAATGAAGATCAGATCAAATGTTATGACCAATTTATGCAGAAATGCAAGTAATTTCAAAGGGTTCACAAGCTTTTTCTTGCCACTGTACGTCAACCACAGCTTTCATATTATCAACAGCAGTGTCTCTACCTACTTCAGTCCCATTCCTGTTGCCGTAGAAAATACTTGTGGTGTCTAGCATTTCCTGTCTATTCCCTACTAGCACATAGCCGTTTCTCTGTGAAGTTTTGACGTATCCTCTTTACCTGCCTAGTTATGATAGTGTGGATAGAGGGTATGGGTGTGCCCTTTCTTCCTCGAACCTCTTGTTTTTTTCTCAGCTGCTGTCTCTTGGTTGGGTGACGCAGTGTGGCTGTGGCTCAGGTCGTGATGGGCCTGCAGACACTGACACCTGCAGACTGCTCTCTGAGCCTGGTGCCCAGCATCGATATGCTCCGTGTGCAGTGCATGATGGAGGTGATGGGGAGGAGATGGACACCACCCTCTCGCCGGGGGCCCAGAGCCTCATGGACCTGGTGCAGTTTCAGCAGAAGGTGGGTCCATCTCTCGTCAAATCAGCAGTCATCAATACCAGCCAATAGAAGCCTCAGTGGAAAATTACACAGGCCGGAATTACACAGTAGACAGTGGCTTTATTGTATTGTTCAGTCTTCTAACCACCAATATAGCCCTTGGATAGCGAGAAGCTCTAACGAGTGAACACAAAAGACAGTCAATGTATTGCATGTTAATTATTTTTCTGGAACAAAGCTTGACGCATTAAGATGGTTTCTGTCCCTCCTCATAGGCAGTAGGGCTCTCTCTGTTCTGGCTAGAGGAACTAACGGACCCTCTGCAGCTACAGCTGACATCCAACCTCAGCCTTCAGTCAACACCAGCCTCCAGTCAGATGAGATGTCTGTCATGTCTGTCTCTGTTTCAACAGATCCATGTCCCCAGTCTCGGGTAGCCTCCAATAACCACACTGGCCTGGCAGACATGATGTCACCCTTCTTTAATGATCAGCCAGGAGGACGGAGGCCCAGACATGCTCCTTATGCTGCAGAGTGTGTGTGGGTAGGTGACGCAGCTCCGCACCGAGGTTGCAGCAAAAGCATCCAACGGCCCACAGTGAGTAGGCTGGTAGTGGCTTTATGGTGAGGTTAACTACAACGTAGAGCTCCCTCTAAAGGTTTACATGGTAGTGTGGGTGGTGGGAGTAGAATGCAGTCAAGTCGATGGAGGAGGTCGAGAGCCATGCATCCTCCAAAACACGACCCTGCCAAGCCGCACTGCTTCTTGTCGCACTGCTCGCTTATCCCGCAAGCCAGCTGCACCAATTGTGTAGGAGGAAACACTATTCAACTGGCGTCCGAAGTCAGCTTGCAGGCGCCCGAAGTCAGTTTGCAGGCACCCGAAGTCAGCTTGCAGGCGCCCGGACGGCCAAATGAAGTCACTAGAGCGCGATGGGACAAGAACATCCCTGCCGGCCGAACCCTCCCCTAACCCTGAGGACCCTGGGCCAATTGTGCGCCGCCTCATGGGTCTCCCAGTCACGGCCGGCTGTGACAGAGACTGGGATCAAACCTGGGTCTGTAGTGACACCTCAAGCACTGCGACGCCATGCCGTAAACCGCTACCCCTCTCGGGAGGCCCCTGTCTGTGGGTTTTGTAGTGGTTCTGGTTGCATTGTGGTGTGTCTGTGTTAATATTAGAGTACATGTCTTTGTTAGGGTTTGTGGCCCTATGACAGTAATGGCAACAGATCCAAAGAGCTACTGTAATTCCTATGAAAACCTATTCTGTGATGGATTGTCTCTGTCTTGCAGGCAGTAGCATGCATGCTGCTGAGAGCTGGAGCAGGTTATGGAGTTGCGTCTGGAGTAGATGGAGAGGAGACTGATGGAACAGCAGCTGGATGCCCTGCAGCAGAGCCTGAAGAAGGCCTTACTACAGGCCCTGCCCCTGGCCCTTCCCTTCAAAGATCAAGACCACAGCACCCACACCTGACCAGAACCACACCGCTTAGCCCCAGGCCATGCACTGACTTCAAAACTGATTCCTACACTGACTCCAGCCCCTTGCACTGACTCCAGCCCCTTGCACTGACTCCAACCCTTTGTACTGACTCCAGCCCCTTGCACTGACTCCAGCCCTTTGCACTGACTCCAGTCCCTTGCACTGACTCCAGCCCTTTGCACTGACTCCAGCCCTTTGCACTGATAAAGCCCCTTGCACTGACTCCAGCCCTTTGCACTGACTCCAGCCCTTTGCACGGACTCCAGCCCTTTGCACTGACTCCAGCCCCTTGCACTGACTCCAGCCCCTTGCACTGACTCCAGCCCCTTGCACTGACTCCAGCCCTTTGCACTGCCTCCAGCCCCTTGCACTGACTCCAGCCCCCTGCACCGACTCCAGCTCCTTGCATTGACTCCAGCCCTTTGCACTGACTCCAGCCCCTTGCACTGACTCCAGCCCTTTGCACTGACTCCAGCCCTTTGCACTGACTCCAGCCCCTTGCACTGACTCCAGCCCCTTGCACTGACTCCAGCCCCTTGCACTGACTCCAGCCCCTTGCATTGACTCCAGCCCTTTGCACTGACTCCAGCCCTTTGCACGGACTCCAGCCCTTTGCACTGCCTCCAGCCCCTTGCACTGCCTCCAGCCCCTTGCACTGACTCCAGCCCCTTGCACTGACTCCAGCCCCTTGCACTGACTCCAGCCCCTTGCACTGACTCCAGCCCTTTGCACTGACTCCAGCCCTTTGCACGGACTCCAGCCCTTTGCACTGACTCCAGCCCCTTGCACTGACTCCAGCCCCTTGCACTGAGTCCAGCCCCTTGCACTGACTCCAGCCCTTTGCACTGCCTCCAGCCCCTTGCACTGACTCCAGCCCCTTGCACCGACTCCAGCTCCTTGCATTGACTCCAGCCCTTTGCACTGACTCCAGCCCCTTGCACTGACTCCAGTCCCTTGCACTGACTCCAGCCCTTTGCACTGACTCCAGCCCCTTGCACTGACTCCAGCCCCTTGCACTGACTCCAGCCCTTTGCACTGACTCCAGCCCTTTGCACTGACTCCAGCCCCTTGCACTGACTCCAGCCCCTTGCACTGACTCCAGCCCTTTGCACGGACTCCAGCCCTTTGCACTGACTCCAGCCCCTTGCACTGACTCCAGCCCCTTGCACTGACTCCAGCCCCTTGCACTGACTCCAGCCCTTTGCACTGACTCCAGCCCCTTGCACTGACTCCAGCCCCTTGCACCGACTCCAGCCCCTTGCATTGACTCCAGCCCCTTGCACTGACTCCAGCCCCTTGCACTGACTCCAGCCCCTTGCACTGACTCCAGCCCCTTGCACTGACTCCAGCCCATTGCACTGACTACAGCCCCTTGCACTGATTCCAGCCCCTTGCACTGACTCCAGCCCCTTGCACTGACTCCAGCCCCTTGCACTGACTCCAGCCCCTTGCACTGACTCCAGCCCTTTGCACTGACTCCAGCCCCTTGCACTGACTCCAGCCCCTTGCACCGACTCCAGCCCCTTGCATTGACTCCAGCCCTTTGCACTGACTCCAGCCCCTTGCACTGACTCCAGCCCCTTGCACTGACTCCAGCCCTTTGCACTGACTCCAGCCCCTTGCACTGACTCCAGCCCCTTGCACTGACTCCAGCCCCTTGCACTGACTCCAGCCCCTTGCACTGACTCCAGCCCTTTGCACTGACCCCAGCCCCTTGCACTGACTCCAGCCCCTTGCACTGACTTAACCCAATAACCTGAACCCAATAACCCAACTCACCAGAGACCAGCTGCTATCTTCACTGTAGTTTTACCACTTATATTTGTTTGTCAAATAATGTCTGACTGTTTGTTAATTTGACTCCCTTTCATATTCTGTATATTAACAGATGGTTTTGAATGTGTGCACGAGTGTGATCAAGTGTGAAAAATAAAATCTAGTTTGTAAAAAAAAAAACGACAAAAGGCTTTGCATTATTCTTTGAGCAAGAGCAAATATAAAAATGATTTTAACAAAACGTGCTCACCCACCTCTGTTCTCCATAGTATGCAACAGAACGTTCCTCTGTGATGTCATTTGTTTTATGTTGGCCATGGTGGAGCACTAGGTGGAGCCGTTGGTTTAGTTTCTTTGGAAGAACTTCATTGCTGTGTCCATGAACAGGGCACCACACCCCGGGCTGATCTTCCCAGGAAAAGCTCTGCTGGCTAAATGGGTTAAGGATTATGTAAAACATGAATTTATGAGAATGATTTGCTGGTTGTTTGGTGTAGATTACAATAACAGCCAAGCCAATAAAGAAGTATGTCTCTGAAGAAAAATCATTTGTGTAAATTGTGATCAGGCATCAAACTGGATTGAAACAGTTAGCGTTTTGGTTATAAACAACTTTGTATTCACCTATCTCAGAGTGCTGATTTAGGACCAGTTCTCCCTTTTCAGATTATAATGAACAAGTGTATACGGATAGGAGAGACCTCATCCTCGATCAGCATTCCGACTCTGAGATGCCTAGCCCCTGTACTGCTGTTACCCTGTGGTGTCTCTGCCACTGCGGAACTTTCCAACTCGGGTTGATGTGGATGTATGTCTGTGTTGTATCCACACCGCTGATCTTTCTGCACTCACCCAGTGAGCCAAGTCACAGTGTGAGACAGTGTTTTCCTCCAGGACCTGTATAGTATACATACAAACAGACAGCTTCAAACCAACCAAACCACAGAACCTCAGGTCAGTGGTGGTTGACTGGACCCAGGCAGACAGAACCAGGACACAGCTGCCTATGAGCAAACAGCAGGTCCTGGGCCGCTCACTGAGGAAAGGAAGTGAAGTGGTTCCAACTGTATCAACAATGTCTGACTGTTGCTGCTCCAACTCCGTCTGGCCTGGGTTGGAACACAGCGTGGGTTTTATGAAGAGAACAAATCAAAGTTCTGCCAGGCTTACAGGTTTTAGTTGAACCTGTTGGACGAGGAGCATTCGGAGGTATCAGAGTATGAGTGCTGAGTATCAGAGTACGTTGGCATGTTAGTTAGCACAGCAGCCAAACTGATATTTAACCTGCGTATGACTCATCCGATAAATTCAACTCAAATGATTGATACACGTTCATCACATCCTTAGCATTCATCCACACCGTAAATGTAGCCTCTCAGGGGCCTCCACTATATGTAGTCTAGGTAATTACCAACGCATGGAAACTACATTAACAGCAGATCACTCAGTTTGACTGATGGGACATTTACTGTTTTTCCAGAAACCTTGAGCTATCATTTACAGTACAATTGACCAAACAGTTAATCGGTGAGGTCTCTGTAACTGATAGGTCACACTGTGGTGACGTTCCTAAAATGGCACCCATATCCCTATGGACCCTGGTCAAAAACAGTGCACACTATCGAGGTTCCCTGGTTTAGCTGAGCCCAAAGAACGTACAACGGAACGGACACTCTGTAGAGTATTATGTCATGGACCCTTCCCTGTATATACCTCACCTCATACTGTGGTTAATTCATATTAATGTGGTACTTAATGTCGCAACCCAGCAGGTCACTGTGAGGGTATATGGGAGGAGGTGACCTTAATCAAATGTAAGAGATGACCATGGTTTAAGAGATGACCTAATTCTGTCTTTGTTTTGCTGCACGTGGTCGCGGCCCATGTCCTGCTTGTCCCCATAATGACCTGAGATATATAGTGCGCGCGCGCGCACACACACACACACACACGCGCACGCACACGCGCACGCACACGCACACGCACACGCACACACACGCACTCGCACACACACACGCACACAGTGCAGCTGAAACCACAGCTGTGGTCACATATTTACAAGCTGTGTGTGTTTTCCCTCCCCTGCCTTGGGTCATGTAATAAAGCCAGATGGTGGTCCTTCCTGCTCTTAAACCTGGTGAGGTGATCGCCCTCAGAGACAGTTGATTAAGTCCGGTGTGTCATCTTTAAAGTGCCTTGACATGCCCTCAGAGAGGTTTAAAGGGGTTTATGCTGACCGCGTTGTTGTTTTCTCAAATCCCCGATTGCTCCTGTAAACTTCTAATTTAAAGCCTGTAGAACGACACTGTCTGTCATAATGACTAGGGAGTCAGAAGTTTTTCCCTGGTCAGGCTTTGAGGTCAGAAAAAACTCATGGCCCTATAAAGTAATGGCTGCAAATCCTGTGAGAATAGAAAGGATACTGAATGTTTTGGTCTCCCGAGTGGCGCAGTGGTCTAAGGGCACTTCACCTCAGTGTTAGAGGTGTCACTACAGACCCTGGTTCAATTCCAGGCTGTATAACAACCGGCTGTGATTGGGAGTCGCATAGGGGGGGCACACAATTGGTCCAGAATTGTCCGGGTTAGGGTTTTGCCGGGGTAGGCCGTCATTTGTGCTTAACTGACTTGCCTAATTAAATGAAGGTTAAATTAAAAATAAATGTTTGAGTGACAGTTCCAAAGAGAGATACAGTACTTTATTCCTATGAAACCTCATGTCAGGGTTATGTTTCTGTTGTCAGACCTGGTAGAGTAAATCTGGCCTGTGCTTTACAGAATCATCTTAAAGGATCTTGAGCTTTGGCAGTGAGTAGGTGTTCAATATCTAAAGCCATTTATGAGTTAGGTTTATGAGATTTCAGATTTATAAGGCTCTCTTTTCCCATATCAAGTACACATGGCAATGATAATATAAAATGAGTTTAACTAGGTTTTTATGGAGCAGGCACATGATCATACTGTGACTTATTTGGTTAGGAAAGCCAATGTGACCATGATTGATTGATTATATCATTGCATGCTTCGACGAAAACAACACAGTGCATGAGAGCCCCCACTGTCCCAGAGGACTGGGTGATCTCACTCTCCGAGGCGACGTGAGTAAGGCTTTTAATCCCGTCAACAATCGCAAGGCCGCGGGGCTGGACAGTATTCCAAGCCGCGTTCTCAGAGCACGTGCAGACCAACTGGCAGCCATCTTCACCGTCATTTTCAACCTCTCCTTGTCCCAGCCTGTAATCCTCACGACTTATGCGGACCACCATCACTCCTGTTCCCAAGAACTCTTGGACTACCTGCCACAATGACTACCGCCCTGTAGCACTTGCATCTGTAATCATGAAGTGCTTTGGCCATGTCCGTCATGGCACACATCTCCATCATCCCAGACACCCTAGACCCCCTCTAATTGCATACCGCCCCAACAGATCTACAGACAACGCAATCTCAATTTCCCTTCACACTGCCCTCTCCCATCTGGACAAGAGGAATACCTATGTGAGAATGCTGTTCGTCGACTACAGCTTAGTATTCATCACCATAATGCCCTCCGTGCTCGTCACCAACCTCGGGACCCCTGGAATTGATCACCTCCCTCCGCAACTGGATCCTGGACTTCCTGACGGGCCGACCCCAGGGCATGAGGGTAGGCAACAACACCTCCGCTATGCTGACCCTCAACACGTGGGCCCCCCAGGGGTGTGTTCTCCATGCTTCCGTCCGGCAGGCGATACCGGTGTATCAAGGTTCAGACCAACAGACTCCAAAACAGCTTCTATCCGCTGGCCATAAGACTGTTAGATGGCAAACAACTACTGCTTTCCCTCTCCTACAGACTATCCACAGTGGCTCATCCACAGGTCTCTACCCACTCAGACACACACCTTCGCTGTCACTCTTACTCACACGCATACACACATACTCACATGCACACACTCCCGTCACACCTACGCTGCTGCTAAAAATTAGTATTGATTCGATTTATTCGTTCCATTACGCTACTGGTCATTGATTATTGAGTGCCATTGGCATCTATTTATCCTGCTACTGGTCACTATTACTCCTGTTTACATATCAGTATATATTACCATTAGTATATCATAAGTATTTATATATTTCTGCTGCCAGTCACTTTTCAGCCCTGTTTACATTCTACTACCAGAACTTTTTTGTTTTGTATAAATCTACCTCAACCATTCCAGTACTTCCGCACATTGAATAAGATACTGGCACTGACCTTGTATAGACTTGCATTCTCGTGTTTCTTCAACCTGTATCGTACTTGTGTTTTTTACATTCTATTTTCTATTATTATCTATATTCTTATTATTATCATCAATGTATTGTCAGTGCAAAGAGCTCTCAAGTAAGAATTCCAATGTACCGTTTAACGCCTGTTGTATTCTGTGCATGTGTCGAATAAACTTTGACACTGAAGCGACAACAATGAAATGGAAGTGCAACACATCGAGGAGTCTAAAATGTATTTCCAATATGCTTCTCACTCAGGCGAAACTGGAAAGGCAAGGCTCATGGTACTGTAAAAGTGGAAGCTGGAGTTGATTGTCGTTGATTAGTAATGTCTGACCTGTGTCTAGCAATTCCTGTCTGTATATCCAATCCCCTAGGGTTGGACCTTAGCAGTATTCTTCTCCCCTATTGGCTGAGCAGTGGCATACAGGCAGTCCAGTTCCCAAACCATACAGAGGGAGCAGCCGGACAGTATGTAGAGCAGCCAAGCTGGATGTGTACACTGGGTTATTGTGTGACTTCACTCGATGTGTATAGTTCAACTGTCAACATTCATGTAGTCCGAGTTAGGATATTCAGAACAGTAACGAACACCAGCTTTTTTTTTCAAAATCTTTTTATTCCCTCTGTGAAATTTTCGTCAAAACATATCAAGAGAAATACAATTTAAAAAACAACAATATCAACAGTAACAAAAACAACTACAAAACTACGGTAATCTGTGACAGCCACTTTTCTATCTGATTGAGGTGGGTACTCTGTGCAAGGACGTTAGTAGAGTATAAAAACAAACGTGATGGCAATAATCAGTTTCACTGAGAGCGAAGTGTCTTTTTGACTCATACACAAGGAAAACATTTTAATACAAAAGAGTAGCAGGGTGCTAAAATATGTCTGTATTGCCCTGGATGCATTTGAGGTCCCAGAGGTGTCGGTGTGGGCCTCGCTCGGGGGGTGGGGGGGGGGGGGGGGGTGGATCCAGACACACCATCCCGGTTGAAGTCTGTGGTTTTAAACACTGAGAACCAGCTCGTGGTTGCCTAGAGGTCAAGGGTCAATATCCTCGGGGACGACGGTGAGCATGATGTCCTCGTTCCCCCGCCGGACCACCATTCGCAGCGTGTTGTCCCTCTTGATAGAGCTGCTGACATCACTGGCCGAGGTGATTCGCTGGCTGTTGATGGTGATTATGACGTCACTCTCCTGCAGGCCACCTCTGTGGAGAGGAGAGAGGAGTTAGGAGCATGCAGCAAAAAAGGAATGTGCCTTACTGATATAAAGTAGAGTACGTAAGACTCTTTAAGAAGTGCATACCATTAGGTTTCAACCCACAGAATATAAATAGACCTTCTTACTGTCTGTGAAGGAAGAGTTTTCCCCATTCCAAAAAAAGCTAAATGAATTTACAGAGGAAGTAACATTATTCTTAGACACTGCGAGGAACTAAATCTGACCATAGTCTATGAAAAATCTAAGCGCCCTCGTTACCACAAATACGCATCGGACAAAAGGAAAGCTATTCATTTCCTTCAGTGGGAGACTGCTGCCTCAGCGCAAATTATTTTATGTGGCCACAAAAAAATATACAAAGACAGTGCATTCTGTAGGAGTGAGTAACCTAGATAGACTGCCCTATCATGCTGTTTATATGGTCATGAAATGCTAATTCATTGTGCTACGAGGCCAGTCTATTTTTAAGACCTTTAAGCAACCTTTATGAGACTAAGAGACGACAGCCGTCCAAATGCTTCCTATCCGAAACAGTTTGTGCGCGTAGTATGACAATTTGTAATGATTTTGTTAATTTTGTTCTTCCGCAAGATTTCTTTCCAGGTGTTGGCGCACACAAAACATTTTCTCGAGGCAAGACAAAGTTCGGGAGCCGAAGCACTGTCGTTGGTCAATGGTCAACAGTGGAAATGTGTTTGTTGTAATTCAACGATTGTTGACTCTTTTTAAAACGCACATTTTTTCACTTGAGAAATATTGCACCGAACATCTTAGATGTAAAATTGAACGACTAAGGTCTCCTCTGCAAAAAAAGTAAAAACGAATGACAGATTTCTGACTACGGCATCTCAAGGTGGACAAACAGAACCAGCCGAACCGAAGCACGTGGAAGCCTTTAGCCAACTACCAAAGGAGTCCTCAAATGCTCCTGTCTGAATCCAAGATCAAGGACTTGAACTGTTGGCTCACATTTGTACTGATTTGAGTCAGTCCACCGACTTCTGGTTCAGTTTTCAGTAAAAATACTTACGTCTCAGCTGGTGTATTTGGGATGACCTCGATGACATATGCCCCTGAGGTAACGTCAGGGAAGTCTGATGTTCTCTCCTTCAGCTCCTTTGCAAGCCTATGACCAATGAAAATAGAGAGATAAGTGTTTAATGTGCCACATGTATTTGGAAGAATTTAATTCCCAAGATGAATCTGGCTGGCTGAAACTTACGTTGGAGTGAGAGTCATCATCCTCACACCGATGTACTTCTTCTTTGGTAATAATTTACCTAAAGAAAAGAGGCTAAACACTACATAAGCATTATCAAGATGATAAACATTGAGAATGTAATATGCAGGGCCTGATCAAAGCCATGGGTGTGAACCTTTTGATAGGTCTAGCACAAGATTTATATAGTCGTCTAAGTACAAAGAAGTTGTCTTAATACAGGCATTTATGAGTGGGGGGGGGGGGGGGGGGGGTTCAACTTTATTTTCAAGTAGATAGAAATAACCCAATAGTAGTCTAAAACATTAGTTTTTTTTAAACGGGGGTGTCACCAAAGCTGAGTTGTATTCATTAGGTGTGTCGTAGATCATTTTCAAATGTGCATTAATGTATGACGCATTACAAGCTCAAAATCTTACAGAAAAACAAAAACAAAAAAAAGAAGACAATTATGACAACGCCTTTGACAATGAATTGTCACCTAAATATCCATAATCGTCACAGCCCTACCTTTAGATTGTCTGCCGTGGGACTCTGCCAAGAACTGACGGATCTTGTCTGAGGGGATGGCGAAGGAGATTCCTGCTGTCACCTTCAGTGTGTTGATCCCAATCACCTCTCCGTCCTAAAGACAGAAACAACACACACACACACAGACAGAAGTCTCTTAGTCTAGTCCCACTTTCACTCTAACAGCTCATTTAGCTCCACTGATATGTATTTAATGCCACGTTTTCAAATAAAACCTACTAAACGCTGCTTTTGAGGAAACATAGGTCTTTACTTATGTGGATAAAAACAATGGTGCTATCACTAAATGCTGTAACGTGTAACTGCTTGCCAAGGTTTACATATGGATTCATATAGCCTTGTCCATCCCCCTTCAGAGGCGTCTTTATTCAAATACATCCTCCAGACGTCTCATAGATTTACATGAAACATATCCTAGGAGATGCAATCCTTATCAATAACAAATGATATCTTACCAGATTGACCAGGGGTCCGCCAGAGTTCCCATACTGAAAAGGAACAGCATTCAGGTTAAAGGGCTGATCAGATGGTAGATCTACACTTCCTTCCTGTGTAAATGGGGAAAATAAGGAGGAGCTACTGTTGTGCATTCCACAACTAAATGCCCTGTGCTGATACAGATCACAGCTGTGTGTGTGTGTGTGTGTGTGTGTCTGATGATGTGTATGGATCCCTCACGTTGATGATTGCGTCCGTCTGGATGTATTCCATATCAGAGTTCCTCAGGCCCAGCTCCTTGCCTCCTCTTTGGGTGGTGCTGACGATACCTGTGGTGACCGTGTTCTGCAGGGAGAAGGGGCTGCCGATGGCCACAACGAACTCACCAGGCCTCAGGTCAGCTGAACGACCCAGCAGCAGCACCGGCAGTTTCGTCTAAACAAAGGGACACGGGACTCAGATCAGTCAAGATGTTCCCATAGATTCATCCTGTGATCGTTACAAAAAAAGGGGACAAAGAAACATATTGCAGGTAGAAATGTACTGTGCGTTCTGAACAGAAACAATGTGTACGGTATCTACGGTAGCAAGACCACCCCTCTTTGGAGACACACCTAAAGTGCCTATGCTACATTCTGTTTGTTTATGTACAACAGAAATAGCCCAGCGCCAGTTGAAATACATATGGGGGTCAACATAAAGTTCCACAAAAATCTATTGAAAGGAAGTTATGATGCCTGAAGCTATGATGTGCCATGATGACGGCATACTCTGCATGCTTTCTGAAAACATACCAAGGCAGTGAACTACCACTTCATCCATCTCAATGACACAATCTACAATAGACAAAATCCATTAACAATGCCAAGAGAACGGATTGGAGTTCTACGGTTGGATCTATGGTAGGTTGTGGCTAGGTTACACCAGACCTTCATATTAATAGGACAGGACAGGGCAGCGGGGTCAGGGAACTTTGCGATGAGGATACAGTCACAGTATATGAGGAAAGGAACCATTGCTGCCCCCCCCCCCAGACCTGATATCCAGACTTGACACAGGAATAGCAGGCCGCTCCCTGGCCGACAGCCCTAAGCACTCTACCAGATGGGCTGGAAGTCGGATAAACGAACACGGGGGTCAGGTGGATGGAATGGGACTGGGAGGAATGGCTTTTGGCACATGGTGACATGTCTGCCAATGTGTCTTTCTGCCACCCATCTGTCACACTGTCACACTTACTGGGTTACAGAGTCTAGGATCTTCCCCAAATTTTTTTTTACATACACACAGTGGGATAATATTATAGTACTACTATAAGAGTACTATAATACTACTGTATATTTGTAGTTGGACAGTTTTGTCTGTGTTGTTGTTACACACATACTGTAAGATACCATACACACACAGTCATACACCATCGAGCACAGGCCATCTTAGTGAAATATTACCATACACAAGCCTGGAATCAGAGTGTCCTGTGGGATCCACTGCGGAAGTTGCCTGGCCATCACTTGATCAAGATTCCACTTACTAAACATTTCCTAGTAATTCCTCAAATGAGCATAGGGAGTCCATGAAAACAGTAGATGACAAGAAACAAAATGGCAGTGTTACACTTGAGATCCAGCCAGGTATAGATCAGGACCATAGCACTCCCAAGATAATGGCACCCGAATACACGTTTGAAAAGATACAGTATCTCAGGATTATATCTACCTCTGGAGGCAAACAACTCATGTAAAGTACAGTACCGTGCGCTGTATACCTCAATCTGCAGAGTCTTAAGGTATCTGGTGCATATCGCTCTCGTCTAGTGAGGACGAGGGCTTTGAGTGCCACTGTTTTCTCCAGGCAGTGAGAGACAGACTGACAGACAGGAAGTGTTTTGCAATCCACGGTGTTGTACTCCCAGATGCATTATCAGACCACCCGTCTCCCCTCCAACCCTTCCACTCCTCTCTACCCTCCTCCATCATCCCCCTTCATCTGCTCGAGACAGCTGGTCCACCCCCCCAGTCCCAACAAGCACCCAATGCAATGAACTCAATCCACCCACACACTAGTCTAATTGTTACTGTGAAGACGTGCAGAGACACGTCTCTCGCAAACATCCTGTAAAATAACCTCCGTGTACTGGAAGGAACTACCTTGGAAAATAAAATAATTACTGCGGTTGTGAGATGCAATTATGAAATATTTGCTAGCAAGGTGAGTGGAAGGCTACACATGGTCTGTCTTTGATTCTGTCTCAAATGACACCCTATTCCCTATAGCGCCCATAGGGCTCTGGTCAAAAGTAGTGCACTATATAGCGAATGCAGGGATGCAGGGCAGCAAAACTACTTGTCTGTCCTTGAGTATTAAATTGAGTAACAGGACCCAAGACTTATCGCTGGTGCACATTAGCATTTTCTCCTAATGTTTTTGAGCCCTCTTGTTAGTAGGGGAACTTGGTCAACTCTCAGTGACTGGGATTACATTTGCTGCTGAGTCTGATACAGTGCCAGTGTGGAATGGTGAGAGACAGGTCTGTGTGTGCCAGTGGAAATGGGGGGAGACATGCACGATGCAACGCAGAGTGCCTGGATTACAGCCCGTAGCCGTGGTATATTGGCCATATACTGTACCACAAACCCCCAAGGTGCCTTATTGCTATTATAAGCTGGTTACCAATGTAATTAGAGCAGTAAAAATACATGTTTTGTCATACCCATGGTATACTGTCTGATATACCAGGGCTGTCAGCCAATCAGCATTCAGGGCTCGAACCACCCAGTTTATAATATACTATAAATCATAGACAACAGGACTGTGATTACCAATAAAAGCAAAGAGTGTTATACACGTATAATAAATCCAGAACTGCATGTTAAATATTGTCTATCGTCAAATTGTTTGCAAACATTCCAAAAAGTACATTTTGAAAAGCAGCTTGTGTTTCCATTTGGGATGAACAACACAGTAAAGCTGTCAAAGAGCTAGTGTACAACCTGTTTTATCCCAGATTTACCAGTCTGTATTCAAGGTCAATCACACATCCTTTTGGAAAACTCATTCTGCTACGTTCTCCTGCCAGGAAAGGGAGGACCTTACTTTTCCACCCTTCTCATAATTCCTTCTAGCCGTGCGCACTCACATACACACGTACGCGCTCGTGTTATGGACGTCAGATTGCTTGCTTAGCGAGGACCACTTCCACCGCCAATGTGGTTCATACCTGGGTCAAACTCGGGACCTCTGCTTTGCTAACACACGTGACTGCCCTCCTTGACCACATTCCAACGGGTTGAGCCACTCAAAAGGCCACAATCAGATGGCTGTGGAGTGAGCTTACGGTACGTTCCTAAGTCCGTTACACATGCAATCCATTGTCAGACTTTATCAGAGACAAATGATAAAAACTCTTCAGTTGTGGATTTATGATGTCGAAACTGGCTGTGGCAAACCACATAAAAAGTCACAAGCTATTGAGCAGCATCCAGGAGTTAGCCAGGGGCCTGAGAGGATTCACAACAAGAAGCCTGCAATGCTCCAGACACACCCCTCAAACATGCACACACGCATGCACGCACGTGCACACTACACAATATTCTGTCTTTGCTTGCATACGGGCCAGCAGAGACTCTCTTTAATTCTGCTAAGGCCACAGCTGAGTGTACAGTGTTCCCACAGCCCCCTCCCCCCTCCCTCTCTCTCTCTCTCTCCTTGTGTGGCTCTTCAGTCTGGCAAACACCTTTTCCACTTCCTCTAGTGTAAAAATCCCTTCCTGTCCCCAGGCAGGAGCTGTTCTTCACATTGAGTCAATCATGCATGGTGAGAGAGAGAAGGCTTCCTCTGAAAATAAGATTGAAGTCTGTCATAACTCTATTAGTCCACTGGATCCGTCTGTGACTGACCTGGACAAGGTGCCTAAGGGGTTATGCCGGTCTGGCTGTCTCCTGTCTGAGGAAAGACAAATGGGAAAATGGCCTAACTTTAAGAAATGGGGCAATTGGACTTGATAGTGTGTTTTCTTTCACTGGTTCCTGTCTGGCACCGACCATAGCAAGGATGAGCATCTGAAGTGATTCATCATTTCCCTCTTACTGCCGATGGGATCTTTCCTCAAACCAACTTTCAACCGATGACAAATGCTCTGAGGCTGCTGAAAAGGGGAAAAACAAACACACACACTCACACACTTACATAACCCATTCCAATAAAGGCTCATCGATCCCAGATTTTGACTAGAATGTCAATTTTCAGTCCAGACAGATGGAAAAAGTGACTGGCTGTTCCTAGATCAGGGACAAGGTCAGTAAATCATATTCAAACACTCAGACTCTGGGATTACGTTTTCAGGACCTGACTCTGTTTGTTGCTCTCAACTGTTTGTTGCTGTTTGTTGCTCTAGACAAACTTACCATGTCACTGTTTTCTTTCTAGTTAATAAGAGACACAGCAAATCCCTCCGGACAGATGTCACTGAGGACTTAACAGTACTACACAAAATCTCTCAGAGATTTGCAAATCGGGGAATCTTTTTTCCTGAAATCTTCATGTCCCTGAAGGTGCAACAGGCCCAAAGACATCATTCAGAGCCAATTGAGAAAAACACAAGCCTGGGAATGCCAGCGTCTGGCGGAGGCATGTAATTGGGATGTCTTTCATCTCTGTTCCACACCACTAGAGCTTGCCTCTCTTGTGTCTAACAGACTCCACTCCAATTGAATGACACATATGTTACAAATGCCCTCTTAAGTAGAGTGCAGGCTTTAGCCTGGTTTCGAAATCTTACCGCACGCAACGGAGAGAGATGGATGTTAAGGGCTCCACACGAGATGGACAAGACAGAACCCCGGAAAGAATGCAAGGATGAGACACTCCAACTGAGTGAGGACTTTGTTGATGCCAGTGTCACAACTCAAAAATTCAGTCTCTCGCTTTGGTACTTGTTTGATTGGCACAAATTGACGAGGTGGATGAAACCACAGGAGTGAAGAGTCTGCCTATGGGCTGGAATGGGTTGGGCCCTTCTCTTCTCTGTGGTTTGGATTAGTCATGGTCGAATAGGAAACATGAGCTGGCGCACACCCAGAGAAAATGATTTGATGTAAACTCCCTGTCATTTATTTGGTAAATCACCAACGTTCCGGCATCACCGTGCTTTAGAATTACTGGGAGTTCATACATAGAATGTGCAACTCTATTCTTTTTTTTATAGCTTATTGGATTAGTCATGGAACATGGAAAAAGTGTAGCAGGATAAAGACAACATCTGCTGGATGGAGAGACGGTATGGTAGAGGTTTAACAGCTGTTTAGTTTACCTAAAACCTGTTTACTTTGTACATGTTTTTGATTGATTCACCATACTCCGCCATCTGTGTGGGGCTGTTGAGACGACTCGGTCTCTGTCAAGAAGATTCAACAAAGTTTCTCAACGTGGTCTTCAGACCGTATCTTAACTTGATGTCTGTAAAAATCTCTCATTGACATCAATGAATGATTGCGAGCGTTACGTAACGAGAGTTCTCATCAAACTTCACGTTAGAATTCAGGCTGTCATTGTCCACCGTAGCAGTGTAACAGAGGGTTAACTTTGGCCTCAGAATTGGACAGCATCTCTTTGCTGACCAGCGGAAACAAGCTCTTCGTAGCCATTATCTAACATTAATGCATACAGTAATACGCCTCCAGCTGTGAACCACATGGCACCAGGATCTTCCTCTTTACAGTACATCTGACTACACAACGGCCTTCATATAAACAGGTCTGGTTCATTTGAGGCTATTTCAGGTGAAGATCACACCTCTTAAGTATCAGACCCTTTTTTTCCATTTTCGCCTAAAAACGACATACCCAAATCTAACTGCCTGTGGCTCAGGACCTGAAGCAAGGATATGCATATTCTTGGTATCATTTGAAAGCAAACACTTAGAAGTTTGTGGAAAGGTGAAATGAATGTAGGAGAATATAACACATTAGATATGTTCCATCATCTTTGAAATGCAAGAGAAAGGCCATAATGCATGATTCCAGTTTAGGCGCAATTTAGCAGTGTGTGTGTGCAAAGTTTTAGACTGATCAAATGATCCATTGCATTCCTGTTAAAATCTTTGTATCATGCCTGCCAAAATGTGCCTAATTGGTTTATTGATACATTTTCATGTTCATAACTGTGCACTCTCCTCAAACAATAGCATGGTATTCTTTCACTGTAATAGCAACTGTAAATTGGACAGTGCAGTTAGACTAACATTGATCCTGTAAAAGGTTTTCAGAGGTTTTAAGAGGGAAATTGTAGAAGGGTCCTTTGACAGATGTGAAGCAGTGGTATACCATGTACTGCTACTGCACAGAGAGCTCAAGGCAGTTCATTCAGTAGGATGGGTAATGCTCTCCAGATGGAGGTTATGTAGCACAGTTAGGGACCTTATCCCCCTGGATGCAGGAAGCAGGGCTCCAGGAAATGTCCTGTGCTGTACAGATCCGGAGAAATGAAAAGGTCAGTTGAGGGCCCCTTCAATTATATGTTAATGTAGATGTTTGATTAATGAGCACGGTGACAATATACTCTAATGGATGCAGTTCTTTGCCATCATCCAAGCTTGATGGCATTGAGCGAATAGAATGGCCCTTTGTGCCCATAGAATCCATGTTGGACGATGACCAAATCTAGACTAGAATTTCTGCTGAACAAAGACACCGCGCAGACATGAAGAACGGAAGGATTTTCAAAAAGTACAAACTTTTCATGATGGCAAGAGGGCATAGTATTGGCCAAGGCGTCGTGCAGAAGACTAAGTACTAGACCGCAAGGGAGATACTACAACGCAGGTCTGTTTTTGTGTGAACTGTCTTCCAATGACACAGCGCAGAAGATCACACGAACCACATACAAACCCAGCCACCACAGCAACAGAGAGACATAGCCAGAAAAACAAAGGCTTCTCTTGTTGTGTGGACTATGATTAACCATGGCACCCCTGTAGTTTGACAGAACTGTACACAGCATTTGGAAGTGACTCATCCATAGGAATTCACTTTAGTGACATTTAAACATGGACACATTTCCCCAACCAGTGTTTATTGCAGGCTGCTTGATGTTCGTTCTTTCCTCGGGAATGAGTAACTTTGGCAAGGTTCCCTGTAAACCTTCTGTACTGTGCCTATCTGTCCTCCATAGAGAAGTTCAACAGTACGACAGCTATCAAATCTATGTACTATACATGTTTTCCCTCTGATACCAGCCTAAGCTCCACTCTCCTGCCTATCCAACCTCCGTCCCACTGTGGTCACGTGATAAGATTAGTGAACTTCCTCAGCCGAGTCCCAAGGGCCATAATTATACAGTGTGCAGATAGCATCACTGAAAATATTTATGCATTTCCGGGAAAACACGTTTCATCACTCTCAATAGGCTATGCAATGGAGGACTATAATTTGTGCTAAAGAAGATCAGTCTGTTTAACACTGATGTCCAGGCTTCCTCTAAAGTTCACGGAGATCGAGACATGTACAGTGATACACCGTGCCTTGCAAAAGTATTCATCACTTTTTCCTATTTTGTTACATTACAACCTGTAATTTAAATGGATTTTTATTTGGATTTCATGTAATGGACATACACAAAATAGTCCAAATTGGTGAAGTGAAAAAAATAAATAATAAAATAAAAACTTGGAAATTAAAAAAGGAAATAAAAAACGGAAAAGTGGTGCGTTCATATACAGTATATTCACCCCCTTTGCTATGAAGCCCCTAAATAAGATATGGTGCAACCAATTACCTTCAGAAGTCACATGATTAATTAAATAAAGTCCACCTGTGTGCAATCTAAGTGTAACATGATCTGTCACATGATCTCAGTATATATACACACACACTAAGCAAGGGGCACCATGAAGACCAATGAGCTCTCCAAACAGGTCAGTGACAAGGTTGTGGAGAAGTACAGATCAGGGTTGGGTTAATTAATTAAAAAATTTTTTTTTAACTTTTTTAGAAACTTTGAACATCACACGGAGCACCATTTGATTTGATTTGATTTTTTTTAAATGGAAAGAATATGGCACCACAACAAACCTGCCAAGAGAGGGCCGCCAACCAAAACACATGGATCAGGCAAGGAGGGCGTTAATCAGAGAGGCAACAAAGAGACTAAAGATAACCCTGAAGGAGCTGCAAAGCTCCACAGCGGAGATTGGAGAATCTGTCCATAGGACCACTTTAAGCCGTACACTCCACAGAGCTGGGCTTTATGGAAGAGTGGCCAGAAAAAAGCCATGGCTTAAAGAAAGAAATAAGCAAACATGTTCGCCAAAAGGCATGTGGGAGACTCCCCAAACATATGGAAGAAGGTACTCTGGTCAGATGAGACTAAAATTTATATTTTTGGCCATCAAGGAAAACGCTATGTCTGGCACAAACCCAACACCTCTCATCATCTCGAGAACACCATACCCACAGTGAAGCATGGTGGTGACAGCATCATGATGTGGGAATGTTTTTCCATCGGCAAGGACTGGGAAACTGGTCAGAATTGAAGGAATGATGGATGTTGCTAAATACAGGGAAATTCTTGAGGGAAACCTGCTTCAGTCTTCCAGAAATTTGAGACTGGGACGGAGGTTCACCTTCCAGCAGGACAATGACCCTAAGCATACTGCTAAAACAACACTTGAGTGGTTTAAAGGGAAACATTTAAATGTCTTGGAAGGGCCTAGTGAAAGCCCAGACCTCAATCCAATTGAGAATCTGTGGTATGACTTAAAGATTGCTGTACACCAGCAGGAACCCATCTAACTTGAAGGAGCTGGAGCAGTTTTGCCTTGAAGAATGGGCAAAAATCCCAGTGGCTAGTTGTGCCAAGCATATAGAGAAATATCCCAAGAGACTTGCAGCTGTAATTGCTGCAAAAGGTGGCTCTACAAAGTATTCACTTTGGGGGGGGGGGGGGGGTGAATAGTTATGCACGCTCAAGTTTTCCGTTTTTTTGTCATATTTCTTGTTTGTTTCACAATAAAAAAATATTTTGCATCTTCAAAGTGGTAGGCATGTTGTGTAAATCAAATGATACCAAACCCCCCCAAAAAATCGTTTTAATTCCAGGTTGTAAGGCAACAAAATAGCAAAAAATGCCGAGGGGGGAGGGTGAATAATTTCACAATGCACTGTATTCCAGGCAATCCATTTAATTATAATACAGTAACAGCAAAACCTAGTTCCATCTAGGGTTATTAAAGTCAAGACAAGAGAGAGGTCCAGCTTTCTGTTTGCACATGCCCAGAAGGTGTGGGTAGAACACTGGCGATTAGCACCACCATGACCCAGATCCACTCAGCCATTTAGTCCGTCAGTCGCTAAGCAAGAGACAGAAACATCGTCATGTCCTTGTTGCCAACAGGAGACCATTTCTCTTTACTGCCTGTCCATTGACGCCGCCGAAGCTTGCGCAGACTCATCCTCTGACGTGATGGAAAGAGGAGCAGCGAGCAAACCAAAGGCACACGCAGATACCCGCCCAGGAGGGTGCATCTGTGTGGCTCCGGCGCCTCTTTTAGGACGATCTGCAGGCTAGCTACCACCGTGGCCCAAGTGGACACAGACCTGCAACCGCCATTACATCAAATGCCATTACCTCTTTCCAACCTCGTGCTCCAGGACAGGGTCAGGGAGTTTGGTCACTTCGTCTGGAAGGGGTCAGTCAGTCCTTGGGTTCTCTCCTAATTGTTCTTTCTGTGTTTATGGTGGGGTTATTACAGTGTAATTGTCATTTAATGACTTTCAACAATTTAGGTCTCTAAGGGTCAGATGATATCTGGAACTTACAGGCCTCCAGAACTAATACTGTACGATATGTTAACTGAGAACAGTGGAACAGTTCCTAACTATTAAAGAGACTTGAAGTCATTAGGGGAGAAGAAAAAACACACTGTCCATGCTCAGACTTTATCAAAGACATATGATGAAAAAAACCTGTCAGAAGTGGATTTATGATGTTGAAACTTGCAGTTGCCACGTTAAAAGTGACAAGCTATCAAGCAGCATCCAGGAATAAGCCAGAGGCCTGAGAGGATTGACAGCAAGGTGGCACAGAAAGAAGCCTGCCATGCTCCAGACACACCCCCCAAACAAGCACATGCACGCACGTGTAACACATGGGGATGTGTGAAACTTACTCGTCAGCCTGAAGTGTACCCACTTCCGCCAGCAAATAGCTAGCTTTTTGTGTGGTGCCGACTGGTAATACGCTTCAGGAGGGCGGTAGCGTGTGCTAGCAAGGCTAAAAACAGTCAATTACATCTAAATCATAGAACAAAAAGACCCTCCTGCTCTTGAACGTTTTTACAATTAATAATGTTCGTTGCTGAAGCGCCCTATATCAACAATACCGCCATGCAAATATATTAAACCTGCTCCAAGAATGCTATGAAGACCATTTTTTCATGCAGGAATTTGTCGGCCATAAATAAATTAATCCAGTCTGTGTTGGCAGATGAAAGACTATCTAAAAAAGACTTATGTTATTTGTCTACTCCGTTCATAGCCGCTCTTCACCTCTCCATTGCATTTCCTGTTCTCTGGCGCCATCTCAGAGAAAGAGATGGAGAGGGCAAGTGTGCGAGCGAGATCAAGATGGCGAGGGAGTTAAAGAGAGAGAAAAGCGAGGTTGAGGTAAACAGAAGAGCTTGTAAAAAAATAAAAAAATACAGAATAATCACCAGTGCATTCAGAGATGGCTGGAGAAGAGAGGCATCGAGAGAGGTAACAGGCCTTACCGGAGTGTCGATCTTGATGAGGGCAATGTCTGCCTTCTCGTCCACGTCTGTGATCTTGGCATCGAAGGTGGCGCCACTCTTCAGCTCCACCTTCACCCGGTGCTTATTGGCCACCACGTGGGCGTTGGTCACAATCAAGCCGTCCTCCGACACCACGAAGCCAGAGCCGCTGGCCACCGCCACCTCACGCTTAGAGAACACCATCCTGGGGAGAGGACAGACAGGAGACAGAGTGTGAGACAGGAGGACAGAGGGTGAGACAGGAGGACAGAGGGTGAGACAGGGAGACACAGGGTGAGACAAGGTGAGACGGGGCAACAGGGAAGCATTATTCATCTGTTTGCACCTAAAACACGTACAAGTGGAATAACTGTTCTGCAAAATGTGTAAGTCCACATGTTCATGAGGAGACCACATGCTACAACTGCCAAACATACACCGGGATTTTGCTCATGGCAATTCCTCTTGAAGATCACTTGAACAAATGACCCGATGATGTGTTTATTAACAGGAGGGCCGGGGAGCATGTTTGTCTCCTTATGGCGACAACAGGACCCACTTTGTCAGGCTGACAACTATGTACACAGCTGTGCAAGATCTGGCCTGACATCTACAGTACTAAATATAGGTATTTATTTGTCTAACACTCCCTCCACCGCAATATAATTGATTAGGGTAATAATTAGGGTAACTTTGGGTAACTTTGTTGTCATAAGTTTTATTGGGAAAAACAGCATCAGATACCTGAGCCCGTATTCACAAAGTGTCTCAGAGTATAGCAGTGCTGATATAGGATCAGTTGTGACTTTTAAATGATAATGAATAAGATACGGAGGACCTAATCCTTGATCAGCATTCGAACTTGGAGACGCTTTATGAATATGGCCCAGATACCTGTAAATCTACTGTGGTCAGTGTGTGTGTGTGTGTGTGTGTGTGTGTGTGTGTGTGTGTGTGTGTGTAGAGGGGAGGTCCTTACTTGCGGTACAGTTCAATATGAACCACAGCGGGAGCGATCTCCTCCACCACATCAGCGATGAAGTTATATCTGTGGCGCAGACTGTCTGGATTCTCCTGGCCTGGAAAACATTCCAGAAACACACTATTAATATAACATCAAATACATGCAGGGGTATTAGTTCAGGGTTATATCATGTTGCCTCAAGCCCTGATATTAGAGGGTATCTCATTTCTGGGGGGGGAAATGATTATTTTGGCTTGGACTGGACCAGTCTACTCTATCTGTATAAAATGTTTGTTCAAAGTCTGAGCACTAATATATATATATATATATATATATATATATATATATATATATATATATATATATATATACATACACACACACACACAGGTCATTACGAAAATATTTAGACCCCTTAACCATTTCCACATTTTGTTATGTTACAGCCTCATTCTAAAACGTATTAAATACATTTTCCTCATCAATCTACACACAATACCCCATAATGGCAAAGCGAAAACAGCTTTTTATAAATGTTTGCACATTTATAAAAAAAAAATATATATATATACACCTTATTTACATAAGTATTCAGACCCTCTGCTATGAGGCTCGAAATTGAGCTCAAGGGCATCCTGTTTCCATTGATCATCCTTGAGATGTTTCTCCAACTTGGAGTCCACCTGTGGTAAATTCAATAGATTGGACATGATTTGGAAAGGCACACACCTGAGGATTGTGTTGAGGCGCCGATCTGGGGAAGGGTACCAAAACATTTTTGCAGCATTGAATATCCCCAAGAATACAGTGGCCTCCATCATTCTTAAATGGAATAAGTTTGGAACCACCAAGACTCTCCATAGAGCTGGCCTCTCGGTCAAACTGAGCAATCAGAGGAGAAGGGCCTTGGTCAGGGAGGTGACCAAGAACCCGATGGTCATTCTGACAGAGCTCTAGAGTTCCTATGTGGAGATGTGAGAATCTTCCAGAAGGACAACCATCTCTGCAACACTCCACCAATCAGGCCTATATGGTAGAGTGGCCCGACGGAAACCATTCTTCAGTAAAAGGAACATGACAGCCTGCTTGGAGTTTGCCAAAAGGCACCTAAAGGACTCTCAGACCATGAGAAACAAGATTCTCTGGTCTGATGAAACCAAGATTGAACACTTTGGACGGAATGCCAAGCGTCACATCTGCAGGAATCCTGGCATCATCCCTACTGTGAAGCATGGTGGTGGCAGCATCATGCTGTGGGGATGTTTTTCAGTGGCAGGGACTGGGAGACTAGCCAGGATCAAGGGAAAGATGAACGGAGCAAAGTACAGAGAGATCTGTGATGAAAAGCTTGCTCCAGAGCGCTCAGGACCTCAGACATGGACTTTCAAACAAGACAATGACCCTAAGCACAGCGCCAAGACAACTCAGGAATGGCTTCGGGACAAGTCTCCGAATGTCCTTGAGTGTTCCAGCCAGAGCCTGGACTTGAACCCGATCGAACATCTCTGGAGAGACTTGAAAATAGCTGTGCAGCGACACTCCCCATCCAACCTGACAGAGCTTGAGAGGATCTGCAGAGAAGAATGTGAGAAACTCCCCAAATACAGGTGTGCCAACTTTGTAGCGTCATACCCAAGAAGTCTCGAGACTGTAATCGCTGACAAAGGTGCTTCAACAAAGTACTGAGTAAAGGTTCTGAAAACTTATTGAAATTTGACATTTCAGTTTTATACTTTTTATACATTTGCAAGAAATTCTAAAAAACCTGTTTTTGCTTTGTCATTATGGGGTATTGTGTGTAAATTGATGAGGAAAAAAACACTATTTTTAGAATAAGGCTGTAATGTAAGACAATGTGGAAAAAGTCAAGACATATGAATACTTTCTGAATCATATATATATATATATATATATATATATAGAGAGAGAGAGAGCACCAGTCAAAAGTTTGGACACACCTGCTCATTCAAGGGTCTTTCTTTTCTTTTTTTTATCTTTCCTTCTTAATGCATTTTATTCAATCAGTTACGTTGTGACAAGGTAGGGGTGGTATACAGAAGACAACCCTATTTGGTAAAAGACCAAGTCCATATTATGGCAAGAACAGCTCAAATAAGCAATGAGAAAAGACAGTCCATCATGAATTTAAGACATGAAGGTCAGTTAATCTGGAAAATTTCCAAAAAATGTCTTTGAGTTCAGTCACAAAAACCATCAAGCGCTATGATGTAAATGGATCTCTTGAGAACCGCCACAGGAAAGGAAGACCCAGAGTTACCTCGGCTGGAGAGGATAAATTCATTAGAGTTAACTGAACCCTCAGATTACCCAAATATATGCTTCACAGAGGTCAATTAACAGACACATGTCAACATCAACTGTTCAGAGCAGACTGCGTGAATCAGGCCTTCATGGTCAAATTGCTGCAAAGAAACCACCACTAAAGGACACCAATAAGAAGAAGAGACTTGCTTGGGCCAAGAAACATGAGCAATGGACATTACACAGGTGGAAATCTGTCATTTGGTCTAATGAGTCTAAATTTTATATTTTTGTTCCAACTGCTGTGTCTTTATGAGATGCAGAGTAGGTGAACGGATGTTGGTTCCCACCATGAAGCATGGAGGAGGTGTGATGGTGAGGGGGTGCTTTGCTGGTGACAGTGTCTGTGATTTATTTAGAATTCAAGGTTTGGTTACATGATTCCATGTGTTATTTCATAGTTTTGATGTCTTCACTATTATTCTACAATGAAAAACCCTTGAATGAGTGGTGTCCAAACTTTTGACTGGTACTGTCGAAACAGTTGTAGTCGGAAGTTTACACACACCTTAGCCAAATACATTTATACTCAGTTTCTCAATTCCTGACATGCAATCCAAGTAAAAATTCCCTGTCTTAGTTCAGTTAGGATCAACACTTTATTTTAAGAATGTGAAATGTCAGAATAATAGTCGAGATAATTATTTATTTCATCACATTCCCAGTGGGTCAGAAGTTTACATACACTCAATTAGTATTTGGTGGCATTGCCTTTAAATTGTTTAACTTGGGTCAAATGTTTCAGGTAGCCTTCCACAAGCTTCCCACAATAAGTTGGGGATATTTTTGCCCATTCCTCCAGAGAGAGCTGGTGTAACTGAGTCAGGTTTGTAGGCCTCCTTGCTCACACTGTCACGGTTCATGAATCCACTGCCTCCCTCTCTCTCTTTCTCTTTCTCTTTCTCTTTCTCTTTCTCTTTCTCTTTCTCTTTCTCTCTCTCTCTCCCGTGTTTGTGTGGGCGTGGTTCCCAATCTCGGCCTGATTGTCTGCGCCAGCTGGAACCACTTATCTTCCCTTTATATGTTCTGTAACCAGTGTTTCTTGTTGTCAGATCGTTGTTTCTTCCCTGAGGTTGTGTCGTGTGTCCATGCTCTTCTCTCGCCGCCCTTGTGTGGATTATCTGCTGTGCTCCTTCCTACCCATCCGGACACACTCCCCTGGATTTCTCAGCACGCTATCATCGGAAGATGCGCCCGAGTCCCTGGGTCGGATTCCGTCTGAGTACAGTCTGTCTGTCCCGTTGCTGCTGTAAACTGTATTCATTAAACCATCGTTGCTTGCATCTTGCATCCGCCTCTGTATAGTCACACACACACGCTTTTTCAGTTCTGCCCACAAATTTTCTATTGGACTGAGGTCAGGGCTTTGTGATGGCCGCTTTAATACCTTGACTTTGTTGCCCTTAAGCCATGTCTTGAGATGTTGCTTCAATATATCCACATAATTTTCCTACCTCATGATGCCATGTATTTTGTGAAGTGCACCAGTCCCTCCTGCAGGAAAGCACCCCCACAACATGATGCTGCCACCCCCGTTCTTCACGGTTGGGATGGTGTTCTTCGGATTGCAAGCCTCCCCCTTTTTCCTCCAAACATAACGAAGGTCATTATGGCCAAACAGTTTCACCAGACCAGAGGACATTTCTCCAAATGTACGATCTTTGTCCCCATGTGCAGTTGCAAACTGTAGTCTGACTTTATGGTGGTTTTGGAGCAGTGGCTTCCTCCTTGCTGAGCGGCCTTTCAGGTTATGTCGATATAGGACTTGTTTTACTGTGGATATAGATACTTTTGTACCTGTTTCAGTATCTTTCCATCATTTCCAGCATCTTCACAGGGTCCTTTGCTGTTGTTCTGGGATTGGATTTGCACTTTTCGCACCAATGTATGTTAATCTCTAGATGACAGAAACGTGTCTCCTTCCTGAGCGGTATGACGGCTGCGTGGTCCCATGGTGTTTATACTTGTTCATCTGTACAAACAATTGTATACGTGATACCTTCAGGCGTTTGGAAATTGCTCCCAAGGATGAACCAGACTTTTGGAGGTCTACAATTGTTTTTCTGAAGTCTTGGCTGATTTCTTTTGATTTTCCCAAGATGTTAAGCAAAGAGGCACTGAGTTTAAAGGTAGGCCTTGAAATACATCCACAGGTACACCTCCAATTGACTCAAATGATGTCAACTAGCCTATCAGAAGCTTCTAAAGCCCTGACATCATTTTCTGGAATTTTTCAAGCTGTTTAAAGCCACAGTCAATTTAGTGTAAACTTCTGACTCACTGTAATTGTGATACAGTGAATTATAAGTGAAATAATCTGTCTGGAAACAATTGTTGAAAAATTACTTGTGTCATGCACAAAGTAGATGTCCTAACCGACTTGTGAAAACTATAATTTGTTTACAAGAAATTTGTGGAGTGGTTGAAGCAATTCGGTTAGAGTCACTAAAATGAGACGAGACGGCCTACAGGGAGGAGGTGAGGGCCCTCGGAGTGTGGTGTCAGGACAATAACCTCACACTCAACGTCAACAAAACTAAGGAGATGATTGTGGACTTCAGGAAACAGCAGAGGGAACACCCCCCTATCCACATCGATGGAACAGTAGTGGAGAGGGTAGTAAGTTTTAAGTTCCTTGGCATACACATCACAGACAAACTGAATTGGTCCACTCACACAGACAGCATCGTGAAGAAGGCGCAGCAGCGCCTCTTCAACCTCAGGAGGCTGAAGAAATTACGCTTGTCACCAAAAGCACTCACAAACTTCTACAGATGCACAATCGAGAGCATCCTGGCGGGCTGTATCACCGCCTGGTACGGCAACTGCTCCGACCACAACCGTAAGGCTCTCCAGAGGGTAGTGAGGTCTGCACAACGTATCACCGGGGGCAAACTACCTGCCCTCCAGGACACCTACACCACCCGATGTTACAGGAAGGCCACAAAGATCATCAAGGACATAACCCACCCGAGCCACTGCCTGTTCACCCCGCTATCATCCAGAAGGCGAGGTCAGTACAGGTGCATCAAAGCTGGGACCGAGAGACTGAAAAACAGCTTCTATCTCAAGGCCATCAGACTGTTAAACAGCAACCACTACCATTGAGTGGCTGCAGCCAACTCACTGACTCAACTCCAGCCACTTCAATAATGGGAATTGATGGGAAAGGATGTAAAATATATCACTAGCCACTTTAAACACTGCTACCTAATATAATGTTTACATACCCTACATTATTCATCTCATATGTATACGTATATACTGTACTCTATCATCTACTGCATCCTTATGTAATACATGCATCACTAGCCACTTTAACTATGCCACTTTGTTTACATACTCATCTCATATGTATATACTGTACTCGATACCATCTACTGTATCTTGCCTATGCTGCTCTGCACCATCACTCATTCATATCTTTATGTACATATTCTTTATCCCCTTACACTGTGTATAAGAAATTAGTTTTGGAATTGTTAGTTAGATTACTTGTTGGTTATTACTGCATTGTCGGAACTGGAAGCACAAGCATTTCGCTACACTCGCATTAACATCTGCTAACCATGTGTATGTGACAAATAAAATTTGATTTGATTTAAAACTAGTTTATGTAAACTTCCAACTTCAACTGTATATCCAATACTGTATACGCTACAATATGTAAGAGATAATCAAAAGAGGCTATGCGTTCTCTGGAAAATAATGAATTAAGTGGGAGGTGTGTTCCACGACGCGCTAGTGGAGTGGAACTGACCTTCCACGGAGTTGCATTATTTTCAAGAGAACACACAGAGCCCCGCTAGAAATGTGTTCAACATCCTCTAAAGTAGGTAGCACGTTTACTAGATAGCTACAGTACCATGGCAGTAGTGCCATGGTAACCAAACAAACAGACTTGATATTTTAGCTAACCAAAACATCAGTCCTGGCTTGCCATTGTGAAAATCGAATTCAGCCAATTATGTTTTCAATTTTAATTTAGCATCTTTAAAGTAGCTCAAAGATAGTTCATGCTTACATATTCTATAGCCATTGAATTATACCATGCAAATATATTGTGCGTGATCGGGAAATAATCCACGCTCTATAATGCCTTTCAAGCCAATCAGAAACAAGTATTCAGCAATGCCATGGTATAAACTTTTATAAACAACCGTTAAGAGCGCATTTGGCCTCCGATCATCACTATACTGTATAAACAACTCTATTGATAACATCCACAAGGGTAGTGTGAGTGACAGAATCCAGATCAACATGAAATAGGGAAATTGGAAGATCCGCTTTGAGGCTCGATATTGTACAGCATGGTCAGTCTTCTGATCTCCTCACCGAGCTTATAAAACTCAGGAAGTGACTCAAATCTGAACTTGTATAACCAAAACACTTTATTTTAACTTGCGCTACTTTGGTTAGGGAACAGATGCAGTGCGTGCAGAAACATCTGCAATTACCCCTTTTCCTTTGGTTATTCATCTCTTCCACTTAGATCTGTGTCGGTCCAGTTAACGAGTATCTCTAGGCCTATACTCCATTTCCTCTTTCTAATAAATAGCACCTTTCCAACCCACCTCGCAAACTGATGAAAGAGTTCTTTTAAAACCCCTATTTGGTGTGGTTTGGTCTCACACAACCTATGATAGGCTAAGCATAATGCACTGCAGATGGGCTGAACTGAGCTCCCCCAACCACAACAACAGGGACAGTCACACGGACACCTGCGCTCTTAGAAAAAAAGGGTTACAAAAGGGTTCTTTGGGCTGTAACCATTAGGAGAATCCTTTTTTGGTTCCAGGGAGAAGCCTTTTGGATTTCATGTAAAACCCTCTGTGGAAAGGGTCCTACAAGGAACCCAAAAGGGTTATACCTGGAACCAAAAGGGTTCTACATGGAACCAAAAAGGGTTCTCTTATGGGGACAGCCAAAGATCTCTTTCAGGTTTTAAATAGCACTAGATAGTGCCAGACACAGGGCTGGATGGTGCGTAGACATTCTCCTTGCTCTGCACTGTGGTGTATTAGCTTCGGGCAACATGGTGTCGATCCAACAGGTCCTAACAGCTCCATTAATATTATCTCAGTCTAAGGAGTTTCACAGACCTAACAAAAATTCCCTCGACCCGACCTGCAGATAGAGACATGCACTCTGGCATGCCATGTAAAACGGCCTTAAATCAAATCACATGAAAACACCTCCGATTTGATAAAAGATCAAAGAATATGCTGTAAATGGAGGACTTTCTTAATCACTAACAGTCACACCATCTCTTTGGTGCACTGAATGCCTACAGCATGATTGAACAGAGACACACAGGCAGGTTGGGAAATAGATACACAGAAGTAGTATTGTGGCATGTTATTTTGACTCCAGTTAGCTAAACCTAATGGAATTATTATCCAAGATAAACATATTTTCTGGATGATATGCGAGAGGAATCAGAAAACTCTTGACACACACACACACACACACACGCGAAAACAGACACACACACACACGCGCGTGAAAACAGACACACACACACACGTGCGTGAAAACAGACACACACACACACAAATTTAAATTGTATCACGTAGAGAGAGAAAATAATATCCCACTAGCCTTACAGATGTGGGTTTCTCTGCCTAGCAGGTCTCTTGAATATAGGGCACGGCCAGTCTATTCTTGCCCACTGAAGTGCACATCAGTTATACTGTATGACACTAACACTTGGCTTGGCTGGCTGTCTGGCCTCATGGGTCCCTCTCATATCACACTCTCTGAGTGAAGTGAGAACATAGAAAGACAGAGGCTGGCAGGAAGTGTAATTGTAATGACCTAATACTGCAGATATGGTCTAAGACAACTGCGTGGAATAAATCTACCTCAACAAGTTATTTTTCCTTTCCAACTGTTTGCATGGTTGAGGGATTTCTTGCAGAATCTGTGAGTCTATTGAAATACTACCACGTTTCGCAAAAGAGCAAAACCTCTGCTGGGCTAACTTTGTGCCCTTGTCCTTGAAACAATGCTTGTCAATCAATCAATAACCCATCCATCTCTGCCCATTCATGTGACCTGCGTGTCCATGCCTGCACATGGGCATTCTTGTCAAGCATCCACTGTTATTTCCATGGTGCTCTTGACATCAGTGGTTCATATGTTTTTCCATGCGGAAGCCGCCCCTCTCCTCCCTCTACTGAGCGCACTGGGTAGCAGGCTGCATTTCAGTCTGGACCCTCTGACTAACTCCAGATCAACCTTCAGCTCTTCAGAGTCTGGGCGATGGTCTTTCACGGTCAGATGGTCTGTCACAGCAATCTCCATCGTGTCACTCAAACAGAGGACAGAGCATCATCAAGAGAAATAAATAAAGAGGTATTAACAAAGTACTAGTTAACTTAGCTACCAATTAAATAAAACAAACTAAAGCAATTTGATTTGAACCAACTAAATCTGTTGTGTACAAAACATGTTATGGTAGGAGATTTTATTCACATTTCTTTCCATTCAAAAGGTATTAAGTCACCAGCCCAGTGAACGTTCTACCTACAGTGTTTCGTTGATCTTGTATCCATGTCTGTCAGTCACACGTACTGTATATGCGAAACGAGTCACCGCATGAAGAAATGGGTTGACAAAACATGGCTCTATGACTGTAGAATTTGACCTAGATCTGGATCCATCTGATAGAAGTTATACAATCTACTGACTCCATGAGGACCAGATGCTATGACATCACAGGTGGAAGCAACTTATGACTCAGAGACCTTCCAGATCTTTGGCTTGGCTGAAACTCCTGGAGACCTAACTCAGCTCTGAGCGGTCCTGTGCTCGGTTATTGAGTGAAACAGCTATTTTTGGGGTGGTGAGGTAAACTCATATCAAGGTAAGCCAGTCCTCTGACCTGAAGGGGGAAACAGAGTCCCAGAATCTGGGACAGAGTTTTGTGTTCAAAAGTTAGGAGAGGGAGGAGAAGGAGGAGGAAGAGGTTGAAAAGAAGGGGGAGGAGGAGGAGGGAGTGAAGAGAGCAGGATTTGGATACTCAAATGTTCAGACAGGAGCTAAACTGAGCTGAGATTTCACCTTCCTGTGCTCTGTAGTCTGTCTAATCTGATAGGGCTCAAGTAACAGAGAGGCTCCACTGTAGCAGAAAACAAACTGCTGTCACGCCCTGGCCATAGAGAGGCTTTTATTCTCTATTTTGGTTAGACCAGGGTGTGACTAGGGTGGGCATTCTATGTTCCTTTTTCTATGTTTTTGTATTTTGTTGTTGTTGTTTTGATTATTCAGTGTTCAGTTAAATAAAAATGACGAACACGTACCACGCTGCACCTTGGTCCTCATTTTCTTCTAATGAATGCAGTTACAACTGCCACGAAATGATCTAGGTGTGTGTGTGTTTTCGATATATATACCTCAAGGCCAAGCATCACAACTATACACATCGGCAGAAAGACAGAATTTATTTACACTGCATACGCCATGTTCCCAAGAAAGTCTGATATCAACAGGTTTTGACCCTGTATTAATATAATAAAATGTGACTTTGGAATGAAAGACATCTGGCATAAGATGCATTAAACTGAAGTACTGAGAGCTGATGTTTGCAGCCAGCTTTGTGCCAACTCAGATCGAACTGTATGCATGTGGAGCCTTACAAGTCACTTAATTAGTCAAAACAGCCATGAAGGCACACCACTGAAATGTCAATCCAACTGCATTAAAATGTATTATTAACCAACAACTTAAGATATTTTTTAGACATGATATCATTAACATCACTTATCTCCTTGTGAATAACATTTAAAGACACTTAAGCTCTGTCTAGTTTGACTGGTAGACTACGGTTAAATGTCTTGGGTATGATTGTGATACATTCTGACAAACTGGCTCTACCACTGGATCCAAAATGCTCTACACCACAGTAAGTCAGTTCCCTTTGAACCTTCATATGTACAGTCATTTCATTTCATTTCTTTGCAACATATTATTTAGGGAGCATAATTTACCGCAGACCAATTCACTGGATAATATCATCTCCATTTGGTTTAGGCCTACACCTTCGACACATTATGGTTTTACGCACAACATCGTACATGCTTGCTGATGGGTCTACCAAAACATACAGTGATTTTGATACATTATGTTGAATTCCAACATGGACACATACCTTTGCTACAGGTTCCTCTCTGTATGAAGATGACCGGTGGCTGCTGAAGCTTCAGAGCCCTGTTACTCAATCTCTTCAGTTCGCAGATGTTTCGGTAGGACACCCCGTCACTGCCGCACACCGGGTCCGCACCTTTGCAGACGCATACACCGTTTTTGCCCCGACGCCTTACTGTGGCGGACACCCCAATTCCGTCCGATATCGAGCAGTCCATGCCCTCTCCGCACTCCGGGTCCCCTAGTCTCCCTGTGCCGCCGCATACCTCACCTTCTCCGTGCGCACAGACCGGACAGCAGTCGCATTGGTCAAGGATGTCGCCGGCCATACAGTCCGCAGGGATCGGGGGACATAGAAATTTGTCACATTTATCTGGACAGCCGATGACATATCGCTTGGCTCTTGACTCGCAAACTAAAGGAGCAAGAAGTAAAGTTGCGCAGAAGACGGACCAAAACATTGTTAAATATTAAAGTATCTAAAAATGTACAAAGTTGCCACAAAACTACTCTTTAAACTTTACGACTTTCTACAAAAAAATATGTTTGATCTGCATAAATAAACGTAACATACATTTGCAAATAAATGTCAAGACACTTTTCACTAAATTGAGCTGTGTTGGTCTGCTGCTCTCAGTCAACAAAGATGCTCTAACTCCCTCTGTGAGGCTGCTATGTAAGCTTCCAGAGTTTATAAAGGCAACTGGCACGTTGTGGCAATATAAACAAGACAGGCGATTGGTGGACCCTTCTGATGTGCAGAGGGTGCAGTATGCATGCCTCCTCCACCCACCCCCTTACAAACACAATGTCAGAGTGTCACTGAGTTCATTTCAAACTGCTTACACTGTTCTATGAGCAAAGAAAATATGTCAACACATTTTGGGTCTTGTAGTAGCATAAGCCTACCCTTCAATTTCCACGGTGTATAATTGAGTTGGCCTACTATAGATTCAATTACTGCACTGGACAAGGCCTAATTATTGTGCCAGAAAAAACTGCATGCCTGTCGATCATTGATTTTTCCATTGCCAGACTATCAATGTTAAACAAACTGGTTACGTACAACAAAAGCCACCATATGCTTGGTGTACCGTAAACAAAATGCATAAAATCCTCTGAAGTTGAATTTACAGCAGGAAAAGTGATGAAATGAATTGAATGCAAAGGTTATCATAGTTCAGTTTAAACGTTCAGGGTTTCAGCCCTTTGTGTTTTGGGGTTGATGGTCTGGGTAGGGGCCAGGCATCCCGCCCGTGTTATCTCCCCCCTCAGATTGGAGTGGGTCAGGATTAAGTCAGAGGTTTCTGCATGCTACAGAGGCGTAAATCACATTATTCCGAGAGCCCTAACATCTACGTCAGTAATCCGGAATGCTCATCCATTCCATGGTCATTCTACAGGAACTCAAAAGCAAATGTAATCACTTCCATGTGCTGTTTGGAACGGGATTGATCGAATGCCCCTAAACTCATATCGCATTTTAAACGACAGATGCTTGCAACAGTCATTTCCACGAGCGCTGTGAAACCAACTGTGTTTGTATGTGTTGCTGTTACCTCCCTCATTGCCATAGAGACCCATAGCTTTTGAGTAGACCCGAGGGAGGCCTTTAGTATGACCTAAGGACTGACTACAAGGCAACAGGAACAGCAAGAGCGCTCTCTGTTTGTCTAAGTGTCGACAGCTACAGCGAGTGTAACACAAATTCACAGGCAGTTACGCTGGTCGAAACAGTGTACTCTCCCTTTCTATCGTATCCACTGGGAGTGAGAGCATTGGGAGTGTTTGGGAGTTGTGTTGATCACTTGTCGGATTTGACAGATTGTGACAGGAAATGGTGACGTTCGTGACATATCGTAACCAGCTTCTCTAGGATGCCACTACAGAAAACCACGAACATCAACCCTAGATCAGTAGGGCATCAACAATTGTCAGAGTTGACTGAATCAAAGTGTAATGCAGTACATGTATTGTATTATAGTGCCTTCACAAAGTATTCACACCCCTTTACTTTTTCCACATTTAGATGTGTTACCAAGTGGGGTTAACATTTATTTCATTGTTCTTTTTTGTTGTTGCCATCTACACAACATACTCGGTCGTTTCAAAGTGGAAGAGAATTTCGATTTGTTTTTACAATTAATGGAAACTGAAACACAAATATATTTTGATGAGATAAATATTGAGTCAATACATGTTACAGTCACCTTTGTCAGTGATTACAGCTGGGAGTATTTCTTGGTAACTCTCTAAGAGCTTTGCAAACATGAATTGTACAATAATTTGCCCATTATTCTTTAACAAATTCTCCAAGCTCTGTCAAGTTGGTTGTTGGTAATTACTAGATAGCCATGTTCAATTATTGCCGTAGATTCTCAAGCCAATTTAAGTCAAAACTGTAACTAGACCACTCAGGAACGTTCAATGTCGTCTTAGTAAGTAACTCCAGTGTATTATTGGCCTTGTGTTTTAGATTATTGTCCTGCTGAAATGTGGGTTTGGCTCTCAGTGTTAGCTAGAAAGCAGACTGAACCAGGTTTTCCTTTAGGACTTTGCCTGTGCTTAGTTATATTCCTTTTCTTTTTATAAAAAAAACCCTCCCTAGTCTTTGTCATTTAGTTTAGTATTGTGGAGTAACTACAATGTTGTTGATCCATCCCC
The DNA here is from genome assembly GCF_036934945.1 of Oncorhynchus masou masou. NCBI lineage: Eukaryota > Metazoa > Chordata > Actinopteri > Salmoniformes > Salmonidae > Oncorhynchus > Oncorhynchus masou. The sequence goes on along the minus strand of NC_088242.1, from coordinate 35,287,719 downwards.
AGTTTTCTCCTATCACAGCCATTTAACTCTGTAACTGGTTTAAAATCACCATTGACCTCATGGCAAAATCCCTAAGCGGTTTCCTTCCTCTCCGTCAACTGAGTTAGGAAGGATGCCTGTGTCTTTGTTGTGACTGGGTGTAATTGATACACATCCAAAGTGTAATTAATAACTTCACCGTTGCTAAAAGGGATATTCAATATCTGCTTAAAAAAATATGTCTACTAATTGATGCCCTTCTTTGTGAGGCATTGGAAAACCTCCCTTGTCTTTGTGGTTGAATCTGTGCTTGAAAGTCACTGCTCGATTGATGGACCTTACAGAAAGTGTGGGGTACAGAGGTGCGGTAGTCATTCAAAAATCATGCTAACCGCCATTAATGTACACAATGAGTCCATGCAACTTATTATCTGACTTGTTAAGCTAATTTTACTCCTGACATTATTTAGGCTTGCCATAACTGTCACGTTCGTGTGTAGAGACGGACCAAGGCGCATCGTGAAGGGAGTTCCAAATCTTTATTATGTGAAACTTAAAACAAAACAAGACACAAACAACGACCGTGCGGTACTGAGGTGCAACATGCACTGACTCAAAAAAAAGATCACACAAAAAAACAGTGGGAAAATGACTGCCTAAATATGATCCCCAATCAGAGACAACGATAAACAGCTGCCTCTGACTGGAAACCATACCAGGCCAACATAGACATAAAACAACCTAGATAACCCACCCTAGTCACACCCTGACCTAACCAACATAGAGAATAAAAGGCTCTCTATGGTCAATGCGTGACAGGGGAGGGTCCGGGTGGGCATCTAGCCTCGGTGGCGGCTCCGGTGTGGGGCGAAGTAGCCATGGAGCCATGGCCGGCCATGGAGCTGGGTTGAACGCCATGCCTGGACTGGGCACCGGCACAGAGGAAGGCTCTAGCCTTGGAGCGGGACTGGACGCCGTGCCTGGACTGGGCATCGGCGCAGAAGAAGGCTCCGGCCATGGAGCTGGACTGGGCACCGCGCCTGGACTGGGATGTGGTGCCGAGGAAGACTCCTGCCATGGAGCAGGAATGGACGCCGTGCCTGGACTGGGCACCGGTACCGGACTGGGGAGGCGCATTGGAGGCCTGATACGTAGAGCCGGCACAAATGGTCTCGGACAGATGGCACACTCCGCACGGCGAGTGCGGGGAACTGGCACAGAACGTACTGGGCTGTGGACGCGCACTGGAGACCTGGTGCGTAGAACCAGCACAAATTGTACCGGAACGGTGACACACACTTCAGGGCGAGTGCGTCGAGGAGACACAGGACGTACCGGACTGGGGAGGCCAGATGCGTGAAACTGGTGTAGATGACACCGGACTGGTGTCACGCTCCTCAGCACGCCCGCTCTGCAGCACTCTCATCGCCACCACCTCACTCCGGAATCTTTCATCGAGTTCCTCCTTCGACTCCCTGGCAGTCTCTAGCTTATTCCTTGGCTTCGCCGACCACCCCGTGTGCCTCCCCCCACTCAAAAATGTTAAGGCTGTCTTTTGAGCTTTCTCCCTGGCCGTGAACTCCGGCGTCGTTGCTGTCCTCCCTTCTCTCCTGTCGTCTGTTCCACGGCAGGCTTTCGTGCCTTGCCAAGACTTCCTCCCATGTCCAGTATATTCTCTCCTCGATCTCCTCCCAATTCCAGGATGCCATCTCCTCCTGGGCATGCTGTTTGGTCCTGTTGTGGTGGGATCTTCTGTCACGTTCGTGTGTAGAGACGGACCAAGGCGCAGTGTGAATGGAGTTCCACATCTTTATTATGTGAAACTTAAAACAAGCTACCTGATTCTAAGTGTACTTAATGTTTTGTCATGCAATCGATAAACTTACACAAACGCTTGGATTGCTTTCGCTGTAAAGCATAATTTCAAAATTATGACAGGTGGATTAACAAAATGCTAAGCTGTGTTTTGCAAAATTGCACTGGGTGATTTCATGAATATAAATATTTTTAGTAATATTATGTGAATGTGGCGCTATGATATTCAGCGGTTGTTGATGACAATTATCCCGTTAAAGGGATGGGTAAGTGTCAAGAAGTTTTTAATAGTCATGATGTTATTATATGGTGCAATTCCTTAGTGGGGCGAGTTAATTGTGCTGCTGCTCCAGTTTCAACTGTTCTACCTTATTATTATTCGACCATGCTGGTCATTTATGAACATTTGAACATCTTGGCCATATTCTGTTATAATCTCCACCCGGCACAGCCGGAAGAGGACTGGCTACCCCACATATGCTCTCTCTAATTCTCTTTCTTTCTCTCTCTCGGAGGACCAGAGCCCTAGGACCATGCCCCAGGACTACCTGACATGATGACTCCTTGCTGTCCCCAGTCCATCTGGCCGTGCTGCTGCTCCAGTTTCAACTGTTCTGCCTTATTATTATTCGACCATGCTGGTCATTTATTAACATTTGAACATGGCCATGTTCTGTTATAATCTCTACCCGGCACAGCCAGAAGAGGACTGGCCACCCCACATAGCCTGGTTCCTCTCTAGGTTTCTTCCTAGGTTTTGGCCTTTCTAGGGAGTTTTTCCTAACCACCGTGCTTCTACACCTGCATTGCTTGCTGTTTGGGGTTTTAGGCTGGGTTTCTGTACAGCACTTTGAGATATCAGCTGATGTACGAAGGGCTATATAAATAAATTTTGATTTGATTTACTTGTGCCATTAATATTTAAAAAAATATGTGCTCTAAGCAAATTGTCTGAATTACTGTCTGATTTATTATCATATCTAAATCTGAATGATTAATTTTGGGTGATTTTAATCGGATTGGTTGATGCCAGTTTCAGATAGGCTGAAATATACTGTATTTGTACTGAGCTAAATATAACTAAACCTACTCGCTCCAACTGTAGAGTTACAGACGTGCAAATATCATACCCCGAAGACATGCAATTTTGGGGTATTTGTGCGTCTAACTTTCTCACTCTTCATTATTAATGATATTTTTTAAACTTTATTTTACGAGGCAAGTCAGTTAAGAACAAATTCTTATTTTCAATGACTGCCTTGGAACAGTGGGTTAACTGCCTGTTCAGGGGCAGAACAACAGATTTGTACCTTGTCAGCTCGGGGATTTGAACTTGCAACCTTTTGGTTACTAGTCCAACGCTCTAACCACTAGACTACCCTGCCGATTCATTCGGGACTATCCGTAATCTTAGTAGTATCAACATTAATGTAGAAGTGTTTAGAAACATATTCTATTCTTATTTACAGTAAACGTGACGCCAAAATGACACAGTACATTATTTTACTATTCCTTTCTATTCGGCAAATTGTGTATGCAAGGCTCCCTTGTGAAAGAGACCCTGGTCTCAATGGTGACTCATTGCTTAAATAAATTGAGAACAAAATTCCTAGTATTGCAAAGAAAAAGAATAATATGGAAACAAAAACATAAACCCCAAAGTATTCATAGCAAGGCAAAATAATGCAAGGAAATCATTTGTAAATGCACATAACAAATTATTTGGAAATGGATGTGCGATTAAATAAAACGCCTCCCTCTTTCCTGCAATTGTCCCGATGGCTGTTATACTAGCCTTTGCTTTTGTTGCCTTTTTTTCCAGTTGCAAGTTTAAAAAATCATACCAGCAACATAGCACCCTGTCTCCCACTTCTGGTTTGTTTCTACAGCTAAGCAGGGATGGTTCTTGTTGGTCTCTGGTTGGGAGACCAGATGTAGCTGAAAGTGGTGAAAAATAAATGTGTGGAAATTAGGTGAAAAACAGAAACAATTACATGCGGGAAAATTTCACGTGAAACTTCACACATACATTTTTCACCTGATTTGCTCACACTTGTTATTTCATGTGTTTTTGTTGTTCTTGTAAGGGCCGCTTCATGGGACCCTCGACATCTCATCACAGTTTATGAGTGACGCTGGAGGGGAATCAAACAGAGCTCCATCCCCTCCGCCATGTCTTCTGAACCTGGCTGTCCCAGTACATATGAGTCACACCGCTCGCTTTTCACAGCCCCACCATCAACACACAGACAGACTCCACAGGACCCACAAAGCTAATGAGTCTCAACCCATTCCCATCACCACAGCTCTGATCCAATTCACCGTTGACACTACATCCCCACCACAAGAAACATAACTTTACTGTAGCTTATGTAATGCTGTGGATGCTGACAAGGAAGAACGTCCATGCTCATTGGGGGACAAGACACTATGAATATCAGAATGGCTGAATTGCAATGTCCTTTTAATGTTATTTCTGCCAGCCCAGACACCACAAGCAGAACCAACAGGGTTTTGACCAGAGGTCATCTCGTTCCCCACCCTTGTCCAGGACATATCCTGTTTACCTTCCATGTTACTGGCGCATGTCATGCTGCCGTTAGTGCTACAGTACATCCCCATTATGGCTGAGAAACGAGAGCCACCAGCAGTTGGCGGGAGAAAGATCAACAGTACACTAATAGTGGACTGCAGCACACTGGTGCTGGAAGGCAAAGACAGCCACATTAGCCACGAGAGACAATGTTCTTTACTGAACAAACCCCAAACAAGACTCCCAATCCTCGTTGTCCTGTCAACAAAATATATTGGCAATTTTCGGGGATGTTTGTTAACCAGAGTTGGCTGTGGAGAGCCATCTTTCTGTGGGAACACATTGTCCTCTACCCTGAACCGTACTGGTGGGGAAAATGATCCAGCAGAGTTCTACCGTTTCTCTTATTGGGTGCTGAAGTGCTGCTGTATGGTCCATTAAATTGATTAAGAAGCTTCGAAGTGTCTACCAAGTGCTGACGAAGCAAGTGTAGCTCTTTCTAACAGATTAAGGGACTGTAAAGTTGCACAAGGAGACCTCAAGGGTCCAGCAGGGGTGCTTCAGCAGCGCAGTTTGGAAGTTTATAGGTCTGTGTTGGTGTTCAGAGTAGACGGTTGGTTGGGAAACGTGAGCCGAAGTGACATTGATGTCAAACTTACATCATCTCTTGTAACATTTATTGTTCGCTTTCATTTCACCTGGGAGCGCTTATTATTATTTTTACAACAGGAAATAAACAATACACATGGGGGAAATTAAGTTAATTACAGTAATGCGGCGACAGGGTGGGGAGTTTACCGTTCCAGGTCAATTTAACTGCTGTTTTGTTTTGTACATAGTTTTGGTAGTGGAGTTGTTTGTGTCTTTATCCTAACTTAAATCATGTGATTGATCATATTGCTTAACAGCCGTGTCTGGCAACATCATAGAAGATATGGAAGAAGAAACTGGAAGCCAGGCATGCAAAGCAGTGATTAGTTAAGCAGGAAATGGATTGGCCATATTATGTCACATGTACTGTAATGTCTGGGGTTTCTCAGAACCAGTCAAAAGTATATAGATGTGGCAGCATGTCTAACATTCAGATACACTTTTGCTCCATCACATTGTAACAGCTAGAGTCAAGCATCTCTTAAGTAACACTAAAGTGGGTGTGTTAGTGACCGCACACACACACACACACACACACACACACACACACACACACACACACACACACACACACACACACACACACGAATCGAGGAGGAAGGGTGGGAAGGAGGGAGGGAGGAAGTAGAGAGGGTGGGTTGGATTGCTGTGTTCTCTGGCTGTGCAGATGTCAGGCTCCAACCACTCTCTCGTTGTGAGTGATGTCCATTAAGCACCCAGGGACCAGTGTGGAGAAATCCTCAGCAGCCCAGGAAAATAATGAGCTGGACACGGCCATTGACACACATTGGGGTGGACCATGCAGGCTCTGTTTACTCCCGTTGTTGTGGTTACAGAGTTCACCCAGCTGTTTATGTTGTCCTTGACTCACTTAAAGGCCTCTGTTAGGGGCCATGTCATCATTGCTGACATCATCACTCCCCGCCAAGGGCTCTGGATTTGACAGGATGGACCTGATTCGTACAAATAGCCCTAAATATTTAGAAAAGGCCTGGGATCAGAACAGACCTGATGCATACACCTGGCCCAAACAACCATGGGTCAGCAGAACAGTTCTGGGATCAGAATGGACCAGATGCGTATAACTAGACCTGGCAGCCAAGGGCCAGCAGGACAGGCCTGGGATCAGTGGCTAGAGACCTGCTGTCTTCATAGCATCATTACACTGTGGTGTCCAACCTGCATGACTAGGTCGCTAGTTCCCCATATGACCAAAAACAACTCTGAGCCTGTTATGTAACTACTCTTCGAGATGAGAGCAGAGGCCAGCTTGAAGATTCATGTTTACACTATTATCCACATAAAACGATGGCCTGAAGTGCAACCCGCCAGCACTGTTTATTTTAAGTGGCATTGGTGGCATCAGAGGAGAGGTCAACTGTTCAACTTCACTCACTGCAGTCACCAACATAGATAGATTTCCCAGTGGTCGTTTCCCCCTGGGCACACACTGGTTGAATCCACGTTGTTTCCACATCACTTCAGTGAAATTACGTGGAACCGATGTGGAATAGACGTTGAAATGACGTCTTGTGTCCAGTGGGTCTCCTGCTTGTGTTCTTTAGTTCCACTATCTGGCAAGCGCATCCTTCTCAATAAGAGCCCATTACGTGTGAACGGACACTTCTAATGAAGCACTACGAATGTCCATTTGAGCCAAAGTCAGAGTTACTCAAACCTGAACCTCGGGAATGGCGAGGGATTCCAATCGTTGAGTCCTCAATGTAATTTGCTACAACAAGCTTTGGCCACACCCTGCCAGTAACATCCAAACTCTGAGACCCGTTCCAATACGTTTAAGCAGTTTTTTTCTGAGTGTTTCTATTGGACCTATGTTTGTGTAATAGTAAGACTAAGAGGCAGAAAAGGAGGGCCTAGCATCATTACTACATGGTTGGAATGATGAGCCCCCCTGCTCTTTCTCTCAATTGGTTCCCCATCCAAACAAGAGCTTTAGAGCAGGGTTTGTTTCCTCATACCTGGCTCTGTGCATCACAACACTGTGACAGTGAGTCAGGCCTGGCCTGCTCCCAGAGCACGACGGATTCCAGCTGGGTTTACTACGAGATAGCAGGGACCTCTCGGTCACAACAGACAGCTCCTGCCAACTGGTCAGTGTGGGGGACTGGCCATCTCCAAGTTGAGGTTTTGTGCACTACTTTTCACCAGATCCGTATGGGCTCTGGGGCGCTACACAGGAAATAGGGTCCCATTTTGGATGCAGCCTAAAGTGTATGATGTGGCCTTGATCATTCAGACTGATGGAATTCACATTTGTTCCGAACACCAAATTGAGATGAATGAGAGACATTTGCTAAATACCTCAGTTTCCCACAGATGCCAAAAAGCAAGGCCAACAGGTGGCAGTAGAGCCCTGCATTGCCAAGTCCTTTCCTCTGGTCTTACCAGGCCTTGATGTGTCAACTTTTAAAAACACTGTAAAAAAAATAAAAATGGGTTACACCTCTAAATGCAATCTACAATAACATGCTGGAAAAGGTGGTGGTTACAAAAATAGGTGAACATAGCAGACATTGTATGTAATAGAAAAATATTTGAGCAAAACATGGGCTTGTAGTTATTTCCTTCAGCACTCGTGTCAATTTTCTGTTTTGACTGCGTCCAACCTAAAAAAAAGAAGACATTTAAAGTATTTGAGTCAACACAAATAAGAAGCAAACTCACTCCAACTTGAATCCATTGATTTATTCTCAAACTCCACTTAATAAATAATGCACATGATTCAGAGCATCAGGTACACAATTAAAAGGGTCAAAATATCCTCTTTTTTTCTTTCTTTCTTCTCTCTATAAAAAGAGAACGCAGGCACTTTACCAGCTTTACAGTAGAGGTGTGCAACACAGTAACAAGTTACAGGAAGAGTACGGCTGAGAGGCACAGAAGGCCTCCCCACAGACACACAAACTGTCACAGCATACGGGAAAAGTAGTAAAATAGTCGCACAGTAGAAAAGAGAAGAGGAACACCCAGAAAACAGATCAAGGGCAGTGAGCAGCTCATCTGCCCACATGAGTGTCCACAAGGTGCCATTTGAAAGGCCCTGCCAAGAGGCCTATAGATGTGTTGCACATATACATGTCCTGTTTATGTCCTCCTGAGGGAGAAGTCTCTATTCAAATGCATGCTAACATTGGCAGGCACATACAATACAGCGCAGGACTTCATTTGGCAACAACAACACAAAACAGAGGTGTGACAGTGTGTGTGTGTGTGTGTGTGTGTGGTTGACAGAGAGAGAGGGAGAAAGAAAGAGAGTCCAAAACACAACAGGTGTAACTCTCATATGAACAGAAGGACTCAAAGCGCATCTATTTTAAATGATGAATAGAAACAGAAAATATAAACACGTAACACCCACTTCCTTTCTAAAAACGCAGCTGAAAATAAGAAAAAGCTGCAGGGAAATTCATCTGCTAAACGTTATCTTTAGGATGCGATGAGGATTCATGATGTGCTTCAACAACGGCTTGCTTTGGATAGAAACTCAAATGGTCATGTTAAAAGTACACACAAGTCTACACCACGCGTGTATGTTTTTGTGTGTTAGTGGGGTTGTCTCATTGACACCAGTTACAACTTTTTCGTTTACATAACTATGAACACAAATAACATCTAGCCCCTTTTTAAACATATATTAGTTCCAACAACCCTGATAACAGTAAATCAAGTGACGTCTGGGAGGTGGAAGTGGAGTGGGAAATGATTTGTGAGTTTCTCAGCAGAGTAGCCAACCCAGTCCACCTCTTGTAACCTCTTGAGCCAATGGAGAGGGGAGGATGTCCAGGAATCATACAATACCAACAACGAGAGAGAAAGAGCAACACCCAACAGAAATATCAACAACGAAAGAGACTGAAATAGAACATCTGACGGCATCTCCTTGCCCTGAAACGTCACGCCATTTGCTGTGTTAAGAGAGGGTCTGGATACAGGGGAGAGTAGACGATCAACGGTCACAGCCAGGGACCACTTCCTGTCTTCCTGAGGGCCAGGTTGGCGCTGATTGGTCACGTTTGATTGGCTTTCCTCTTGTCGTTGTTGATGACTGTCCACTATGTCCAGTCCCCTTTCTGTCAGTGTGAATCCTGACAGGAGGGGTCAGGGTTAGAGGCTCACACCTGGCTGACATGCAGGTCTGAGTCCTCGAAGCCGAGGGAGGAGAGTTCCGGTTGGTCGCCCTCTACCTTGCTGCGCCGTCTCCATGGCGACAGCTCCTCCTGGTGGGCATTGGTGGGGTAACAGGACGAGGCGCTCACTTGGACAGGCGAGGGGTCTCCTGGAGAGAGAGGCGGGAGCGGTGTGGTGGTGGTGGCCCCTGGTGGCCTCGCCAGGGCAGCAGGCCCAAGAAGTCCTGGCTGTCCCAGGTCAGGGCCCGGGCCCCCCTGTGGCTGGTGGTAGGGGAGCTCTGCCTGGATGGGCGAGCGAGGGACGGGGGTCCCGCCTGATTGCTGCTACAGTAGAAGGCGGAGGGGGTGTGGTCACTGTGCTCCTGCAGAGTGTTGGGGGGAGGGAACGGAGGTAGAGAGGGGGACAAAGTCATTCAGATTCAGAAGCACTGGATGCAGGGGAGTCAGTCAGGTCAGTCACAGAGCTGTAGCAGGGGCACAGGGTGGCAAAGGGAGGTAGGACAGCATCAGCAGCAGCAGTAGTTGAAGCAGTGGTAGTATCTATAGTGGTGCAGGAGCAAAGAGGAGTAGTGGAGGAAGCTGGAGGGAAGCAGCGGCAGACTGAGGCAGCAGATGTAGTTGAAGGAGGAGGATGGCAGCACAGACAGTGGTGGTACAGTAGACAGTGAATGTACAGTAGAGCTCACTTGGGGAATGTTAGTATCTCACTGTCAAATTTGACTCTCTGAAAAACACGACAGAGACAAAACAAAGAAAACAGATGGCCAAAAGTTAGCGAAAAGATGACCAGTTACGACGAGCTAAAAACCCGTAGAGGAATGGCGAGTTCCAGCAAGGGAGTGAAAAAGTGGGAAAAGTGACACACAGGGTGAGATTCGAGACAAGAAGGGCAGAGGGATGTGAAATCAGAATAAATGGGCAGAGCTCGGAGAACATAAGTGTGTTGAAGGGGTGGGGGTGCACGACGACATGTTGACAAGAATCACAGCATTACTGGGTCATTAGAGAGCATGAAAGGCTTCAAACTACTCAACACACTTTCCCCAAACCAAAACGGTAACGAGAGACTCTAAAAGACATGTGGAGGAAGTGTTAAAAAGTCTCAAAGTTGGTAAGTGTAAGATGTTGAAGACAAAGAATGAATGAAAGAATGAATGAAGATATACTGTAATGGTCAACCTTGAGGATTGCTGTGTGTGTGTGTGTGTGTGTGTGTGTGTGTGTGTGTGTGTGTGTGTGTGTGTGTGTGTGTGTGTGTGTGTGTGTGTGTGTGTGTGTGTGTGTGTGTGTGTGTGTGTGTGTGTGTGTTTCTAGGATAGGTCGGGGAACATGCAACACCAGCCTTAGGCCTAGATACCAGCTACAGGTTACTGTACTACAGACTACTGCACTACAGCGCCCCACCCTACATTGGAACCCAGTGACGTAAGTGTTTTATATCTATAATAGAAAGAGGCCAGATAGATGGCTCTTTTCTTCTTTTTTTTCCTTCCCATTGTCTGTATAAAGGAACGGGAACTCTGTAAAAAAAAAATCAAAAATCTGACCTGGAAGTCACAAAATGTGTTAGAAATGCATTCAAATCAGTTGAGGAAGAAGGACCAATGATGCCAGAGGGAGGTTTCCAAGAAGCCTAGTCAAGAACAGACCAGTCGATTACTGATCTCTGGAAGGAGGAGGAGTGAGGTCATGTGGACTAGGCGAGTTAGTCTGGTCAATCAATGGCAGATTAGAGGATGTCTGTCCAGAACAGTTAGGATGGAGAAGGGGGAGGGGCTAATGATCAGCACTCAAGCGTGAGATGGAAGTCTATCTACTATCTAGTAACTGGGCTTGTTTGGGTGTTTCAGAGGGGAGTAAGCAGTCAAAGCTTCATTCCACTACACTGGACTGTGTCTGAAATGGCACCCTATTCCCTACATAGTGCACATCTTTTGACCAGAGCTCCACCCTGGTCAAAAGTAGCGCACTATTTAAGGAATAGTGTGCCATTTCAGACGCAACCTAGGACTAGTACTTGGCAAAACAGAAATGAAGCTGCTTGGCCGACACGGGGGAATCACATACGTGCTGCATTCACCATTGCGGAATGTATACCTCTGTATACAAGGGTTCGACAGCCGACGGGCCTGACGCATCTGCAACAACACAGTAGTGCACCGCTTAGTTAGGAGTTTGGAGAGAGAAAGAGGGAATGGGGGGAGGACACTCCGGCCAAGAAAGGGAGAGAGGCAAGGTGGAGAGAGAGGGAGAGAACAGGAGAGTGGCTGGATTTGGAGGTGGGGATTTCTATTCTGTGCCGGGTGCGACCATCGGTTACGGTTGGAGGTGGGGTATCTCGCAGCGTCACCAGGTCGAGTAAAGATAGAATACTGCCTTGTGTACTGTAGTGAAAGCTACACCTGCAGTAAGTCAATGAAAAACCTGTAACCCCTCCCCCAACTGTGACTGGAGTGTCTAGGTTTCTAAGCTGGGGTGGTGGGTGGGTGAATGGTTTACATCCAAACCGGATCTTAACGTTTATTCTTCAACAGCCAGAAACAGACTAACGAGAGACATTCTAGCCAAACCGGAACAGCGGATTTAGATCAAATATGGTTCCCTGCAAAAACAGTCAAGTTTCTCCCCCTCGGAGCAGAGATCTCCATATACTCTTCCTGGGCACCCACATGTCGTGGAGGCTTTTATTCTAGCCCAGCACAAACACACCTGATCCAACTAACCATCAAGCCCTTGGTTAGTGAACCAGGTGTGTCATGTAATACAAGGCTGGAACTAAAGTGTTGAAAGTTGTGACACCCTGTGGGTGCCAGACAGAGCCAGTATAGAGGACCAGTGGCCCAGGCCCAGCCCCAGACTGAATACGTACAGAGGCAGCTGAGCGTCCAGGCCCCCGCTGGGCCACAATGGCTCCAGAGATGGCCTTTATCCAGCTGTGCATCTCCTCTGGACTATCCGACTACAGAGGAAGGAAGAGGGGTCACGAAGACAGACAGACAGACAGACAGAAGGAATAGGTTACTGTGTGCCAATGGACAGTAACTATATCTCTTCAATGGTATTCAGTCCATATATTCAGACATTAACTGGAGAAAGAAATGTTCTCACCTGTATGTAAAAGGTCCTTGAGCTAGTGACCACTTCAAATAGATTGTCCCTCTGCATTAAGTCACTAGATAGAAAGACATGAAAACCTCTTTCAATAACATTCAAACGTCCCAGTAGCGTAAATCACTGGGTGTGAACATAAGAGAGCGCGTCGCCGTCGAAGGACGACAGTAAGCCAATTCTGTGAGTCCATATCCCACATTTAGACTTCTCATCCATTTCCAACATTTACACTTCTCATCTGTGAGGACGCTACAGTTGGCAGCCAGGTCTGCATCCCACATGGCCCACATCTCCCTCCCAGCCCCTATCACCTTGCCACTTGTCCCGCCATCTGTCTAGCTCAGTGACCAAAGAGTAAAAAGACACTGACCTCTGTTTGCACTCCTGAACTTTGTGAACCTCTTTCAGTGGAATCACACGCAGTGGCTCTCTCTCCTGAGAGAGAGAAAAGAGAGAGAAAAGAAAGAAAGAAAGAGAAAGGGAGAAAGAGGAAATAGCCACAGAACATGTTACACCATCACAATACATCATTAATTCAACACAAGCAACATGACATAAACAATCCAAAGTGTAACATGCCAGCCCAGGAGCTAGTCCCTGACGTGCCCTGAACAGAGAGGACAGGCTGAGAGGGTAGAAGGGGGATGAAGGGGAGTCCTCATGATCTGCCCTCACAGGCCTAGCTCTGATCCAGGGCGTTTCGTCACGCTTGCTTTTTACGGGAGGCTCAGCATCAGCACGTAACACCCTGGACAACAGCTATCACAGGCCTAGAATGAAGCTAGGGGACAGAAATTCATCCACCGTAGGACTAAACTGAGGACTTGCCTCATTTTCCCCATCTGCTAAAAGGTTCTAGGACTAAGCATACGATCATTGACAATAGGCTCTCTGACATTATGCTAGACTATTAGGAACATAATAGGATGCCTGCCCACCTGCTGCCAACCATCCATCCATCCATCCATCCATCCACACACACACACACACACACACACACACACACACACACACACACACACACACACACACACACACACACACACACACACACACACACACACACACACACACACACACACACACACATACACACACACACACACACACACACACACACACACACACACACACACACACACACACACGCTGGGACATGCTACGCTGTCCACAAGTGGAGCACCAGGAATGGAATTCACAACGCATTCCACGACGTGCTGAGACAACAATCCCCAAAGGCAATACCCCAGTCCCCCTATAACCCCACACACACACACACACAATGAGATTACAGTGTGTGTGTTTGTCTGGATATGTTGTGTGTCTGCTTTGTGTAACAGTTTTGCTTCCGTCCCTCTCCACTCCCCAACCTGGGCTCAAACCAGGAACCCTCTGCACACATCAACAACTGCCTCCCTCGAAGCATCGTTACCCTTCGCTCCGCAAAAAGCCGCGGCCCATGCAGAGCAAGGGGAACAAATACTTCAAGGTCTCCGAGCGAGCGACGTCAACAATTGAAACGCTATTAGCGCGCACCACCGCTAAACTAGCAAGCCATTTCAGACCAGTAACACTTGGATATGTTGATGTTGCAAGCCCGGGGACAGTCAATAGAGCAAACCCAGCATTATCATCTCTATAGGAGACGTATCTCACCATGTCTTTGGCCCTGGGATAGAGGCACTAATGGCATTTCAGTAGGAGAGGATGGAGAGACGAAGAGGTCTGAACAGAGAAAGCACACACTCAGGCCCGGTGTTAGGGCCAATGGGAGTCAAGCTAATTCCACTGCAGCAGCACACCAACCACTCCTAAGGGAGGGGGAAGAGGAAAACAACGTGTCCCTCTTGTCTGAACTCGTTCTCTACCTCTCAGATCATGAGAGAGAGGAGGTGCAGAATGTGAGCGGGACAAAACAGATCTATCAACAATCGAGCAGTCATTTAGCCACAGTTCAGAATGTGAACGCAAGGAATCTAACCTTTCCCTCATAGAGGAGAAGTCAAAACCAGGCTTCTCGATTTGGAAGTCCTATTTATTAGTGGCTGTGCCAAGATCTTTGGGAGCCGTGAACAATGCACAGGCCTGGAGTCAACTCTTATCTGATTGGTGTGTGTGTGTGTCCGTCTGTCCGGGGCTCTAGGGGTCTGTGAAACACAGGTGCAACACAAAGACGAACTGCTGGCCAACGGGGTCACACAGCGCCTTTGTATTGCATGTGTGTGTGATGGGGCAGGCGGGTGGGCGGCTCAAGGACACTTTATGTGGAGTGTGTGTCACCTCGCTCACAGCCGCAGCGGTGGAGAGAAGAGACATTCCCACTCACCAGGTCTGACTTAAAGTAGCTGACCGCGTTCTCCTCCAGTAAGAAGTATCTCCTCTTCCAGTTCTTCATCTGCGCAAGAGAAAGTTACAAACATTCCCAAGTCATAAACAAAGTGGATATCAACATTTCCAGCACCTCCAAATCCTTCGACTTGCTAAGAGCGTGGCTAAATGATTGCTATTCTGATATTGTATAGGACCACGGTTTGCTTTAGAATGGCTGGATCACTGTGGTTAATATGGTCTATTTATAGCAGATACGAGAAGGTATAGTAGGTTAAGGGTAAAACAACAATGAGGGATATAATTCACCCTCAGCACCCTGGCTGTTTCCAAAATATCTGGTCAGAATCCCACTGCTTTCTAACTCATCATCATCCTAACACAACAACAAACACACAGCACTGGCAGTGTTAAATGCTTGTAGCTGACAGAGAATCTCTCCAAGTCTGTGGTGTATTCATTAGGTACCATCCAGGGGAAAAACAGACAAAAACAGGGAGCGACTACCTGGACTTGTCCAATAAGAAACACTCATTTTCATTGTCTGTGCAAAACGTTTTCCACTGCATTCCTGAATACATTCATGGTTTTGAGTGTAGGCTGCTACAGCACTCTCTCCCCTCCCCCAGAGAGCATCCTCCTCTACTGTCTACCTACCAGGGCTCCTTGCTTGACACAGTATCCAGCCTTGATGAGCGCCTGGTCCTGCACCCCCCGCCCCAGGAAGTAGGGCAGCTGGCTGTGGGCCTTCCGCAGGCCCCCCCTGTCTGCTCCGTTCTGCCCCCCGTCGCCCTGCTCCTGCACCACGGAGGAGGGAGGACACATACACATAAACTCAGCAAAAAAAGAAACGGCCTCTCACTGTCAACTGCATTTATTCTCAGCAAACTTAACATGTGTAAATTGTTGTATGAACATAAAATTCAACAAATGAAACATAAACTGAACACGTTCCACAGACATGACTAACAGAAATTGAATAATGTGTCCCCGAACAAAGGGGGGGGTCAAAATCAAAAGTAACAGTCAGTATCTGGTGTGGCCACCAGCTGAATTAAGTACTGCAGTGCATCTCCTCCTCATGGACTGCACCAGTTTTGCCAGTTCTTGCTGTGAGAGGTTACCCCACTCTTCCACCAAGGCACCTGCAAGTTCCCGGACATTTCTGTGAGGAATGGTCCTAGCCCTCACCATCCGATCCAACAGGTCCCAGATGTGCTTAATGGGATTGAGATCCGGGCTCTTCGCTGGCCATGGCAGAACACTGACATTCCTGTCTTGCAGGAAATCACGTACAGGACGAGCAGTATGGCTGGTGGCATTGTCATGCTAGAGGGTCATGTCAGGATGAGCCTGCAAGAAGGGTACCACATGAGGGAGGAGGTCTTCCCTGTAACGCACAGTGTTGAGATTGCCTGCAAGTTCAGTCCGATGATGCTGTGACACACCGCCCCAGACCATGACGGACCCTCCACCTCCAAATCGATCCCGCTCCAGAGTACAGGCCTCGGCGTAATGCTCATTCCTTCGACGATAAACGCGAATCCGTCCATCACCCCTGGTGAGACAAAACGCAACTTGTCAGTGAAGAGCACTTTTTGCCAGTCCTGTCTCGCCCAGCAACGTTGGGTTTGTGCCCATAGGTGCAAGTGATGTCTGGTGAGGACCTGCCTTACAACAGGCCTACAAGCTCTCAGTCCTGTCTCTCTCAGCCTATTGCGGACAGTCTGAGCACTGATGGAGGGATTGTGCGTTCCTGGTGTAACTCGGGCAGTTGTTGTTGCCATCCTGTACCTGTCCCTCAGGTGTGATGTTCGGATGTACTGATCCTGTGCAGGGGTTGTTACACGTGGTCTGCCACTGCGAGGACAATCAGCTGTCTGTCCTGTAGCGCTGTCCTAGGAGTCTCATATAAGTACATTGCAATTTATTGCCCTGGCCACGTCTGGAGTCCTGGGGATCTTTCTTTTGGTGTTTTTCAGAGTGCGTAGAAAGGCCTCTTTAGTGCCCAAAGTTTTCATAACTGTGACCTTAATTGCCTACCGTCTGTAAGCTGTTAGTGTCTTAACGACCGTTTCACAGGTGCATGTTCATTAATTGTTTATGGTTCATTGAACAAGCATGGGAAACCGTGTTAAAACCCTTTACAATGAAGAACTGTGAAGTTATTTGGATTTTTACTAATTATCTTTGAAAGACAGGGTCCTGAAAAAAGGGACGTTTTTTTTTTTTGCTGAGTTTATAAGTGTACGAAGTACAAACACAATCTATATTTTTAATCTTAGTTCGATTTTTCATACTCTTGTATTGCTGTGCTCAGGGCACCTTTGAAAATGAGACCCTGGGCTCATTGCATTTCCCATTACTAAATAAAAGTTTAATAAATAAAACACACACAACTACAAAACCAATCTGGCACGCCAACGCACAGACAGACATGCAGAATCAGATGAGTGTGGGAAAAGCCCCCCACCACATCGTCTACAGTGCCTAGAGATATGATAGAGAATTCACTGCCTGTTGCATGTGTCAAGCAGAAGTTGAGGCCCACTGCACCACCACCACCCACACAGGAAGTGACATCAGAGGCCATAGCTTGAGCATCTGGATGTGAATTTTCACTTTCAGCTACTATTAGATACCAGCACAAGACAGGATATGATTTGTACTGCTCATAGCTCATACACAGCAGCAAACATACAGTGACTGAGCTCCTCAGACAGTGGAACACTATATTCAATGTCTGTCACTGTCTGTCTAGCTAAAAGATGGCCTGATCCATGGACACCTTCAGACAGACCGTCTATTGACAGTTTATTCGGAAAGTATTCAGACCTCTTCACTTTTTCTTACATTACAGCCTTATTCGAAAATGGATTGAAAAAAAAAAACTATCTACACACAATACTCCATAATGACACACAGGTTTTTAGAAATGTTAGCAAATTCATTCAAAAAATAAATGAAAATAGAAATACATGATTTAAATACAGTAAGTATTCAGACCCTTTGCTGTGAGACTTGAAATTGAGCTCAGGTGCATCCTGTTTCCATTGATCATCCTTGAAATGTTTCTTCAACTTGACTGAGTCCACCTGTGGTAAATTCGATTGATTGGACATGATTTAGAAAAGGCACACACCTGTCTGTATGAGGTCCCGCAGTTGACAGTGCACGTCAGCGCAAAAACCATGCAAGGAGGTCGAAGGAATTGTCCGTAGAGACAGGATTGTGTCGAGGCACAGATCTGGGGAAGGGTACCATAACATTTCTGCAGCATTGAAGGTCCCCAAGAACACAGGGGCCCCCATCATTCTTAAATAGAAGAAGTTTGTAACCACCAAGACTCTTCCTAGAGCTGGCTGCCCGGCCAAACTGAGAAATCGGCGGGGAAAGGCCTTGATCAGAGAGGTGACCAAGAACCCAATGGTCACTCTGATGGAGATGGGAGAACCTTCCAGAAGGAAAGCCATCTCTGGAACACTCCACCAATCAGGCCTTTTTGTTTGAGTGGCCAGACGGAAGCCAATCCTCTGCAAAAGGCACATGACAGCTTGCTTGGAGTTTGCCAAAAGGCACCGAAAGGACTCTCAAGACCATGAGAAACAAGATTCTCTGGTCTGATAAAACCAAGATTGAACTCTTTGGCCTGAATGGCAAGCATCACATCTGGAGGAAACCAGGCACCACTCATCACCTGGCCAATACCATCCCTACGATGAAGTGGTGGCAGCATCATGCTGTGGGAATGTTTTTCAGCGGAGACCCAGAGGGAAAGATGAAGGGAGCAAAGCACAAAGTGATACTTGATGAAAACGTGCTCCAGAGCGTTCAGGACCTCAGACTGGGGTGAAGGTTCACCTTCCAACAGGACAACGAACCTAAGCACACAGCCGAGACAATGCAGGAGTGGCTTCGGGACAAGTCTCGGAATGTCCTTGCCTGTAACTGTTTGAAACCACACTTGACTGAACTGCTCCAAGCCACAACAGAGCAGGTGGCATTCAAATATATGTCAGATATGTCCAGAAGTTTTCGGTAACTCTCCCAAAATCCCAGAAATGTCCCACTTTCTCTAGAAATCCCAGGTGAAGGAATCCTGATATCCTGCTTATTCCTTCTTGATTCCAGGAATATTCTAACCAGGACTTCTGAAAAACCTGAGAACTTCATTAGTTACTTTAATTTTTTTGCAACTCTACGCATGTTCATATGAGTGGGCATGGTTAGGGTTCGTTAATTGCTGGGCTAGACTGGTGATCCTTCCTTACCTGTGTGGCAGTGATGATGGGTACCCCTCCTATGATCTCTGTCTTATAGGAGATCTGCTTCATGGAACCCAGCACCTCCTGAGGCATCTCTGCACTGGGCTGGCCATCCCCCGACTTTGGCACCTGGAACATGTTAAATAAACATCAACTCCCAGAGTGCATCAGGAACCAGGAGTGAAGGACCAGCAGAGTGGACAACATGCTCCGATAGATTGTTAGATGTGTCCCTCTGCGGTCTCTGTAGTGATGTGATGTACTCCCTGCCTGCTTGTTAGTGTATTTTCCATCAACTCTAGCCTGGGGGCTTCAGAGAGACACTGCTACACTGTTAAGTAACACTGAGACTGTGTACGGGAGCTTGTTGAGTAACACTAAGACTGTGTACGGGAGCTTGTTGAGTAACAGTGAGACTGTGTACGGGAGCTTGTTGAGTAACAGTGAGACTGTGTACGGGAGCTTGTTGAGTAACAGTGAGACTGTGTACGGGAGCTTGTTGAGTAACAGTGAGACTGTGTACGGGAGCTTGTTGAGTAACAGTGAGACTGTGTACGGAGCTTGTTGAGTAACAGTGAGACTGTGTACGGGAGCTTGTTGAGTAACAGTGAGACTGTGTACGGGAGCTTGTTGAGTAACAGTGAGACTGTGTACGGGAGCTTGTTGAGTAACAGTGAGACTGTGTACGGGAGCTTGTTGAGTAACAGTGAGACTGTGTACGGGAGCTTGTTGAATAACAGTGAGACTGTGTACGGGAGCTTGTTGAATAACAGTGAGACTGTATGGGAGCTTGTTGAGTAACAGTGAGACTGTGTACGGGAGCTTGTTGAGTAACAGTGAGACTGTGTACGGGAGCTTGTTGAATAACAGTGAGACTGTGTACGGGAGCTTGTTGAGTAACAATGAGACTGTGTACGGGAGCTTGTTGAGTAACACTGAGACTGTGTACGGGAGCTTGTTGAATAACACTGAGACTGTGTACGGGAGCTTGTTGAGTAACACTGAGACTGTGTACGGGAGCTTGTTGAGTAACAATGAGACTGTGTACGGGAGCTTGTTGAGTAACACTGAGACTGTGTACGGGAGCTTGTTGAATAACACTGAGACTGTGTACGGGAGCTTGTTGAGTAACACTGAGACTGTGTATGGGAGCTTGTTGAGTAACAGTGAGACTGTGTACGGGAGCTTGTTGAGTAACAGTGAGACTGTGTACGGGAGCTTGTTGAGTAACAGTGAGACTGTGTACGGGAGCTTGTTGAGTAACAGTGAGACTGTGTACGGGAGCTTGTTGAGTAACAGTGAGACTGTGTACGGGAGCTTGTTGAGTAACAGTGAGACTGTGTACGGGAGCTTGTTGAATAACAGTGAGACTGTGTACGGGAGCTTGTTGAATAACAGTGAGACTGTGTACGGGAGCTTGTTGAATAACAGTGAGACTGTATGGGAGCTTGTTGAGTAACAATGAGACTGTGTACGGGAGCTTGTTGAGTAACAGTGAGACTGTGTACGGGAGCTTGTTGAATAACAGTGAGACTGTGTACGGGAGCTTGTTGAGTAACAATGAGACTGTGTACGGGAGCTTGTTCAGTAACACTGAGACTGTGTACGGGAGCTTGTTGAATAACACTGAGACTGTGTACGGGAGCTTGTTGAGTAACACTGAGACTGTGTATGGGAGCTTGTTGAGTAAAAGTGAGACTCTGTATGGGAGCTTGTTGAGTAACAGTGAGACTGTGTACGGGAGCTTGTTGAGTAACAGTGAGACTGTGTACGGGAGCTTGTTGAGTAACAGTGAGACTGTGTATGGGAGCTTGTTGAGTAACAGTGAGACTGTGTACGGGAGCTTGTTGAGTAACAGTGAGACTGTTTTGCAGTCTGTCAGCAGCAGGACATAACTCAATGACGAGCACAACACTGTATTGAAGTCATTATAAAAGTTCATTATTATGTTACTATACTCAACGCCCAGTCCCTGCCTCATACATGGATGTGGTTTAAGAGTAATTGGAGTGAGACATCCTCTCCATGCATCTTTGTGAAAGCTGATCCATAGGCACACAGCTCTGCTCTGTCCCTGCACTGCCGTTTCAAAGAGAGAGCGTTATTTTCAGAAGCCCTCAAATCTGTAGAGACCGTCCGTGACTCACGACACACGCCTTCCCCTTTGTCCTGCCTGCTCTGGTCTGTGTGCGCGCGTGTAAGTGCCTGCCTGTGTATGTGTATGTGTGCATGCGTGTATTCCAGGGCTAGTCAGAGGAGAGGGAGAGGAGCAGAGTAAGCCACTTTCGTTGCCCTGGCCCTCAGTGACGCACTCATGGAAATTATCCCCCCCGTCCAGAGGGGTTTCGATGCCCTCTAGGAGACAGATATGGGCTCCTGGTCCCAGCAGACCGTAACACTGTTTGCAATGACGGTTTCATAAGGTATGTCTCTCCCCTGCTGACTTGACAGTAGACACATGCGTGGTATGCCCTTGTCTTGTCATCCTCCTCCATCACGCCCTTCTTGTCCTGTAAAAACTTCCACTCACGCTGGCTGAAATGGGCTAACACAACCTCAACCAATCTGTGAATAACAGATCCTTCCCAGAGAGGTTGAGATGGGAGCAGTCTTGTACTACAGGAGGTGGTGCTGTGACAAAGTGCTACTTATGACAGGTAACAGGGCGGGGCACTCACTGTGATCTTGGTGGCGTTGTTGAGCACGTTGACCCACTCTACCAGATCCTGCTGATCGTTGGCCTGGAGGTAGAACTTCCTCATACCAGCATTGATGACTTTTGAGAGAGAGAGAGAGAGAGAGAGGTAGAGAGATAGATTCCGGTCAGTTTCCAAAAAGAGAACAGTAGCAGTTCTGTCAGTTAGGTCCACATGCGTCACTGTAATATATTCCTGCTAACTAGTCTGGCACTCAGAGAATATCATGCGGTTAACAGTCGACAGGATCCCAAGTTCAGAATCCAAAGAGAGAACTTTTATTGCATCCCAAATAGCAATCTACTAGTCCACGGGCCAGAGGTAAAATGTGTCCGCTTTGGGGTGGCAAAGGTTTGATGGTATTAAAATATGATAGCCACTCCAAAATGGTCATACTTTTCTATGTCTTGTTTATGGGAGTCTACGCAATACAATGTTTGCAGGCTGATAAAGGAATGATGAGACAAGTTGGAATGTAAACGTTCTCATTGAAAATGACCGTTTCAAACAACAATGGAACATTGTATTGGGTGGATCTGGTCTTAAAAACCACGGAATTTGGTAAATATGATGATGCACTATCATTGAAACATTAACGTTACGAAACATAAATTGGGGTTGTTTTAGTGAAATTTGTCATACTGGGAAATAATACAAGTCCAAGTGATCCAAATCTGGAACTTCCTGGGATAACTCAACAAATGACAGAGGACACCTTTAGAATGCTGGCCATTGCTATACAACAGACTATTACAGATGGCAATTAATAAAACTAATATTCTGGACACAAAGACATGCAAACACAAACGATCTCTGAAAAGGAACCTTGGTGATTACAAGCTCTTCTGTCCCTGGACATTGTGATTTTAAATGTGATGCTCTCAAACCGTACAAGTTATTTCATGAAATATGTCACCTAATCATTCTGTACCCATTAGTTCAGTGGCTGGTTAACAAATATAATAGAAATTATGCAATTGGTTATTTATAAAAATAAAAAAATCCAGCC
Organism: Oncorhynchus masou masou; assembly: GCF_036934945.1. Taxonomy (NCBI): domain Eukaryota; kingdom Metazoa; phylum Chordata; class Actinopteri; order Salmoniformes; family Salmonidae; genus Oncorhynchus; species Oncorhynchus masou. The sequence goes on along the minus strand of NC_088242.1, from coordinate 35,265,184 downwards.
TTTTATCAATTGGACCATTGCTGATGCCCTCAAAAACCCTCAAGAGACACTAATCAATACATATTCCAGTGGCCGTATACTACAATACACTATTTCCCATAAACAGTGTAACTAGACACCATCCATAAAATGCAGTGATAATGAAGTGATACACTTCTTGACTATTTCCACATTTGTTACAAGTTGAGTTTTAGGTTATTGTCCTGCTGAAAGGTGAATTTGTCTCCCAGTGTCCGTTGGAAAGCAGACGGAACCAGGTTTTCCTCTAGGATTTTGCCTGTGCTACTTAGCTCTTTTCCGTTTCTTTTCATCCGAACAAACTCCCTACTCCTTGTCGATGACGAGCATATCCTTAACGTGGGCCGTCACTGTAAATAAGAATTTGTTCTCAACTGACTTGCCTAGTAAAATAAATGTTAAATAAAATAAACAGAAACATGACGCAGCCACCAACCATGCTTGAAAATATAAAGAGTTGTACACAGTGATGTGTTGTGTTTGCCCCCCAAAAAATAATTATTTGTATTCAGAAAAAAAAAGAAGGAAAACAATGACTTTATTACTTTAGTGCTCTATTGCAAACAGGATGCATGTTTTGGAATATTTTTATTCCGTACAGACTTCCTTCTTTCCACTTTGTCAATTAGGTTAGTACTGTGGAGTAACTACAATGCTGCTGATCCATCCTCAGTTCTCCCATCACAGCCATTAAACTCTAACTGTTTTAAAAAATGGTGAAATCCCTGAGCAGTTTCCTTCCTCTCTGGCAACAGAGTTAGGAAGGATGCCTGTATCTTTGCACTGACTGGGTGAATTAATGCACCATCCAAAGCTTAATTACACATAATTGTATGTGTGGGTACAAAGATGGAGTAATCATTCAAAATGCATGTTAAGCACCATTATTACACATACCGGTGCACCTTGCACCTACTACCATACCCCTTCCAATTCACTTCAATCGTATGTCTTGCCCATTCACCCTTTGAATGGCACACATACACAATCCATGTCTCAAGGCTTAGAAATCCTTCTTTTACCAGTCTTCTTCCCTTCAGCTACACTGATTGAAGTAGATTTAACAAGTGACATCAATAAGGGATCATGGCATTCACCTGAATTAACCTGGTCAGTCTATGTCATGGAAAAACCAGCTGTTCCTAATGCTATGTACACTCAGTGTATCAGTCTTCCACCATCCCACTCAACTTCTCAGTTTTTCTATGAGCCTCACAATGCTTCACCCAGAGCACCCCCGTGTAGTGGCGGAATAGATTGATGGGACTATTGGGGGAGGAATCCAAAAGTGGATCTGGATCATGCAGGTAACGAGGCTAAATATATCCCAGAGATTTAGAGAGGGTGGGTTCCGATTGGGACGCCAGCATCCTGTAATGCAGGAAAGCGCGAGACCCCAACACCCCCCTCATCCAATGACTTGCTTGGGTCAAGCCAGAGCTTTGCAGTCACAGGCGGGTCATCCTACTGCTTCCTTCTATTGAGTGTGGGGGAGCTATACTCCTGACTGGTGCCGCTGAGGGACAAAGGGCCTGTTGAACAACAGCACGTCATATAGGAAACTGTCCCATCCAAACCTCCGCAACGTAGGGAGGGAGGAAAAGAGGGAAAGGGAGACTGTGGAAGGAGAGGACAGGTGAACAGTGCAATTACTGGCTACCATCTATGAGCTGCACGGGGCCTCACATCATCCACCTCAGTGAACTAACTCATTCTAGTCCAATTAGTATGAAGGGGCCCTGAGAGAATGACACTGAAGACCCTAAGTATTGTGTGTGTGTGTGTGTGTGTGTGTAAAGCACATGTTACGAGGCCCTGGTTTCTCATTTGAATCCCCTGGGGAGCAGTTGACAAAGCCCCCTACAGTGTGTTTGTCCGGTCTACTCTGATGAACAATAGCTGAAGGTTAGGGGCCTCCTTGCTACAAGCCTACTACCAAACCCCGAACGCTCCCTCCCCAGTGCCCCCTGCTTCCTCCTTCACAGCCCCCTCAGACAGCACAATGCCGCCAACCTGAGAGACAATACTTACCACTGCGCTAGTCAAAACATACAGCACTCATACACATATAAAAACCACCGTCGAGTGTCGCAAGCATTTGATTCACGGATCCACTGTGTCAAATCCAGAGGTTGTAGGACTTACCGAAGCAGAACTCCGCCTTCGGTCGCAGCTTTGTGGCATCACTCACCTAGGAGAGAGAGAGTGATAGGAAGAGAGGAAGATAATGAGTGAAAGTGGGGCAGGTGTTAATGTTTCCCATATATGCACTTAGCAACGGCACCCGACCGGAGATTTTTTGCATTGGCTGGATTACTGACAGGACACGCAGGGCACATCCCCAGGGACCCCGATTGGCTTCCCCAATGGTTTTATATCATAATGTTTGAGCATAAGAAAACAGAATTAGCCACGGAAAAATGCATAGAATTGCGGGAAATTTGTTTTCACAAAGAAAAAAAATAAATGTCTCAGCTACGTGGAAAAATGTACAGAATAATAGGAAGTGTGCCAACAAAATAAAACTGCACATTCCTCTCTCTGCCGCCAAATATGGACCTATTTAAACCACGCCAATGGGCTGACCACGGCTATTACGACCCCCACAGCTCCCCACGCCGGTTGCAACCACCAAATAAATAAACACCGAAGGGAAACACCAGATGTTCACACCTAAGACTGTGGTTTGCCATGTCTGTGTCTGTCAGACAAGATATAATTGGACAACTTGACTGACCTTTGAGATGTAAGAGAGTTTGAGGGAGCCAACATGTTCAGCTCCTTTGGGCAGGTTCTAAACACCAGACAGACAGCGAGAGAGAGAGAGAGAGAGAGAAAGAGAGAGAGAGAGAGAGGAGAGAGAAATTGTGAGATCGCAAACGTGAAAACATAATATAATAAAAAGTGCTTAAACAGAACAGTGGTAGAACAGGAAATCAAAAGGGACAGCTAGAGAAGGTTCGGAGGAGAATAGAACCAGAGTGAACTTGGGAGCAGAACTTAAAGAGTCTGAAAACTATCTGAGAATCAAAGAAATTCAACAGTGATAAAGCATGAATCTTTTAGCGGGTCTTGGAGAACGAGATGGAAACTAAACTGAATTAAATAATTCAGAGCCCAGGGCAGCATCAATAAATTACATATTTTTTTGGGGGGGCATGACCAAATCGGTCTTTGTACAAGTATTCCTCACTGAGCTCCCACTCCCAGCCAAACAAGATGACATGCATTTAAAGGGCCTGCAAAGCAGCATTCTCAGGAGAGGTTTTTTGTCTGTTTACCCCAATGTTTGATTGATTGGTTAGCATCTATATCAGGTTTACAAGATGAATCCTTTGTCTTGTCATTTTATGCCATGTAAAGGAATGTCCAAATCAGTAACACTGCTGTTATACTATAGAGCCTCCATACTCAACTGGCGGACCGCTGATCGGATCCGGACCCAGAACGGGGTCAATACGGACCACCTAGGAAATTTGGGTGACCGGACCTTCTCAAATAGTACGCGAGTACCCCTGCTATAGAGCACTATTATACTGTTCCAACTGTAAAGCAGCTATACTTTATATCGACGGCAGCGTAAAATCCCATAAGAAGTTCAGAGATGAAAAAGCTCAAGTCATGAGCCTTACTTCACACGTCACGAGAGTAGAGTTCTGGGGGGGGGGGGGGGGGGCAGGTAGACGGACGAATGGACCGACGGGGCGGCTGGGCAGACGTGGGGTTGGGGGGTTGTTATCCCAGATGTAACATCATCTCCCCACCGGATGACACGCACATTTCTTCTTGATGGGGCCCAGAGTGGTCTGGCCAGACCAGACAGATCAATCCAGTCCAACACGTTATGAGATTAGCTCAGTCCAAACACAAGCAGCTATTCAATCCATCCTACTGCCATTGTCCTACTACAGTGCACACAGGAAGTACATGAGTCGGCTTCAGCCGCTGCCCATTCAAGTAATGACATCAGCCTAAATGCATGAATTAAGCAGACAGACAGACAATGATGACTGTTGAGGGTAGTGAGAGCGTCACAGCTCTCACTACCCTGTGAAATGTATGTGGTCCAGAACTACACGTCCCAGGGTACGTGTGTGTATCTGTTCTGTGTACGTGTGTCTGAGTCTGCTTCTGTGTGCACTCCTCTGCTGTCCTACCTGTGGGTTGTCCATGTACCACACCAGGCTACCCTCCTTGGTGTCCAGGATGAAGTAGCGTCGGAGGAACTTGCCGCTGTTCTCATTCTCCTCGATGTCCAGGAAGCCACAGATCCTGTTCTGCCGATCCACGTAAGGCATCTCCCCGCCTCAGCCTGCTCATTCCACTGCTGCTAAGGAGGAGATGATGAGGAGGCGAGAGAGAGAGAGAGAGAGAGAGGGGAAGAGGAGTGTGCGTGTGTGGGGGGGTGGTGATAGAGAGAAAGAGAGAGGAAGTAGAAGAGCGATAGGAGAGAGACAAGAGGGAGAGAGAGCAAGCAGGAGTCAGCTAAGCAGCCAAAGAAGCGATAAGTTAGTCTAGTCTAAAGCTGCAGTCAGTCTAGCCTACAGCTGTAGTCAACGGTACACAGCTACCACACCATTCCTACTCTTTATGGGACAGTCACATTCAACACTCCCCTCCCCCCCCCCCATCTCTCTCGCTCCACCACACCAATAGCAGAGAGGCACGGCTTATCCCTGATATGAATATAAGAGGGCAGATTTCACAAGGGGCTTAGGGAGGGTTTATAATGCCATAAATCAACATTTCAACGCTGGCTACAGAGAGAGGTGGAAGGCTTATCCTGCTTAAGCACTCCCACTCACCTGTAGCCCCTTGAATCCCAGACTGCCCCGTTAAGATGTCATGGCAGCCAAACACTGATGAGTTCAACACAAGTCCAACTCCCTTTATAATCTCTCTGAAAACAAAAAAAGTGTTTCTTTCCATAAATGATACGCGGAGCGCAGGAAAAACAGGTCATCTAAATGTTAACGTGGTAACGTTCAGTGACCTTTTCTACAGTCCCCAATAGGTTAGTCGAACTAACTTCTCCCCGCATAGTCCCGGTCCTTGTAGGCACAACTTCTCCCCGCATAGTCCCGGTCCTTGTAGGCACAACTTCTCCCCGCATAGTCCCGGTCCTTGTAGGAACAACTTCTCCCCGCATAGTCCCAGTCCTTGTAGGAACAACTTCTCCCCGCATAGTCCCGGTCCTTGTAGGCACAACTTCTCCCCGCATAGTCCCGGTCCTTGTAGGAACAACTTCTCCCTGCATAGTCCCAGTCCTTGTAGGAACAACTTCTCCCCGCATAGTCCCGGTCCTTGTAGGCACAACTTCTCCCCGCATAGTCCCGGTCCTTGTAGGAACAACTTCTCCCCGCATAGTCCCAGTCCTTGTAGGAACAACTTCTCCCCGCATAGTCCCGGTCCTTGTAGGCACAACTTCTCCCGCATAGTCCCGGTCCTTGTAGGCACAACTTCTCCCCGCATAGTCCCGGTCCTTGTAGGCACAACTTCTCCCCGCATAGTCCCGGTCCTTGTAGGCACAACTTCTCCCCGCATAGTCCCGGTCCTTGTAGGCACAACTTCTCCCCGCATAGTCCCGGTCCTTGTAGGCACAACTTCCAACTTCTCCCCGCATAGTCCCGGTCCTTGTAGGCACAACTTCTCCCCGCATAGTCCCGGTCCTTGTAGGAACAACTTCTCCCCGCATAGTCCCAGTCCTTGTAGGAACAACTTCTCCCCGCATAGTCCCGGTCCTTGTAGGCACAACTTCTCCCTGCATAGTCCTGGTCCTTGTCGCACCGTGCAAAGCTTCTAACAGTGAATCTGCAGATGTTTTGACGGTTTTAAAAATGACACCAGAGGCTGTTGGGTCGTGTTCATTAGGCACCAAACGGGGCTGGACTACCTGGAACTGTCCAATAAGACACACTCTTTTAGTTGCAAAATGTTTGAACATTTAGTGTGCCTGTGAACACGACCATGGTGAGCGTGCTGTATTGAGGCCATACAGGCAGGGTAGAGTATATGCTGTCCCTGTATAGCTTAAAGTGACGCTCGAGAGATTTTCTATCATTTCAGCCAGGAGTTTTGAAAGTAGTGCTCACAAGCCAAAACAGGTCCCCCAAAATTGTGCACAATTGTGTTCTGTGTCATCCATTTAGTATATGTTACATCCTGCAAAAAAATATATACAGTATATTAAAAACAAAAATGCAACAATATACAATACAATATGTTACGAAATTGTAAGTGCTTAAGATCCCGGACTGCATCTTCAACTATCTAAAGTCTTCTGACATCAAAGGGCCCAGGCCTGAGGCCCCAGCTCCTGTATGTGGTGTTGAGGTAATGGTGCTGAAAGCTAGGCCCGGCCATGCACGCATGTACACAGACCAACGGTCCAAATTTCCTGCCGCCCGGGTCTGTCCAGGGGGAGGAAGTGTGAGCGTGGCTGAGGCATGGGACTGTTTACAAACAGGCCGCTCCACTCCAGTACGAGGCTCAGCAGGCTGGATGGCATGCCTCCAGACCATGGTATCCAAGGCCAGTTTCCATTGTCGCCCTCCTCCATCAATCACGGGCATCGGGGAACATTGAAGTTGAGCCTGAAGCGTTGGGGGGGGGGGTTTGGTGTCCAGAGGGGCTGCTAGGTAGTGACGTGACCTCTGGCCCAGTGGGAATAACTAACACACAGCGTTAAGGCTGTGGCTCAGGAACAGCACTGCTGGGTGAGTAAACACACTGGGATTAACACACTTAGCCTGGCCAGGTGCCCTGGAGATCCCAACACACACACACACACACTGCAGGGTGGTATTTCAGGGCGCGTTCTCAGAGCATGCGCAGAACAGCTGGCAGGCATATTCACAGTAATTTTCAACCTCTCCTTGTCCCAGTCTGTAATCCCCACATGTTTTAAGATGACCACAATCATCCCTGTTCCCAAGAACTCTAAGGCTTCATGCCGCAATGACTACCACCCTCTAGTACTCACATATGTAATCATGAAGTGCTTGAGAGGCTGGTTATGACACACATCAATCCCATAATCCTAGAAACCCTAGACCCACTCCAATTTATATACCACCCCAACAGATCCATAGTCGACGCAATCTCAATTGCACTCCACACTGCCCGCACCCAAATAGATAGGTATTCCTCTTATGTGAGACAGCTGTTCATTGACTACAGCTCAGCGTTAAACACCACTGTCGTGACCAAGCTTAGGACCCTGGGACTGAACACCTCCCTTTGCAACTGCATCCTGGACTTCCTGACAGGCCGACCCCAGGGTACGCAACATCACCTCCGCCACATCGACCCTCAACACTGAGGCCCCACAGGGGTGTGTTCTTCGTCCTCTCCTGTACTCCCTGTTCACCCATGACTGTGTGGCCACACACGCCTCCAACTCCATCATCAAGTTTGCTGACGACACAGCGGTGGTAGGCATCCTCGGTGTCCAAATCACAGTCGCGAAGAAGGCGTGACAGTGCCTCTCCCCCATCAGGAGGTTGAAAAGGTTCGGCATGGGCCCTTAAATCCTCAAAAAGGTTGTACAGTTGTGCCACTGAGACCATTTTGAATGGTTGCATCGCTGCTTGGTATGGCACCGCCCTCGATCGCATGGCGCTACAGTGGCTGGTGTAGTACGTCACTGGAGCTTAGCTCCCTGCCATCCAGGACCTCTATATTAGGTGGTGTTAAAGGAAGGCCAGGAAAGTCCTGAAAAGATTCCAGCCACACCGGTGCATCAAGTCTGACACCAGCGGGATCCTGAACAGCTTCTATCCCCAAGCCATAAGACTGACAAATAGCAAACAAAATGGATACACAGACAATCGGAGTAGACTCACGCACACCGACACGCCCATAATTTGCTCACATACACATAACATGCACACACATTTATACTGACTCGCCACACACTCACATACTATCATCATATATACGCTGCTGCTACTCTGTCTATCATATATCCTGATGCCTGGTCACCTTACCCCTTTACATGTCTACCTCTATCACTCCAGCATCCCTGCACATTGTAAATATGGTACTGAAACCAACCCTGTATATAGTACACTTTCTTACTTCCTCGTGCTCTTCTTATCGTCATACCTTGTGTGTTTTTGTTCTACATTGATATCCATTACTGCATTGTTGGGTTTAAAGCTTGCAATAAAGCCATTTCACATTACTTGTGGCCATGGCATTAAGACGTAAAAACATACACACACACAGGTCTGTACAGCAGCGGCGTCCTACAAACAGGACAGTGCTGCTATGCTATAACAAAGGAAATGAGGAACAGAGTCTGCAGTGACGGTACAAACAATGCACGGCTCAGTACATGCGTGTGTGTGACTGTGTGTGTGACTGTGTGTGTGTGTGTGTGTGTACATTGTGGTGAGGAAGCAGAGGCACGCACAGTAAGATGTAAGCGGAGAGCGCAGTCATTCTCAGCCTCCAGACATTCCCGTGAGGTTAGGGTGTCGAGAAGACAGGTCGCCTGAGGCGTCGTGGACAGATATTTGAAACCTTGAAAACACAATGTCACAACGGGATTCGAGTGGTTAGCGTCCATTGCTATATGAACAGTGTGATGCGCTAATGCTTCTAATTCGGGAAGACCGTTACAGTCAAAATGGATGTTCTTTTCATCCCCGCTATGTAAACAAGGCTGATTTCCGCGACAAATGTTCCACCTGTGACACGCCGATGCTCCTTGACTGGCTCTCTGGCTATGGGCCTGAATGCTACAGCACATATCCATTAAAAAGCTCTGGTGTTCATGGTTCATTCACTGCATTCCCTGGGCCATTCGCTCAGGCTGCTTTTTGAAAACACCACTCGATTCTGTAGATGGCGCTCTACTTTTGACCAGGGGCTCTGGTCAAAAGTAGAGCACTTTAGAGAACAGAGTGCCATTACGAATGTGCCCTTTGCCTGGACGGGTCCCGCACTAAGTTACTAGACTGGGTGCTCTTTTCATTTCCAACTAGTGTACGGTAGGCCTAGTGTAACAAGTTGGATGTGCTTTCAGTCATTCAGCCTAATTACAGTGCGTTTGGAATGCAACAAAAATATCTGTCTAATGGGGTCACACAAGGAAGATAAACAGTGTTTGCATACCAACCAGAGATAATGAGAGAGGGAGAAAGAGAGGGGGTGGCGAGAGAGAGAGAGAGCGAGCAAACGAGCGAGCAAGAGAAAGATAGATACACCGTTGTTTTTTTTCGTACACCAGCTTCCAAAGAAGGCGAAACCGTTAAATGAAAACCAACACTGTATGCTAACCTGTGTAGCATACATTCCTGAAAACTGTCAAAATATAAGACAATTGAAGACTTCAATTAACTATCTAAACTGAAGACCATAATAAGTGGACAAGCTGAAATCAGGTGTCATTGCTGCGCTGGAACAAAAGCAAGACCACCTATAGCCACCTGACTGTAGACCTCCTGTGTCCAGAGCGACACACAGAGCAGAGCAGGAGCCCTCCTGGGGCCAAAAGTACCAGGACCTCAGAATAGCTCCCTCCCTCTCCATCTGCTTCTCTTGTCCCTCTGACTTTATCCCTACTTACACTCGCTCTTTGCAGTTTTCCCTTCTCTTCCTACCCTCTCTTTGTATGTGTACAGCTGTGACTTAGTCCTAGCCTCCCAAATCTCATGGTTGCCTGAACACACACACCCTCCAGGGAATTGGGTTTTTGGTTTTATTTTTAGGACCAGAAAACAGAGAGAGAGAGAGAAAGCAAGAAAAAGAAAAGAGAACCTGAATGTGGCCGAGCTGACGTTCAAACCTTTATTTTTATGGTCGACCGCACATGCAAGCTGCCACACACACATCTTTGACTCGTGTCCTTGTTTCCACTGCGAGTGCATACGGCCTTGAACTCAACTGCTCTGTAACCAATACCTATCAACATACGCCCTCCTACATTATGTTACCTGCTTACTTTCGCGTATCACTGATAGGGGGACAGTATATGGGACATATGGAACAGCGCAATAAAAAGGTGTGGTTTGGGGTTTTCGGTTATTCAAAAGAGTCATTGTGTGTTTTTTTGGGCAAACAAAACGAGCAACGTACAGGTATGAAGTAAGAAGAAATTGACTTTGCCAGAAATACACTCTTCACTCCCGTCAGTGTTGAATTGATTGGTGTAATAACATAGTTAGGCCTATTATAGCTAATATTATTATATTAAACATGTGGAGTTTTTTTTCTAGACGATTGGCCTTTATTGGTTTTGGCCACATCAACCACCTGCTCACACCACTGATTCACATTCACAATATGTTATTTCCTTTTATAAAATATTTTATTTGTGATAACTGATTTTTTATAACACAAAATATGCACATCCAAAATGATAACAATACAGACGCATACAAACATGCACAACATCAGCCCTGCCCGGACACACCTGCTCACACCCCCCCATCTCCAGCGCCCGTATCACTCTCCACCACATGGCCTCAAACTGCACCATCAGTTTCTCTCCGTCGCCCACACACTTTCAGCATTTAAATAATAAATAATTTGACCTTTCCATTGTGTTAATGCTGGAGGATTGGTTGATTTAAAAGTCAAAATGGATTTGAAGACGATTGACGAGAAGAGTATCGGGTATCTCACTGCACCCTCATATGCCATGTCTTTGAAATACGCAGACAGACGGATTGAAAAAGTACATTTACATTGTAATACTTCGATGTGTTATTTCCATTTCCTGTCACTTCACTGAATACAATCGTCTGCTTAGTTGACTGTACAGTATATGAAGACCTACTGCTACATTTGGAAAGGTTGAAATTCCTCTGGCATAGGTGTTCTCAGCCAGTGTGCTATGTAGGCCTATATGAAAAGGCTGCAAATGACATGGTTCCATTGCATTCAGCTCCAGACAATGGTAGATATGTTAATATGTATCAGAATGATATAGGCTGGCGACACACAAACATAGGCACAGGTGGAAAGATCCTCCTTGTCGTGGTTGATTACACACATTGTATGAATGTGTGTTTGTTTTTCTACTTTCTTCAGGCCTAGCAACTTTAAAATGTCTCCCATTTGTCTTCAGAATGATGAGATGGTCTTTCAAAATGTATGACATCTATTTCCCTATAAAACCCCAAACCATAACAGTGGTGTGACTACTATGTTACAGCATTGCCCACTTGTGCTGGCTTGTATTCAAACAGCTGTCTAGTGGTTGAAGGGCGCAGCCTCAACCTTGTTACAGTGGATTTGTGGGAGTATCGCCTCGGCTGAAGTATGCATCACTATTTCCATCAGACATTGCAGCAAAGCACACTTGGTCTGTGTACCAAATGGCAACCTACTCCCTAAATGGGTGATTCTACAGAAGTGCTGCAAATTGCAGTCCCAACTCCAACTCCCAACATTTATTCACATCATGATATGCTAAAATTTAATCGAAGGCAATAGGAAACATGGTTTTTAAATTAATTTAGTGTTAAATGTATTGTTTATACAGTTATTTTTTATTGAGGTGGCTGTCCCAAACTCTGACTCCCAAACATCATGTTTGAAAGTAAAGAATTTACTGATTTTCGTGTTTTTTTTTTTTAATTCAATAGAACATCTTGAGTTGTGTCTCCTATATTAATTTAGCGGGACGCCACTGCTAAATCTTTGCCGCTACTCCAAAATATATGATTAAATAACAATAAGGATGGTAAAACATTTTCAGTGTAAACTTAAACGACTAAAACCAGATAAAGTCTGTAGAAAAGATATTGGGGCTATATACTTATAAGATCATCTTTGAGAACTAACAACCACAAAAAAAAGAGAGACTCAGGGAGAATCTAACATAAAAAAATGGCATTGATTTTGTTATAATGTTTGAGTAACTCAGATCGCATAAGAAAACGCTTTTCCAGTTCTGCCCACAAATGTTCTATAGAATTGAGGTCAGGGCTTTGTGATGGCCACTCCAATACCTTGACTTTGTTGCCATTTTGCCACATTGTTGGAAGTATGCTTGGGGTCATTGTCCATTTGGAAGATCCATTTGCGACCAAGCTTTAACTTCCTGACTGGTGTCTTGAGATGTTGCTTCAATACATCCACATAATTTTGCTTCCTCATGATTCCATCTATTTTGTGAAGTGCACCAGTCCCTCCTGCAGCAAAGCACCCCACAACATGATGCTGCCACCCTCATGCTTCACGGTTGGGATGGTGTTCTTCAGCTTGCAAGCCTCTCCGTTTCCTCCAAACATAACAATTGTTATTATGGCCAAACAGTTCTATTTTTGTTTCATCAGACCAGAGGACATTTCTCAAAAAAGTACAAACTTTGTCCCCATGTGCACTTGTAAACCGTAGTCTGTCTTTTTTATGGCGGTTTTGGAGCAGTGGCTTCCTCCTTGCTGAGCGGCCTTTCAGGTTATGTCGATATAGGACTCGTTTTACTGTGGATATAGATACTTTTGTACCTGTTTCATTCAGCATCTTCGCAAGGTCCTTTGCTGTTGTTCTGGGATTAATTTGCACTTTTGGCACAAAGTATGTTCATCTCTAGAAGACAGAACGTGTCTCCTTCCTGAGTGGTATGATGGCTGCGTGGTCCCATGGTGTTTATACTTACATACAATTGTTTGTACAGATGAACGTGGTACCGTCAGGCATTTGGAAATTGCTCCCAAGGATGAACCAGACTTTTGGAGGTCTACAATTGCTTTTCTGAGGTCTTGGCTGATTTCTTTAGATGTTCCAATGATGTCAAGCAAAGAGGCACTGAGTTTAAAGGTAGGCCTTGAAATACATCCACAGGTACACCTACAATTGACTCAAATGATGTCAATTAGCTTATCGGAAGCGTCTAAAGTCATTACAACATTTTCTAGAATTTTCCAAGCTGTTTAAAGGCACAGTCAACTTAGTGTATGTAGACTTCTTACCCAATGGAATTGTGATATAGTGAATTATAAGAGAAATAATATGTCTGGAAACAATTGTTGGAATAATTACTTGTGTCATGCACAAAGTAGATGTCCTAACCGACTTGCCAAAACTCTAGTTTGTTAACAAGAAATTTGTGGAGTGTTTGAAAAACGAGTTTTAATGACTCCAACATAAGTGTATGTAAACTTCCGACTTCAACTGTACTTACAAATATTGTAGAATGAACGTGCCTTAAGCAACACCCCTACAAATATCTCCATGTGATGGGATTGCAGACCTCTCCAGCATGGCCACATGGTGAGCAGTCTGTCCGCAAACATTTTGGAGAATATGAGTACGCAAATTGGTATATCTTCATGTATTTTTCGAACTACCAATGTTTAAATATATAGGACATACAGTGCCTTGCGAAAGTATTCGGCCCCCTTGAACTTTGCGACCTTTTGCCACATTTCAGGCTTCAAACATAAAGATATAAAACTGTATTTTTTTGTGAAGAATCAACAACAAGTGGGACACAATCATGAAGTGGAACGACATTTATTGGATATTTCAAACTTTTTTAACAAATCAAAAACTAAAAATTGGGCGTGCAAAATTATTCAGCCCCCTTAAGCTAATACTTTGTAGCGCCACCTTTTGCTGCGATTACAGCTGTAAGTCGCTTGGGGTATGTCTCTATCAGTTTTGCACATCGAGAGACTGACATTTTTTCCCATTCCTCCTTGCAAAACAGCTAGAGCTCAGTGAGGTTGGATGGAGAGCATTTGTGAACAGCAGTTTTCAGTTCTTTCCACAGATTCTCGATTGGATTCAGGTCTGGACTTTGACTTGGCCATTCTAACACCTGGATATGTTTATTTTTGAACCATTCCATTGTAGATTTTGCTTTATGTTTTGGATCATTGTCTTGTTGGAAGACAAATCTCTGTCCCAGTCTCAGGTCTTTTGCAGACTCCATCAGGTTTTCTTCCAGAATGGTCCTGTATTTGGCTCCATCCATCTTCCCATCAATTTGAACCATCTTCCCTGTCCCTGCTGAAGAAAAGCAGGCCCAAACCATGATGCTGCCACCACCATGATTGACAGTGGGTATGGTGTGTTCAGTGTGATGAGCTGTGTTGCTTTTACGCCAAACATAATGTTTTGCATTGTTGCCAAAAAGTTCAATTTTGGTTTCATCTGACCAGAGCACCTTCTTCCACATGTTTGGTGTGTCTCCCAGGTGGCTTGTGGCAAACTTTAAACGACACTTTTACCAGGTCTTGGTAGATATGCAGTGGTCTGATACTCCTTCCATTTCAATATTATCGCTTGCACAGTGCTCCTTGGGATGTTTAAAGCTTGGGAAATCTTTTTGTATCCAAATCCGGCTTTAAACTTCTTCACAACAGTATCTCGGACCTGCCTGGTGTGTTCCTTGTTCTTCATGATGCTCTCTGCGCTTTTAACAGACCTCTGAGACTATCACAGTGCAGGTGCATTTATACGGAGACTTGATTACAAAAAGGTGGATTGTATTTATCATCATTAGTCATTTAGGTCAACATTGGATCATTCAGAGATCCTCACTGAACTTCTGGAGAGAGTTTGCTGCACTGAAAGTAAAGGGGCTGAATAATTTTGCACGCCCAATTTTTCAGTTTTTGATTTGTTAAAAAAGTTTGAAATATCCAATAAATGTCGTTCCACTTCATGATTGTGTCCCACTTGTTGTTGATTCTTCACAAAAAAATACAGTTTTATATCTTTACGTTTGAAGCCTGAAATGTGGCAAAAGGTCGCAAAGTTCAAGGGGGTCGAATACTTTCGCAAGGCACTGTACATCTGTCCATATTAAAGATAGCCAGCCATATGTTAGCTATGTGGATTCTTTAAAGTCCAAAATACATTTATTTAATTTACACTTTTTAAATACTTATTTTCCACCATAATTTGAAAATAAATTCATAAAAAATCCTACAATATGATTTTCTGGATTTTTTCTCTCATTTTGTCTGTCATATTTGAAGTGTACTTATGATGAAAATTACAGGCCTCTTTCATCTTTTTAAGTGGGAGAACTTGCACAATTGGTGGCTGACTAAATACTTTTTTGTCCCACTGTATATAGGTCTCATCTTTGTATCTGTGCCATTATGGCGTCTGTGACAGCAAGTTGCATGCGCTATGCTCTACCAACTGAGCTTACAGAGGACCACCATGTGGGTTGTGGACAAGTGCACACTATAGGAAAAAGTGTAGACTATTGAGATGCATAGCCAGCAGGGGGGACGCAAACCCTCCAAGAGCCCAAATATTGGCCAAAACATAGACATCTATAATGTACTGTGCTGTAATGCAGCAGTTCTCACCTGATTGGTCACAACCCACATTTTGGAATGGTTTCTGAGTGGGTAGCGGGTGTCTAAAAAATAAATGTTAATGAACAAAAAACACCCCCGCCTGAACTGAAATTACTAAAACCAGGTAGAAAGTGTTCAGAAATTATAATGAATATACTTTATTTTTTTATAGTTTTTAAATAAGTTCATCCTTGAACAATTTATCTTTAATCCCAGTATTTTCAATTTAGAGCTATTAATGTTAAAGATAGGGCTGTCTGCTGCCCCCTTTGGAGTAATTGCGTGCCCATATTAAACAGAAAAAAAATCTTTCAAAAATTGCAAATATATGCATATAAAAAATATTATTGAATAGAAAACACTCTAAAGTTTCTAAAACCGTTGAAATGATGTCTGTATGTAAAGCAGAGCTCTCAGGGCAGTCATTCTCCCAAACTCTCTCTTGTCATCTTCAAAGTTGGCCCAAATTTGACGTCATCGCCCCCACCCTTCCCAAGCTCCTACAGACCTGGGAACAGTTTCTATGTCTTCAGCGCGATGTCTGCTTTCAATGGGGCTTCTCATTGTGAGAATAGCGCGCTCACGAGAGTTTTGGCGGCCCGAAACCTTTCGGTCACGCGAAAAAAAAGGTCACATTCATGCGCGCTCTCCTCCGGTGATCTCTCTCTTCCAAGAATGATTAAACGACGCGTGTGTTTCTGTTCGTCCTGAGAATTGTTGTGCACCTTTATAACATGCTAAAGCTTGGTTATGAACATAGTTTGACAAGTTTAGTCGACATATAATATGTAAATTCAACGTTTTGGTGCGCATCCACTTGACTTTTGGCTGCATTTCAACCGAAATATGCCGTGTTTGATAACCGAAAGACACAGACTTCACAACCAAACGATGTTTTTGGTGAGTATAATTCCTTCCAGGTCTTCTGATGGAAGAACAGCAAAGGTAAGGGAATATTTATGTGTTAAATTTGGATTTCTGTGGACTCCAAGATAGAGGAGCCATCATGCTAATTTCTGAGCGCCGACTCATATTATAGCCTAGTGAACGAATTCTGTAACGTTAAAAATAAATGTAACACAGCGATTGCATTTAGAAGAAGTGTATCTTTCTATATATATATGTAGAACATGCATATTTAGTTAAAGTTTATGATGTGTATTGCTTGTTATCTGACGTTGTCTGCCGGAGCTATCGTCATTTCTCGGGACATTTGGGTAGCATTTTTTGAACAATGCGTAATTGTAAACAGAGATTTATGGATATATATAGCATATTATTGAAAAAAACATAAATGTACTGTGTAACGTTATATTACTGTCATCTGATGAAGATTTCAAAAGGTTAGTGATTTATTTTTCTTTTAATCCTGCGTTTGTTGATTGCATATTTTGTTCAACTTGGCTATGCAAATTAGCTGTGTCTTCAGTGGTGGTTTGACGTAAATATGTGCTATGTTTTCGCCATAAAACATTTTAGAAATCTGACTTGCTGGGTATATAAACAAGGTGTTTATCTTTCATTTAAGCTATTGGACTTGTTAATGTGTGGAGGTTAAATATTTGTAAGAATATTTTTTGCGTTCCATGCGCCACATTCCAGCTGATGGTGTTAGGGAAAGTTCCCAAATGGGGATCAACATCCACAACAGGATTATTAACGCTATTTAGCAGATCGAGTTGATCTTGTGGTCTCAAACCAGTGAGCTTATTAATATTCTTAAATCAAGACTATGGGCAAAATGTAATTATAAACAACGGAAAAGGTGGGAATGTTGTTCCGTTGTCATAATTGTCACATTTACTATCAATATAGCACTAAAAATAGTTTTCCAGATTGCATTTTGGCCTATTTGTTTTATGAGAATATTGGGTTGTGACAGACAACCTGGTTCAATTTGGGTCCCGATACAAAACCAGTTGAGAACCACTGCTGTAATGTACTCTCTGTACTCTGCTCTACTGTACTCTACCCTAATGTACAGTACTCACGTTTACTGTACTTGAGTTTCGTACAATTGAAGACAGGGCCAATGTACTCTGGATCAAGGCCAATGGACTACATCAACTCGGTCTTCAACTTGTCATGGTCTCAACTCACTGGGTCTTGTTCTTGGTACTAATGTGCTGGTATAGATCTTGGTCTTGGCTCCTGGATATTACCTTAGTCTTTGGTTTACAAACCATAGGCAACCCAATTTGAAGAAGACAATGCTTTCTTATCATTGGCTGATCACTCCCAACCCATAGGAATTCCCACCCAGTTGACTACTTTTAAACAGTGGAAGCCCTCAATGGCAATGTCTATACTAAAACAAGTTATATCCATCTACAGTCCTTCATTTCTCTATGATTGACACTTGACACCAAAATGCCTGTTATTCTGCCCAATAAAGATAGTTAAAGTGATAATTGAAACATCTAACAACATCATGAATTAGATGTATGAATTTGTAATGTAAGCTTAATCAAAATGATCACCAGGGTGCATGATTCTCCCCTTATTGCAACTTTTTCACTATGTTTATGTAGTGACAAATTTAGTGGTGTTAAAGAATTCAGGTAAATATTTAAAATAAAGTGTGCCAGTAGTATATACAGTGCTTTGCAAAAGTATTCAACCTCCTTGCCATTTTTCCTATTTTGTTACATTACAACCTGTAATTTAAATTGATTTTTATTTGGATTTCATGTAATGGACATACACAAAATAGTCCAAATTGGCGAAATGAAAAATAAATAATGCACATGTATTCACTCCCTTTGCTATGAAGCCCCTAAGTAAGATCTGGTGCAACCAATTACCTTCAGAAGTCACATAATTAGTTAAATAAAGTCCACCTGTGTGCAATCTAAGTGTCACATGATCTTAGTATATATACACCAGTTTTGAAAGGCCCCAGAGTCTGCAACACCACTAAGCATGGGGCACCACCAAGCAAGCGGCCCCATGAAGACCAAGGAGCTCACCAAACAGGTCAGGGACTAATTTTCTTTCATCTTTCTCTCTCTCGGAGGACCTGAGCCCTAGGACCATGCCCCAGGACTACCTGACATGATGACTCCTTGCTGTCCCCAGTCCACCTGGCCGTGCTGCGGCTCCAGTTTCAACTGTTCTGCCTTATTATTATTCGACCATGCTGGTCATTTATGAACATTTGAACATCTTGGCCATGTTCTGTTATAATCTCTACCCGGCACAGCCAGAAGAGGACTGGCCACCCCACATAGCCTGGTTCCTCTCTAGGTTTCTTCCTAGGTTTTTTTTGCCTTTCTAGGGAGTTTTTCCTAACCACCGTGCTTCTACACCTACATTGCTTGCTGTTTGGGGTTTTAGGCTGGGTTTCTGTACAGCACTTTGAGATATCAGCTGATGTACGAAGGGCTATATAAATAAATTTGATTTGAGGGACAAAGTTCAAATCAAATCAAATCAGTACAGATCAGGGTTGGGTTATAAAAAACAAAATCTAAACTTTTAACATCCCACAGAGCACCATTAAATCCATTATTAAAAAAATGGAAAGAATATGGCAAACCTGCCAAGAGAGGGCTGCCCACCAAAACTCACAGACCAGGCAAGGAGGGCATTAATCAGAGAGGCAACAAAGAGACCAAAGATAACCCCGAAGGAGCTGCAAAGCGCCACAGCGGGCATTGGAGTGTCTGTCCATAGGACCACTTTAAGCCATACACCCCACAGAGCTGGGCTTTACGGAAGAGCGGACAGAAAAAAGCCCTTGCTTAAAGAAAAAAATAAGCAAACACGTTTGGTGTTTGCCAAAAGGCATGTGGGAGACTACCAAAACATATGGAAGAAGGTACTCAGATTAGACTACAATTGAGCTTTTTGGCCATCAAGGAAAACGATATGTCTGGTGCAATCCCAACATCGCCATCCCCATGGTGGTGGCAGCATCATGCTGTGGGGATGTTTTTCCATCAGCACGGACTGGGAAACTGGTCAGAATTGACGGAATGATGGATAAATATAGGGAAATTATTGAGGGAAACCTGTTTCAGTCTTCCAGAGATTTGGGACGGATGTTCACCTTCCAGCAGGACAATGACCCTAAGCATACTGCTAATGCAATACTCGAGTGGTTTAAGGGGAAACATTTAAATGTCTTGTAATGGCCTAGTGAAAGCCCAGACCTCAATCCAATTGAGAATCTGTGGTATGACTTAAAGATTGCTGTACACCAGCGGAACCCATCCAACTTGAAGGAGCTGGAAAAGTTTTGCCTTGAAGAATGGGCAAAAATCCCAATAACTAGATGTGCCAAGTTTATAGAGACATACCCCAAGAGACTTGCAGCTGTCATTGCTGCAAAAGGTGGCTCTACAAAGTATTCACTTTGGGGGGGGGGTGAATAGTTATGCACGCTCACGTTATGTTTATCTGTCTTATTTCACATTAAAAATATTCTGCATCTTCAAAGTGGTAGGCATGTTGTGTAAATCAAATGATACAACCCCCCCCCAAATCTATCTTAATTACAGGTTGTAAGGCAACAAAATAGGAAAAAGGCCAAGGGAATACTTTCGTAAGTCACTGTATTGTACAGGTGTTTCTACCTGAAATATGTTGGAAGACATATGCACTGAAAGTTTGGGGAAAATTTGCCTTTTTTAACCACCAATTTGCACCACTTCTATAGGTGCAAATTAGAATGACCCATATACAGATGCAGGATCATAATTTATAGTGCTGAGCAATTAGTGCTTTCTGGAAGTCAGTATAGTTTTGGATTGATTATTAAAAAAGTATGTTTTTTCCATTTTGGTTTAGATTATTTTGGTTGAATGCTATGACACTGAATAAATCAATGAATAAAAGTCCCATGATGGTAGTGACTGCCCATTACTGCTTATCACTTATTAACCATATTTATTCACATTACTTTACAAAAATATTTCAGTTGTGAATATTACATTTGTTTCGTTTGATGACTATTATTTAATTCATCTCTATAGAGCTGCTGTCTAACAAAATCCCTATTTTGTAGTTCTTCAAAGTAAATAAGGCATACATTTATGACTGCTGAATATCAACTATCGAATCACTTGGATCATGTACTGTATTTTCAGGTAGAGTTACCTCGAAGCTACAGCTGCTCTCTATATCCCTCACGATTATGCATTCTTGGACAGTACAGTGAAGCACAGTATAGTACAGTAGAGTGCAGTACACTAGAGTACAGTATAATGTACTGACCTCTACTGTACTCTGTGCCATACTGTGATGTCTAGGCTTGTGAAATATAGACGTCTATGATTGGTTCAGATTAGAGGTCGACCGATTCATCGGAATGGCTAATTAATTAGGGCCGACTTCAAGTTTTCATAACAATCGGAAATCGGTATTTTTGGGCTCCGATTATTAAAAAAAAATACAAATATTTTTTATAGCTTTGATTTAACTAGGCAAGTCAGTTAAGAACATATTCTTATTTTCCAATGACTGCCTAGGAACTGTGGGTTAACTGCCTTGTTCAGGGGTAGAACGACAGATTTTCACCTTGTCAGCTCAGGGGTACTAATCTTACAACCACACAGTTAACTAGTCCAACGCGCTAACCATTGCACTCCACGAGTAGCCTGCCTGTTACACGAATGCAGTAGAAGCCAAGGTAAATTGCTAGCTAGCATTAAACTTATCTTATAAAAACAATCAATCCTAATCACTAGTTATAACTACTAATCCAGTTTAGCAGGCAATATTAACAAGGTGAAATTGTGTCATTTCTCTTGCGTTCCTTGCACGCAGTGTCAGGGTATATGCAACAGTTTGGGCTGCCTTGCTCATTGCGAACTAATTTGCCAGAATGTTACGTAATTATGACATACATTGAAGTTTGTGCAATGTAACAACAATATTTAGACTTCGGGATGCCACCCGCTAGATAAAATACCGAAAGGTTCCGTATTTCACTGAAGTAATAAACGTTTTGTTTTCGAAATGAGTTTCCGGATTCGATCATATTAATGACCAAAGGCTCGTATTTCTGTGTGTTATTATGTTATAATTAAGTCTGATTTGATAGAGCAGTCTGACTAATCATTCATTCATACAGCACTTTCATGCGTTTTGCCAGCAGCTCTTCGCAAGCACAGCGCTGTTTATGACTTCAAGTCTATCAGCCTAATGGCTGGTGTAACCAATGTGAAATGGCAAGCTAGTTAGCTGGGTGTGCGCTAATACTGTTTCAAACGTCACTCGCTTTTAGATTTGGAGTAGTTATTCCCCTTGCGCTGCAAGGGCCGCGGCTTTTCTGGAGTGATGGGTAACGATGCTTCGAGTGTGGCTGTTGCCGATGTCTTCCTGGTTCGAGCCCAGGTAGGGGCGAGGAGGGGGACGGAAGCTATACTGTTACATTGGCAATACTATAGTGCCTATAAGAACATCCAATAGTCAAAGGTATATGAAATACAAATGGTATAGAGAAATAGTCCTATAAATACTATATTAACTTCAACCTAAAACCTCTTACCTTGGAATATTGAAGTCTCATGTTAAAAGGAACCACCAACTTTCATATGTTCTCATGTTCTGAGCAAGGAACTTAAACGTTAGCTTTTTTACATGGCACACATTTTTACATGGCACATATTACTTCTCCAACACTCTGTTTTTGCATTATTTAAACCAAATTGGACATGTTTCATTATTTATTTGAGGCTAAATTGATTTTATTGGTGTGTGTGTATATGTATGTATATATATATATATATATTCGGTACTGTTGTAATTGTCATTATTACAAATTTTAAAAGTATATTTTATTTTTTAAATAAAATTTAAAAAAAACAATAGGCCGATTAATCGGTATTGGCTTTTTTTGGTCCTATTATCGGTATTGAAAAATCATAATCGGTCGACCTCTAGTTCAGATTTGGTCTTTTACTGAGCAACCAAAATGTAGTCTTGTTTGGGGGGCGGAGCTCATTAGAATAATAGCCATTGTGTAGAATAATACCCATATATGCAAAGGATGATATTGCATATTTCTACCTTTGTGTACCTATTCAGGATGCATCACCGTGTAGAGAATGACGTTCATATCCATAATTAATCATTTGTTATGTACAGAAAGGGGGACCTATGATTTAATTCCGTTACTGGGTGTAAATCCACTTCACTGACAGTGTAGTTCAATAACCAAAATAGATTTGAGTCAAGGTGTCATGTCATAGCTGACACCGCATTCTTTCTGCAGACATCTTTGAATCTTAATTCTGAGCAGATAATGAACCGTTTTTGGAAAACGTGAGGTAGATTTTTTTTTAAACCGTAATACTGTTCCCAAACGTTGCATCTGCACAGTTCTCCAAATAAATGTGTTTTTGTGAAAATGTATGTGTAAATTGCTCCAACGTAGTGCTTGTGCATAGAGTTGTATGATTTGTTAAACTTTGAAATCAATGGTTTTTGTTTGGCATAAAGTGAAAATCGGAGTCTCTCAGCCTAATTCCGTTCACGTGGAATTGCCCATTGTAGATAAAGTTTAGCGGGTTGTTTTTGAATTTGATAGATTTATAGGCTAATGTTACGTAGCAGTTTGTATTAACAACAATAACAGACAGTAGACACATTGAGGACAGTTCCACACAACCAAAATACTTCCCCGATATGACGAGAAACACATAGGCCTAAATATCATGTGCGACAGTAACATTGCATAAAGAAACTTTGATTCTAACAATGTACTGATACACAGTATCAAAAAGTGTAACATCGAATATAGTCGGCTACTGTAAAATGGTCTATGTAGGCTATATTTACATTCAGGGTGCGTGCAATGTCCCTCGAGCTCTACGTGTTCATGCGAAGCTACGTTGTGTCCTAACATCGAATGCTATCACAATAAAGAATCTTTCGGGTGTACTTACATATTTCTGTTCTTTCGGGAATGCTATTGGCAGCTTGAGAGAGAATTTTGGATAAACCGAAAGGAGTTTCAGCACATCTCTCCACCACGTATATTTCATCTATGTGAAGCTAGCCACAATAAGGATAAACCACAATAGAGGAATTTGCGGTTCGCCTTCAAAATAAAATCCCCACCCCCCCCCCATTGAAAGTGATTCAAACGGATGCAAAACAAGGTCTGAATGCTGTTATATATATGCAACAAAAGACAACTAATTTAACACAAAAAAATCGCACTGTGGATGTATTAGACTTTAGAATTGCATTGGGGCATGCTTATATGCACTGTACAGCATAACCCATTCCATGGGTGCAACATTCATAGATTATCAGCCTACTCGGTGACACCCACAGAACACAACTATGCAGGGTTTTCACAAATATTTGTGTCGTAGCACACATTGCTGGATTTTGAAATCGGTGTGAAATGAGCAACATTAAGTCACCAGTCAACCTACTATGTACTAAACATTCACATAGCATATTTTGTTGAATTTATATAAGATCATAATGTTTAACATTATCTAGCACAAATATGGCATGATATCGCTATTTGTATAATTTTGAAATTACTTTCAATGGATAACTTTTATTCCCTATTGTGGCGAGCTTCACACATTTCCTTCCTATCCCAACGTTTTAGGAATAGGTGGAGGGCAGGCAGGTGGGGGGTGTAGAGGAGAGATTACAGTTTTTATGGTCAGAGTAGGCTAGTATTAATATTTTTATGCAGCAGGCCAACCTTTATTTCAGGCTGTATCACAACCGGCCATGTTTGGGAGTCGCATAGGTGTAGGCCGTCATTGTAAAAAAAGAATTTGTTCTTAATTAACTGACTTCCTAGTTAAATAAAGGTTACATTTAACAAATTTTAAAAAAACTTTTGAGGCCACATATTCAATTTCCCCACCTTAGTTCATATGTTTAAAACGTATAATGAGACAGATTCATTCAAACCTATCATACTTTCGCCTATTATGTTCCCTTCTCTTCTATTTAATTTGGTTTCTGTCTATCCTATTCTACTCCCCAGATCCTGTCTATTCTACTCTGCTCTCTAAAAAGCCACTAAGGTCCTTTGCCAGCAGAATTCAAACCTATCACAGACTTTTATATCCCCTCTAACTCACCAAAATAAAACTATTTCACATAGCCTCCCATTAAAAAAGGATGCATGCTTCAAATCAAATGTTATCGGTTGCATGCACATATTTAGCAGATGTTATTGTGGGTGTAGCGAAATGCTTGTGTTTCTAGCTCCAACAGTGCAGTAATATCTAACAATAAACACAAATCTAAAAATTAAACAAATGAAATTAAGAAATGTATATTTATACTCCGGACTTGTCCTAATATGCTGTCTCCTGAGGTCCACAATCAGCTCCTTCGTTTTGTTGATGTTGAAGGAGAGGTTATTTTCCTGGCACCACCCCTCCAGGGCCCTCACCTCCTCCTTGTAAGCTGTCTTGTTGTTGTTGGTAATCAGGCCTACCACTGTTGTGTTGTCTGCAAACTTGTTGATTGAGTTGGAGACGTGCTTGGCCATGCAGTCAAGTGTGAACAGGGAGTACAGGAGGCGGCTGAGCACGCACTCTTGTGGGGCCCCTGTGTTGAGGATCAGTGTCGTGGAGGTGTTGTTGCCTACCTTCACCACCAGGAAGTCCAGGACCCAGTTTCACAGGGCGGGGTTCAGACCCAGGGCCCTGAGCTTAATGAGGATTTTGGAGGGTACTATGGTGTTGAAGGCTGAGCAATAGTCAATCAACAGCATTCTTACGTAGGTATTCCTCTTGTCCAGATGGGATAGGGCAGTGTGCAGTGCGATTGCGATTGTGGCATCCGTGGATCTATTGGGGCTACATGCAAATTGAAGTGGGTCTAAGGTGTCAGGGAAGGTGGAGATAATATGATCCTTAAATAGACTCTCAAAGCACTTCATGATGACAGAAGTGAGTGCTTCGGGGAAATAGTCATTTAGTTCAGTTACATTCACTTTCTTGGGTACAAAATATTTTGGTCTTTGGTCAGAGCACCCCAGTTACTTCCCGACGAATACCTTCCTGAGAATTGTACAATGACTGAAATATGTGCCATGTCTCGCTCTCTATCAGGGCGCAACCTGGGACTGGATGAATGCATAACAAGGAAACAACATCTGGTTTACCATTTTACATTTGACAGGGGGACTTCCCAGCCCTCAACTGATCCTTAATATGCAGCGAGTTGCTCTCGGATGGAGTGCATTTCTGTGTTTAGACAGTAGGGTCTTTGTGAAGATTGTGAATTTAACCAAGTTTAAAGACGTGAGCAAGATGCACACGAGCGCTAAAACAGGCAGACAGTGTGACCTAGAATCCTCTCGTACCCACTCACTGTGGGAGCTGTGCACTGCATTTCCACTACAGTGCATTTTCAGTCTCTCTAACCTAAAAAAGGAGATCATAGGCTCAAAGGAGAGATCGGAATATAGATGCAATTTGGGTTTTGAGCCATTGCTTAATCCACTCTTGACTGTCCCTTGTGATAT
The DNA here is from genome assembly GCF_036934945.1 of Oncorhynchus masou masou. Taxonomy (NCBI): domain Eukaryota; kingdom Metazoa; phylum Chordata; class Actinopteri; order Salmoniformes; family Salmonidae; genus Oncorhynchus; species Oncorhynchus masou. Next base: position 35,239,432 of record NC_088242.1, on the reverse strand, counting down.
GCAGACACCAGTTTTTCCATGGCAATTAGGTCACCGGCATAAGTGGTCGGTTAAATATTGCACAGCATCCTGACATGATGGGTGTTTTATATTGCATAGCCTTAGGGAGCATGGCGCAGCAGTGTAACCAACTTTGAAATTGACCGGAGTAGAAACATCTACTCAGTTCTGGGCTGGTCCACGATAGGAGCTACAGGATTGGACTCTTCCTTAGTGGCAGTCTGCCCATGTGAAAATACATCAACGACAGAGAAACCATGCTCCCTTTTTTCCGATAATTGAAGCTAATTAAACATTAGCCATGCATGCAACATACACTGAGCATACAGAACATTAGAAACACCTGCTCTTTTCATGACATACACTGACCAGGTGAATCCAAGTGAAATCAATGATCCCTTATTGATGTCACTTGTTAAATCCACTTAAATCAGTGTAGATTAAGGGGAGGAAACGGGTTCAAGAAGAATTTTTAAACCTTGAGACGTGGATTGAGTATGTTTGCCATTCAGAGGGTGATTGGGCAACACAAAAGATTTAAGTACTTTGAACAAGGTATGGTAGTAGGTGCCAGGCGCACCGGTATGAGTGTGTCAAGAACTGCAACGCTGCCGAGTTTTTCACGCTCAACAGCTTCCCGTGTGTATCAAGAATGGTCCACCACCCAAAGGACATCCAGCCAACTTGACACAACTATGGAAATCATTGGCGTCAGTATGGGCCAGCATCCCTGTGGAAGTTTACACAAATTTGCTGTTTCCATTAGGCCTGTCTTGAATGTTTTTTTTTATCGCATAAAAAGGTTGGATAGATCTGTGGTAACAGAATTGAGAAATGTTGAGTCTTGGCAGGCCCTGCTAATGACCTGCTGACGAAAATTGTACATCTAATGAACAGCCAATCCACATGAAGTGCTCCTGCCAGGTGTATATAAATACGAACCATGTTTATCAGTCACTCAAGGAGGCTCCTCAGAGGTGGAAGGGGATGACCATCTTCCTCAGTGAATTTCATAAACATTTAAATTGTGAAAAATTAAAAAAAGTGATCCTTTTTAGATTTTATCTAGACTAAATATATTAACAGCACCAAATAATTGATTAAAACACTCTGTTTTGCAATGGTCTACAGTAGCCTCAACAGCACTCTGTAGGGTAGCACCATGGTGTAGCCGGAGGACATTAACTTACACACACAACCTAGGAGGCTCATGATTTTGACCCCCTTCCATATGCACAGTCGTTATGACAACTTCAGAGCTTTTGCAGCATGAACTGACATGTTGACCACCCAATAAAGGATTAAATAATGAATCAAGTACTGAAAGCATAATATACAGCTAGCTGGCACTGCAGTACATACAATGTGGTGAGTAGTTGACTCAAAGAGAGAGAGAGAGACCATAGTTGAACAGTTTTGAAGAAATTGATTCCTTTAAAAATGATGGAGAAATAAGAAAGAGAGCATTTTGTTTCACTTTCACTTCGCTAGGGAATGCAGCTAGCTACTTTATCCTACTCAAACACCCAGCTCAAACAGAGGGATGTCATGTTAGCTAGCTGGCTACAGTTATCCAACACTGGAACTCTTCCAAGTTAAGGTAAGCTTTATTGGTTTTATTAATTATCACTGGGGCCCGCCGGTATAACTGTTAAACTGCTTGCTGACTGTACACTGTACTGTATGATTGTAGCAGGTTTACTAACGCGCAAGATCAGCTAGATGCAGGCAAGAGTATTGAAAGTGTCACTGTCACCTTGATTACTAAAACAATTCTGTGGACCTGTGCACCTACGTTGTAAACTTTCATTCATAGGCTAGGTTGTAGTAACCTCGTGATGGGTATTGGACAACATTTTGTATCATGTATTAGCCTAAACCAGTCGATGTTACATTGAGGTGGTTGAATGGAAAATGAATGAAAGTCATCCAATATGCTGTAATAGAAATAAGGCCATGCTCATAAAAATGTTTATCGTCCTCCCTCATCTTAAATGTCACAGACCGCCACTGCATTCACTTATGAGTTTGCCAATAAACCTCTGTTTTCCTGGGCAGCTCTACATTTGTGTTTTCTCAGCTGTACCTGACCCTACAGTACATAACTCCACTGGTCAGAATTTTACCCACTGACAGTCAGCATTTTTCAGACACAGAGAGACTTATTACTCTGCTTCCTGGTAGAGAAGGGGCCTGAACCACATGGATCAACATTTATAAAGCCTCCAGACAACTGCTCACCACAAGGCCAGCAACTGCCTTCAAAGAGCTATCTCCCCAGAGAGGGTGTGCAATGCCCCTTGTGGTTCAGCCTGGTCTCATACACTAGATGTAACATAGTAAACAGTAGTGATTGGAGGCCGAGGCTTTCTGAAGGCTTCAGGGCTTTCATCAAATTGTGCTGAAAAACAGTTAATTACACAGAGCTTCATTATCGGTTTACATTGCACACTAATGACATCTGCTTGTCAGCAATAAATAGCAGTGTGTGATTATCAGATAGATATTTTATTTTCTCCACTGTTTTCATCAAAACTCCGTGTCACAGTCTAAAATAAGTTGGAATACCAGGTTCTCACATCATGCTTCTCTTTTTTGCCTTCAGGTTGATGATTTTTTTGAAAACAGAATATATGGCATTGTTTAGGATGCGTAAGACAGCAGTGTGTACCTAACTCAATTTAAAAACCAGTACAGAAAGTGTCATTTCACATAAAACTATTTTCAAAATAGTGTTCCTTTAATTGGATTCAACGTCATACTCTCATGTTCCTGAATGTTCCATACTCTACCTGTTAAGATACCAGTCAGGTGAAACTATGGGTGTTTCTCAAAATGCATACTACCATGCTCCGAGCATGAGTTGGTCAGAGTATGAGTCCAAATCAAAGTATACGAAGCGGAGGGCACTTCTCGAATGCGTACTCCATTTGTACATATTCTGAAGCATGCATCGATGCAAACTTCAACAGAAAGTATGCAAAGAAATATGATGCAAACCAAGTAAAAAATTACGTAAAATTAATTGAAATCAATGGCGGCAATTATTTAAGCTGACCAACTGGCAGGTGTCTTCACTGACATTTTCAACATGTCACTAATTTAGTCTGTAATAACAAGATGTTTCAAGCAGACCACCATAGTCCCTGTGCCCAAGAACACAAAGGCAACCTGCCTAAATGACTACAGACCCGTAGCACTCACGTCCGTAGCCATGAAGTGCTTTGAAAGATTGGTAATGGCTCACATCAACCCTATTATCCCAGAAACCCTAGACCCACTCCAATTTGCATACCGCCCAAACAGATCCACAGATGATGCAATCTCTATTGCACTCCACACTGCCCTTTCCCACCTGGACAAAAGGAACTCTTATGTGAGAATGCTATTCATTGACTACAGCTCAGCGTTCAACACCATAGTTTGTGGTTACATAAGACATAAGGTTACTTGAAGCAAACATGAGTGGGTGGATGGGTAGGCATGTAGTGTGAATGTCTATCAAACCAAAGGTTGCGTGTTTGAATCTCATCAAAGACAACTTTAGCTAATTAGCTATTTTGCAACTACTTAGCATGTTAGCTAACCATTCCCCTAGCCTAGCTAATGTTAGCCAGCTAGTTAACATTAGCTGCCTACCCAATGTTAGCAACAACAAATTGGAATTCTTAACATATCATACATTTTGCAAAATCTTAATATATTGTACTTTTTGCAAATTTGTAACATATCATACTAATTGTAAGTCGTAACTTATCATACATCCACAAATTAATACATACCATACGAAACTTAAGATATCATACTAAATGTAATGTCTCAGATTTACATATACATAATAATACAAAATGCTCTGAGACCAGGTTGTGTGGTTAGGATACATTGCAGCCAGCACAGTTTGCATCCCAAGTGGCACCATATTCCCTTTATAGTGCACTACTTTTGACCAGGGCCCAAAGAGTTCTGGTCAAAAGTAGTGCACTGTATAGTTCGCTACTGCCAAGTGCATGACTCTGCTCCTTGTCTAATTACTGTAATTGTGTCCCTTTTACTTCGACAGAGTAAACCATGACCTGTCTCTTTTAACTGGTTTTGTCAATGGGCATAGCTTGGTTGAGCTTGGCTTGGGTTAAAATAGGCTGTTTGCCTAACAGATAACCACATCTTCTTTTCTATCAAGGCTACACCACTGAGAAAAGTCCTCCTGCCTGGATATGTCTGTATACTTTAAATCAGACAGGAAGTGTGATAATGAGCACCATGGAGACTGTCTGGCAGGGGATCAGACTGCAGGGAAGGCGAGGGCAAAGGTCACGAAGATGGGCAAGCTGCGGCCTTGAACAACTGCACACAGAGGAAAGAAGAGGTAAAGCAGTAATCAGAACCCTCTAAATACAACATCAATTTGAATACAATGCCCTGTTAGCTAGTATCTGAGTCAATCATCTTGAAGTTTATTTGACTAGACAAGTCAGTTAAGAACAAATTCTTATTTTCAATGACAGCCTAGGAACAGTGGGTTAACTGTCTGTTCAGGGGCAGAACAGCAGATTTGTCAACTCAGGGATTTGAACTTGCAACCTTTCGGTTACTAGTCCAACGCCCTAACCACTTGGCTTACCCTGCCTCCCCGGCTTGTTTAAGCTACCCAAATTATCAATTTACTTTTATCCAACTAAACCACAACATTGCAGTACTCATATCCTGAAAGTACTAGACCCTATCTCCTGTCCTGAAATCTCAGAAACACTTTCTCCACCCTCCCTTTTCCAGCATCATCCCTTCTCATCCCTCCATACCTGGCTCTTGCAGGTGCGCTTACTCAGCCCAAACTCCTGGTTGATGGGACTACTTTTGAACTGGCTGTGCACACGGGCCTGCATATTGATCTGATAGGACACAGCCAGCTCTGTTATCATACTAAAGGGGTGCCTCTCACATGCCCGCACAGACATGGCAAGGTCCCAGTGTCTCAGTCTCTGCAGTGAACCACAGGTACACAGCCATTCACTCCTCGTTCAATACTGTGTTTACTTTGTGTCATTTATCTGCTGCTTATTGATTTTAACCTTGCCATATGCACTTGAGCAGGTAGCCTAGTGGTTAGAGCGTTGGGCCAGTAACCAAAAGTTTGCTGGATTGAATCCCCGAGCTGACAAGGTAAATATTTGTGGTTCTGCCCCTGAGCAAGGCAGTTAACCAAATGTTCCCTGGGCGCTGTAGATGTCGATTAAGGCATCCCCCTGCACCCAACATTTCAGTTGTACAACTGATTAGGTATCCCCCTTTCCACTTTTGAGGGCAAATATCCTGATTTATGGTTCTAATAGTCCTAGTGACACCTAGTGGTGTTAGTTTGAAAAGCATTTTGACATTAATCCTCCAAAAAGTCATTCCTAAACCTTTTTAATATCCATATTTACTAGGAAGCCAAGTATGTTTCTTCTCAGTGAGGAAAACGGGCCCGCAACCTGGACCTACAGGCCGTGGTGAAAACATTTGACTACTATAGGCCTCTACTGTATGTAGTACTAACAAGGGGACGTTTTTCTAAAAGAAAGAAAGAGCGAAGCAGGACCTCAGAAGACCAGGTGAGTCTTTAAAATTGGATTTAATTTGATTCAATTGATGTTACCAGAGATTGCATCCCATTTGTGTAGGCTATTAGCCAGACAAAACCTGCTGAGTTCAACAATAATGGATTCATTTGTCATCAAGCTGACTACTTTTTCCCTCATTCTTAGGCTATTTGATGTGTCATTTTTAGAAAAAATATTTTAAATAGTATCTAAATACTGTATATAGATGGTAGGCTAGACCCGCATAATGAAACAATCCATAGTATGCTAGTGTGGAGGGTGGACTGACTGTGTTATCTAGCATGAACAGACTGGTTTTACGCACAGCTTTCTAACAAGAACAGTTCATGTTTGTATAATTAAAAATAATCTATTGGTTGCTAATTAGTATGCTGTTGTACAGAGATACATTTTGCAATCTGCAACGTTTGAATTTCCAACTTTAATTACTGAACAAGTAACAACATTATTGCCGCCAGCCAGCATGGCAGCCTTGCGACACTGTGTATATTTTTGGGAAATGTTAGGCTTAACATAAGACAATGACGACCAGATAGGCCGACCAATAAACATTTATCTATTAGCTAAAGCAAAGCTCTGGCTACATGCTCTGGCACCACGGAAAGTCTATCATTGATTCGCATAGACATGTCGCAATTTCAGGACCATGGACAGTGATCGGTAGATTATTCTTTGTGAGTAGCTGTCTGTCTGACGCATGTGTTTCAGCATTTATTGATGACACAGGTTGTGTTCCAAATAGCATTCTATTCCCTTTAGTGCACAGTGGCAACCCATCATTCAGGGCCGGTGGGGCTGAGTCCCACCTGTTTTGAGCCCCACCTGTCAAGCAAAACCTTTTATTTTTCCTGTTTTGCATGTTAATTTGTGATTCATACAGGTCACATATCAGTTTGCAAACAATGTTAATTTAATAAAGCCTCATACAAACATGGTCTCCTTTTAGCTTTCTTGAGTAAGGCAGCTCTAAAATGCCAGTGTTTCAGCCTAGCTCAGTGCTTTCTGTGGTGGTGGGGCAGCCAGCGGAAAATACAGAGCGTAGGGGTTGGTCATGTTCTCTAGTTGTGCCGTGACTGGCTATGTGTTCTGTCACTCATGGGGACACTACGTCACTGCAAAATCTACAGGGAGAGCTCGAAAATTCAAGCCCCTTGGGTGCTGCCATAGATTTACATTAGAAGTGCCCAGCCAAGAAGGTTCAAGGTCATTGGCCACAAATAACATTACGTCAAATCACGTTATATCTACCATAGCTTTGATTGGACTGATCATGTCAGCATCATACTTTCAAAATCTTAGCTAGCAAGCTAGACAAGCAGTCATCATCATGAATCAAGTTGAAAATCTACTGCCAAATAATTTTCAACCTTGTCATATGAAGAGAAATTATTGATAAAACTTATCAGTGCTCATCGGCCAATTGGACATAAGCATTACACAAGTTGTAAATTGCAAATTTAACAATGAGTGTTTTGGAAGGAATCAGTGGCTAGCTGCACGTGTTGCAAAGCAATCACGAGCCTGCTGTTCAGTGGGGAGGGTGTGTAGTCCAAGTCTGGGTTTAAGGGTCTCTTTTCCAAGCTTAAAAGGATAAACATTCAAATGCAACACCATGGGCCAGAAAAGGTTGAATACATTGGCCATGCTGTCAATCCAGCATGACTTCTGCCGCATTCAAAACAAGTGCGAACTCAAAAATATATATATATTTTTAAGACTGGAAAATACATTTCAAAGGTCATCCAACTCGGGAATTCAAGCCTCTCAGACCTGAAGATCACTGACTTCATGATTCAACCTTGTTTTTTTCAGAGTTCCCAGTTGTCTTGAAAGCAGCATAAATCCAGAGAATGCCAGACAAAATTTGCCCATAAGAAGAACCGCCACGCCACTTTCCTGTTCAAGTGAGCACAACACATAAAGGTAAGTCCAAAAACGTCTTGTATGCTGCTGCAAAAATGATGCAATATGCCAGGGAGATATGTATACTGTAGCTAAGAAAGTAATACCAAGTGTATGTTGTGTAGTAAGCTGTTAGTATCCCATGTGCCTCACCCTTATAATTTGGTCCGTTTTCCCCTCATAACTTAGCCTACTGTTCTGACTTGGTGGTGCACATGTAGCCTATAGCCTGTTTTAGAGAAATGTAATTTAATATGGAGAGCTTCTCTTTATTTATCCTACGGTTCTGATTTGGTGTTCAGGGAGAATATTGTGAAAAGGCTCATGTTCTGAATTCTGTCACTGCACATTTCCAAAGTGCTGAACAAATCGTTATATTGACTATGTCCGTCTTAGCGCGCTCATTGATGTCTTAATCAAAATGATGGATTTCCTCTTATCCACTCATCGTTCCCTTATGCCATAGCTTGTACATCTCAATTGTCATTAGAAACAACATTTGTTTAAGCAAGTCAGCCATATATATTTTTGAAAGTCAGTAAAGGGGGCTGAATGAACTGTTTCGCTGCCAGACAAGGCTCCCGCTGATAGCCAGGTGAAAGCAGTGGTAAGGATTCACTCCATGATGCTGAAAAGAAAGCTCTGCTGTCGGGACAGCTTTATGTAGGCCCTAACAGTTTGTGAGCACCATTTGTCACCACTAGTAGTGGCTTTGCTGGAATGCATCAAAAGAAATTTCACGTCGGCTGCTTTGGGCAGGAAGTAGAAGCCATACAGCTCAATGGTTTTGAGTGCAGTACTGAGGCTCCTGTAGGAGGACGCCAAAACAATAGCACCAGTGACTTAAAAAAAACACATTTGTTTTCACCTTTTGTCATTTTTACCAAGGTGCGTAACAGTAATTTAGACTTGCCCTCTTAATGACCGTGCTGAGGCGCACTGCTTGTTGGGAGCAATCTGTTCCTTGCATGTCTCCCCCACTGTGGAGCTGGGACAAGAGAGGTGGGGATCAAAGTTAAAGGGTTCATCATCGAGCGAACACTCACCATAACGTTACTCACATTTACCCTTTCACACACACACACGCACACAACACCACCTCTGATGAATGCCAAACAACTAAAAAGCAACACAGTGGAGGCAGTTAACAGTTACCATGTAACACCTAAACAAAATCACAACTCGCCAGTGATAATCTATGGCTGGCGCCAGTGGTCTGAGATTCATGTAATGTTGACGAATACATTCAGTGCCTCAAGTCAATGAAAAGAAAAGACATCTGCAGAGTTTCAGAATGAATCGCACCATGATTCCAGGAATCTAAGCAGAGGCTGAGAGCTTGTTATTTGCCTGGGAGCTTGCCCACTTAGGCATTTGCCAAGGTGTGTACTGTGCTTGGTTTTCACCGTAGAGGAGGCTCTTTATCAGAATTACACTGGGAGGCTAGTCACGTTGTGTGGTTCTTTAATATCAAACTGATATTAAAACTGTCTGCTCGCCTAAGGACCACTAGTCCGCCGGCTCCTGCAACAACACATTGCATGTGTCTCCAGCTGCACGATGGGACGGACACGGGCTCCAGAGTGTTGTAGTCACGTACAGAGGCCACGGCCAACAGGTCTGTCTTTAGTTAAGTCCTTCTCCTTACACCATTGCGACATAGTAATAATGAACACATTGCACTATGAAAGGCCTTTTGAACATGAATTAATGTGCTAAGTTAACAAGAGCAGAAGAAGGAAGACGCCGGCCAACGAGAGAGAGAGAGAGAGAGAGCGAGAGAGAGAGAGAGATTTTATTTTTTCTCAATTGTCATTCTTGAGTAAAAATAAGGATACCGCAATAGAAAATAACCAATAAAAGTCTAAAGGTATTTGGTTTAAAATATACTTAAGTATATTTTAGCAATTTACTTTTGATACATAAGTATCAAAAGTAAAAGTATACATAATTTCAAATTCCTTATATTAAGCAAACAAACATCACATTTATCATTTATTTTTTTATTGACGCATAACCTGGGGCACTCTGCAACACTCAGACATAATTTACAAACAAAGCACTTGTGTTTAGTGAGGCTGCCAGTTCAGAGGCAGTAGTGAGCAAACACACACTCACACAGATGTGCACAAAAACATATATCAACATGCGCACAAACAAAATGTCACAGAAACAACAACAGACAAACATGGATGGATGCACAATTCAGACAGAAGTGTACACGCTGAGGAAAAGTAGCAGGAGCTCTTCAGGTATTCCACAACAACCACAAGTACTCTTGATGGAGAATCGTATTTGAAAAGCAAAAATGATGACCACAAATGGGTCCTATGCCACTTAGCACCTGTTTACGGTTATAATCTTTCCTTTTTTGTTTGTCAAGCAATGGACATGTGTTTGAGGAGATTTGGCTCCCCCTACTGTATATTTTTGAGAAGCAACTTGTTAACCCACCCACACACAAAACAGGCGCTATCTACCCCAGCTTACCTTGCAGGTACCCGACGAAAGTCACAGTGGAAGAGCTGATCTTA